>NC_084890.1:10008773-10704398 GCF_958979055.1 Alnus glutinosa
AAGATTAGGGGTCGTAAGTGAATTTTTTCTATAATATATTTTCTTAAATATAGACATGTGAGAAAACATTTCTCATCTTAGCTTTATATGATTATATCACCTCAAAACATTTTTTAAAACCACAGCAATAAAAACAGTATTTCTCACCTTAATGTCACATGAAAATACCTTCTTCTTCTTTTTTTTTTTTCTTTTTTTTTTTTTAAAAAAAAAAAAAAAAAAAAAAAAAAAAAAAAAAAAAAAAACCACTCTTCAAAACTATTATCAAACATATGTAAAGTCGCGGTTTCCGTCGTAGAGAGAGAAGGTGATTTTGACTAATGGGTCCACCAAGTAAGGAATTAAGGTGGCAAGTGGAAATTTGGCAAATTAATTAAATGAAGTCACCGCAAAAGTCAAAAGTCTATATATGAATTTCATTTCTTAATCTCCTGTTTTTCTTACTAGAGTGCTGTTGGAAACTAATTTGATTTATAGCCTCTATACTAGTACAAGGGGCAAAGTACAATTATTAATTACTTGTTTTTAATTAAACGCAGCCTATTTAATTACCAAAATGGGCGTTCACAAATATATAGCTAGAAAAAGCAAGACATGCATACTCTCGAATATTATATAACTTAATTGGTGGAATATAATAAGCTGTAAAAAAAAAAAGAAGAAAAAACATAATTTTTTATTTAGTTTTTTATTAAGAAACCTATTTTCAAGGGAATATTAAAATGTGAAGTTGTTACCTTGTTATAGACATGATAAACCAGCTCATCGTAGGTGCCATTATAGGGCTCAAATTCGTAAGGCAGATGATAGTCTAAAAGGCTTAGCACCTCATAGAAAATTTGAATGCAAAAGCCATCGTATTTGTTCTGGTCCGGTGTCTCTCCATACTCAACCTTCACAAACTTCTCGAACGTTGTTCTCCCCGGAACTCCAATCTGCAGTGGCTTTGCATTTGTCGGCATTCCCCAACCTTTCGGAGGACGATCTTGCAAGTTCCCCGGCCAAATTACTGGGCCGGCCAATCTTGTTTCATTTTGCTCTTTCACTTTTTCTATGGCAGGGTTTTCGGAAAACCCGTGCTCTGGTACCCAGAAGTCAATTTCTTTGTATCTCTTCCCAACAACGTTGACGATCCTCAATATGGGAGTGTCCGACAGCCGGCCTTCTTCGAAACGTATTTCGCCGCTTAAACCAGAGAAATTGCTTGATAAGATATTGTGTAGCAACTTCTTTGGACTGCTAGCGTTACTAGTACTCATTGTGTTTATCGCTTGTGTTACAGTTGTAATGCTATCATATGCTCGCAAAGCATAAATCCCAGGCACAGAATTATCTTCCTCCGGATATTCAGTTCTGAAATTCTTTCGGAACTGGGAATAAAAATCTTGATGCTTGCGGATCTCAGAATAGTTAGTCTTGATTCCTAACGCACCTTCCATGGAGGAAATAACGGAGTTGTCAACAGAGTCCAGCAAACTTGTAATGCTTTCTGCAATTATCCATGCTGAATCCCTCCCTACAAATCCCATCTGCTTAGCTTCTCTGAACAAATGAGTCACCATCTCTAATGATGACTGGAGAACGATAAAAACCCGAGATTGTATTTTCAGTAGCTTATCGAGCTCTTCTTGGACAACCCTTTCCGGATCAGACACAGAGGAAGATGGTGGAAGAACCAAACGGTATTCAATCTCCGAACCCACATTTTGGAGAGCCTCGGATAAAAGTTCCAACTTCCCAGAATCACCACCGTACGGTTCATCTTCATAAATCGCTACGACCCTTTGCCAATTGTACGCCTGAACAATATCAGCAATGCATTTTATTTCTTCAGAACCATTTTTAGCCATTTGTATTAAGAAAGGCCAACGAAGTGGCATCTGTAGTGGGGTAATGGCGGGTGCTGCAAATGAAATAACGGGAACTTGAGCTTCATTTCCCACATCGGCTACCAGAGCTGCTTCCTGCCACGTGTGCATGCCAATAATCACTTTCACCTTCTTTTCTTTAATCATCTCTTCAGCTGCACGCAATCAGAATTCAGATATTCCATATGGGTAAATGCAATAATATCTTTTAAGTTGGAGAAATGTAATAGAATTCGTGATAGATAGAGATAACACTAACCAACAGAAGTTATTCTATGAGGCTTCCGGATATAGAGGGAGAGTTTGTGAGTGTTCGAGTTTTTGTTGAAGTTCTGAACCGCAATTTCCATGCCTATTTTCTCTTCTTTGCCTATACGGGAATTAACATCAATGATGGCACCTATGTTCGTAGCTTCGTTAGCGATGGCGGCTTCAGCTCCACAGTAGAGAGCGAAAAGAAAAGTGATTGTGCTAACCGTTAAAACTGAGAATGCCATTGGGGAACTTTTGGGATCGGAAGTTCTTGATTCGGCTTTTTATGGGTTAGGAAACGAGGAATTGGTAGGAAACTGGGCGGGAAGGTCCATTTCTTTGACTTGGTTTTGCTAGAAGACAACATTATATTACTCGGTTACCTACAGTGGAGGGGAAATTTGGGACCTTTTACGCGTTCATGCTAGTGGTTTGTAATCCTATATACGTACAAACTTAGGATTCGTCTGGGTCGCCATTCTTAAATGGGGACAAAATTCTATCATGTTGGCATGTGGTGGACAATTTCACACGTCCTTCGCAAGTTTGCTTGCTTTACTACTTCTAATAGAATAGATCAAGAGATCGAGAGATGAGTGGTGATGAGGACCGGAGGTGACGGAGGAGCTAGCAGGGGTGGGACCAGGATATTTAATAAGGGTGGTCCTAACGTACGTAAATAAATAAATGCATAAATACATGTAGCTCTATCTATGTATGTGTAAACCCGTGTTTATTAAAATAAAAGCAGATCAATCCACCTTTGGATGCTCTATTTACATATAAGACCATAATTTCTATATATATTCATGGAAGTTGTAACCTGAGATTTCAATGTCTTTCTTAAGTTCATGTTTATTTAGCATTATATACTTTATTTCATTATTTTATTTGTAATGTAAGCTGATGGGTTTTACTGTTCATGTCCCACTGCACCTTCACACCAAAAAGTGAACCCACCAAGCACCAAGTCATGACCTAACGCCGCCCAGGCCAACAAAATAAGACAGTTTCACAGTTTCAACTTTCACATCAAAGCAAATGAACAAAAAAAAAAAAAAAAAAAATGTACAGACATACAGACCAATACATTATGCATACAAGCCACCTTACACAGGTCAGATATTTGACATTAATTAAAATCCAATCCAAAACAAAATTAGAACTCATAAAAATCAAAGTACCCAGAAGAAAATTATTTAAGAATCCATTAAAGTTCAACTCACGTGAAGCTCTATGAGGAACACCCAACTGGTCGTTGGCCTTTATCTACAGACTACACAGTGCGTTTAATCGATCATGATTCAGGAGAACCATTGTGTTATGAACCTAAGTTCGTAATGGAATAATTTAAATTCTTAGAAGAAACTTAGACCTCACAACCCAAGCGCTAATTTTGATTAATTATTCTTTTATTTTATTCCACTACAAAAAACCTTATGTTTAGTAACGTGTAAAAGCGTTTTTCACATTTCTAGAGTCCAGTATCGTAGTATTAGTAATGTGACACTCAGGTAACTAAACCTTCGATTATTAAAATAAATTTAGTGACGTGGGTTCCAGCGTTACTGTTTAGTATTCTGAAAAACTATAACGATATTCTTAAGGAAAATTAGGACTGTTTAGTACGAAAAATTAGGACGATATCAATCAAGTGACTCTTATGAAAATATTCTTATAGAAATACATACATAATATTATGTACGTACCTAATATGATTAGAATTGACTTATACTACTTAACGTGAAAACAACAACTAACAAAAAATAAATAAAATAATAGTTACATGAAAATAAATAAAATAACTACTACCCTTAGTAGATATTTATTTTTCCAAATCAATAGAGGATTGTAACGCATTGTCCATCGGTCATCAGGTTTTTTGGGCCGTGAGATTTCTTCTAATTCTAAAGTTTTGGGTGAGGATGTTAAAGGAAGAAAAAAGTGACCAAGAAAAACAAGCAGCTAGCTTAGCCTAGGGGTTAGATTGCGTAAAGACGGGGCTGGTAAGTCTGCAAATCTGAATTTTTTGAAGTCTGCAATCGTCTTTAAAACATCCCCGGCCCACTACCCATACGTAAGTCTACCTTTGAGAAGAAAAACAACCAATTTCAAGGAGGATTTGACATCAGCTTTTGAAATAAAAATTAAGAGGATTTGACGTTATGGGGCAATATGCCATTGAGGGGGTAGAAATGCTTGGAAATTGGGGGGTTTAAGACCTTTTTTTTTTTTTATTTTTTTTTTTATTTTTTTATTTTTTATGGCTATTTATGAGTTTTTACACAACTTTGGGGTTCCCAGACATTGTCCCCCCACTCCTCTACATAGTTCTCCCCCTGCTGAGGAGGGTGTACAAGGGTTCCCTTACATTGTCCTCCCACTCTTCCAGACTTCAAAAGTTTTATCATATTTGGTTGTCTATGCATAATAGTGTTCTAGAATAGTCTTGTTTATTGTAGTTGATATAATAAGAGCATTTGGGATAAGGCCCTCATGATGAGCTTTGTTCCTGGTAAACCAAAGATAGTCACATGCAACAACAGCAAAAATTTGGAACCTGTGAGTCTCTGTTGGAGCTGCGCCAAGCATACGGTGTGGATCAAGAATGATAAGGAGCCAATCTGTCACGTCAGTAATATTTAATGCAATAGTGTCCAAAGGCCAAAAAGATTGGTGCCAAACCATACGAGCAATGGGACAAGTGAAAAAGAGATGGGAGAGGGAGTCAATGGGATAAGAGCAAAGAGAGCATTGGTGTCTGATAGGGAAGATGGTGTGGAATGAGAAATTCGAAATTTGGTAGGAATAACATTCCATACCATCTTCCAAAGAAAAAGTTTTAAGCAATGATTCAACTTGAGCTTCCAGAAAGCTTTCCAACAAGATTTGGAGAGAGGTGAAGGTGTGGAAGGGGAGAAAGAACTAATGGCGTGGTGGGCAGACTTTGTTGAGAAAACACCAGTGGTGGATGGGGTCCAGAGAAGGGAATCATAGTTGGAACGAATATTGATTTTTAATATTTTAGGGACAGTGGTGGGATCAAATAAGAATTGCAATACATTTTGCCTCCAAGTCAAAGTAGGGGAATGAATTAGATAAGAAAAGGATAAGGGGTGGTTGGTGGGGATGGAAGGCAATCTAGGTGTAGGTGTGAAGGATGGAGCAGTAGGAATCCATGGAGAAGACCATATAGGAAGGCTGGAATTATTATGGGGAATAAAGCAAGCTCCAACAGAGATAATAGGGAGAGTAGCCTTGATGCCATTCCAAGTCCAGGAGCCTGTTGCGAGAGAAGAAGATAAGAAGTTACCATACCTGATGTACTTTTGTTAAAAAAGAAAGACCCATAGACTGTTATGACTTGAGAGCAATTTCCATCCTAGCTTGGATATCATAGATAAATTCACATCTTTTATAAGTCTAAATCCTAGGCCACCCTGATCTTCAGGCAAACACATGGATTTCCAGGATTTGAGAGACAGATTGCGACTTTGTCCTTTGGGAAACCCCATTAGAAATTTTTAAAAGTCCTATCCAATTGGTTACATAGACCATCCAGGAATAGAAAAGAAAACATGGCATAAGATGGTAGAGCAGAGACCATCGCTTTAACCAGTGTAGTTTTACCTACCTATGACAAAGTTTTGGATCTCCAACCTTCAATTTTTCCATTTACCTTCTCTAAGATGTTGGAGAAAGCTACAGTTTTGGATTTGCCATAAAGGATAGGGAGAATAAGATGTTTTGCTATAGCGGGTGTGATCTGGTAGGGAAGAATATTTCTGATAGCTGAGATAGTTGAAGCTGCTGTATTCTTGCTAAACAGAATATTAGATTTGTTTGCATTGACAGTTTGACCAGACCAAGAGCTATATTTATTGAGACAATCCTTAATAATAGTTGCTTCGCTAGAGGTTGCAGTGGTGAAAATGACTAGATCATCAGCAAATAAAAGATGGTTTAAGGGAGAACATGATCTAGCTATTTTGAAACCGTGAAGGCTTCGATGAAACATACGAGAGATAACTTCAGTGCCAATAATAAAGAGAAAAGGGGAGAGAGGATCACCTTGACGAAAACCTCTAGATGGGGAAAAGAACCCAAAAGGGCTGCCATTCAGTAACACTGAAAAAGAGGAGGTTGAAATGCAGAGTCTAATCTAATTGATCCATTTTGGATGAAAGCCAAGTTTTGTAAGAATTGCTAGCAGAAAAGACCATTCCATTTTGTCAAAGGCTTTCTCCATATCAATGTTAACAGCCATTTGGCCCCCTCTACCCCGCTTAGATTTAAGAGTGTGGAGCATCTCATGAGCCAAAATAGAATTATCTTGGATGGGGCGGTTTGGGACAAAAGCTGTCTGAAATGGAGAAATAATATTATTGAGAAAAGGCTTAAGCCTATTAGCAAACAGTTTGGAGATGATCTTGTAGATAATGTTGCAGAGGCTGATGGGGCGGTAGTGCAATCAGACACTGGAATAAGCATTTCTTTGGGGAAATTAAACGGAAACTGGACTCCACTTATCAATTACTTGACATTACTCAACAGGCCCCTCCTTCAAATTCCAACTCAGCCTTCGAGCTTCACCTCAAGTCCCTTTTAAATGAATATATGATTCAAGAAGAATCCCTTTGGAAACATAAATCTAGGGAACTCTAGTTGACATGTAAGGATCTAAACACTAGCTTGGTGTTTTTTAGTTTTGTTGTCAAGCAGTAAGCTGGGGAGCCAGATACAAGAATAGACCAAGCTTCTTTAATAACAACTCCACATGTGGGACCCCAAGTCCAAAATTCTTCAAAGCGAAAAGGGCGAGGGAGGGAAGGGTATCTAATAGATGTATCTACGAGCAGTGGGTTGTGATCAGAATTATGAGCAAGCAAATGGTAACTGAGAAAGAAAGGAAATGCTGAATCCATTGATTTGTAGCAATAGCCCAATCAATACGTTCTTTAATCAAACTATGCCCTTACCGGTGGTTAGACCACGTATAGGGGTTACCAAAAAATCCCAGATCAATCATACCAAACTGATTCATAAAATGACTAGAAGTATTCCTGGAGGAGCATGGAAAAGGTCTACCGCCCAATTTATCATTTTGAGTAGTAAAAGCATTAAAATTGCCAATACGAAGCCATGGAATATCACAATGGTCACCAAAAGCGGCTAACGTGGTCCAAAAATCAGAAGTGGATTTCTGATATGAGGGTCCATAAACAAACGAAATCAACCATTCAACCGCAGGGGAGTCTAAGGAACACCGAGCACAAATCATATCATGAGATACATAAAAATCAGAGAGTGTAACATCATTTTTCCAGGCTAGTAAAAGTCCTCCTCGAGAGCTAGAGGGAGGTGCTTGAACAAGCATATTGAAACCAAGCTGATGCATTAAAGAACTAGCAATGGAAGAGGCCGTCTTAGTTTCAGACAAGAAGATAATATCAAGATTATTTTTTCTAATCAGGGCCTGTAAACTATGAATTTTAGAGGATTGAGATAAACCTCTACAATTCTAAGAGAATATTTTCATTGGACAGAAGAGGCAAGCCTCAAATTTTGTGGAATCAATAGAAAAGCCTGAGAACGGTGGAAGGCTGCCGGATGATTCCTTGTAGCTCAGCAAAGAAAAATTGCAAAGGGGGAAGATAGGGACAGAAAAACCTAATTTTTCCTTGTCTTGGGGATTGAGAGAAGAGGCTTTTTAGTAGAAGAGGTGTTGAATGATAAAAATGGTGTATCAGATTTTACCAAAGGTGGAAGAGGAAATTTCAAAGTGGAAGATAGGTACAAAAACCTAATTTTTCCTTTACTCATGGGTAGAGAGAAGGTGGAGGTTCTCTCTCTAGGAGAGCGTTTACGTGGTGACAAATGGTTTAAGTGTTAGGAATAAAGGCTTAAAAACATTTAAAACTGTGATGTCCCGAATATTATTTGTGACAACCCTTGTTTTTTTTTTTTTTTTTAATACAAAACATTTGCATAAATATTAATCTTTTCAAATATAAACGAATCTTTACAGTGGCACAACAATATGTCGCAAAGCCAACATATGGTACATAACCCATAATCTGTACCTGGTAAATCAGAGTTTAACATCTATCTACTATGCAGCGGAAATCACATCTTAAACATCTATCTGTTTAAGTCTTTCCTCAATATAATTACACAACAGAAATGGTTTATAGAATAACAAATATTAATCTTTTAAAATATAAAAGGATCTTTACAGTGGCATGACAATATGTCGCAAAGCCTACATATGATACATACCCCATAATCTGTACCTGGTAAATCAGAGTTTAACATCTATCTACTATGCAGCGGAAAACATAAACCTAATAGCGGAAATCACATCTTAAACATCTATCTGTTTAAGTCTTTCCTCAATATAATTACACAACAGAAATGGTTTATAGAATAACAAATATTAATCTTTTAAAATATAAAAGGATCTTTACAATGGCATGACAATATGTCGCAAAGCCTACATATGATACATACCCCATAATCTGTACCTGGTAAATCAGAGTTTAATATCTATCTACTATGCAGCAGAAAACATAAACTTAATAGCGGAAATCACATCTTAAACATCTATCATAAATTAATTACAACAAGAGCCATTTAACATCTATCTGTTTAAGTCTTTCCTCAATATAATTACACAACAGAAATGGTTTATACAATAACAAGTGACACAAGCCAACTACACACAAACCATAAACAAAACCTATAAAATCGAGGACACCCATAGTCCCGCAATTATGACCGTCGTGGCGAGCTTCAGTTATAATACCTCAACTGCACATCTACAACACCATTAACTACGATCGGAGTACCTGCAGCCAAAGGAATATCATCTATACGATTGTGGGGGTTTGCCACATTCGTATAGGTGAAATTATGAGCCCACCGTCTTAACATAAATAAATACACTAAGACCTCAGAGGTATACTATTCACTGAGTTTTCGCAAAGAACTAACTTTTCTTTTTTAGTCATATGTACACTATAACAGCTACCAATTTTATAAACTTTGTTTGAAAACCCCCATTGCTAATATAGCAAACACTGACTAATAGAAAACATTTAAACATACTAGGCAGTTAAGATTATACGTAGAAGTTCTGTTGTACCAACAACTATGTTCGACCTCACCTACGATAATACTTTGTGGTTTATTTGCTCAGGTTTACATAACCCTTAAGTTAGAAAGCAATGGCATTTAAATCATGCAACCATTCGATAGAAATATACATAAGCTCTTTTCCATTGAGACTTTTATGCATACTAATACGTCTAGCAAAACTACAATATACATATCATGAAAACAACACACAATTTAAATAATGCTATACATGCTCATGATAGTCTTTTTATTCATTGAGGCTTACCCTCTCTTTCATTATTATAAGGCTTACCCTCTTTTCGTTATTATGAGGCTTACCCTCTCTTCCGTTAATGTATTCATGATTTATGCTTTACAATTCAAACTCTATACTCCTATTCTTTGCAAATCATGCTTTCTTCAAATACAATAAACCAATCAACATGTAATTTTATCATTTTTCTTTGCATAATTTAAATCTCACCTGCAGCACACATTCAAATACTTTAAATCAATTCAACATCTTTCATTCATACATCATTTCATAACATCATTGATCTTTCAACATAATTGAAACTACTTAAACATCCAAAGTGTATATATTCAACATACAGTTGGTTCAGATTTATAAAATAATATAGTGTTTGCATTTCTATAACATATTTAAAAGTAGTTTTCTCAGTGAGTAAAATACTCACCTTGGTTGCATACGACTTATGACTCCAACGTTTCTCCGGTGTTCTAGTTACTTGAACTCTACATTGGAGAACAAGTCAATGTCTCCAATCATGACACGACCCTACAAATACTTATAACGTTAGACTATGCTATGAAACTCATTCTATGACACTTAGACTACCCGCATGCTCACACGTTGCGTTACTCGTGTCTAAGTCTAGTTAAGTATCCTAACTATTATTAAATTAACACTTAGGTTTAGGTTCCTATTATGTCATGTTTATTAACACTAAGGTATGTTTACTATTTTATTAGGTTATCAATTGTTGCCGCATTATATTATCATTGCTAACCTCCATTTCATAACATTTTATTTATTTACTAAGTTAGTAATATATATCTAACTTACATACTTGTATATGTACATGAATATACGTGTGTGTTTATATATATATATGCACCTATAAAATGCTCACCAGGCTTAAACCTAATCCAAATACGTATAAAGATTGGCTTAGTAATTCCTTGTATATAAGCTATGGCTCCAACGCTATATAATCCTTATGTATTCCATTTATTTATTATATCCATTTGACCTACACTATTTACTCATTCCTTAATTTATTTCTAGTTAAGTATATGTTCTATTAATTGGCTCATAGAACCCAACGCCCAACACTTACCTATTTATCATATTGTCTTAGTGTCCTTAGGCATTAATTCTTCTCATACCTTACCTAAAATCCAAACCATCCAAAGCTCATAAACATAACCCAATACATCTATTAGCACACAAAAACCACATAACCATACGTATATAACATTTTTTCATTCCTTATTTCAACCGCATTTGCCATTTACACCAAAGGATATATCTAAAACATTAACTCCAAGCTCTTCTCAACAAACCAACCTAACCAATTTCCTTATCTTATTTCTCATTCCTCAATTAGTACTAAGATGAGGACCTTAACCATAAATTGACAATACATTCCCCAGTCATCCCAATGATTTATGACAATGAATCCAACTTTAATCAATTCAACGTTACCCATTTACACTAAAAAAATCCTCATTTACATATCAAGGCTAACTTCCCTCATAAGTGGGAATACCCACATAAAGTCTTTTAGTCCATACGGGTCCCAATCATCAAAACAATTCAAACAACTCTAACAAACTAACCTTATCCATTAACAATTCATCCTTTAACATCAAAATACACTCCTACACTAATACTTTGAAATCCCCATTTTCATATTAAAACCAACTCCTCTATTAGTCATAAAACCAATATCAAATCAACAATTCATAACAAGTCAACATAACTAAAACTAAATTATCCAAAGACTCATTCCTTTTAGTAAATCAAACACTTAAGCTTATATTCTAACTTTACCATAGTCAACCCTTTATAACCTCCACAAATAATAGTTCAATTAGCACATAATACTCATCCATTTGGTCATGCTAGAAAATACCCATGAAAAATAATACAAATCAAAGCCAAGGAAAACACACCCATCAACTTCAATTTTGGTTAACATCAATCCTACATTCGGATTTAACAAGATACATCCATCAAGTTCCCTACAAATCATCCCTTCTCTCAATTACTTCAAGCATTTCACAATCCACCTAAAATTCAAGAACTCAACCAATCCAAACAACTCAAATAAATCAATTATAAACTTCCAAAACCGAGACTCATTTCAAGACAACAATACCCATCAAATGGTTTAATCAAAACAAACCCAATTCCATTTTTAATTCCTAATTTCGGACCTAAATAAAAATCATGGCAGATCATACTATTTTCTTTTCTTCATCAAAGCATCGTTCGGTTATCCTCTACCAAAAACCACCAAAACTCCAAAACTTAATCAATCCAAGCAACTCAAATATTCAATGGAAATTAAGGAACTAAACACCATAAATTAACTATCAAAACCGAACCCAACAAGAACCCATTCGGTTCTTGCTTAACACCCAATACCCACAAACTCGACCCAATCGTTAGAAACCATCTAAACTAGAATTCGAGCTATAAATACAGTGAGTAATCCGAAAATACGAAGAAAAGGGTTAGGGAATTACCATTTATTTTCCTTCTTCTCATGGCTAGATCTCCTCCATGGCAGCTCTCTCTCTCTCTCTCACGGGCTCACTGTGCGTGTGTGTAATAGAAGAGGAAGGGAGGGGGGAAGGGAAAACTGGGCGTGAGAGATGGGGAGGGGGACTGGCGTGCGGGACTAGAAGAGAGGAAGAGAGGAAAATAAAAAGAAGGAGAACAAGAGAGGCGTGCAGGTGAGAGGGGGGGGGGGGGGGGGGGGGGGGAGAGAGAGTGAGAGAGAGAGAGAGGAATCCGGAAAAAGGGAGAAAAGAGGGGAAAAAGAAAGAGAAAAGGAAGAGAGAGAAGAAGTTGAACACTTGTCTCATTGTGAGTCTTCTCCTAAGCCAATCCAATGGCGACACGTGAGAAGGTGAGATTACCTTTTTATTTAAATGCACAAACTTCCATGAATTACACTAAAACCCCACTGTATTAAAACTCTATCTTTTAATAATTAATATTTGACCCCATATTAATTTTAACTATATTTTTACTAATGCAATTAATTATTTATTTACTAAAACTCGTTTTTACTCCAATTATATAAATTTATCTCCTTAGAAATTATTATTATTCTCATCCTATTAAATAAATATAATTTATTAACACTAAATTTCCTATTTATTTTTCTTGGTCTTTACATTATTTGTCATTTTAAGAATAAATTTAATGGAATAAATGACTAAAATTAATTTAAAGACTGAAAAATACAATAGGACGCACAGACAATATTTTATAGTCCAAAAAAAAATTAAATAAACAAAAAAAAATAATGATTTAAAGAAATAAATAAATAAATAAAATAAAGTAATATATATGGCACTGGTCTGTGCCCCACGTCCAAAAAATTAAGTGAAGGGCTAATACCCTTCACTCAAAAGGCCAGGTGGCTATTTTAATCAAGACGCCGAGTGGCCTCTTCAATAAAAGAGGCAAAGCCTCTTCATTTTTATTTTAAGAACAGAGACTCCTCTTCATTTTTTTCTCTTTTGAGTTTTCATAGAAAAATCACGATCTACGAAGATCCAACTCTCCAATCTTAGATTCGACTTCAGTAACGTAATCCTTAAAGCCTAATCTACGTTTTGACCAAACGTTTTGAGGTAAATCGCTAAACTTGCATTTTTGGAGATTTTTTATAAATCTTATAGAAATGAGTTTAACTTGGCGTGTTCTCTAGATTTTGTGTGGTTTGGAGTTGCTAGGAGCTTCCCGAGCATTGGGTCTTGGCGTGGTGAATTTTTGGTAAGTTTTCTATAGACCTTAGTTTTTTGGGTATTTTGTTAAAATGCTATTTTATTGTGATTAACCCTTAGTAATGCTTATGGGTTACCAATATTGGGTTTAATAAAG
This sequence comes from Alnus glutinosa, assembly GCF_958979055.1. Lineage (NCBI taxonomy): Eukaryota > Viridiplantae > Streptophyta > Magnoliopsida > Fagales > Betulaceae > Alnus > Alnus glutinosa. The sequence continues at coordinate 10,022,154 of NC_084890.1, forward strand.
TGATTAGAAATTTTAAATAAATGCCACCTAGTGTGATTATTAGTTAGAATACTAATTAACGCAATGTATTATATTTTTAGCGGTACTTTACGGTTGAGTTTCGAGTCGTTTGGATATTGGGAGTACAAACGATCTGATGTGAGTATTTTACTCATTGAGAATATATATATATATATATATATATATATATTGTTTATGAAACCGAACCGACTATATGATGAATTATATGTTTTGAGATAATTTAATTAGTTTCGATTATGTTTAAACTATATCAATGATGTTTAAGAAATGATGCATGAGTGAAATGTGTTGAATTAATTTAAAGTGTTTGAGGTTGTGCTGCGGTTGAGATTTAAATTATGCAAATTGTTTAAGAACATGTCATGTTGAAACTATTTATGTTTTCTAAATAAACTATGTTTTGAATAGAAAATAATTTATTGACTTCTTAAACAAACGAAGTGTGTGTGTATGTGTGTGTGTGTGTGTGTTTGTGTGCAAACAAATATCTGAAATGCGGAATTTAAATAAAAAAAGGTATTTGTTACAAAGTGGAAACTCTGTGAAGAGAAAAACCACTCCGGAACAGCCAAACTCAAGAAATCCACTATTCAAAAACAAAGCTAGTTACAAGACACTCGTACTTACATACCCTTATGCAGTAGTCATATCTTTAACTCTGACGTGTAACCCAACACGAACGCTTTCCAACCAGATCTTCCACTTGAAGGGGTTTTTGATGGATTCTTTTACCTTAAGTGTGATGTCTCACATCGCCTGGGAATGGAGATGTGCTTATATGTATAAATGCACCTTTTATGACACAACGTGTTTTAAAGCCGTGATGGCGATGAACCTATCAGAACTCTGCAGTTAAGCGTACTTCTACGAGAGTAATCCCAGGATGGGTGACCTCCTAGGAAGTCTGGTTTGAGGGAGCCAAAAGCGGACAATATTGTGTCATTGAGGGTGGGTCGTTACAAATGGTATCAAAACCATTACCTAGCTTGAGATGGTGGGAGCGTGCACAAGCCCATGAGGGTTGCCAGCGGATACTCGCTGAGACGTCAAGAATGGGGTGATCCTGTAATGTCTGAGACATTATTTAATAATTAGAGTATAGAATTTGAGTAAATAACTAATTAAAATTATTTTAGTGTCATTAAAAATGCAAAGGAATATTTTTAAAGTCTAAAGAAAATTGAAAAAGAAAATAAAATAGAAAAGAAATTAAAAATGAAAAATAAACATAAAAGAAATTAATTAATAAAATTAAATAAAGAGATGAAAAGAAAAATTAAAAGAAGAAAAGAAAAGTCAAGTAAAAATAATAATAATAATAATAATAAAGCATGTGGGGCGACCTACGCCCCACATACTTAAAGTGAAGGGCCACTTGGCCCTTCACGAAAAGAAGGAAGGGCCATCTGGCCCTTCCCAAAGAAAAACAAAATTAATAAAAAAAAAAAAAAAAAAAGGAGAAGAAAAGGATGATAAGGCGTCTACGCCTTATCTCGTGGGAGAGAAAAAAAGAAAGAGGCAGAATGCCTATCTCTTTTGTCCTCTTTGGGGTTTTTCTACAAAATTCATGATTTACGAAGATCCAACCGTCCAAACTCAAATTCGACTTCGGTAACGTGATCTACGAAGTCCGATCTACGTTTTTACCGATCATTTTGAGGTAAATAGCTAAATTCATATTTTGAGATTTTTGGTTAAATCTAGCAAAATATGAGTTTGATATAGTGTTTTCTTTAGACTTTGTGCTATTTGGAGCTTGCAAAGATTCCCCAAACACCGGGTATTATTTGGGTAAGTTCCTTTAATTCATAATTTATGAATTAATGTTATTTTAAATATATTAGTGTTTATGTTGGTGAGATTAATAGTTATTGTGATCAAGTTAATATTTTATATATTATGGGTTAATTTTGAAAACCCTAATTTGATGGGTTAAATTAATTTGAGAGTTTTAATTGATTAAAATTTAGATAGTTAAATTATGTTAGTAATTGATGTAAAAAGATTTATGAACATAATATTAGAGTTAATAATATTGATAAAATGTTAGTGAGAAATAATCCAAAGATTAGCAAATATAATTTTAGGGCTAATATTATTATAAAAGTATTAGTAAAAATAATTTATGGGTTAGTGGAAATAATGATAAGTTAGTAATTAATATTATGAGTAAATAATTAAATGGTGTTTTTAATAACTAACCCGTAGTAAATACTTTAGGTTAGTGTTAATTGAGTTTAGTTAGTGTCTAGGATTATGGGTAAATATTTGGGAACCCTAGAAATATTATGGGTTTTCTATGGGTTAGCTCTTGAGCAATTTAAGAGCTAAATGTGAGTCCAATATTAGAAGTTGTCAACAATGTGCAATGTATTGTTTTTACAGTAATGCATTGCATGGCAAGGTTTAGGAGACCTAGTGCTTAATATCTGCGCAGCCAAGGTGAGTAATATACTCACTGAGAAACTATTATTTTCATATATTAATAAATTGCAAAATATATATGTTTTATGAATCTGAACCAACTGTATGTTGAAGATATCTGTTTTGGATGATTTGAGTACTTTTGAATATCTTGAAATTATGATGATGTTGAAGTATGTATATGATATGTGGAGTTTGAATAAATGGTGTGACTCTAGGATATGATTGGGGATTTTTGTAGACTAGGGTTGCATTGTAAATTACTGAGATTTTTAGTGTGAGTTATAAAGGGGGAGACATGATGCATTGCGTGCTTAACGGCACAAACCTCGGGATACGGTCCCTGTCCTTTGGGATACGATCCCTGTTCTTTGAGATACGGTCCCTGTCCTTTAGGATACGGTCCCCGTTCGCTTGGCATATGCATACATATATCTTGGTGTGTTTGTTTATATCGTTTTTATGATATATATATTTCTTATTGCATGATTTAAAGGAATCGAGCTTTAGTATACCTAGATTGTACGCTACTGAATTGGGTAACGTAAGTGTCTTTTGACATGAAGTTACCTACATCTGGCAATGCTGTTTCTTTGTATTGCTGAGTAAGATACCATTGTTTTATGCTTGATGTACCTAGATTGTACGCTACTGGATTGGATAATATAAGTGTCTTTTGACACGAAGTTACCTACATCTGGCAATGCTGTTTCTTTGTACATTTGAGCTACCATAGTTTTATGCTTGATGTACCTAGATTGTACGTTACTGGATTGGGTAATGTAAACATCTTTTGACATGAAGTTATCACATCTGGCAATGCTGTTTCTTTGTACATTTGAGTCACAAAATACAATAGTTTGGGGTAATTACCTTTTTCCCTCATGAACAACCAACTTTTGCGCAAAGCCTCCACAAACTACTAACTCGACCAAAATAGAGTATTCAACTACCAAACACAACCATTTTCCCCCCTTCCGTCAATTAGAGGGTTAAAACAAACAGTCAACGGGTCACGTGACCGTCACGTGCCGTTTTACATGGGGGCATGCTGGAAGATGGTGGTAGTTCATAGGGGCATGTTGGAAGATGGTGGCAGTTCATGGGGGCAAAATAGGAAGAAAATGAGGGTAAAACAGCATGTGACAGTCACGTGACCTGTTGACCATTTGTTTTAACCCTTTTGACTGGCGGAAGAGGGGAAAATGGTTGTCTTTGGTAGTTGAATGCTCTATTTTGGTCGAGTTGGTAGTTTGTGGGGGCTTTGCGCAAAAGTTGGTAGTTCATGGGGGAAAAAGGTAATTACCCCCAATAGTTTTATAGTAGGTGAGAAGATATGTAGTTGTTTCCAAGGTGGGATGACTGGAACTTCTGTATGTGTTCGCAGCTACATAGTATGCTTTAAATATTTTCTATTAGTCGGTGTTTGCTAAATCAGCCATGGGGGTTTTCAAACAAAAGTTTATAAATTGGTAGCTGTTATAGTGCTCGCAAAACTAAAATAAAGAAAAGTTGATTCTTTGTGAAAACTCAGTGAATAGTATACCTCTGAAGTCTTAGTGTAATTATTTATGTTAAGGCGGTGGGCTCATAATTCCACCTGTACGGATGCGGCAACCCCCGCAACCGTACAGACATTGATGCTTTGGTTGCAGGTTCTACGGATATAGATATTGACTCGTTCACCTAGCGTATGGGATGCTATGATTGGAGCACATCGCGACAGTCATAAGTTATGAACTCATGGGTAGTCCGTATTTTGCGTATTATATTTTTATGGCTCGTGTTTTATGTGGCTTATGTATTTATTGAACCCTGTATTTTAGTATGTAATTAGTGTAATATGTTTTATAAACCTTAAATAGATAGACTCGTAAATGGCTCTCGTTGTTGTAATTAACAGTTAGGTATTAGATGTATTTCTGCTTATGATATGTGTTCCGCTGCATATTGATATTTATATTCCGCTGTGTTAGATGTAACTATGAATATCAGGTACATGTTATGGAACGTGTACGTTATGTTGGCTGAGCGACAAGTAGTCGTGCCACTGTGAAGATCCATTTATATATGTTTTTTTTTTAAAAAAAAAATGGGTCGTCATAGATCCCATGAAGGTCGCCAGCGGGGACGCTGGGTCCCAAGAAGGGGTGATTGTGATGTCCCACATCTCCTGGGAATGGAGATGTGCTTATATGTATAAATGTACAATTTATGACACAACGCGTTTTAAAGCCATGATGGCGATGAACCTATCAGAACTCCGTAGTTAAGCGTGCTTCTGCGAGAGTAATCCCAGGATGAGTGACTTCCTGGGAAGTCTGGTTTGGGGGAGCCAAAAGCGGACAATATTGTTTCATTGAGGGTGGGTCGTTACATTAGGTCCAACCCCTAAGATAAACTTCGCATGAACACTTGAGCACATACTGGCAATAGCTTGAGAGCTAGCAGATCTTCGATTCTCACTAAACACCATCTCAAAGCACTATGCAATTCTCTGTTGAATTCTATACAAAACACTAGCCTAGAGCCCCATATTTATAGGCTTCAAGAGACCTTGAAAACTGTTGAAAATCAAACTCTGACTGACGAGCGTCCAGACAGAAGATAGCCTCGTCCAGACGGATTTCAGCGATCCTTCAGAAATAGCGCAATTCTATCCTTATCAGGTTTGCATCCGGATGGCTTGACCGAGCGTCCGGATGGTCTTCGCTAGAATTCTTTCCGTGTTCGAACGGAAATCTGGAGTTATCTGAATTACTGGATATCGTCCAGACGAGTTGCCGAGTCGTCCAGACGGAATACAGAAACTTTCCAAATAGTGTTGACTTCTGAAATACAATCCTTGTTGAATACTAATTGACCTGGCGTCTGGACGGTGTTGCTCTGTCGTCCGAGTGTCTTCAATGTTTATCCATAAGACACTGCGGGGCGTTCGGACGCCTTCAAAGGCCTGTCCGAACGGTTGCACAAGAACCGACTGATTTGTCTTGGTTTTTGCAATGGACTCTTCATGGATATGTTCTAGAAGCTTGTAAACAGTAAATGTCTGAATATTATGAAGATTCCGATTTGAAAATCGACTGTCCTGTTAAAACGCAACCATTACATAAAGTGTTTTTGTTTTAACCAGAATGTAGCCAATACAAATACTAACATGAATGATTTCAAAGTATTTGATGAAATGTTGGATTTGTTTAGTTTTAAGGGAACATGATTTAGCAACTGCATGATTTTATAGCATGATACAATAGTGAAACATATACTGGTCAGGCACAGAGCATAGAGCATGTAGTATAGAGCATACATATAATAACAGTACAATAGTAACAGAATGCAGTAAACACAGTTAAACAGCAGTTGTCAGCATCGTGGGGGACCCAAGCCCCCAGTAGACCCAGTTTCATGTATATCATATATAGCATTGTTTTATGAGTGATGTTTTTATGTTATGAATAGCTTTTACTAGACGTGTTGGTATGTATAAGTGTCTTAAATGAAAAGCACTTATTTATATTTCTATCGGATAGTCACATGTGTTAAGAAACATTGAACTTGAATGTACATGGATTCATAATTGCCCAGGTGCGAATAATGGCATGTCTATGAGTAAGAAGGTTGACTGTTATTGTTTTTCAGGAAAGACGTGTTAACATAATTGAGTTTAACTGTAGTGCTCACATGATCTATTGACGTTCAAGGCATGAAGCTAAAATACGATTAGAGATGGTGTTGCAAGTATAATGTTGAAGGATGATATCCTAGTATGGAAGAGTAATATGTCATGTTTTATTGCTTAAGACTAATGTGTAGACATGATATCTGTGATAGAGTGATCGTGTACACCTATGTCTGAGCCATCGTTGAAAAATACTATAATAGAGGGGTTTATATGTAGAATCTTCCAATCGGTAGACTGAAACTTCTATATATTTTCACGGTTATATAGTATGTCTTAAATATTTTTTGAATAGTCGGTGTTTGCTGTATTAGCTATTTGTAAATTGTGGCTGATATATTGTGCGCACGACTAAAAATAAAATAAAGGTTGGTTCTTTGTAAAAACTCAGTTAGTTTTATATCACTGAGGTCTTAGTATGTTTTATACTGAGACGATGGATTCATTCTTTCACCTATGCAGATGTGGATACCATCACAACCGTGTTGATGATATTTCTATGATTGCAGGTACTCCTGAGGCGGATGATGATCCGGTAGCGTACTATTTGGGTTACTACGATTGAAGCCTGTAGCGACAGTCGTAGGGGGTTGGACTATGGTGTCCTTATTTTGAGTACTTTTGTATATGGTTTGTGGCGTATGTGCCACGTATTATTTTATATAAGCCATTCTTTTGTAATAGTTATATGTAGTTAAGCCTTAAACAGATAGACTTGTGTTATGGCTCACTTTTGTGTAGATAACAGGTTTATTTATAATTATGGTAATCCGCTATGTTTGATGGTATCATGATGTATTCCGCTGTAGATATAACTTTATATTTCAGGTACATGTTATGAGGCATATGCCATATGTTGGTTGAGCGACATGCAGTCGTGCCACTGTGATACTCGTTTTACGTTTTGTTAAAAAAAAAAAAAAAAAAAAAAAAACGAGGTCGCCCCAAAAACAATGGCCTAGCTTAACTATTTTAAACTATCACACGGCCACACATGACCTTGAAGAACTCCAATCACCTCGAGCCATGGTGGGAGCCAAAGTACGAGCTATCCCTGGAATATTGATCTCTCCATTGTATAAGAATCTTGCGAGCCTAAGCGCCTTCTTCCAAGCACTTGTTCTGCTTGGAGTTGAATTGCCTTCGTTTGCCTCTTGCTGATCATGTTGATAATTCTTTAGTAAGCGGATTAATGATAGTAGAAAACAAATGGTAGAAATTGCACCAGATATAAGGTAAAGGCCCCAGAAGCTCTGGAGGCTCAAATATTCTGTACTATTGGATGTTAGATTCACTGAACATGACTCATTTGAAGGAGTCAACCATTCATCTTCAAGTCGTGTGAGGTTGCCTTTTTCTAATAGCCTTAAAATTGATTTTGAAAAATCCTTGGCTATTGGAGAGCCTTTTTAGAATGCCTACATGAAAGATATATAAGAATTGATTCCTATCAGAGAAAAAGATGCTATTTTCTTATAAGACTCCAAATTAAATGGATGATAGAAGAAAAGGTAGAGGGAAAAAAAAGGGCGAAATGGTGTAAGTAGTTAGATATACTCTTGTATATTTTTTTTGTTTCTTTTATATCATAGCATGTACTACAAAGATTTTTTTAATTAGTATTTATTTAAAATTTGTGTTTAAACATTTGGCCACCATGCATGGAAAGTTTGAGAAAGATCTACAGAATTATTTCTTCCCATATTTAAATTGTCTGAAAGACATATTTTCTGCTAAGAAATCTCAAAGACATGACATTGAAGTTTACTATAGAAATTTGGGATGATCAACTTGAAGTTATGTGGAAATTGAAACAGCAAAGTTGTAGTAACTACTCACAAAGCCAAATCCTCCAAATTTATAGGTAGGTGTGGTGGCAGTGTACCCCTTGCAATGCTGGTTGATGAAAACTTTCTTATATGGAAGTTCAAGAAAGGCAGCAGTTATATGCTTGTTCTCAAATAGCTCTCTGTACTCAGATTCGTTGAAAACCGTGATGATGTTCTCTGAATTGAATCCAATCACATCCTCTAGGTAATTCCTGACAAATGAATCATTATCACAACCAACTTTTGAGTTGCTGCTCTTTAGCCACTCAATATCTGTATTAACTTCTTGTAGTCTTTGCACGGTGAACATAGAAGACAGACTAGCAGTGTAGCTCGAGGTTAAGATCCACACAAGAAGGAGCCATACTACCACCACCACTCGAGTTAAGTTGCTGTTAATTTTCTCTCCTGCAAAGAAAAAACATGGAGTTCACAAGCACTCGATGCGACGATGTTTCTGACAGAAACTTAACTGAAAATATATAAATAATCGTGTATGTTGTAATATTCAGATATTAATCATAGAATATTTCTTGTTATAATTCTAGAAATTTGGTACTTAACTATGAGCGAAGAACAGAGAGGAGAATGTGAACCAAAACGTGGTCCCAATCTGATTCTTCCATGGGCCACTAAATTCTGGATTGCATTGATGCTCCAAGAACCAAATTATAAGCATTGTGTAAAGCATGATGGCACCAGTCACCACCCACATTTCCCACGTGAAAGGCTTCAAAAAGATCCATGCTTTTGACTCTTCAGGTTTTGTAGGAACTATCATGGACAACCCTGACTCGGTGTAGGGCTGAGTAAAGTCCACGTATTCCAATCTGTCAGCCAATATTAGGGTTGGCAATTCGGGTCAACGGGTCGGGTTCGTGTCGACCCGGCTGACCCGATTACATAATCGGGTCAGACACGAACCCGACCCGATTATTAATCGGGTCAGACACTAGAACCCGAACACGACCCAGTTGTGAACCGGGTTACACGACACGAACCCGTTGAACCCGGTAACGCGTGCCCACTGCCCACCCCACAACCCACAGGACACGACGTCGACGAGCCCAGTGCCCACCCCACAGCCCACAGGACACGACGTCGACGAGGTGGAGCAGCCGAGCAGGGCTGGCAAGCCCAAGCCTCCGGATCTGATGAGTCGATGACTAGAACCGAGCACTTCCGCCTTTAGGAGGTTCGACTGGCTTGGACCTTGAAAGATCCGGTGGGGACGACGCCAGTGGAAATTGAATGGAAAGAGCCGGTGGGGACGACGCCGGTGGAGATCGAAGGGAAAGCCCGGACAGAACCGGTGGAGATGTCGCCGTTTTGGAGGGTTGCGTGGTGGAGCTCGGCTTTGAGAACTCTGCTTTTGCGGCTCTGAGAGCTTGGGCCCCTGGACCTCGTGGGGAGGATCCGAGTCTCCGAGAGGTGTCTCGGCCGTTTAGGAGGGTTGCGGTGTGAACTGTGAGTCTGTGAACTTAATGAAGATTGAAGATGGTGAACTGGCGGCACTAGCCCAACTGGGTGATGGCGTGAAGCAAAAAGAAAACAAGAAATGGGTGATGCGTGATCCGGGTAGGGTTTCACCGTTTCGGTCCTTTTGGTTTTGGACCTGACTTTAAAAAAAAAAAAAAAAAAAAAAAAAAAAAAAAAAAAAGAGGACAAAAACGTGTCTGGGGGGTCAACCCGCGGGTTGACCCGCCAGACACGATTATAAACGGATCATAATCGGGTTGACCCGATTATGACCCGAACCCGATAATATTAAACCCTAACCCTGAATTTTCGTGTTGTGTTCGTGTCGGGTTCGCGGGTCGTGTCAAAAATTGCCAACCCTAGCCAATATGGTCACGTCACCAACGACAGCATCATAAGTCTTCCATTGTTTTTGATCCACGTGACAAGGGTAGTCTTTATCAGAAACAAGAAATTGTATTCGGAAAATTGAAAAAACACAATAATCATCAACTGAGAAAATTCCAGTTAAGAGCAGATTTTGCTGCTCTTCCTGCAACTTCCAAGTGTTAGAGCAGATAATGCAGCAGATGAAAACAACATTTCAAATTCAACACAAAGATATAAACCAGCAGCTCAAGATCATGACAGACACATTAACTCAAACTTAAGATAGGATAGAATAACATTTTGAATTTGTAATGCTATCTTGTATCGTTATCTGATTGTGCAATCCTCTGTAAATAGTTATTTACAAATACAAGTCGAAATCTCGACACCAAGTGTGTGAAAATGATCTCATCAAACACCTATAGTTCAGTTTATTATACCAAGGGGCTTGAGAAGATTCAGAGTTTTGAGAAAACAACATCAGAAGAAAGTCCCATCAGAAAAACATATGAAATTTTCAATCACCAAAAAATGCTTCTCAAACAAAAGTTATCCAATTAGTTTTTTCAATTCTATTTACTTTTCAATTCCCACTTTTTCAAGAACTCTGTTCGAAACTCAAATCACTTTTTTGAAAACTTTTGTAAAGTACTTTCGAAAATTAAAATGAAGTTGTTTGTTTGTGTCATGCACTACATGAAGATTAATAAGGAGTTTCACGAAACTGAACGGCAAAGTTGAAATTGTTACCTTGTCGAAAACTCCGTAAACCAATTCGTCATAGGTGCTGTTGAAGGCCACAAATTTGTAAGGCAAACTATAATTCAAATTAGATAGCACCATCTCGAAAACTTTTATGCACCAACCTCCATATTTGATATCATCTTTGTTGCTGTCATCTACCTTAACAAACTTCTGGAATGAAGTTCTCCCGGGAACTCCAATTATCAATGGATTCTTGTCAGTAGGCATTGCCCAGCCTTTTGGTCTGCTTAAGTTCATCTCGGCGGGCCAAATCACTGGGGCAGCCAAACGTTGTCTACCTTTTTCTGTCACAAGGCCTTTTGAGAACCTATCATATGGCGCCCAAAAGTCTAATTCTTCATACCTCTTATTTCGCACATTTACAATCCTCAATTTGGGGGGAGTTTGCAACAGCTTTCCTCCTTCGAAACGTATTTCGCCACTTAAACCAGAGAAACTGCTTGATGCTATATTCCTTAACAAAATCTCTGCGCTACTGATGTTACTGGCCTGTGAAATGGTCCTAATGCTATCATATGCTCGTAGAGCATGAATTCCCGGCTTAGGATTAGCCTCCTCTGGATACTCGGATTGGAATTTTTTTGAGAACAGGGCATAGAAATCTTTGTAAGAATCAGTACTAGTAGAATAGTAGGTCTTGATCCCTAAAGCACCTTCCATAGAGGAAATAACAGAGTCGTCAACCGAGTACAGGAAACTTGTTACACTGTCCGTGATAATCCAAGCTGACTCGTTCCCCATAAACCCGAGATTTTTAGCTTCTCTGAACAAATGAGTCGCCATCGACAACGATGACTGAAGAACAATAAAAACCCGAGATTTTGTTGCATTCTGTAGCTTCAGCAGCTCGTCCAGAACAAACCCTTTTGGAGAAGACAGAGAAGAAGCTGGTGGAAGAACTAAACGATAATCAATCTCTGAATCAACATCCTGAAGAGCCTTGGATAGAAGAAGAGCTGACATCCCCGAGTCACTGGCATACGGACCATCTTCATGTATCACCACAACCTTTTTCCATTGGTACACCCCAACAATATCTGCAACGCATTTGATTTGTGAAGAACCGTTGTTAGCCATTTGTATTAAGAAAGGCCAACGGCGTTCCATCTGCGGTGGGGTTATGACACGAGCTGCGAATGAAATAATCGGAACTTTTTCCTTGTTTCCAACAGAAGCTACGAGTGCGGCTTCCTCCCATTTGTTCATGCCAATAATTACATCCACTTTCTTTTCCTTAATGAGCTCTTCAGCTGCAGTAAAAGTAGGAGATTAGTTCTATAAATACAATAGAAATATGATATATCATCGTAAAATTTACTGACCGGCAGAAGCAACTTGAAGGGGGTCTAACTGGCCGGAGTCCTGGAAATGGAGGGACAGCTTGTTAGACTTTGAATAGCGGTTGAAGTTTTCCGCCGCAATTTCAATGGCTATTTTCTGTTCTTTCCCGATTCGGGACTTGACATCAATGATTCCACCAATATTTGTAACTATGGTTGTATTAGTAGCTTGACCTCCATGGGAGATCAAGAGAAGAATAGAGATTAGTAGGGAAAAGAGGTGGCAAAACTTTAGAAGTATGTTATTGGTAAAGAAAAGAAATCCCATTTTGTATGTGATAATTGTGTACACAAAAGAATAAAAGAATAAATAAATACACAAGGCTCAAGGTAGCACTTATTATATATGGACATGCATATCTGGTTGTTCTTCGATCTAGAGTGTGTATATCGCCGAGGAATTTCGTATATTTCGCTTTCCTCTCTTTGAATTGACTTCAGAAAACGCGGACCCGAGACTAGGAAATGTCGGCATGGAATTTGGGATATTTTGCTGGTAAATGACTTTTATGCCTTTTAAATCTTTATAAAATTTTAAATTTGTTTTTAATTTTAGGGTTAAATATCTAATTATTACTTGAATTTTAAGTTTTTTAAATTTGGTAGTTGATTTTTCGTTTGTTTCATAAGTGGACTTGAGTTTAGGGGTAAAAACTACTTTAGGACTTCTATTACATTTTGCATCTAAATAGTAACGGTATACCACGAGTCCACCGCAGAGGTTGACACGTAGTACCATACAAAAAAAAATAAAAAATAAAAAATAAAAATATTTAAACTATATAAAAATAATAAAATAATAATTGAAAAAAAAAAAGGGTGGCGCACCAGGGTGGCCGAACCACCCATGGTAGAAAAAAAAATTATAAAAAAATTATTAAATAAAAAAATTGATAGATTTTGACCCTTGGTGTGGCTCAGTTTTAGAGGGTTTGCCCATGAGAATGGCTGAACCACACCCATGGGCCACGGGAGTGGTTCGGCCACCCTTAGACTGGTCGACCTAGGGGTGGTCGAACCACCCCATTGCCCTTGGGGGTGGTTCGGCTACCCCAAGGGCCAAAACCCATCATTTTTTATTATTTTTTTTGGTCATGGGGTGGGCGAACCACCCCCCAAACTAAGCCACCCTTCTTTTTTGTTTTTTGTTTTTTAAATTATATTACTTTCTTATTTTTATATAATTTTTTATTTTTTTTATATAGTGCCACGTGTCAACTGCTAGCAGACCGTTAATATTTGGAAGAAAAATGTAATAGAAATACCAAAGTGATTTTTACCCCTAAACTCAGGTCTATCTATGAAACAAATGAAAACTTAGGTACTAAATTTAATAAAGATTAAAACTCGGATACCAATAGGGTATTTAGCCCTTAATTTTAAATTAAAAATTGAAAAAATAATAACTTAATTTTTTTAAAAAAACAAAAAAAAATGGTGACCCCACCATAGGTCTGGTGAGCCACAACTGTGGGTCACCACGAAACCTAAGGTGGTGACTCCGCCATCGATCAGAGCCCAAATTTTTATTATTATTAAATGAGAAGAACAAAAAAGAGAGTATTTTCATCATTTTCAAGAATTTCACAAAAAGTCCTAATAGATATGGGCATTGCATCAAATTAAAAGTTCGATGGTTGAAATTGAAGGTTTTTAAATTTAATTTAGGATAGTATTTCAAGATGAGTAGAAGTTTAGTGAAGTTTTTGAAGTTTTTCCTACTTTTTATATTATTAGTAAAGTTTTATATTTTCTAATTTTATTTATTATATATACATAATAAATAAAATGATTTGATTGATGACCTCATCAAACAAGCCATCCATTTATCCCTATACCGTCGAGGGATAGGAGTACTTTTTGGGACAATCAGACATTGAGTGTCTGTACCAAACGTACAATCATGAGGAGATCAAGAGTACGAAGTTCAACATCTAAAAGTTGATCGTTGAGATCCCTCTGGCTGAGTATCACTCGCATAATATTATTTTCAATTTTCACTAGACACTAGAAATATCAAAGGTTGAGATAGCAACTGATACTCTTGAAGGGAAGGCATTATAGTCGTTTCATAATTGGTTGGTAGTGTGCCATGGAGAATCAACTTGGAAGGAATTTGTGGAATGGCTCCTTGTTTGATTTGGTTATTTTTAACATATAAATATGGATGGTAAGGAAGTAAAAATTTGGCAAACATCAACAATTTAGGAATACATAAGTCGTTTTGAACAGTTATGTGATCAAACTCATAATTGGTCCGATATACAGCTAGTGAGGACATTCATTGAACGACTTCGGCCAAAAATCTGATTGGAAGTCACGACTCAATGACCTCAAACTATGATAGTTGTTGTTTCACTTGCAAGAAGAGATGATGAGTAACTCATGGTGGAAAGCTGTCAAATAGTTAAGGTGATAGATTAACCAACAACGAGAAAAGAAACTGATATGTTTCGAGTGAGCCAGAAACTCTCAAAAAATACAATGAGATTGTATTTTACTTAACAAAATTTAACATTCTCATATAATTACTGATTTGTTCCTTATATATAATTAGGTAACCCAATTGAAGTAGAAGTGTCATTCTGCATGGCTAGAGACCTACTGGAATACAAGGAAAAGACTTGGTTTTAACCAATTGGACACGTGTAATAAATACACGTGGCCGAACGTCTCCCAGCTGCATGTTGCCACGTTGTCAGCATAACACGTGGCTACAGTAACCACTACTGTAGCCACGTGGCGAATGACAACTATTTTTGTAGTGCAACCATGATCTGATCGTTTACTCTTATCCTAAGAGATAAAACTTCTTATTAACATACTCCTCTACTTAGATAACTACTAAATATGACGGCTACTAAATCAAATAACATATTAATCTAGATATTCTTATTTAAAATTAAAAAGACTACTTCTACTACTAATCAACCGCCTATCTCTTAAGATAAGAGATAAACTTTTATTTAAATAATTATACTACTCATGGCTAGAGATGTAATCGATAATGATTACATCATAAACTCATTTTCTACCTTAACTTGCAAATTAAACTCCCAAAATGCAAGAAGAGTGAGTAGCGACAAATGTAAAAGTTTCGGAGTTGTAATTTATTTTATCAGAAGTTTTAGATGCCTCCAATATTGGTAATTGTTATATTTCTGAGGAGGTCATGATCTCGTGATGAATGAAGAGAGTAAATTGTTTACCTTAGTGAGTGGAGCGTGCATAGTGGATAAATAATTAGTTGAGATATAGTCTCTACAATCTTAGGAAGAAACTGGTTATGATCAAATTTAGCAAAGCTTTATTAGAAGGGAATCGATTCTACTAAGTCAAACAAGTGAAGAGAGATGTTTGCTCCAAATTCTGAGGTTCAATTATATGGTGGGTAATATTGATTTGGAATTATTTTTATGATATTTTCAATAAAAAGAGCAATATGACCCAATATATATATATATATATATATATATATATATCTCTCTCTTAGCTGCACGCCAATTTTGAGACATAATTACCTTAACGAAGACATGGTGGACGCCATTACACGAAGGGACAATTCCCTTGAGATCATGTATTCCTCGATGCTGTTAACTTAATATAATCTAGCATTTTCTCATAGTTAAAGTGACTATTATCTCACGACAGACATGTATGTTAAGTGAAAAGATATCCTAGATAGTTGTCGAAAACCATTTTCCAGAGTGATATGAGAAATAAAGAATGGAAGAAAAAATAAATACATTTTATCCCCCTAAAAATAAAAAAATAAAAAATAAAATAAAATAAAAAAGTTAGATTTTCTTTTCACTTTTGCATCCAATGTTTAAAAATTAGCAATGTACCCTCCAACCAAGTTTTTGAAATTTTCAATATTGCCATTCGTTACTTAAATCTGTCTTTTCTAAAGAAAATGGACCCACGTGCAACACATGTGGCTTTTTAGGAACAAATGTCCCCAAATTATCCATAAAAAAAAAAAAAAAAAAAAAAAAAAAAAAAAAAAAAAATCTTAAAAAAAAAGTTAAAACAATTTTTTTTTATAAAAAAATTAAAAAACCGAAAAAAATAAATTACACATCAGTTGAATATGATTCTTAACTTACAACAATAATGTTAGAAACTATATTTTTTTTATCTTTCAAGTATCTCATAATATTGACATAACAATTTTAATTAACCTTTGAATCGATTATTGTTTAAAAAAATAAAAAATAATATTGATTAAAATTATCACATCGATTAACATTATAAAATAATTATAAAATAAAAAGATGGTTTCTACCTTTGGTCCTTTGCTCTTTCTAACAATGGTGGATAATAGAGTACTCACAAAAAAAAAAAAAAAAAAAAAAAATGATGGATAATAGAGGGGTGAGTTGAGTTTTAGTTTTTGACCGGGCTGAGTTATTTTGAGGGGGAATGGGAAAGCTGCGGCGCCCTTTACAGTCAAGTCAAAGAATCAAAGATACCAACCAAAATATCCCAAATTCCACGCTGACATTTTCTACGAACGGTTCAACAATTCAAAGAGAGAACTGTAGACTCAAAGAAGAACAACCATGTCCATATATAATAAGTGTTGGAGCCTTGTATATTTATTTATTTATTCTTTTGTGTACACAATTATCAAATACCAAAATGGGGTTTTTTTCCTTTCCCCTTGTCGTCTCTTTTCTTCTCTTAATCTCCGAACCCGATGGAGGTCAAGCTGCTCATGCAACCAAAGTTACAAATATCGGTGGAATCATTGATGTCACGTCCCGAATCGGGAAAGAACAGAAAATAGCCATTGAAATTGCCGCCGAAAACTTCAACCGCTTTTTGAACTCTAACAAGCTGACCCTCCATTTCCAGGACTCCAGCGGATTAGACCCCTTTCAAGTTGCTTCTGCTGGTCAGTAAATTTTAAGGCTTCTTTTCCATCCTGTAATTATAGAAATAATTTCTTATTTTTACTGCAGCTGAAGAGCTAATTAAGGAGAAGAAAGTGGATGTAATTATTGGCATGAACAAATGGGAGGAAGCCGCATTCGTAGCAGCTGTTGGAAACAAGGAAAAAGTTCCGATTATTTCATTTGCGGCTCCTGCCATAACCCCACCGCTGATGGAACGCCGTTGGCCTTTCTTGATACAAATGGCTAACGACGGTTCTGCCCAAATCAAATGCATTACAGATATTGTTAAGGCGTACAAATGGAAAAGGGTTGTGGTGATATATGAAGATGACGTGTATGACAGTGACTGGGGGATGTCAGCTCTTCTTCTATCCGAGGCTCTTCAGGATGTTGACTCAGAGATCGAGTATCGTTTAGTTCTTCCGCCATCTTCTCCACAAGAGCTTGTTCTGGGCGAGCTGTTGAAGCTACGGAAAGCAACCAAATCTCGGGTTTTTATTGTTCTTCAGTCATCGTTGTCGATGGTGGCTCATTTGTTCAGAGAAGCTGATAAAGTTGGACTTATAGAGAGAGACTCGGCTTGGATTATGACCGACAGTGTAACAAGTTTGCTGGACTCGGTTGAGGACTCTGTTATTTCCTCTATGCAAGGTGCTTTAGGGATCAAGACCTACTATTCTAATGCTACTGATTCTTATAAAGATTTCTACGCCCAGTTCTCAAAAAAATTCAAACCCCAGTATCCAAAGCCGGCAATTCATGCTCTACGAGCATATGATAGCATTAGGGCCATTTCACAGGCCATAGAGACAAGGACGAGTAACAGCAGTAGCGCAGAGATGCTGTTAAGGAATATAGTATCAAGCAGTTTCTCTGGTTTAAGTGGCGAAATAAGTTTCGCAGCAGGAAAGCCGTTGCAAACTCCCCCGTTGATGTGGATTGTAAATGTGGTAGACCAGATAGATAAGAGGTATGAAGAATTTGGCCCGGGAAGTTACGCAGAAGGTAGAGAGAAAACTGCACAACTTTTGGATGGCGCCTCAATAATTTGGCCCGGGAACTTAACAAGAGGATCACCAAAAGGGTGGGTAATGCCTACTAACGAGAATCCATTGAAAATTGTTGTTCCCAGTAGAACTTCATTCCAGAAGTTTGTGAAGGTAAATGACAGCAACAAAGATGATATCAAATATGGTGGTTGGTGCATTGAAGTTTTCAAGACGGTGCTATCTAATTTGAGTTATACTTTGCCGTATGAATTTATGCCGCCCTTCCACGGCACCTACGACGAATTGGTTTACAGCGTCTCTAACAAGGTATCGACTTTGAAACTCTTTTTATATCTTTTATATCAACAATATGCTTCATCCTTTATACGTAGCACCCAGCAACATGTGCCTTCTGGATATGATATAAATTTTGGACAAATGAAATCCAATTTGATAGAGCTAGCGCCAACAATCAATTTGATAGAGCTGCTGGTTTATCTCTTTTTGTTGAATTTGAAATGTTATTTTCATCTGCTGCATTATCTGCTCTTATACTTGGAAGTTGCAGGAAGAGCAGCAAATATATGACCAAAACTAAAACCAGTTGTATATAACATGGATTTTTCTCATTTGATGATTATTATGTTTTTTCAATTTTCCGAAAACAATTTCTTGTTTCTGATAAAGACTACCCTTGTCATGTGGATCAAAAACAATGGAAGACATATGATGCTGTCGTTGGTGACGTGACCATATTAGCTGACAGATTGGAATACGTGGACTTTACTCAGCCATACACCGAGTCAGGGTTGTCCATGATAGTTCCTGCAAAACCTGAAGGGACAGCATGGATGTTTTTGAAGCCTTTCACGTGGGAAGTGTGGGCGGTGACTGGTGCCATCATGCTTTACACAATGCTTATAATTTGGTTCTTGGAGCATCGATTCAATCAAGAATTTGGTGGCCCATGGAAGAATCAGATTGGCACCACATTTTGGTTCATATTCTCCTCTCTGTTCTTCGCTCACAGTAAGTACCAAATTTCTAGAATTATGACGAGAAATATTCTATGACGCTTACCACAAAAACATATGACTTGCATTCAATAATGTTATCTAAACAACTCAATATTGTTATTAGTGTGGATGTCATTCAACTAAATTAGTAAAGTTTCTTGTTATTGGACAAAAGGGCATAGTACCTTAACAACATAAACTTGTTACTGCTCTATATATATAAGACAGTACTTCAGAGAAATTAGTCGGAGTTTAAGGGTTAATTAGGATGCTAGAAAACTACAAAAATTACAAGGTTGCAGCCCTGAGTTTGTATGCACAGACACCGAGTTCAAATCGTATCTGACTTGAAAATTTACTTGTTTGTGAATCAAACACTGCATTATTTGAAGCAAGAATTTACTGACAACACCCCTGCAGGATTATGCTAAATCTAATATGATAAGGCTTTCTAATCAACAGGAGCCCCAGATATGGACTTTACTAACGTAATGCTTCATCATATTTATTCATTTCTTTATTTAGTCTAAGATTTCTTATTTACCACTCGTAGCCTCTCAATCTATAAATATAGACCATTATAATACATTTCATCATAGTCCAATATATTCAAGATGTAGTCCTAACGCTTCATCTGTCTCTCTCTCTCATATTATATGATGTCCTATTATATATTTCTATGATAACCAAGTTGAAATATCTTGTGAATGCTTGTGATCGAATTGAATCGTCGACTTTTTTTGCTGAGTTAGAACTGCCGGTCATGAACTCCATGTTTTTAATTTCTTTGCAGAAGAGAAAATTAATAGCAACTTAACTCGAGTGGTGGTGGCAGTGTGGCTCTTTGTTGTGTTGATCTTAACCTCGAGCTACACTGCTAGTCTGTCTTCTTTGCTCACCGTGCAACGACCACAACCAGATAATACAGATATCGAGTGGCTAAAGAGCAGCAACTCAAAAGTTGGTTGTGATAATGATTCATTTGTCAAGAGTTACCTGGAGAATGTGATTGGATTCCATTCAAAAAACATCCACACAGTTTTCGATGAATCTGAGTACCCAGGTCTATTTGAGAAGAAGAACATAACCGCTGCCTTTCTTGAACTTCCATACAAGAAAGTTTTTATCAACAAGCATTGCAAGGGATACATTGCCACCACCACACCTACTACCTATAAATTTGGAGGATTTGGATTTGTGAGTAGTTACTACAACTTTGCTGTTTTAATTTCCACATAACTTCAAGTTGATCGATTGATCATCCCAAATTTCCATAGTAAATATTGCCAAAAAAAGATTTAAAATACACCACTTGAAGATGGTAAGCTAGCTCCCCAATAGCCACTTAAAAGAATCTTTTTCTCTAATAGGTATCGATTCTTATCTTTCATGCAGGCATTCCAAAAGGGTTCTCCAATAGCTAAGGATTTTTCAGAATCAATTTTAAGGCTATTAGAAGACGGTAAGCTCACACCACTTGAAGATGAATGGTTGACTCCTTCAAATGAGTGTTCGGTGAATGGAACATCCAATAGTACAGAACATTTGAGTCTCCAGAGCTTCTGGGGTCTCTACCTTATATATGGTGTAATTTCTACCTTTTGTTTTCTACTTTCATTAATCCGGCCGATAACTAATTAAAGAGGTATCAGAGGCATACGAAGGCAATGCAACTTCAAGCAATAGAGTTGCAAGACATGTACTTTTACAATGGAGAGATCAATATTCCAGGGAGATCTTTTTTTGCTCCGGACAATATTCATACCTCTGCACGTGCTGAAATTGAAATATATGCCATAGAACTCAATATATATATATATATATATATATATATATATATTGAATGCACCAAGTACGAAAGCTAGGTATTAGATGAAAAATTTATGAGCTTCTTGTCTAATTGGTTATAAATAAATTTCAATTCTTTTTTTCTTTTTTATTTTTGATGAATAAGCGTTTGTGCAAACTTCTTATACCGTTCGATCTAAATTTATGAGCTCCTTTCGTTTAGCTTGTGTCGAACTTCTTGTACGTACCGTTGGACCTAAATGTTTTGAATGTCCTCATCCAGTACTCAACCAAAGAACTAGGGTTGAGCAAAACAAATAATTAGTACATAGAAAAGAGCACTTACAAGAGGATCGAGCTAGGGCATCGGCGTGGAATTTTGTATCTTTGAATTGGTCAGCTGAGAAGAAGCTAGTCGACTGAAATACGTATAGACCTTAGACTAAGTCACCAACCAAAAGGTTATAATTAAGTACTGTAATAGGATTTGACAACATAATTTTCATCAATTGCGGAGTTACGGTGAAGTCTCTAACGCTTTGTTTGTTTCAGCATAAACTGTATTTCATTGTAAATTATTTTTAATGAAAATAATAAAAAAAAAAATTCTTTAAAATATTTTTTTAACATTTGGTTCTTACGAAAAAATCACTAGCAACAAAAAATCATTGGTAACAAAATCTCGTCACTAGTGGACAGAATTCCGGCTACTTTTGTTGGATTCCGAACATAAAGGCTGGAATCTAGCGACAATGACCAGATTCCGGCCAATTTCTACAGAATATGATTGCTGAAATTTGGCAACGGTGACTAGACGTAGTCGGATTCCGGCATACCAGTGCCAGATTCAAGCACCTGTCGGATGCCAAAATTCGAGGGCCTTCGTCGATAGATTCGAACCACCAACAAACTTCAATGTCCTGCGGTGGCAGATTCCCACAAACGACCTACAAGAACGAAGAGTTTAAATCCAAAAAACTATTTACGGTTTTTAAAACTGTAAATCGTTTTTTAAAAATTAAAAAGTCTTTTACAGTCAAACTGAAAATAATTTTTATTGACCGTTATTTTTTGTTGCACTAAACATAAAAAAAAAAAAAAAAAAAAAAAAAAAAAAAAGAGTAATGATTCACTACCACCTAAATATACAACTTTCCACCACCTTGTCTATGTGGCAAGGTGATCCCTCACTTTAATTTATTTTTAAAAAATAAAAAAACTCAAAAAGTAGTGGGGGACCACCTTGCCACATAGGCAAGGTGATGAAAAGTTGTATATTTAGGTGGCATTGAATCATTATTAAAAAAAAAAAAATACAAAAATTTTTTCATGCCCAAACAAACGAAAATGAGCATAAGTCAGAATTTTTTGGGAAATGGAAATTATTGTTTTGGATTTTTCAATGTCAAACGTCTCGAATCTTTAAAAGTCAAAACTTACGATCCGAATAGAAAATGAGTGGTTTGCACGGAACTGCGGGCACAGAAGCACTAGATGTTAAGATTGAAAACGAAAAGAGGGGAAAGCAAAATAGAAAATGATATTAGATCAATGTTACATAGCTAGCTAATGTCACAACAGTACTATATCTTTTCTTTATTTTTATTTTTATTTTT
Organism: Alnus glutinosa; assembly: GCF_958979055.1. Taxonomy (NCBI): domain Eukaryota; kingdom Viridiplantae; phylum Streptophyta; class Magnoliopsida; order Fagales; family Betulaceae; genus Alnus; species Alnus glutinosa. The sequence continues at coordinate 10,044,370 of NC_084890.1, forward strand.
TTTTTTATGAAAAAGCACACGTATTTCTGTCAAATTAACATCCAATTGTCAGTTTCTCCTAAATTATCAATTACGTAAATATTCTCATCAAATTATCAAAAATTGTTAATCTACTAAATACCAAAAAAAAACTTGTTAATGCCCTAAAGACACTATATCTTGTGGTCTACTCTTTATAGAATGAGATTGTAGGTGAATCATGAAGTTAACTACTGATTGTTAATTTCATTGGGGATGGAAATTTACGTGATTCGATCTATGACTTACGTCTACAAGTTAAAGTCCTAAGCGCTATGTTTTGCTCTTATTCACTTGATGAAATTTATAATACAAATGTCTCTATTTATATGGAGGTGGAGAATATATATATATGTAAAATGGTAGGGGGAGATCAAATCAAATCAGGTTTGAATACAATCAAATCTCATTATAGGAGACTACAATCAAATCCAATGATATATTCTAATATAAATCAAATCTCATAATTTATTTTAATATTCCCCCCAAACTCAAGGTAAAAAATTGTAGAATCTTGAGTATGATATTTTTTTTTGCTGAAGATGGTAGCGGTGAGTGGCAAATAGCGGAGGCCAAAGATGGTGGCTGGAAATCCCTAGGATTGGTGGTGGCTTGCGAATGTGATTGGAGTTAATAGCGGCAACGATGATTGAAGATGCCCTTTAACGACCATAGGCCAAAAAGGGCCAAAATGAGAGCCAACAAGAGCTAAAATGAGGCCAATTATGGGCTTTAAATGGTCATGAGTTATCAAACAATACAACAAAGGCCAAAAGATGAGTCTAAGTCAACAACAGGACCAACAATATGCCAAATAAATGGGCCAACAAATTAAAAAGCCAAAATATGGGTAACTTTAATTGCCTCTCCTTTTTATTAACCGGTTTATTTTTCTCGGGTTTCTCTTTTTTTAAAAAAATTAAATAAAAATTAAAAATAAAATAAAATAAAGATCATTATTACATAGCACTATACATCATAGAAAACCCTAGGAGAGCTCACACCCATTGAGCGACAAAAGACATACAAACCCAATATGACAGACAAACCCGATATGACATCCCACAAAAATACTTCCCATGAAAAACAAGCTGAATGTTGTCAACGTGCATGCCACTACAGTAGCAAATCCTGTAGATCCTCACCAGCGTAATTCGAGGGAGCTCAATGTCATGAACTCAATCGCGCTACAGCAACATATCCTCACCAAAGAAATTAAGGGATCTCAACATAAATAAAATCACTCACACATTCAACGGCCACATACCTTAAGAGGATGAGGACTTGCACAGCACGACCTGAATGCGGTAGCAGTCTAGGCAACATCAGTCTGTCTGGTAAGGAAGAAAATGACAATCTCATTTGAGAAGGATTTGATCTCCATAAGCGCATTGCAGCAAGGAACAATGTGTTAAACATAATGATGCAGCTGACACGGCAACAACAGCTGTTGAAGATCAGCCAGCTGCAAGACAGCATCTTGGAGATATTGCAGCGGCCACAAATTCTGCAATATCAACCTCCACATACCACTCTGTGATGCGTGACACCAAAGAAAGCAACAAGGTCAATATATGGAAGCAATCAAGCCAACCCAATATGGATGCAATCAGACCAATATGGAATCCAACAGAGACGTGACACTAAAGGCAAACCAACAAAACCAATATGGATACAATTAACCAGCAAATCATTGCCTGCCTTGCTCATCAAGCATACTGAGACACAGCCGTAAAGGAAGGAAAGTTTGGAGGAGACAAATCTCATATAGCAACGATCAGGGATTATGCGTTAATCAAATTAGCCGCAGCAGAATATGTACCGATTCTAGAAAAAAAAATTTCTTCAAGATAAACAAAGCTAAATTATTTAAGTTAACATGTAATGTCCAAGAAAATATTTAATGAGTTTATTAGGATTAATTAAAATAAGTCTATTAAGTGTGGTAAAATAAAATAAAGTGTTTTATTTTATTCTATGGACTTGTAAATGGTAGTCATGAAAAGAAAATATAAGTGGCATTTGTAAGTGTGACGACCCGTTTTTTTTTTTATACAAAACATTTACATAAATATTAGTCCTTTAAAATATAAACGGATCTTCACAGTGGCACGACGATATGTCGCAAAGCCAAAATATGGTACATACCCCATAATATGTACTTGGCAAATCAGAGTATAACATCTATCAACTATGCAGCGGAAAACATAACCTAATAGCGGAAATCATAACATAATTTCTATTACAAATAATCATAAACAAAGAGCCATATTACATCTATCTGTTTAAGTCTTTTCTCAATATAATTACATAACGGAAATGGCTTTACAAGAACAAGTGACACAAACGTCACAAGCCATAAACTAAACCTATAAACAAGTGGACAACCTGTGGTCCACCCATTACGACCGTTGCGGCGTGCTTCAGTCATAATATCCAAAGTGCCCTTCTACAACATCATCAACTACGACCAGAATACCTGCAGCCAAAGAAACTACATCTATACGGTTGTGGGGGTTTGCCACATCCGTATAGGTGGAATTATGAGCCCACCGTCTTAGCATAAATAGATACACTAAGACCTCAGAGGTATACTATTCACTGAGTTTTCGCAAAGAACCAACTTTTCATTTTTAGTCGTGCGTACACTATAACAGCTACCAATTTTATAAACTTTTGTTTGAAAAACCCCCATAGCTGATATAGCAAACACCGACTAATAGAAAACATTTAAATACACTGGGCAGCTAGTATTATACGTGAAAGATTCGTTATTGAACACAATGGCATTTAAACCATGCAACCATCCGATACCAATATACATAAACTCTTTTTCTATCAAGACTTTTATGCATACTAATACGTCTAGCAAAACTACAATATACTTTCATAAAAACATCACACAATCCGATACCAATATACATAAGTTCTTTTTCTATCAAGACTCTTATGCATACTAATACGTCTAGCAAAACTACAATATACTTATCATGAAAACATTACACAATTTAAACAATGCTATGCATGCTCATGATAGTCTTTTTGTTCATTATGAGCCTCACGCTCTCTTCATTATTATGAGCCTCACGCTCTCTTCTTTATTATGAGCCTCACGCTCTCTTCATTATTATGAGCCTCACGCTCTCTTCTTTATTATGAGCCTCACGCTCTCTTCATTATTATGAGCCTCACGCTCTCTTCTTTATTATGAGCCTCACGCTCTCTTCTTTATTATGAGCCTCACGCTCTCTTCTTTATTATGTGTTCGTGCATTATGCTTTACAACTCAAACTCTATACTCCTATTCTTTGCAAATCATGCTTTCTTCAAATACCATGAACCAATCAACATGAAATTTCATCATTCTTCTTTGCATAATTAAATCCCAACTACAACACCTTTCAAATACTTCAATCAATTCAAAACCTTTCATTTATGCATCATTTCATAACATCATTGATATTTCAACATAATTGAAACTACTTAAAACATCCAAAGCATACATGTTAACATATCGTTGGTTCAGTAAGAAAATCATATATCATTTGCATTTCTATAAAATACATAAAAATATCTTTTCTCAGTAAGTAGAATACTCACCTTGGCTGCATTGGACTCCAACTCGAACTCTACATTGGAGAACCCATTGAAGTCTCCAATCCGGACACTATCCTGCAGACATTGGTATCGTTAGGCTATGCTATTGAACTCTACACTCTTTGACACATAGACTACTCGCGTACTCACACGTCGCATTACCCGCTTCTAAGTCTAAGTATCCTAAACTATTATTAGGTTAAACATTGGTTATAAGTTAACACTATATCGCTTATTATCTTTAAGACATGTCTACTATTTTGTTCGCCTATTTATTATTATTATTACAGCACATTATTATTATTAATCCATTATTGGCTTGTTATTTCTTTACCAAGTTAACAATATTTATTTAACCTATTTACATGCATATGCATATATATACATTTATATATATACACATACAACGCTTAACCAAATCTGATAACACATAAATATCATGTGTGCACGTACAAGTGGATTAGTTACTATGTCGCCACATAGTGGATTCATATTATATTTATGTGTTCCTATAAGCTTACTAACTTATACTTATTAACTTATGGTCATTTGGGTAATCTATAACTCTTTTGACATTCTTATTAAATTGTTGTCTCATTGGTATAAACCTTAGGCTTTAGGTTTGTAACGTTATTTCGTTTATTAACCTTTAACACCATTGTTATTATATTCAATACTTTTATCTTTTATTAGCTACTAACCATCTAGGTAATTTAGATTATAGAACCTAAATCTTGTTTAACATATTAATTATTAGATTAGGTTATAACCACGTATTGCAATATATTTATTTATTAAAGCTTGAGACATATACATAAACATCAAAGCTGAGGATTACACTATACTCTTTATTAAACCTATGGCATAGATGGGTTCTATAATTTATTTTTTGCTATCTTCACTTGTTACCCATATAAAGCTCTATAATTAGTTACTTTGACTCATTCCTCAATTACCGCCAAGATTAGAACCGTATTACTTATAACCTCAACCTAATACCATCACATAATCACCATACCTATAACACTAAAATGAGGAATCCAACTTTAATCGATTCAACAAATTCAAACATTCTCATCAATACCAACTTCTCTCTCAAGTGAGAATAATCTCATATCTTCAACCAAAATATCATAACACCAATCCTCCACAATCATAATACCAAAATATCATCACAACAATCATCAACAATCATAACTTAATTCAACTTCATAATTAGTATACCCTCTCAACCATAATAAGGAGCTCAACCTAACAACCATGGTACCAATTCATCATCACCAACTAATTCAAAACCCAACCATCACCTATACATCCAAATTCCACCACAACTCATACTATGCTATACAACCATCCAAACCAACCATAATTTATAACTATCAAAAATACCCCCAATTTAACTCACACAATCAATTACAACTTCAACCAACCAAACACGCATGTAGTTAACACCACCATTCGGCCACAGAAATTAAAAGTTACCACATTAACCCAAAACACCAATAAATCAATTACGTCATTAAACTCGATCCTTAACAATCAAACACTAACCAACATCATCAAGTTATCAACCCCAAAAACCAGATTTGATTTCAATTAAAACACTCCTCAAAATTAGCTCATACATTCTCTAAAACTCAAAATATCAATCACCAAACTGAGCCCTAAAATACATCATCAAATATGTCAAGATTTTCTTCCCCATCTAACCGCCAAAATTCCATCAACCATCTCATTTATCAAACATAATTCCACCCCGAAATCAAACCATTACAGAGTATTAAACATAAGTTAAAACCACCAAACAAAACTCCAAGAGGCTTGCACAATTCGGCCAACACCCCAAAAATCACCTAGAAACCCTAAATTTCTTCTTAAACCAAATTCAATCAAAACCCATAAAATTATATACCAAAATTCAGAACTTTAGAAATCCTAGGATTACATCTAGTTCAAACCCCCAAGAACCCATACGGTTTGTAGAAAAACCAAAGGGATAGAAGTGAAATCCATTTTGAAACCCAAATCTAAGGAACAAGAAATCTATTTCAAAATCCATATCTAAGAGCTAAAGGGGAACACGATTTTTACCTTAAAAATACAGGATTTGCTCCTCATCCACCAATGGCCAGAAATCACCAAAATCCCCTTCTAATTCTCGGACTGCATCACTCTTACGGACTGGGTCACTTTCTCTCTCACGATCTCTCTATGTTTTTCTTCTTATTGGGCGTGCGTGGAGAAGAGAGGAAGAGAGAAAAGGGGGAAGAGGAGAGCAGCATGCGGAAATGGAGGAGACGAGGGGAAGAAAGAAGAAAGAAAAGGAAAAATGAAGAAGAAAAAGAAAAGAACGTGCGTGAGGGGAAAGAGAGAGAGGAAAGAAAGGAAAAAAGGAAAAGACAAGGAGAAGGGGGCTGCTGGTGTCCACCAAAAAAGAGGAGAAAAAGAAAAGAAAAGAAAGGAAAAAGGAAGAGAGAGGGTAAGTGGGACATGTGTCCATGTGTGAGTGGTTGGGAGAAGATAGTGCTATCTTCTCATAGCCAACCAAATGCTGACATGTGTCAAAGAGGATTACATTTTATTTAAATGCTCCAACTTATGTAAATTACATTAAGACCCCATTTTATATTATTTCTATCATTTTAGAATTAATATTTGACCCTATATTTATTTAAACCACACTATAATAATTATTATGCCCATCTATTAATGAATACAATTTATTAATTGATAAATCTCCTATTTATTTTCCTGGTCTTTACATCCACCCCTCCTTATTAAATTTCGTCCTCGAAATTTGCAAATATCGCTTATGATCTCAGATGCTTACCTGAAGCTACCCTAATAGTCCTCAAAGTTAACTTGCACCACGCATTCTATTTTTAATCCCCGAAGTCATAACTAATCTTTCCATCTTCCTCAACAATCGTCAATCACTTAATTCATACGTCACTTTACTGCATACCATTTAACTATCCTCACTTGTTTCTTCTTTGTACATACCCATCACAAGTCCAAGTCATTTCACTAAGTCACCCCTCCTTAGTTCCAACTCATTATCTAAATTATGACTTAAGGTGAACCAGACCTATTCCTCTATACCGTATACTTCAACTTATTCTTAGTTCTTCAAATTCTTTGTCATTGTGGCACTATCACCAAAGTTTAGCCATGAATATTTTTCTTTTTTTTAAGCAACCTCAACAATATTTTGATTGTTCTACATGAATCTCCTATGTCGTTTACCGTATATACTCCTAAAATCATATTGGAATAACTCTAATTGTCCTCAATTGTGACCTTTAAGACATCCAAGATCTAGTGTGGGCTTACTAAGTGTCTCCAATATTCACAAATTTACTTAACCTCATGTGGTTTTATGATTTATTTCTCTTTAAATCATAAGTACTACCATCCTCAAATAGGTAAACCATTTAGATTTTCATATTTAACCAAACATTACTATGCCTTAACTTGTTCCTAACTCATGATCGGTGGCTTATCCTCAACATTTTATCAATCCAATCCATTAATTTCTTACTATTCCACCGTTATCAATACCTTTAAAACATAAATTTTCCTAAATATCGGTTTCACGACCGCAAATGTGCTATGACACTATTATTTCATCAAAAGTCAACTGACAATTAACTCCTTTCTAACACTTGGACCTAATTCAAACAACATTCTCTAATACGTACAACCGTATATATTGAAAGTTCATATTTGAACTAGCACTTTGACTTTAATAATCATTTGTAAATTCTATACTTTACACATAACCCATGTTTGAACTACTAACTTTTAAGTTAATCCTTACGTTTGAAATTGTGTTTTAAAAGTATTTTGGCTTAGCCTACAAATTTTATTTTGTCATATTTAACTTGACTACCCATTTTTAAATCATTTTTTTTTAAATCACTATTTATTTAAAAATAAGATATCCTGAAATTTATCATTTTAGTTATTTACTTGTTAAATCTGTTTCATTAATGTTTTAGTATCTTAACTCGTACCTATCGGTCGGATTCCTCGAAAACGTCTCTCGTCATTAAGTAGTTCTTTCCTCGCTAGGGTGTCGTCCTCATAGTTGTAGCTAGGCAGTTTTCTTGAATTGATCTCGTACAATGGTCTCGTGCTCTTCAAGATTCGAGTCTCCTTCGATGCGCCCAAAGAATACGTCATCACTTCTCAAAGGACGGTTATTAGTCCACCCTCACGTGAAGCTCTCTCTTACTTCGCCTATGGCCTAACACAATCATGCTAGACTCTTATGAAAGACTAAGTGACTAGACACCTAGGCCTACCCATACAGCGTCACCACAAGAGTGGTCACACATATGTTTAGATCTAAGGGTTCGTACTCTACCTACACGACTCCACATACGTGGACGAGATACAGGAATGTGTCACACTTGAATCAATTGAGACGTATGCAACACTTCCAAACAAAGAAAGAGGTCATTGTCTAGGTGGCATGACTTGTCTACACAGAACTATGCTACATGACCAACCCAAATCCTAACAGATGCATTACAATAATTATGCAATGCACACAAAGAACATTATTTAAATCTTTTTATCTTTGTTGAAGCTTTTACATTCCTAAGGCTCTTTTATTATCCTTAAACTCTAATACAAACCTAAACTTCCGCTTTTCCTAACAACCCTAGAGCAAACTGCTCTGATACCATTTTCTGTGACGACCCGTTTTTTTTTTTATACAAAACATTTACATAAATATTAGTCCTTTAAAATATAAACGGATCTTCACAGTGGCACGACGATATGTCGCAAAGCCAAAATATGGTACATACCCCATAATATGTACCTGGCAAATCAGAGTATAACATCTATCAACTATGCAGCGGAAAACATAACCTAATAGCGGAAATCATAACATAATTTCTATTACAAATAATCATAAACAAAGAGCCATATTACATCTATCTGTTTAAGTCTTTTCTCAATATAATTACATAACGGAAATGGCTTTACAAGAACAAGTGACACAAACGTCACAAGCCATAAACTAAACCTATAAACAAGTGGACAACCTGTGGTCCACCCATTACGACCGTTGCGGCGTGCTTCAGTCATAATATCCAAAGTGCCCTTCTACAACATCATCAACTACGACCAGAATACCTGCAGCCAAAGAAACTACATCTATACGGTTGTGGGGGTTTGCCACATCCGTATAGGTGGAATTATGAGCCCACCGTCTTAGCATAAATAGATACACTAAGACCTCAGAGGTATACTATTCACTGAGTTTTCGCAAAGAACCAACTTTTCATTTTTAGTCGTGCGTACACTATAACAGCTACCAATTTTATAAACTTTTGTTTGAAAAACCCCCATAGCTGATATAGCAAACACCGACTAATAGAAAACATTTAAATACACTGGGCAGCTAGTATTATACGTGAAAGATTCGTTATTGAACACAATGGCATTTAAACCATGCAACCATCCGATACCAATATACATAAACTCTTTTTCTATCAAGACTTTTATGCATACTAATACGTCTAGCAAAACTACAATATACTTTCATAAAAACATCACACAATCCGATACCAATATACATAAGTTCTTTTTCTATCAAGACTCTTATGCATACTAATACGTCTAGCAAAACTACAATATACTTATCATGAAAACATTACACAATTTAAACAATGCTATGCATGCTCATGATAGTCTTTTTGTTCATTATGAGCCTCACGCTCTCTTCATTATTATGAGCCTCACGCTCTCTTCTTTATTATGAGCCTCACGCTCTCTTCATTATTATGAGCCTCACGCTCTCTTCTTTATTATGAGCCTCACGCTCTCTTCATTATTATGAGCCTCACGCTCTCTTCATTATCTCTCTTCTTTATTATGAGCCTCACGCTCTCTTCTTTATTATGAGCCTCACGCTCTCTTCTTTATTATGTGTTCGTGCATTATGCTTTACAACTCAAACTCTATACTCCTATTCTTTGCAAATCATGCTTTCTTCAAATACCATGAACCAATCAACATGAAATTTCATCATTCTTCTTTGCATAATTAAATCCCAACTACAACACCTTTCAAATACTTCAATCAATTCAAAACCTTTCATTTATGCATCATTTCATAACATCATTGATATTTCAACATAATTGAAACTACTTAAAACATCCAAAGCATACATGTTAACATATCGTTGGTTCAGTAAGAAAATCATATATCATTTGCATTTCTATAAAATACATAAAAATATCTTTTCTCAGTAAGTAGAATACTCACCTTGGCTGCATTGGACTCCAACTCGAACTCTACATTGGAGAACCCATTGAAGTCTCCAATCCGGACACTATCCTGCAGACATTGGTATCGTTAGGCTATGCTATTGAACTCTACACTCTTTGACACATAGACTACTCGCGTACTCACACGTCGCATTACCCGCTTCTAAGTCTAAGTATCCTAAACTATTATTAGGTTAAACATTGGTTATAAGTTAACACTATATCGCTTATTATCTTTAAGACATGTCTACTATTTTGTTCGCCTATTTATTATTATTATTACAGCACATTATTATTATTAATCCATTATTGGCTTGTTATTTCTTTACCAAGTTAACAATATTTATTTAACCTATTTACATGCATATGCATATATATACATTTATATATATACACATACAACGCTTAACCAAATCTGATAACACATAAATATCATGTGTGCACGTACAAGTGGATTAGTTACTATGTCGCCACATAGTGGATTCATATTATATTTATGTGTTCCTATAAGCTTACTAACTTATACTTATTAACTTATGGTCATTTGGGTAATCTATAACTCTTTTGACATTCTTATTAAATTGTTGTCTCATTGGTATAAACCTTAGGCTTTAGGTTTGTAACGTTATTTCGTTTATTAACCTTTAACACCATTGTTATTATATTCAATACTTTTATCTTTTATTAGCTACTAACCATCTAGGTAATTTAGATTATAGAACCTAAATCTTGCTTAACATATTAATTATTAGATTAGGTTATAACCACGTATTGCAATATATTTATTTATTAAAGCTTGAGACATATACATAAACATCAAAGCTGAGGATTACACTATACTCTTTATTAAACCTATGGCATAGATGGGTTCTATAATTTATTTTTTGCTATCTTCACTTGTTACCCATATAAAGCTCTATAATTAGTTACTTTGACTCATTCCTCAATTACCGCCAAGATTAGAACCGTATTACTTATAACCTCAACCTAATACCATCACATAATCACCATACCTATAACACTAAAATGAGGAATCCAACTTTAATCGATTCAACAAATTCAAACATTCTCATCAATACCAACTTCTCTCTCAAGTGAGAATAATCTCATATCTTCAACCAAAATATCATAACACCAATCCTCCACAATCATAATACCAAAATATCATCACAACAATCATCAACAATCATAACTTAATTCAACTTCATAATTAGTATACCCTCTCAACCATAATAAGGAGCTCAACCTAACAACCATGGTACCAATTCATCATCACCAACTAATTCAAAACCCAACCATCACCTATACATCCAAATTCCACCACAACTCATACTATGCTATACAACCATCCAAACCAACCATAATTTATAACTATCAAAAATACCCCCAATTTAACTCACACAATCAATTACAACTTCAACCAACCAAACACGCATGTAGTTAACACCACCATTCGGCCACAGAAATTAAAAGTTACCACATTAACCCAAAACACCAATAAATCAATTACGTCATTAAACTCGATCCTTAACAATCAAACACTAACCAACATCATCAAGTTATCAACCCCAAAAACCAGATTTGATTTCAATTAAAACACTCCTCAAAATTAGCTCATACATTCTCTAAAACTCAAAATATCAATCACCAAACTGAGCCCTAAAATACATCATCAAATATGTCAAGATTTTCTTCCCCATCTAACCGCCAAAATTCCATCAACCATCTCATTTATCAAACATAATTCCACCCCGAAATCAAACCATTACAGAGTATTAAACATAAGTTAAAACCACCAAACAAAACTCCAAGAGGCTTGCACAATTCGGCCAACACCCCAAAAATCACCTAGAAACCCTAAATTTCTTCTTAAACCAAATTCAATCAAAACCCATAAAATTATATACCAAAATTCAGAACTTTAGAAATCCTAGGATTACATCTAGTTCAAACCCCCAAGAACCCATACGGTTTGTAGAAAAACCAAAGGGATAGAAGTGAAATCCATTTTGAAACCCAAATCTAAGGAACAAGAAATCTATTTCAAAATCCATATCTAAGAGCTAAAGGGGAACACGATTTTTACCTTAAAAATACAGGATTTGCTCCTCATCCACCAATGGCCAGAAATCACCAAAATCCCCTTCTAATTCTCGGACTGCATCACTCTTACGGACTGGGTCACTTTCTCTCTCACGATCTCTCTATGTTTTTCTTCTTATTGGGCGTGCGTGGAGAAGAGAGGAAGAGAGAAAAGGGGGAAGAGGAGAGCAGCATGCGGAAATGGAGGAGACGAGGGGAAGAAAGAAGAAAGAAAAGGAAAAATGAAGAAGAAAAAGAAAAGAACGTGCGTGAGGGGAAAGAGAGAGAGGAAAGAAAGGAAAAAAGGAAAAGACAAGGAGAAGGGGGCTGCTGGTGTCCACCGAAAAAGAGGAGAAAAAGAAAAGAAAAGAAAGGAAAAAGGAAGAGAGAGGGTAAGTGGGACATGTGTCCATGTGTGAGTGGTTGGGAGAAGATAGTGCTATCTTCTCATAGCCAACCAAATGCTGACATGTGTCAAAGAGGATTACATTTTATTTAAATGCTCCAACTTATGTAAATTACATTAAGACCCCATTTTATATTATTTCTATCATTTTAGAATTAATATTTGACCCTATATTTATTTAAACCACACTATAATAATTATTATGCCCATCTATTAATGAATACAATTTATTAATTGATAAATCTCCTATTTATTTTCCTGGTCTTTACAGTAAGTCTAATCCAACACTAATCAAAAAGAAAAAAAAAGTATATGTCATGAGAAATGCTAAAAAACTATAATTAAATACAAAAAATATATAAATATATATATATATATATATATATATATATATATATATATATATATATATATATAGTGAGGCGCACTGTGCGCCTCACTTGAAGAAGAAAAAAAGATGTTCAGAGGCAGCACGGCTGCCTCTTTAAAAAAATAAAAAAATAAAAAAAAATAAAAAAAATAAAAAAATAAAAAAATTAATTATTAAAGTGTGGGGCTTGCGCCCCACACCTGCGCCCCAAACAGGGCGCAGCAATTAGTGAGGCGCGCCTCACTCAGTGAGGCGCACCTCACTTAAAAGAAAAACAAAAAGAAAGAGGCAGTAGTGCCTCCTTTTCTAGCAGAAAGCAGAAAGCACAACGTGAAAGAAGAAACAGAAAAGGGGGGAGGTTTTTTAGTGAAAAATTGTGATCTAGGAAGATCTAAGGGCTCAATCTCAAATCTGATTTTGGAAACGTGATCTACGCGTGTGGATCTACGTTTTGACCGATTATTTTGAGGTAAAACACTAAACTCATATTTTTGAGATTTTTAATTAAATCTTGTAAATGTGAGTTTAATTGAATGTTCTCTTTAGGTGTTGGCTATTTGGAATTTTCTGGAGGCTACCCAAGCCTTGGGTATTAGTTGGTGAACTTTGGGTAAGTCTTTCTAAAACCCTAACTTTTGGAGTTATGTATCTAAATTGGGATTTTGTGTCTAATCCTAAGTAAACCTTATGGGTTAATGTTATTTGTGTTAAAATAGCATTGTTATGTTATGGTTTAGTAAAAATAAAATGGTGGTTAGCATTTAGTATGATTAGATTAGTGAATATTAATTTGGGATTTTTTTTTAGGTGCTTAAACCCTAGATTTTTAATTTGTGAATTAATTGAATTTAGGGTGTTGATTAATCCCAAAATTATCTATGGATTTCATGAAAATAAGTGTTTATGGGGTTTGGTTTTAATGTTAGTAATTTGTATAATCGGAGATTGTAATTGTAAACCTAATAATAATTCTATGTATAGGCTTAGTTAATTAATGGGTAATAAAGTAAACCTTAGAATTTTATGGGTAACTTAGTGATGTAGCCTTTGAGCGATTCAAGGTGCTACTTAGCGTAGTTATTAGTTAAGAAACTGAATGGTGCTTTGTATTGTGTTTTAGCGGCACTTTGTGGGTCGAATCTTGAGTTGTTGGAATTTGGGAGTATAAGCAGCTCAAGGTGAGTATTCTACTCACTGAGAAATATTATTTTCGTATATGATGAATTGCAAAATATATTGTTTTACAAACCTGAACCAACTGTATGTTGATTATGAATTGTTTTGGATGATTTGAGTACTTTGGAGTATATTGAAATATTGATGATGTTTTGAACTATGAACATGATTGGTGAGTTTAGAGTGAGTATAAAGATTTAAGTTATGCAAATTGTTAAAGAAATGACATGTTGAATTGATTATGTTTTGTAAAGAAAGCATGTGTTAAAGGCATGATTCATAAAATGAAATGTATATTGTGTATATTGTTTTAAAGCACGATGCATATGCATATGAACGCTAAACGTGCATCGAAGTGAGGTTCACAACTCACGGGAAACAATGCTCGGGGTAATTCCCATGATGCTTGGATTAATTTTCATGATGCTTGGGGTAACCCATGATGCTTGGATTAATTTCCATGATGCTTGGGGTAACCCATGATGTGCATTGCATAATCATTCATAGCATGGTTTTGATGAGTGATGTTTTTATATTATTAGTAGTTTTGCTATACGTATTGGTATGCATAAGAGTTTTAATGGAAAAGAGCTTATGTATATTTCTATCGGATAGTTGCATGATTTAAATGCCATTGATTTCTAACATAAGGGTTATGTAAACCTAAGCAAACATCGTAGGTGAGGTCGTACGTAGTTGTTTCTACAACAAACTTCTGCGTATAATCTTAGCTGCCTATCATGTTTAAATGTTTTCTATAAGTCAGTGTTTACTATATCAGCTATGGGGGTTTTCAAACAAAAATTTATAAAATTGGTGGCTGTTATAGTGTACGCATGACAAAAAAAAGAAAAGTTGGTTCTTTGCGAAAACTCAGTGAATAGTATACCTCTGAGGTCTTAGTGTATTTATTTATGCTAAGACGGTGAACTCATTATTTCACCTATATGGATGTGGCTACCCCCACAACCGTATAGATGGAGCTTCTTTGGCTACAGGTACACCCGACTTGGAGGATGACCCCGTAGCTTTGTATTTGGGATACTATGACTAGAGCATGACGCGACAGTTGTAGTGCTATGGACCGCGGGTTGTCCATACTTTTGGGTATTTTGTATATGGCTCGTGACAAATGCGTCACTTATTCTTTTGTGTAGCCATCCTTTTGTAATAGTTGTAATGATGTTAAGCCTTAAACAGTTAGACATGTAAATGGCTCTTTTGTGTAAACAATATGTTTATATTTAGATATGCTTTTCCGCTGAGTTAATGATTGTATCATTATGTTCTCCGTTGCATAAATAGAACTCTGATTATCAGGTGCATGTTATGGGGCATGTGCCATATATTGGCTGAGCGACATGTAGTCGTGCCACTGTGAAGATCCGTTTGTATATTTAAAAAAAAAAAAAAAAAAAAAAAAAAAAAAAACGGGTCGTCACATTACATGTTCAGAGTATTTACAATGGAAATCGGCCTCTCCTAGGCTACTAGGGCCAGTTGACTTTGAAGCTTACATGTTGAATGTTGACTTTGAAGCGTGAGTGTGGACTCACAGCTTGAAGTAATAAAACTGTCTAACAATTGTATTTAATACTTCACTATAGCTCTCTATTTATAGACTTGGGTTTACTTCTTCTGATAGGATTATGAGATAATCCATAGATGTAGTTAAGATAGCATAGGAGTTATTGGAGGGGTACGTATAATTCCTCCTCCTAGCTACTAGGATACACGGCCAAGGAATATCTCCCATTGGCCATGCATTAACTAGCTAATGGGGAGATAATATCTTCACATGCATCTAGGGCTAGGTTTTTAACCCTAACCCATTGCTACATATTTTTTAGCATGGACTTGGGTTTTATCCCTGAGGCCCAATGCTTATTTATCTCTTCTTAAGCCTATAGGAATTAATTCCTAAGCCCATAGTAATTAAATTACTTAAGCCCATGGAAATTAATTACTAAGCCCAATCATCTTAAAGTAATAAGCCACTTAGGAATTATATTCATTTAGCCCATGTTTTGTTAAATAAAACAATTCGACATAAATAAATATATAACAGAGGCTTATAGTATCTGATCAATTTACATCAGCTCAAAGAATGACCTAAAGGAAAAATACAATTAGCTATAAATAGGTCTGTGAGAATTTCACATAACCCATTTAATCACAATTGATTCCACTAAACAAATGTGATTGCACTCTAATATGTATTTTCAAATTAATGAATCAATCCCCGTGACATACTTATTTATTACATATTACCCTTCCATGGAATCATTTTGTAGTCGAACCAAAGCCAATACACTGTTACTTAGTTCACTATCTCTTTTCCTTGATAATCCTAATTTAATTATATGATATATCATTTTTTGTACCTTGTGAGTTTTTATCTCACATTGCACAAAATGAAGTTTCAGTAAATATCACCGAAACACTCAAACCCGAATTTTAGAATAATTAACCTCATTAAATTTACATCAATGAGAATATTCCTTATTGCTTTGTTCTTTATGTCAAAGGATTTGGATTCTTTCTTGAAGAAAGTATTCCCACAATGCTACATGCGATCATTTGATCTCATTCTTGTACAGCAAAGTGACATACACTTCACATATGAGTTTGCAATCTTTTCAGGATTTAGAGTAACTGTTATAAGTTGGCATACACATACATCATTCTTAATCACAGTGTTGAAAGAATGATAACTCACGTGGTCACCGTTTGGTGCATTGCACTACCTTGCGCTTACACCAATATATCAACCCGAAGCCGTATTTGTTTCTCCTAGTCAAGATAAATCGTTAAGGTTGACGTATTATAGTCTAGATGGATTTCCCAGTTCCATTTATGACTACGAATAATCTTTTATGAACTATAGGGTTAAATAGCCTATACATCCCTGCGCTTTACGACCTTTATTTTTTGTCCCCTCAGTTTTCTTTTTTATCAAATTTTGTACATGTGGTATGGGAAAAGACGGAAATGGTACCTCCGTCCAAATTTTCGTCCAAAACTAACGTTCAGCCATGTCATTCTACAGGTGTCGGCGTGCATGCGCGACACCTGTCCCCGTGGTACACCTCAGCGCTGACGTGGCTATTATTTATTATTTATTATTATTATTATTATTATTATTATTATTATTATTATTATTTTAATGATTTCTTTTATATATAAAAAAAAATTTAAAAAAAATTCTAGGGTGGCCCAACCACCCCCAAGGCCATTTTTAGGGGTGGTTGAACCAACCCTATGGCCCTTGGGGGTGGCTCGCCACCCCCAGACCGGCCGGTCTGGAGTTGGCCGAGCCACCCCTAGAAATTTTTTTTTTTTAAAAAAAGAAAAACCTTAAAATTAAAAACCACAATTTTTTTCTTCTAATATATACCCTTGTGGTTTTATACATTTTATGATGTGCCTCATGTGATTTTAATAAGTACCAGAAATGATACTTTTGTTTTGTAATTATATCACAAATGGTACTTTATACACAAATAATATTTGGTATATTTGGTATGCCTGTTTTGAACTAAAAGTAACATGAATGCCTGTCGTGTATCAAAATAATATGTTGACAAGAATTGAACCCTTAATAAAAAATAAATAAATAAATAAATAAAAAAACAACACACAATCGGTCATGTGTAACAATTGGAAACACAAAATTATATGCGTGGCCAATTGATATAACCCAAAAAATGACCAAAAGTTTGTTACTTAAATACAAATTTTTATAATATATACCCCTGTGGTTTTATAAATTTCATGATGTGCCCCCTGTGGTTTGAATAAGTATCAGAAATGATACCTTGAGGGTAGCTCAGCCACCCCCTTAGTCAAAATAGGGGGGGCAGCCACCGCAGATTTATATATATATATAAGAAATCATTAAAATAAAATAAAAAATGGTAGCCACGTCAGCGTTAAGGTGTGCCATGGGGACAGGTGTCGCACATGTACGCCGACACCTGTAGGATGACGTGGCTGGACGTTAGTTTTGGACGGGAAATCAGACGAAGGTACCATTTTCGTCTTTTCGTATACCACAGGTACCAAATTTGATAAAAAGTAAAACTGATGGGTCAAAAAATAAAGGTAGTAAAGCATAGGGGGCAAATATGTATTTAACCCTAAACTTTAAAGACCTATGACTATGATATTGTATGTGATAATCTCATTACTCACACCTAAGTCAAATACAATATAACTTAGGGACTTTACATGTATATCATATGATAAATTCAAATATATATAATGTTCAATATTATATAATTTTGGAAAAACAACTTAATGCAATTGGAGTTTTGGACACCAGTTCCAACATAATCTTGTACCAATTCTGATTGATTGTTAATCAGAATTATTTGTCCCTTACTTTGTCTCATGTAAATTAGTATATAATGTTGTAAACATTACTTGGAATATATTGAAGAACATTTCCACACATTACATCTTTTACAATGACTTAATAAAGATGTTGTGCAAATATCCACCTAAATAATAAACAAATAAATGTACGTTTTACTCGCAAGTGCATAAGATCAAAACGATAGTATAGAGAGCAAGTATGAGATCATTCCCACTGTTTTCTTACTTTCTCTCTCTCTTTCCCTTCACTCAAAAACAAGTTAGAAATATCATTACACAAACTCTCAAAATATTGAAAGAAAGACAGCTTACATTTTTCCATCAGCTTTGATTTCTTTCAATAGGCAATTTTTTTTTTTTTTTTTTTTAACTTTGTGTACTCGAGTTTGAACAGGATTTGCTTCTATTCGAAAGGCACTGAATTAGCTTCATTAAATACGTTTCGTGTCAGCACCATGTCTTACCGCATAATTGTTGACACATGGAGATGCATCTCCGTTCAAACGATTCGTTCTTCCATTCAAACGATTCTTTCTTCCATTCAAATGCGATTTGACCCTGGACATTAAAATGCTCATCCCATTAGTCATTTTGGCACGTGACGAAATCATGATCGTTGATATTCTGCTACCATTCAATTGAAAGCTAACACGTGGAGATTCTGCTATGTTAGAACGACAAGCTCTTTCGTTCGAACACGATATATTTGATGTTGACCGTTCATTTTCCCACGCTCACCTCTGGTTGCCATGTGGCATTGTGTTTCGTTCTAAAGGCGTTAAACATATGAAGAGGCAATGAAGTCTCAAGATATTGTATTTTTTAAATTAAGAGGCTATTATATATATATATATATATATATATATATGGATTTGAGAATAGATAATAAGACATGGAATTAATGAATTTATCCTTTGGTTCACTTTATTGAATGTAAATGGACTTTTAGAAAGAAATTAACGATAGATATCCGGCTTTAGAAAAGTTTAAAGCGAAGTTAAGAGCTAAGGAATTTAAACAAAATATGGTTTTAGATTACTTTGATACTTATGCTCTCATTACTAATTGCTACTATCAAAGTTTAATTATCTTGACCTCCACATATATATAAGCTTGAAATTTATTTTTAAATGGTGAACTAAATGAAGAAATATATATATAGAACAACCTAAATGGTTGTTATACGTAAACATGAAAATCTATAAATTAGTCGCGTATACTTTATAGGCTTAAACAAGCAGCAAAACATTAGCATGAAAACTTAATTTGCTACAATTATGTTATAAATGATTATATATATTTATCTGGTAAGTGTCTATATTGCAAATTTTACAAAATAATTGTCTAATAATGTACTTATATAATGGTGACGTATTAATCTTTTGTATTGATCATAGTAAAATCATTTAAAATACAAAGAAATTTTTATTACTTAATTTTGATATGAAAAACTTGGGTATTAAAAAAACTTCTAATATTTATGTCACGTCACTACAAAAATCACTTCAATTTGCCACGTGCAGTTTGACACGTGTACAGTGTCGTACACGTGTCAAACAGTTGGACACGTTCATTTTCACACGCGTGAGACGCGTGTCAAATGTGCATGTCATTAACTGCACAATTTGACACGTGTATTGTAATACACGTGTCAAATTTGACACGTGTATAATAATACACGTGTCAAAACATTTTGACACGAGTATTGAAATACACGTGTCAAATTTGACATGTGTATTCCAATACACGTGTCAAATTGATTTTTTTTTAAAAAAAAAAATCCAAATTCAGTTTTTTATTTAAATAAAATTTAAATTTAATTAAATAAAAAACTGAATTTGGATTTTTTTTTTAAAATATAATTTTGTTATTGTTTTTTAAATTTATTTGGGTTAATTAAATTTTTTTTTTTTTTTCAAGTTTTGTAATTTCCGACCACAAATAACGCAATATTTATTTTACCCAAAAACAGCACGAAATCATATTACACAAATCAATAGTTAATAACATATTTGTTAACAAGCAAATATTTACGAACAAAAAATAATTACACAAAATATCTACAAATTTGAAGGGTGTCCCTGCGAATCACGAGGTACCGTCCCAGGCGTGTTCTCGCCAACCGGCGATTGCTGCGCAATGAATGGTGTAGCGGGCGAAGGTGTAGCAACAGTGGAGTGCTGGCTCAGCTGTCGTCCAACAGGCGACAACGTACCAACCGTTGTCGAATTACCTGCAAATAATATAGACAATTAAAGTATATAATATTACTTGCAAAATTAAAGGGGTAATGAAAACAAATTGAAATTAATTTTGTCCTATACACAATATAAATTATACCTGCAGATGCACTACTAACGGACGACGTACTACCTACGTGTGCAGGTGAAGACTGATTACCAAGACATGGTGCTGATACTTCTATGGAGGACATGAAGACTTCAAATTGTCGCATGCGCTGCTCTATGCCGTCGAACTGTTGCACGCGCTGCTCCAACCGGTCATTCCTCGCTCGCTCAGCCTGTAGCTCCGCTTGGATCTCTTCCATCTTCCGAGACTGTTCGGCCCAATCCCGAGACGTGCCCTAAGATGGTCCCCCCTGTGACCGAGGCCTATATGAGAAACATGTCCCTCGAACAGGTGTGACGTTCGGCCCAACCTGCCGAACCCTCCCTGCATACTCAGGCCTCCCAACCGCCTGTTCGTAAGCGTCGTTCGGTGCCCAACGCACCGTGTCTGCGGAGACGCTTTGCGTGGTGGCTGGATCACTGGATAAACTCTGCGTCATCCTCTCCTGTACGTCGTCAACATGAAAAAGTCATATATTGGATAATGACATATCACACATAATTTAAAAATATGAGTAAATTAAATCAGTAGCATACGCATAGGACCCGTGTACGTTCGTTCACGTAAGTGCCGTCCTTCCTTGTGTGGGTCTTCACGAACAACCCGGCGCGAGTGGGGGGCGTGCCAGATGTACATGTCTGTCGTCATGCATTTGACATATATAACAAACAGATAGCGATAAAAATAGTATAAAGAAAAAGAAAAACAATTACCAACAAATATTAAAAACATAAACATATATATTTTCATACCTCCTCGTGATTAAATCTGGCATAACTTTTAGATCCCGCACAATGGGGAATGTCATTCCCCTCCCGCAGCCTCTTCATCCGTTCAGAGGTTGCCTACGCATTGAACATGAAAATAAAAATGTAAGCATTGACACACTTAAATTAAAACTAAAATTAAATGAACTGTTATTAAAAAATAGTTGACATTTTTTTGGCCTACATACGATTTTATGCTCTCTGCACCAATCTCTCAGCAGGAACTCTACATCTGCTGCATCATACTCCTCAAAAAAATTGTCCGGCATTCTCGCACGGATACTCTCGGGCGTGTCACCGTCTCCAATACATAGTTTGGTTTTGAACCTCGACTTCCACGAGCGGTGCTTACGGACAATATTATTCCACGCCTCCTGTTGTGCCCTGTGCGCGTCTACTGATACAGGTAGATAGAACTCCTCCTGCACATTCAATCAAAGCATTATAGGTTTAAAAACTTCAAGAAAAACATTAATCTCAAGTTTAATTCAAATAAATAATTAAATTATATTCATAAACATACCATCAGCGCGTCCCACATTGCCTGCTTAATCTGCTTATTTACCCTCGCCCATTCGTCCCGCATGTGTATGTAGGACCCACTCCTGATCAGCTTGCCCTCAGCCCGCCGAAAAAGATTGCAGGCTCGTCCTACAGGTTGTATAGCAGCATTGTACTGCAATACAACCT
Organism: Alnus glutinosa; assembly: GCF_958979055.1. Lineage (NCBI taxonomy): Eukaryota > Viridiplantae > Streptophyta > Magnoliopsida > Fagales > Betulaceae > Alnus > Alnus glutinosa. Next base: position 10,066,486 of record NC_084890.1, read on the forward strand.
TCTTCCCCCTCGGGAGCACCCACTTTCTCGCTGGGTCGTCAATCATCTCATAATAAATGGTCCCGTCTGGGTTGTACCCTAATGAAAAAAATATTCAACATTTAATTGGTTAACACTAAAGAACATATATATATATATATATATATATATATATATATATATATATATATATAAAAAAATTGTAATCAAATAGTTATTTTTTTCCAAACAAAAAAAAATATTTCGGTAACATAATATGAGTTTTAAGGATGTCTAAACATGTAATTACCCATCAACCGAATCTGCTCAATCCCTATGTGCTGCTGGCTGGGTCGCCTGCAACCTCCTCACCAACCCCTCCGGCTGGTGGAGGCTGCTAATCATCATCTGAATCCATATCCTGGGGGCTACCGGGGGCCAACTGATCGGTACCCAACATCGCAACGTCCTCCTCATGGGTACTCTGGCTCCCCTCCACATCTGGCATCTAACTCTCACCGGAAAGTGGCACCTGGCTCTCACCAGATAAAGGCATCTGGCTCTCTACATGCCCCGGGCCCTGACTCGCCCCCAAACTCTGGCCCTGCATCGCCGCCTGTGCCGGTATCTGTCCCAACCCCACAACCGGCATCTGCATGTCCCCGGTCATGGGCAGTGGAAATCTACAATCCTGCGTCTCACTATCAGGGTTACACGTCGACGGTACACTATACGTATACGGAAAGTACGGCGCATAACCCTGTGGCCCCATCCCCTCTCGCACCCACCATCGATAGGCGTTACCCGGTTGGGTGAACCCTATCTGAGATAATGTCGGCAGCTCTAGCTGCAAGGTCCAGCTGTGCTGGTCTGCCCGTGATCTGACGTCGGCACGACCACCGTACCCAGCAACAATGGTCTATAAGCCCCGTCTAGGTGGTGTGGCCACGCCGCAGTATATAATGCCGTCGAATCAGTGGGCGTGGTCATGGGGGGCATGGGTGGGCGAGGTGCCCGATATGCATAAGGCGGGAGTCTATGGTCCATCAATACCTGCGAACAAATGTAGACAAATTAATTAGAATATGTTTTTTTTATATATTTTTAATGAATATACAAATTATACAACGAAATTTATGCAAATAATAAAAAATTATATTGAGTTCAAGCGAATTGTACAAACAATATATATATCAGTCAAGTGTGTTGAGTTCAAGCTAATTATACTCACAACAAATACATCAATCATTGTATCACGGGAGCTTCAATCGGATCAATGTCGGGCCTGTCGTACTCGAATTCATCATTCGTATCGGGTAGGTCATCAGTGGCTAGTACGAGCGGTACGCACTCATGGTAGGTTGTACCATCCTCATTACTCCCATCCCCTTGGCCAACGTCGTACACGTTGCGCGGTTTGGTCCTAACCGCACAAACCCAATTTGGGTTCCTTCCATCTTCGACGTAGAATACTTGATCTACCTGAGATGTAAGCACGTACGGCTCGTCCTGAATCAGTTCTCCCCTGTGGACGAGGTGATTGAAGTTGACAAACACTAGGCCATACTCGTCTATTGTGAATCCTCTGTCCATCGTGGGGTCTGCCCAATTGCACTTAAATAGGACGTACATAGTCCTGTCATAGTACTCGACCTCAACTATATCGGTTAACTGCCCGTAGTACGTTTCGCCTTCAACGGTAGGAACACATACGCCGCTGTTCTGAGTCCTCCTTCCCACATCATGGGCAAGCGTACGAAACAATTTCCCATTTACCACGTACCTGTTGTACTTGACCGCTGTCTCCTTCAGCCCTCTACAACGCATAACCAAGTTGTGGCCCAATTCCTCCCTACATTGATCGTCCAGGCCATCGACCTATGTTATAATTACAAATATTAAACATCACATTGGGTAATTATATTGAACCCGCATAAATTTATCCAATTTCAAAATTACAACTATTTCCTTACATATGCACGGTACCATTCGCAGAACTGCTCATGATGTTGTGCTTCAATAAGAGCCTCCGTAATGCGACCTCTAGTGCATGATCGCCTAAGCGCGTCTTTGTACATCCTACATTCAGCATATACAATTATGTAGTAATTGTTATTAATATTTTTATTCGAATTCTGTTAAATATATAAACACTACTTACATCCCCAAATTGTGAAACTCTTCAGAGTTGAACACAATATAACGATGAATCTGGTGCATTATCAACAGGTTCAGAGTAACACGCGTGCCCGCCCCCTTCGATCCATCAGGATTTCTCTGAGGTCTGTTGTGGGATGTTGGTGCGTTATTCAGATACCTTGAACAGAGCGTTACCAGCTCGGTCGCTATGTACCCCTCCGCAATGCACCCCTCAGGAGCCGCTTTATTTCGCACATTAGACTTGAAATTCCCAAGACTCCTGGTGTACACAGATACACGACAATTTAATTGTCGTCAATTAGGGTTACAATTAAATTGAAATATATATATACATATTACGCCAAATTTTACCTCTCTGCCGGGTACATCCATCTATACTGCACGGGTCCGCCGAGTCTACACTCGCGCACAAGATGCACGACCAAGTGGACCATGCTGGTAAAAAACCCTGGAGGGAATATCTGTTCTAGCTTGCACAAAGTGATACAGACGTCACCCTGCAGTCGGTTCATATCTTCTTGTGATAGCTTTGTTGAGCATATGCCTCTAAAAAATGCAGAAATCTCCACAAGAGGTCTAACAACTTTATCAGGCAATGACTTACACAGTGCAATTGGGAGAAGCTGTTGCATCAATTTGAGGCTATCATGGCTCTTCAAGCCGGAAATTGTACAGTCCTTGAGCCGAACACATTGTGAAATATTCGAGGCATATCCGTCCGGGACCCTCACATTTCAAAGAACCTTCAGAAAATTTTCTTTGTCCTCTCTAGACATGGTGTGACAGGCAGCGGGAATATACGTTTTACCATTGGCGGCCGTGAACGGATGCAACTTAGGTCTCAACCCCATTTCCTGCAAGTCCAGCCGAGCTGTCAAGTTGTCCTTCGTTTTCCCTTTCATATCCAAAATAGTGCCAAGTATATTGTCCATGACATTTTTCTCTATGTGCATAACATCAAGATTGTGCCGAAGCAAATTGTCTTTCCAATACGGCAATCTGAAAAAGATACTTTTCTTCTTCCATATAACATCGGAACTCCCTGCACCCTTCTTCCGCTTCTTCTGTTTCTTCTTCTTACCCGCAGTCTCATCCCCAAACGCAACTCCGTCCAACTGTTGGAGTATCTCGTCTCCGCATGGCACAATCGGCGCGCTGTCAAATTCTTCAGTACCGTCAAATGTTCTCCTGTTCAGTCGCCACAGATGTTCAGGCGGCAGGTATCTTCTGTGCCCCATATAGCAAAATTTGCATCCGTTCTTTAAGCGTATAGAACGTGTCGATTGCATACAGCAAGGGCATGCCTTCGCACCCCTGTTAGGCCAACCAGATAAATCTGCATACGCTGGCAAGTCGTTTATTGTCCACATCAACTGGGATCGTATAATAAAATTTTCCTTCTTTGAAGCATCAAATGTTCGTACCCCTACATTCCACAGTTCCAACAACTCATCAATCAATGGCTGAAGGTAAACATCAATATCCATACCTGGTGAGCTCGGTCCAGGGATAACTAGGGACAGGATGAAGGACGACTGTTTCATGCACATCCAAGGTGGCAAATTGTACGGCACCAGCATTACGGGCCATGTGCTGTGGGATGTGCTCATTTTTCCAAATGGATTAAATCCATCTGCTATCAAACCAAGCCGAACGTTCCTACTCTCTGCCATAAAATCTGGATGTAAAATGTCAAACGATCTCCATGTCTCACCGTCGGCCGGGTGCCTCAATACGCCATCCCTAGTGCGGTCTTCTGCATGCCATCTCATATGGGGCGCAGTATGCTCAGACATGAATAACCTCTGCAACCGTGGGATGAGTGGAAACCACCTCAAGATCTTCACCGGGCGTTTTTTTCTCCCTGATATGATCTCACCATCATCATCTACATGTGTATCAGCCCTCCACTTAGACTCTCCACATACGGTACATGAATCTAATTCTTTATTGTCTTTCCAGAATAACATACAGTCATTACGGCATGCCGGAATCTTCTCATACCCCAGACCCATGCCACTTAGAAACTTTTTCGCCTCATACGTGTTATCTGGCAATGCCTCATCGCAAGGAGGCAACAACTGATTGATAAATTTGAGAATGTCTGAAAAAATCTTGTTACTAATACCTCCAACGCACTTCAAATTGTACATGTGTACAGTAGCACTCAATTTACTATGCTTTGTACTAGGGTGAAGGGGCTTCTCGGCGGTCTTTAACAGCTCTTGGTACTTCAATGTGTCCCCGCAAGAGGTATCTTCATCAACTTGTTGCGGAAGAGTACTGACGGCTTCAGGAACATCGTGTACGCCGAAGGCGTCACGCAACATGGCGTGCATGTTATCATCCTGTTCCACGGCGACACCCTCCTGTTCTGTGACTTCACCATGTTCAGTGCTACAGGCAGCGGTATCTGTGCCACTGTGATAACTCGAACACTGACCAGGAATAGCGGACCCAGTCGTAGTCTCACCGTGCATATACCACAAATTGTATCCCGGATTCATCCCCCTACCTCCAGTCAGGTGGGTAAGAACGTAATCTGGAGTGTGACGCTGGTTATTTCGACAATACTTGCATGGGTAGTAAATTTTTCCATCGACGGCCGTACAGTTACTAACGGCAAATGCCACAAACGCCCTACACCCGTCGTTATACTGTGTCGTACCCCTAGGTGCTGACATCCAAGACTTGTCCATATTTCTCTGTATAGGGTTAAGAGGACAAGACAAATCATACGTCTTACAGTATAAACGTGTAAAAAAATTGTGCATGTCACGCAACATGGGGTGTACGAATTTATTTCCCTTTTAAAGGGTTTATGGTTAGAGTTTAGGGGTTTTTTTTTTTTTTTATAAAGTGTAAGAATTTGTTTTATTTTTTTTTTAAAAGGGTTTATGGTTAGGGTTTGTAAGGGTTTAGGGTTTAGGGTTAAGGTTTGTTAGGGTTTAGGGTTTATGGTTAGGGTTTGTGAGGGTTTAGGGTTTAGGGTTAGGGTTCGTTAGGGTTTAGGGTTTAGGGTTTAGGGTTTCATTTTTTTGAAAGTGTAGGATTATTTAATTTTTTGTTTTTAAGGGTTTAGGGTTAGGGTTTGTAAGGGTTTAGGGTTAGGGTTTGTTGGGGTTTAGGGTTTTTTTTGTTTTGAAAGTGTAGGATTATTTTATTTAGGGTTTTAGTTTTTTTTTAGAAAGTGTAAGTGTTTTTTTTTTTTTTTTTTTTTTTTTTTTAAGGATCTAGGATTAGGGTTTGTTAGGGTTTAGGGTTTAGGGTTTGTTATGGTTTAGGGTTTGTTATGGTTTAGGGTTTAAGGTTTAGGGTTAGGGTAAAAATTTAGAAAGTGTAGGATTTTTTTTTTTTAAGGATCTAGGATTAGGGTTTGTTAGGCTTTAGGGTTTTAGTTTCTTAGGGTTTAGGGTTTAAGGTTATGATTTTTGTTTTTATTGTTAGGGTTTATTTTTTAAAAAAGTGTAGGATATTTTTTTTTAGGGTTTAGGGTATAGGGTTCGTTATGGTTTAGGGTTAGGGTTAGGGTTTTTATTTAGAAAGTATAGGAATTTTTTTTTTAATTTTTTTTAAGGATCTAGGATTAGGGTTTAGGGTTTAGGGTTTTAGTTTCTTAGGGTTTAGGGTTTAAGGTTAGGATTTTTGTTTTTAGTGTTAGGGTTTCTTTTTTTAGAAAGTGTAGGATATTTTATTTTAAGGGTTTAGGGTTTAGGGTTTAAGGTTAGGATTTTTGTTTTTAGTGTTAGGGTTTCTTTTTTTAGAAAGTGTAGGATATTTTTTTTAAGGGTTTAGGGTTTAGGGTTTAAGGTTAGGATTTTTGTTTTTAGTGTTAGGGTTTCTTTTTTTAGAAAGTGTAGGATATTTTTTTTTAGAGTTTAGGGTTTAGGGTTCATTATGGTTTAGGGTTAGGGTTTTTATTTAGAAAGTGTAGGATTTTTTTTATTATTTTTTTTAAGGATCTAGGGTTAGGGTTTAGGGTTTAGGGTTTTAGTTTCTTATGGTTTAGGGTTTAAGGTTAGGATTTTTGTTTTTAGTGTTAGGGTTTCTTTTTTTAGAAAGTGTAGGATATGTTTTTTTAAGGGTTTAGGGTTTAAGGTTAGGATTTTTGTTTTTAGTGTTAGGGTTTCTTTTTTTAGAAAGTGTAGGATATTTTTTTTTTAGGGTTTAGGGTTTAGGGTTCGTTATGGTTTAGGGTTAGGGTTTTTATTTAGAAAGTGTAGGATTTTTTTTTTTCATTTTTTTTAAGGATCTAGGATTAGGGTTTAGGGTTTAGGGTTTTAGTTTCTTAGGGTTTAGGGTTTAAGGTTATGATTTTTGTTTTTAGTGTTAGGGTTTCTTTTTTTAGAAAGTGTAGGATATTTTTTAAGGGTTTAGGGTTTAGGGTTTAAGGTTAGGATTTTTGTTTTTAGTGTTAGGGTTTCTTTTTTTAGAAAGTGTAGGATATTTTTTTTTTTAGGGTTTAGGGTTTAGGGTTCGTTATGGTTTAGGGTTAGAGTTTTTATTTAGAAAGTGTAGGATTTTTTATTTTTATTTTTTTTAAGGATCTAGGATTAGGGTTTAGGGTTTTAGTTTCTTAGGGTTTAGGGTTTAAGGTTAGGATTTTTGTTTTTAGTGTTAGGGTTTCTTTTTTTAGAAAGTGTAGGATATTTTTTTTAAAGGGTTTAGGGTTTAGGGTTTAAGGTTAGGATTTTTGTTTTTAGTGTTAGGGTTTCTTTTTTTAGAAAGTGTAGGATATTTGTTTTTTAGGGTTTAGGGTTTAGGGTTTGTTAGGGTTTAGGGTTTAGAGTTTAAGGTTTAGGGTTAGGGTTTTTATTTAGAAAGTGTAGGATTTTTTATTTATTTATTTTTTTTTTTTAAGGATTTAGGATTAGGGTTTAGGGTTTAGGCTTTAGTTTCTTAGGGTTTAGGGTTTAAGGTTAGGATTTTTGTTTTTAGTGTTAGGGTTTCTTTTTTTAGAAAGTGTAGGATATTTTTTTTTTAGGGTTTAGGGTTTAAGGTTTAGGGTTAGGGTTTTTAGGGTTTGAAAGTGTAGGATTTTTTTTTAGGGTTTAGGGTTTAGGATTTAGGGTTTAAGGTTTATGGTTTAAGGTTTAGGGTTAGGGTTTTTTTTTAAGAAAGTGTAGGATTTTTTTTTTTTTTAGGGTTTAGGGTTTGGGTATTTTTTTTAGAAAGTGTAGGATATATATATATATATATATTTTTTTTGGGTTAGGGTATTTTTTTTTAGAAAGTGTAGGATATATTTTTTTAGGGTTTAAGGTTTAGGGTTAGGGTTTTTTTTTTAGAAAGTGTAGGAATTTTTTTTTTTAGGGTTTCAGGTTTAGGATTTAGGGTTTAAGGTTTAAGGTTTAAGGTTTAGCGTTAGGGTTTTTTTTTTAGAAAGTGTAGGATTTTTTTTTTGGAAAAAGGGTTTAGGGTTTTAGTTTTTTTTTTGGAAGTATAGGAATTTTTTGTTTTTTTAAGGGTTTAGGGTTAGGGTTTTAGTTTTTTCTTAAGGGTTTAGAGGGTTTTAGTTTTTTTTTTTTTGGGTTAGGGTTTTTGTTTTGTTTTAAGAGTTGAATGTTCTTTTTTTAAAAAACAAAAACAAATATGGGTTTAGGGTATTTCTTTTTTTTATAAAAAGGGTTTATTTTTCCGTGTTTAGGGTTAGGGCTTAGGGTTTACGGTTATGAATTTAGTGTTTAGGGTTAGGGTGTTAGGGTATTAGGGTATTTTTTTTAAAAAAAAATGGTTTAGGGTTAGGGTTAGAGTTTTTGTTTTGTTATAGGGTTTGGGCTTTAGGGTTAGGGTTTTACTTTTCGTAAAGGGTTTAGGATTTAGGGTTTATGGTTAGGGTGTTTGTTTTTTTTTAATGGTTTAGGGTTAAGGAGCTTGGTTTTTTGGTTTTTTTAAGGGTTTTTGGTCATAAATTAAATATTTTGGGTCATTTTATGTTTCTCAAACTGTTTTTTCAAGAAAATACCAAAAAGGAATAGTACGATATACTTGTTTCAATTTTAGTTTAAACAATTCCATAATTTTATTTTTAAGAAGTGATTTTCTATATGAGGATCATTTTGTTGAGTCATTTTGCCAGATTTCGGTTTTATAGAATTCCCAAAAACCAAAATATGATAATTGTCGAAAATGATAATAACAACACAAATTTGTAAATGTAAAATATATCACCAAAAAACATACAACTGTACGCATGCATATTTTCTATGCATAATAACCAACCACAGAAAAATCAAAAAAATGATACAACAAATATAGTAATACTACAATGATAAACAATTAAGAAAAATATATAAATAAATACAGTGAAATATTTGAAATTTATTATAGCCAAAAAATGTAGGAAACAAATTTTGAAAATTACTCACAATCCTGTACTCTGTGATGTAATATACTACTGATTGTTGTATTTTTTGTACCTGCATTTTTTGGGAGGAACAAATTAATACTATCAGCAAAAATAAAAAACACAAAATTACAAAAAACTAACTTCATATTATTACACAGAGAGAGAGACAGAGACGTAGAGATAAAGAGAGAGAGGGAGGCCAAGAGAGATAGAGGCAGAGAGAGATAGGGAGAGAGAGAGACATAGAGATACAGAGAGAGAGATAGGGAGAGAGCGAGAGAGGGAGAGAGAGAGAGTATACTGAGAGAGAGGCAGAGAGAGAGAGGGAGAGAGAGAGTATACTGAGAGAGAGGCAGAGAGAGATAGGGAGAGATACACACACACACACAGAGAGAGAGAGAGAGAGGTAGAGAGAGAGAGAGAGAGAGAAAGAGATAGAGAGGAAGAGGGAGAGAGGTAGACAGAGAGAGAAAGAGATAGAGAGGAAGAGAGAGATAGAGAGAGAAAGGTAGAGAGAGAGGGAGAGACGGAGCGAGATATTAGAGAGAGAGAGACCGAGAACCGAGTAGAGGAGAGGTGGAGAGAGGGTGTCTCACCTGTGGGAAGGGCGGATCGCGGTGGCCGGGAGCTGTCCGGTGCGGCTGTATGTGTCAACGGAGAGGGGGAGAGAGAGAGAAAGAGAGAGAGAGTGATCAGAGATGGGAAGCTTCCTCTGGAAGCTACCCATTTCCGATATATATATATATATATATATATATATATATATATATATATATATATATATATATATATATATATATATATATATATATATATATTTAATATATTATTATTTGAATTTTAAAATTTATATATATATATATACATATAGACGTACGCCTGTTTTGGCCAGGTGGCGCGCGGGAGAACTCCCGCGCAACTGTCCTGGCCAAAGGATTGGGCACGTGTACTGAGTACACGTGTCCAATCCAGGACGTGTATTTAAATACACGTCCCCAAATGTATTTTTTTAAAAAAATAAATTATATATATGTATTTATATAATTTAACCACATAAAAAAAAAAATACAAACCCATGCAACCCTAAATGTATATACCGTACATATAGCTAAACCTTACGCGCTAAAACTAGACCGTAAACTATAATTTAAAACTAAACCCTAACCCTAAAATTAAACTCTAACACTAAGTATATATACTATATTAAACCCTAAATAAAAAATAAAAACTAAAACCTAACCATAAAATTAAACTCTAACCCTAAGTGCATAGACTATATATTGCTATAAACTATAATCCTAAGGGTACGTACTGTATATAGTCATAAACCCTAACCCTAATCCTCTGTCCAAAAGTATATACTATATATATATATATAGTTATAAACACCCTAAGTACATGTACTATATATATATAGCTATAAATCATAATCCTAAGTATATGTACTATATATATCGGAACAATCTAATTTTGAACTGCTCATGATTTAATATATATATTTAAAAGTGTACAATAATAACACATGAAAAATATATTGACATTATTATTCATAAAATGTAAAATCAATTAAATTATAACTCATAGCTTTAAGTGTATATATTATATATACCTATAAACCCTAACCCTAAGTGTATATACTATATATAGCGATAAACTCTAACCCTAAATACATGTACTATATACATAGCTATAAATCATAATCCTAAGTTTATGTACTATATATATCGGAACAATCTAATTTTGAACTGCTCGTGATATAATATATATATTTAAAAGTGTACAATAATAACACATGAAAAATATATTGACATTATTATTCATAAAATGTAAAATCAATTAAATTATAACCCATAGCTTTAAGTGTATATATTATATATACCTATACACCATAAAACCCTAACCCTAAGTGTATATACTATATATAGCGATAAACCTTAACCCTAAGTATATATATTATATATAGCTATAAACCCTAACCCTAAGTGTATATACTATATATAGCGATAAACCCTAACCCTAAGTATGTATACTATATATAGCTATAAATCCTAAGTTTAAGTGTATATACTATATATATCGGAACAATCTAATTTTGAACTGCTCATGATTTAATATATATATAATTAAAAGTGTACAATAATGACACGTGAAAAATATATTGACATTATTATTCATTAAATGTAAAATCAATTAAATTATAACCCATAGCCCTAAGTGTATATATTATATATACCTATAAACCATAAAACCCAAACCCTAAGTGTATATACTATATATACTATATATAGCTATAAACCCTAACCCTAAGTGTATGTACTATATATAGCCATAAACCCTAAATGTATGTACTATATGAGGGACTAAACTATAAGTATTTAATTTATTATGTAGCGCAGAACTCTTAAAATAATTGCATTTACTATATATAGCCATAAATAGCAAGGTTACTGTATATAGTTTCTAAACCGTTTACATGCATGCATATCTATATATATAGTATTAATTATAGGTTTTTTAACTTTGTTATGTTTAATTTTTTTTTTTTTTTTTTTTTTTTGTTTCTAAACGTAGATGGTGTACAAAACTAAACCCTAATTTGAACTATTTGGTTTAATTAGATATATAGCACTAAATTTGTTTAATTATGCATATAGTACAATATGTAAATTAGGTTAGGGTTTAGGTACTTATTAGTATACTATATATATATAAATAAGGAACCTAAAAAGTATAAATTCCAACCATAAAATTTACATATAGCATATAGCTTTCAAACCTAATTTTATGTGTATAAGTTATGTACACCGTATTTTCAAAGATTTGTATGATTAATAAGATAAAGAGTTTTTTTTTTTTTTTTTTTTTTTTTTTAAAAAAAAAATTAATACAACACAGAATTTTTTTTTAATATATATTTGGCAAAAAAATAACTGTTTGACACGTGTAATAATACACGTGTCAAATTGGACACGCGTATTTAATACACGTGTCCAATTGGACACACGTATTAAATACTCGTGTCCAAATGGACACGTGTATTATTACATGTGTCAAATTGGACACGCGTATGAAATACTCGTGTCCAAATGGACACGTGTATTATTACACGTGTCCAATTGGACACGCGTATTAAATACGCGCGTCCAATTGGACGCGTGTATTTAGACACGCGTCCAAAATTGACACGTGTAATAATACACGTGTCCATTTGGACACGAGTATTTCATACGCGTGTCCAATTGGACACGTGTATTAAATACGAGTGTCCAATTTGACACGTGTATTAAATACACGTGTCCATTTTGGACGGCTGTACAATTAGACACGTGTCTCCAAAGACAAGTGTCAAATTGGACGCGTGTCTACAGTAACGGGTACTGTAGACACGCGTCAAAATGCTTGTATTTTTATAGTGCGTCGAAACACTTTTTAAACAAAACACAAAAATTACTCTCAAATTACATTAACAAATTGAGCAATTATTCACTGTTGATCACGTACTGAAAAATCATGTTATGCACACTATATATATATATATAGAGAGAGAGAGAGAGTTAAACGCCAAGATAGACTAACAATATGTGTCTTCCTATTTCTTATATACTGTTAAATATATTGAAGAGAAAATAACAAAAGAAAAAGAGAAGAGAGAGAGAGAGAGAGGAAGCAAGAATGAGCTACATCATCTTTATTATATATATTGAATTATCTCAATCAAATATTATTACAATAGTCTCTATCAATAGAGAACTTAGGAACAGTGAATAAAAATCCTAATATCATTAAGGTAAGGTAATAAACCCATCGAGAGGAAACTAAACCAACCAATAATGTTGAGAATTTAAAATATTCTAATTAAGACTTACGGTCAGGAGTTCATTGTAGTAATTTCAACTTCAGCTGCTGGGAAGGACGGCTCCAGAGTGTCAACTACATCCTACGTGTCTGGATTTATATCCAATGTGTCCGCTAGAGGAGCTGTTCCTGTAATTTTGATACGAAAGTATCTTACTAGTGTAACGGCCTTCTTCCAAACACTTTCATCATCTGGGGTTACATTTCCTTCATATGCATATATGCTGATGTTGCCGACGATTTATTGGTGAGCAAATTAGTGATAGTAGAAAACAAATGGTGGAAGTGGCAAAGGATATTAGATAGAGAACCCAAAAGCTTTGGAGGCTCAGGCTTTGAGTTGTGTTGGAAGTTATGTTGGTTGAACACTCATCCAGAGGAGTCAACCATGCGTCTTCCAGTGCCTTTAGTTTACCGTTCTCCGATAGAGACAGAATGGCTTTAGAAAAATCCCTGGCCATTGGAGAGCCTTTTTGGAATATCTGCATTGAGAGAAAGAAAGAATTTTCTTATTTTCTTTTGTAGTAGATTTCGAAAGGAAGAGATCGAGAAGGAGTTGCTACTTACAAAGCCCAATCCTCCAAATCTGGTGGTGGGTCTGGTGCCAATGTAGCCGTTGCAGTACTTATTGAGGAAAACTTTCTCGTATGGGAGTTCAAGGAAGGCAGCAGATATATTATTGGTTTCAAATTCCCCTGTGTAATTGTATTCGCTGGTGACATTCAAGATGTTTTGTGGATTGAACCCAACAACATTGTTCAGGTATGTCCTTACAAATGAATCACCATCGCAGCCAACTGTCAAGTTATTCTTCCTTAGCCAGTCTACATCTGTAACACTGGGTTGCAGCTGTTGAACAGTCAGCATTGAAGACAGACTAGCGGTGTAGCTTGATGTCAGGACCAAGACGACAAAAAGCCATAGTACAATCACCAAACGACTGAGGTTGTTGTAGATTTTTTCCTCTGCAATATGAAACCACGTGCTATATATATATGGGTGCATTAAAGTGGCCGGCAAGCAAAACAATGTTATTGTTATTCTCTCTCTCTCTCTCTCTCTCTCTCTCTATACATACATATATATATATATATATATATATATATATATATATATATATATATATATATATATAGCGAGAGTTATGTAAGAACAGAAAGCAAATTAGAACATCGATCCAGACAAAGAGACTTGAAGGTTTTGAGAGAAACATAAATATATAATTTTCTCTATACTAAAACTTTTGCATGCAGTGGACTCTTTATAATGTTAAATCAGTAGTTTTAATGTTTGTTCACCACCAGAAAAGTATTTAACTGCTAATCTAATAGTCATTAAAATTTGACCGGCCATCATATATTAACAAGCACTTAATTTTCCGTTTGATTAAATTAGAACTAATGATTATTTAATTGTAACTGTTTGATCGCAATTGTTAGTAACGATCACTTAATCTCAACCATAAGATCAAATTCAATTTAATCTTATAGTTAACTTTACTAATGATCACATAAATCCAATAGTTAGATCTACCTTAGAAGCATCATATGATTTAGATCAAACTACCATATTGTATGATCAAGACTGCGCGTCCTAAAATTACAGTTCGCTCCAAGCTCCGATGGTTTATGCCAAGTGCGCCATTAAGGCTAGTATTGCCAATCTTTCGCACCGTATTAGAGTTTACACACAAGTGCATACATCCAAATATTATTTTAAAGCAATAACTTAGTATGTGTTGGCCTTATAAATTTCAATTTTACTCTCTTTATATATATGTGTGTGTATATATAAAATTTGAAAATTGTTTAAAAATTTCGATACTTACTATGAGCAAAGAAAAGAGATGAGAAGGTGAACCAAAGCGCAGTGCTCATCTGGTTCTTCCAGGGGCCATTAAATTCTGGATTGCGTGGACGTACGCTCCAAGAACCAAACTACGAGCATTGTGTATATCAAGATGGCACCTGTCGCCACCCACATTTCCAATGTGAATGGCTTCATAAACATCCATGCTGACCCTTCCGGTTTTGCTGGAACAATCATCGACAAACCTGACTCCGCAAACGGCAAAGTAAAATCAACGTATTGCATTCGATCAGCCATGGCTAATTAAGGAGGGTACAGGATTAGGATCTTTAAAATTTTAAAGTATCAAATTATATGAAATCAGGCCGTTACATGTTAAAGATACGATATGTTATCAAGGTAATCAAAAAATAAAAAGATTTTTTCTGGTTTTTTTTTTTTTTCTACTTTTGAAGAGACGCTTCTTCTTTAATTATTAAATTAAAATATTATTTTTTACTTAAAACTTTTATACGGCATAAAGTATAAGAACCTCGTAAAAATATACTCAATTTGCGCTCAACCAAATAACACAGATATCGAGCGGCTAAAGAGCATCAACTCAAAAATTGGTTGTGATAATGGTTCATTTGTCAGGAATTACCTGGAGGATGTGATTGGATTCCATTCACAGAACATCATCACAGTTTTCAACGAATCTGAATACACAGGACTATTTGAGAAGAATGATATAATTGCTGCCTTTCTTGAACTTCCATATAAGAAAGTTTTTATCAACAAGCATTGCAAGGGATACATTGCCACCACCACACCTACTACCTATAAATTTGGAGGATTTGGATTTGTGAGTAGTTACTACAACTTTGCTGTTTCAATTTCCACATAACTTCAAGTTAATCGATCGATCATCCCAAATTTCTATAGTAAATATTGCCAAAAAAGATTTAAAATACACCACTTGAAGATGGTAAGCTAGCTCCCCAATAGCCAGTTAAAAGAATCTTTTTCTCTGATAGCTAGGTATCGATTCTTATCTTCCATGCAGGCATTCCAGAAAGGCTCCCCAATAGCTAGGAATTTTTCGGAATCAATTTTAAGGCTATTAGAAGACGGTAAGCTCACACCACTTGAAGATGAATGGTTGACTCTTTTAAATGAGTGTTCAGTGAATATAACATCCAATAGTACAGAACATTTGAACCTCTAGAGCTTCTGAGGCCTCTACCTTATATATAGTGCAATTTCTACCATTTATTTTCTACTATCATTAATCCGCTAACTAAAGTGGTATCAAAGGCATACGAAGGCAATGCAACTTCAAGCAATAGAGTTGCAAGATACTCTTACAATGGAGAGATCAATATCCCACCACGGATGAATGGAATTCCTGAGAGAATGTGAGCACCTCCGATGCTCCGGACAATATTCATGCCTCCGTACCTGCTGAAATTGAAATGCCATGCATAGAACTCTTTATATATATATATATTGAATGCACCAAGTACGAAAGCTAGGTATTAGATGAAAAATTTATGAGCTTCTTGTCGAATTGGTACGTTATAAATAAATTTCAAATTTTTTTTTTTTTTGATGAATAAGCATTTGTGCAAACTTCTTATACCGTTCGATCTAAATTTATGAGCTCCTTTCGTTTAATTAGCTTGTACGTGTCGAACTTCTTATACCGTTGGATCTAAACGTGTTGAATGTCCTCATCCAGTACTCAACCAAAGAACTAGGGTTGAGCAAAACAAATAATTAGTACATAGAAAAGAGCTCTTACAAGAGGGCATCGGCGTGGAATTTTGTATCTTTGAATTGGTCAGCTGAGAAGAAGCTAGTCGACTGAAATACGTACCTTAGACTAAGTCTCCAACGAAAAGGTTATAATTAAGTACTGCAATAGGATTTCACAACATAACTTTCATTACTTACGGTGAATTCTCTAATTTTTGTTTGTTTCGAAATAAAATATTTTTAACGAAATTATTTTTTTAAAAATAAAATATTAAAATATTTTTTGACATTTGACTGGTATAAAAAAATCATCAACAGCGAAAAATTACCGATAACGAGATTTCGTTACTGACCGGTAAGATTTCGGTTACTGTTGCTGAATTCCAGCGATGAAGGCTGGAATCTGGCGGCAATAGCTAAATTCCGACCAGTTTACACGGAATATGGTCTGCGAAATCTGACAATGGTGACCGGACGTAACGGATTCCTACAGACAAATGCCAGATTCCAGCACCTATCAGATTCCGGTGACGGTCGCCGACGCCGAAATTCGACGATCACATACCAAAATTCGAAGACCCGTCGGTATATTCGTACTACTAACAAACTTCAATGCCTGACGGTGGCAGATTCTCACAAACGTACCTGCAAGAACGAATAGTTTAAATTCAAAAAACTATTTACAATTTTTAAAACTTTAAATCATTTTTTAAATTAAAATTAAAGAGGCTTTTATGGTCAAATATTAAAAATAATTTTCGTTGACTGTTATTTTCGGTTGAGCCAAACATTTAAAAAAAAAAAAAAAAAAAAAAAAAAAAAAAGAAAAAAAAAAGAAAGAGCATATAGGCCAGTATTTTTTTGGAAATGGAAACTATTGTTTGAATGGGAGTAAACTTATTGGTCCGCTGAGATTGACTGCAGAATTTTTTGGACTTTTCAATGTCAAACATCTCGAATCTTTGAAAATCAAAACTTACGATCCGAATAGAAAATGAGTGGTTTGCACGGAAATGCGGGCACAGAAGCACTAGATGTTAAGATTGAAAACGAAAATTCTACGATATGATATAGCTAATTAATGTCACAACACTACATCTTTCAATTCACCCGACGTCGTATGAGAACGACGAGAATTCTACAGTCAGTCGCCGTTGAACTGTAATAATTATTCTTCGAGAATTAATGATCAGTTCACAACAAAAAGGGAAAACAAAAATTGATCTCCGAGCTATTCACTAAAACTCATCTGAAGAGGTCGAATTGAACCCGCGGCTTCAAAAACATTAGAATATTCTTTTTTATAATCTATTTTCTTTGGTTTTTGTTTGTTTAATTTTAAAGTATATTAACCAACAAGAAACAAAAGAGTAACTCTCTTCCATCTTCTCTCTCGCGCTTGTCTTCCAACCTCTCCATTTGGACATCCGCTCCGCTTGGATTCCTACTATTCCCATTTAAGCTTTTTCTGAAATTTCCGAAACCAAAATTTTCCTTCTTTATGTATTTCGAATCACTCCTTAAGGCCATGAGGTGCTTCGGCCGCCTCCGTATATATAGCGGGTCTAGTGGTTTGATCATTCTCAAGAAGCCAACCCTCCAAATAAATTTTAAGAGGTTGGCCTTTGGGTGTAGCCGAATCACCCCATTGCCGACCAATCCAAAGGTCCAATCCTATATTTTCTTTTTCTTTTTTCTTGTAGTCTTGTGGGGGATGGTTCAGCCACTTGTCTATTTTTGAAGGGTATTGATGTGTATTTTTGTTCACTTATGGACGAAAGTTAGATAGATGGACCATTTCTATTTTTAACCATAAGTGAGATACTATTTTTGATACAAAATGAAATTTTGGTGAAAAAAAAAAATGTTAAACCATATGGGCAAAAATGAATTTAATTAACTCTTATTTGAAATCTTTTACTTTGATTATGAACACTTGAATTTCACACCCTTTTAATTTACCCAAATTGGGGGCGATCGAGGCATTCGAGTACCCCATTAATTAGGAAAGACTCGTTGCCAAGTATTCTTAGATTTATGAAAAAAGAATTAGATAAGCATCTGGTAGATTTTGTTTGAAAAATACAACCTACCTTGTGATTATTCATGCTTGGTGGATCCATTGCATGATTGGGCTCCCAATTCCGAAGGTAATTCCCTTCTCTATATGATCGACTTGTCTCGTCGGTCTATATGATTATTTTACTGGGAAGTGTAAAGAGGGGACCAACATTTGTTCAGAGTTCAGACATCATCTTACTGTTTAGATTTCAGACTAGTTCCCTCTCTTTTAATTCTAACTCTACCAGCATAATGTTTATTTGTTAGTTCTTGGGATGTAACACCTCCAACCCGCTGGGGTTAGTGTTAGAATTCGTAGGGTAAAATCTTGTTCTTCTTTCATTGTATCTTATACCACCCGAGACATGTACATATATAACCTAACAATCTCCTACACTATGGAAAGAAGCAGAGATACACGGAGAGAAAGAATCAGAAATACATGGAAAGAATAAAGGATTCTAGGGATCGATCCTCATATGTAAAGTATCGATCTTTATACGTAAAGATCTCCCATGACAACTCACGCCAACACTCCCCCTCAAGTTGGTGCATACAAGTCTCTGATGCCCAACTTGTCAAGTGAGTTGTAGAAGCTCTTACTGCATACGGCTTTAGTAAGAATATCTGCTAACTGATCCTCGGATTTGACAAACGGGAAACGAACTACCTTGGTCTCGAGATTCTGTTTTATGAAGTGCCGATCTACCTCCACATGTTTAGTTCGATCATGTTGGACAGGGTTATGTGAAATATCAATTGCAGCCTTGTTGTCACAAAAGAGATCCATCTCGCAACTAGGAGTGAATCCGATTTCTGTTAGTAATTGTTTTAGCCATAGGAGCTCGCATAGACCTTTGGCTATCCCTCGGAATTCTGCTTCGGCACTTGACAAGGCCACCACATTCTGTTTCTTACTCCTCCATGTGACCAAGTTTCCACCAACAAATGTAAAGTACCCTGATGTAGACTTCCTATCTGATACACTTCCTGCCCAATCTGCATCTGTATATCCCTCAACCCTGAGATGATCATTTTTTGAGAACATGAGTCCTTTTCCTGGGGATGACTTTAAATAACGAAGAATCCGGATTACCGCATTCATGTGATCTTCGCTCGGGTTGTGCATGAACTGACTTACCACATTTACAGCATAGGCAATATCCGGGCGAGTGTGAGAGAGGTAAATGAGTTTCCCAACCAACCTTTGATATCTCCCATTGTCTGTAGACACTTGATCTGTGAGCTCCCCAAGTCTGTGGTTCTGAATGATTGGAGTGTCTGCGGGCTTGCATTCTAGTAGCCCCACCTCTGATAGTAAGTCCAGAACATATTTTCGCTGGGAAAGAAATATGCCCTGCTTTGATCTAGCGACCTCAATCCCCAGAAAATATTTTAGTCCCCCAAGGCTCTTCATTTCAAATTCAGTTGCTAACTGTTTCTGAAGTTTTGATATTTCAACCACATCATCACCTGTAATGATCATATCGTCTACATAGATTATTAGGGCTGTGACCTTGCCAAGTCTGTGCTTCAGGAATAGTGTATGATCTGAATTGCTTTGGGTATACCCATATTTTTTCATCGCCCAGCTAAATCTCCCGAACCATGCTCTAGGTGATTGTTTTAATCCATACAGTGCTCGTTGTAACTTACACACTACTTTGGAGTCGGAGTTGGCTGTATAACCTGGTGGGACATCCATGTAGACTTCTTCTTCAAGGTCACCATGGAGAAAGGCGTTCTTTACGTCGAACTGATGTAGTGGCCAGTCTAGATTAGCTGCAAGAGATAAGAGTACTCTGACAGTGTTTAATTTTGCTACTGGCGAGAAGGTTTCTTGGTAATCTATGCCGTATGTCTGTGTATAACCCTTTGCTACTAGCCTTGCTTTGTACCTGTCGATCGACCCGTCTGCTTTGTGTTTGATGGAGAATACCCATTTGCACCCCACGGTCTTCTTTCCCTTGGGTAGATGGACTAGGGTCCATGTTTCATTTTTCAATAACGCCTCCATTTCTTCTTTTATAGCCTGGGTCCATTTGTGGTCTGTAAGAGCTTCATGGATATCTGAGGGAACATGATTTGAGGAAAGACCATGTATGAATGTTTTGAGTGATTCAGATACCCTTTCTGTGGACACATAATTTGCAATTGGGTACCTTGAGCTCCGTTCTCCCATCTCTGGAGAGTATCTAGTTGGTGGTTTTCCTCGATTGTGCCTGAAAGGTAAGGTATATCCAACAACAAGAGTATCCACAATATTAGAGTCTATAGGTATGGTGGGGAAATTTACCTCAGGAATATTCTCAGGAGATGGGTCTGCCGGTACTGGAGTGCGAGGGGGGGTATCTTCTTCAGCTCTAGGCATGTCTGACCTGTTATGGGGTTCCTCGTGTTCGAACCCGATGTGTGGATCTTCATTCACTTCCTCATTAGCCTCAGTAAACCCTGGCCAGTCAAACTTCAGCCAATTCGGTCGTCACCCGGAATCTCCCCCTGACGAGGAGAAGTGGAAACAGGAGAGGGAAAGAATGGCTCCGTCTCCAGAAACGTAACATCCATGGTCACATATGTCCGGTGTTGAGCCGGATCGTAGCAGCGGTATCCCTTTTGATGTATGGCATAACCCAGGAACAGACAGCGGATAGCACAGGGGTCTAGTTTTGTGCGTTGATGTTTGGGAAGGTGGACAAAGACCACACACCCGAACACCCTAGGAGGAATCATGAGCACTGTGGGTAAGGGAAAATAAGTAGATAGAGTATGTAGGGGGGTAGTAAAGTCCAACACCCTGGATGGCATCCGATTTAGGAGATGTACTGCTGTGGCTACGGCATCAGTCCAAAAACGACTAGGCATGTGAGCCCCAAGTAGTAGGGCCCGAGCAGTCTCAAGGATGTGACGATTTTTCCTCTCGGCTACCCCGTTTTGCTGAGGAGTATGTGGGCAAGATGTTTCATGTATGAGACCATGATTCTGAATATAGGTCTGAAACTGATGGTTTTTAAACTCCCCACCATTATCTGAGCGAAGAATCTGAATTTTAGCAGAGAACTGGGTTTGAACCATAGTGTGAAAGAACTGAAACACACTCAACACTTCAGATTTATTTTTCAGCAAATACAACCACGTCATACGAGTACAATCATCAATGAATATGACAAACCACCGAATACCAGAAATTGTAGAAACCGGGGAAGGACCCCACACGTCAGAATGAACCAAAGCAAAGGGAACATTACTCTTATTCATACTCAAAGGATAAGTAGTTCGATGGCTCTTAGCAAGAATACATGTGTCACATTTGAGATCAATCATTGACTTATTGGTAAATAAACTAGGAAACAAATATTTCATATAACCAAATGATGGGTGTCCTAACCGACGATGCCACATCCAAATCTGTCTTTCTTTATTATCAATGGGATGATGAACGTGGAATGCCCGGCCCATGCTGAAGTCATCCACGTAGTAGAGCCCCCCCCCCCCCGCTTAGTACCACGCCCAATTATCTCCTTGGTAAGAATATCCTGTAGTAGACAAAAAGTAGAGTACATGAGTACGACACAATTCAAAGCCGCAGTAACCTGCCCCACAGATAATAACTTGTGTGATAGAGAAGGAACAAGCAAGCAGTGGGTTAGTGATAATGTAGGGGAAAGATTGACTGTGCCCGCTCCTGTAACAGGGGAAAGACCCCCATTTGCATTTGCAACACACGTTCGCTGGGGTTGAGATAATTCGATAAAATCTTTGTCATCAAAAGTCATATGGTCAGATGCCCCTGAGTCAATCACCCATGAGTCCCTGTTCTCACCTTGAGAGGAGCTGCATAGGGCAGTGCCACGGTTACCTGAATCCGTGGGGTTTGTAGTCTCTCTGGAGGTCTCAGCCGAGAGGGAGAGACCTGAGATCGGTGCATCTGCAGTAGCCACTGCGGCCTGGCCCTTCCCACCCGTGGATTCCGGAGCATCACGACGTTTTTTAGCCTGGAGTTCATTCCACCAATCAGGATACCCATGGAGTTTGAAGCACGTGTCCCGTGTATGCTTCAGATTTCCGCAGTGTGTGCACTTGAGTCCATCAGAGGAAGCACGTGGTCGTGACCCAGAGCCGTGTTTCCCATTGTCGAGAGACAGTGACTTGGATGAAGAGTGTTGACCGGGTCTGAAACTTTTTGAAGCGAGGACTGCTCCTAGGTTGTCGACAGAATCACCGGAAATCATCACTGCTTGTCGGACAGCTTCCCGGCGGACATGGGCATATGCTTGCTCAACTGTTGGAAACGGCTTCATCTGCAGAATATCCCCGCGAATGTTGTCCAGCCGATCATCCAAGCCATCCAGAAAAGTATACACTCGGTCTTCCTGCATCATGCTATTGTATTGTTGAATATCAGCCGCACACTCCATTGGGTTTGGGCGGCGGAAATCTATCTCACGCCATAGGCCCTGTAAATCAGTAAAATACTTTTCCAGTGATCCACCCGCTTGCTTCAGACGGGTCACACGTCTCCGAAGTTCATATATTTGGGAGGTATCACTCCCATCAAAGTATGTTGTTGCAATGGAGTCCCACACCCCTTTTGCTGTTGGAAACCTGATGAAATTCCCGAACAGAGAAGGATCCATTGAGTTAATAAGCCAGCCTTTGACAACGGCATTGTCTGTGCGCCATTTTCGAAAGGCTGGGTCCGTTTGTGCAGGTTGATTGATGTCGCCATTGATGTATCCCAGCTTGTCCTTGCCCGAGATATACATCTCGACCACCTGGGACCATAGCGCATAGTTGGAGCCGTCCAACTTGATGCCGATAGGAGCTGCTGTATTTTCGGTCATGGGGTTTGAAGCTTTGGTCAAAGCTTCGTTCATTCGAGTGGTGAGTTCGGTGAGGATTTCAGTGGAAGGTTCATTTAGTTCGGTGGGATTGCTCATTGTTTCGGGTAGGCCAGAAACAGAGGAGTTGGGTAATGGTTATGGAGAAGATGTGGGTGGCGGCAGGTTCATGAATTTGGAGTAGGGTTGAATCAGACCATGCTCTGATACCATGTTAGAATTCGTAGGGTAAAATCTTGTTCTTCTTTCATTGTATCTTATACCACCCGAGACATGTACATATATAACCTAACAATCTCCTACACTATGGAAAGAAGCAGAGATACACGGAGAGAAAGAATCAGAAATACATGGAAAGAATAAAGGATTCTAGGGATCGATCCTCATATGTAAAGTATCGATCTTTATACGTAAAGATCTCCCATGACAACTCACGCCAACAGTTAGGATTGTCAACTTACTTTTTTAGAGGCGCAAAATTTTTTAAAGTTTACCAGAACAACTAGCTAAGAGAGATAATAAATGCATGTAAAAGGAACTTTAATTTAAAATTCATCTAATGCAGTAAAAGCTTCTAAAATAATATCATAAGAGTAACCAGATTCAATTAAACAAATATTTATTGTGCTGCTACACTTATTTGATATGAAAAAAATTTACTTATGACATGCTCCTTATAGGTTTCCTAGCCCCACATTCCGGCCCCTTAGTCTTCCTCAACACCTGAATTTAAAAAAAAAAAAAGAAAAAAAGAAAAAGAAAAAAAAAAGTAATCTGAATGAACTGAAAGACTCAGTAAGTAAATCCCAAACCACAAAACAATTGGGTTAAATTTATTTTCATAAAAACCTTTTACTTAAAATGCTTTCTTCTTTTATACCACGTCAAAACATGTTTATCACACACATACACACACACACACACACACACACACACACATATATATATATATATATATATATATATATATATAACTATTAAATAAAGATATAATTTCCACAACTGAAAACCTCATAAACCTCATAATAAGGCCCTGTACAATACTGTTGATGGAATACCGCCTTCTCTAATTCAATGGTTGCGCCTTCATCCCAGCATTGGTATCGAATCGCGTTTTCTCTGAATTCTCTTTGGCCAAAATAATCTCTTCCACATATGCCCTCATCTCTTAAGCTTTTCATTTCTTTTACTTTTCTTGATATCTTTAGGGCGATATGTAGGAGGGTTTTTCATTTTCATAATTCTTATAATTATTATCTTCTAACAATAACGCTTTCCCAATTTGGGAACTTTTCAAGAATAAAAATTGCGTATATCTATAAATTATTTCATAATAAGAACTTTCTAAAACAAACATATTTTCTCAATGATATAATTTTTCATAGACAACTTTCATTTTCAAAAGCTCTTTGGAAACCCTTTATTTATGAAAGCAAGGCAAATTTACAATATAGTAATAAAACAATTATTCACGTATACGTACCTATAGCTTCTAAAAACAATGGATACAATATAATGACATAAAATAACTTTAGAAGGGATAGATGATCTACTTACCTCTCGTATAATGCATCTAAGAGAAATCCTTGATAGTTAGCTAGAGATCACCTGAGCATAAGTTTAAATAAATTACTACCATCATATCCACAACTAGGAAAGCATACTAATACAACTATAGGTTAGGCTGCTAGTCAATTGAGAATGAATCCTTGACGTATTTAAAAATTAATTTGGCATGCTATTAAAATATAAATTCTAAACTTTAAATTCTACTTATTTGATAACAATAAATTTTAGGGTTAAATATACCTCTGGTTCCTAAGTTTTGAAAACTTTATTTTTTAGTCCCTGAATTTCAATTCGCATCACAAATGGTACCTCAATTTTGGAAAAAGACCGAATTAGTACATCGATTAAGTTTTTCGTCCAAAAACTAATGGTCTGCCACATGTCAACCCCTAAGAATTGACACATGTTGTAGTATAAAAAAAATAAACAATAAAATCTTTAAAAATTAATTAAAAATTTGAAAAAAAAAATTGAAAAAAGAAAAAGAAAAAGAAGAGGGGTGACTCAGCCACCCTTTTGACCGGTTTGGGGTGGCCGAACCACTCCGATTTTGGCCCTTAGGAGTGGTCGAACCACCCCCATGGGCCATGGGGGTGGTTCGGCCACCCCTAGGCCGGCCAGGGCCAAAACCCTCTAAAAAAATTGAGAGGGTTTGCCCATGAGGGTGGACGAACCACCCTCGTGGCCCTTGGGGGTGGTTCGGCCACCCCCAAG
Source organism: Alnus glutinosa (assembly GCF_958979055.1). Classification (NCBI taxonomy): domain Eukaryota; kingdom Viridiplantae; phylum Streptophyta; class Magnoliopsida; order Fagales; family Betulaceae; genus Alnus; species Alnus glutinosa. Next base: position 10,091,536 of record NC_084890.1, read on the forward strand.
GGCCAAAACACTTCATTTTTTTTTTTCTGTCATGGGGTGGCCGAACCACCCATGGGGGTGGTTCGACCACCCTAGACCGGTCATGGGCCACCCTCTTCCTTTTCTTTTTTCTTTTCTCTCTCTTTTTTTTTTTTTTTATGTTGTTAGTAATTTTTTTTTAGATTTTTTTTGAAAAAAAAAATTATTGTGATAGGTCAACCCTCAGGGGTGGACACGTGGCGGACCGTTAGTTTTTGGACAAAAAACTTAACCGAGATACTAATTCGGTCTTTTTCTAAAATTGAAGTACCATCTGTGATGCGAATTGAAACTCAGTAACTAAAAAATTAAGTTTCCAAAACTCAGATGCCAAAAAAAGTGTTTAACCCTAACCCTAAATTTTATAAGCAACTACAACATTTATACAATTCATAAATATATTTTACTATTATTTTTAACTTGTTCTGGTGGTGTTTAAGTGTATAAAGTGACCCCTACCAATATTTCGTACCAAAATTAAGCAATGACCAAATTCTTTACGGATAAAACTTATAAAAATTTTGGTGTTAGTACTCAAGGGTTGCCATTACACCCAGAGATAAACAAAAGCAAAATTTTAAAGTATGAACAATATTATGTTTAAACCGGGGATGGGTATAAAAATATATAAATTGCTAAAACAAGGTTTTAAAACAAAAGAAAACAATGGCTTCTGTCAAGGACAATAATTTTAAATATCCAAGTCAATGGCTATAAAGGTTAGGACAATTGGTTCAAGTGTTAGAAATAAAGGCTTAAAACATTTAAAACAATGGCCTAGCTTGAACTATTTTAAACCATCACGGCTAAGTACAAGAAAACACTACAAAAGAAAAAAAAAATTAGAAAATCATTAAAAGCAAAAAGAAAAGTCACACCACAATATCTGGACCGAAACATTGCTACGGCTTGCCGTAGAAAAATAAAAATGAAAGAAACTTTGTTTATAGAAGGAAATACATGCTGGTTGTCAAAGTTAAAAGTGAAGGAAAACGTTCACTCCTTAAAGACGAGAATAAAAAGGTACAATGCAAGAAGGAGAGAAAATAGATGAAATGCTCTTTAATTACTCAAATTCATGTTAACTTAGGCCCGGCTCTACCCTTAGGCGACTGAGGCGGTCGCCTAAGGCTCCGAAGGGAAGAAGGGCACCCCAATAATTAGATTTGTATTAGTGTAAAAAAAAATAAAATGAAAAAGGCCCATTTTTTTGCAATCGGGAGATGGAGAGGAAAAAAAAAATAAAAAAATAAAAAGCCCAATTACAATATACGAACGATTTTGTTAAAAAAAAAAGTGATTAATCTTTCTACAAACTCTATAGAGTCTCACATAGAAAAACCAACCATTACATGTTTGGGAACATAATGTAAGATATTATTTTCTTATGTGGCCTTTATATCACATATTACGGTGTTTATTATATTTATTATGTTTTAATAAATAAATATTTTATACGGTATTATGGTTATGGTAATTTCTATTAATTTAGATTACCGTAATGGAATCGTTTAATTGATTTAAAATCAATTAATAATATTGTTTCCTTGATGAGAGGAACAATACGGTATTTACCAGATTTGAGGGTCCCTAACCTAACCTATAAATTAATAGCCTGTGTACACCATCAATACAGCAATTCGGTCATAGGCATAGGTTAGAAGATCCCTCAAATAATTTTTTCTTGTTCAACAGATGGATTGTGAAAACGTTCGAGCAAATATGGGTAGAGGTAAGCCCAAATCTTATCATTTTATTTCCGTTGCGCATGTTAGTTTGATATAATATGTTTACATATTCTAACATGTGGTATCAAAGTCACTTCTATGCTATTTTGCTTAGCAATAAGTTTTTGTTGAATCCATAATTTCTGTGAACATAGTTTGTTTTTTATTGTTCATGTTCGGTTGTTAAATCATAGTTTTGTGAACATATTTTTGTTCAATCCAATAGATGTTTTGTGAATACAATTAAATTTGTTGTTCACATACGTTTGAAAACCCATAAATTTGATATGGCAATTTTTTTTTTTATTATTATCATTATTCTGTGTATTGTGATATACTGCCTATTTTTGAGTTGCCGTAATCTTGATATGGGTTTTTTCACAAAAGGGTGGCGGCTAGGGTTCCATTTTTTAGGGTTTTCAACCCATCTGGAACATTACGGGTAGGGTTTCGACCCATTAAGATTTCTGGGTTTGATATATTTTTGAGTAAGTTTTTTTTTTTTTTTAAAACCCATGCAGTTTTGGGCCATTTAAGTGGGTTGACCCAATTTGGGCCAGCACTATACATAGACCCATAGGTCTTACCCGATTAAGTGGGTTGACCCAATTGCCCAATACAATAGCCCATTTGGAGTCTTGTGACCCAGAAGTCCAACCCAATATAGTAGCCCATTACAATAGCCTTTAAATAAAATAAAAAGATTGGGCTCATATGGGGTTAGAACTTGGGACGTTCATGTCCATAAAGTGCCACCTTCAAAATTCAAACCATTCAGCTAGGCATGGTTTTATGTTTTTTTATTAAAGTTTTATTCCTCTTATGATTTATAGTGTTGTGTATTAAAACAATTGTTTCTTTAATACATGATCTTGGGAATATATTTGATTGTTTAATTCATATTATTTATATATAAATTACTTGATGCCTAGACCTAAGAATAATTAATAATACCATACATATGCTGACGTGTTTACAGTAATATCCAAGAATGCAATGTCCTTAGGTGTTTGATGTGCTGTTTCTGCTGTGAGGGCCTTGCGCATGCAGGTTTCTCCTTTGCTTTTCTTTTCTTCTAAACAAATACTTATTCATCCATAGAAACACAATGGAAATGTATTTATTATAACCAATATATTATACATGACAAGAACCTTTCGTACATGGTGCATTCAATATATAAAAAGTTTTATGCAATTTCAATTCAGTAGATGCAGAGGCATGAATATTGTCTGGAGTATCGGTGGTGCTCATGAACACCCATGACCTTGAAGAACTCCATTCACCTCGAACCATGGTGGGAGCCAAAGTACGAGCTATCCCTGGAATATTGATCTCTCCATTGTATAAGAATCTTGCAAGTCTAAGCGCCTTGTTCCAAGCACTTGTTTTGCTTGGAGTTGCATTGCCTTCGTCTGCCTCTTGCTGATGTTGATAATTCTTTAGTAAGCGGATTAATGATAGTAGAAAACAAATGGTAGAAACTGCACCAGATATAAGGTAAAGACCCCAAAAGCTCTGAAGGCTTAAATGTTCTGTACTATTAGATGTTACAATATTCACCGAACACTCATTTGAAGGAGTACTCAGCCATTTATCTTCAAGTCGTGTGAGGTTGCCATTTTCTAATAGCCTTAAAATTGATTTTGAAAAATCCTTGGCTATTGGAGAGCCTTTCTGGAATGCCTGCATGGAAGATATATATATATAAGAATTGATTCCTATAAGAGAAAAAGATGCTATTTTCTTATAAGACTACAAATTAAATGGATGATAGAAGAAAAGGTAGAGGGAAAAAGAAAGGGCAAAATGGTGTTAGTTAGATATACTCTTGTATATTTTTTTTGTTTCTTTTATATCATAGCATACACTGCAAAGATTTTTTTTTTAATTAGTATTTATTTAAATTTTGTGTCTAAACATTTGGCTACCATTATGCATGGAAAGTTTGAGAAAGATCTACAGAATTATTTCTTCCCATATTTAAATTGTCTGAAAGACATTTTCTGCTGAGAAATCTCAAAGACGTGACATTGAAGTTTACTATAGAAATTTTATGTGGAAATTGAAACGGCAAAGTTGTAGTAACTACTCACAAAGCCAAATCCTCCAAATTTATAGGTAGGTGTGGAGGCAGTGTACCCCTTGCAATGCTTGTTGATGAAATCTTTCTTATATGGAAGTTCAAGAAAGGCAGCAGTTATATCCTTCTTCTCAAATAGCCTTGTGTACTCAGATTCATTCAAAACTGTGACGATGCTCTCTGAATTGAATCCAATCACATCCTCCAGGTAATTCCTGACAAATGAATCATTATCACAACCAACTTTTGAGTTGCTGCTCTTTAGCCACTCAATATCTGTATTAACTTCTTGTAGTCTTTGCACAGTGAACATAGAAGACAGACTAGCAGTGTAGCTCGAGGTTAAGATCCACACAAGAAGGAGCCATACTACCACCACCACTCGAGTCAAGTTGCTATTAATTTTCTCTCCTGCAAAGAAAAACCATGGAGTTCACAAGCACCCGATGTTTCTGACAGAAAACTAACTGAAAATATATAAATAATCGTGTATGTTGTAATATTCAGATATTAATCATAGAATATTTCTTGTTATAGTTCTAGAAATTTGGTACTTACTGTGAGCGAAGAATAGAGAGGAGAATGTGAACCAAAACGTGGTGCCAATCTGATTCTTCCAAGGGCCACTAAATTCTGGATTGCATGGATGCTCCAAGAACCAAATTATAAGCATTGTGTAGAGCATGATGGCACCAGTCACCACCCACATTTCCCACGTGAAAGGCTTCAAAAAGATCCATGCTGTTGACTCTTCAGGTTTGGTAGGAACTATCATGGACAACCCTGACTCGGTGTAGGGCTGAGTAAAGTCCACGTATTCCAATCTGTCAGCTAATATGGTCACGTCACCAACGAGAGCATCATAAGTCTTCCATTGTTTTTGATCCACATGACAAGGGTAGTATTTATCAGAAACAAGAAATTGTATTCGGAAAATTGAAAAAACACAACAATCATCAACTGAGAAAATTCCAGTTAAGAGCAGATTTTTGCTGCTCTTCCTGCAACTTCCAAGTGTAAGAGCAGACGAAAACAACATTTCAAATTCAACACAAAAGATATAAACCAGCAGCTCAAGATCATGATAGACACATTAACTCAAACTTAAGATAGGATAGAATAACATTTTGAATTTGTAATGCTATCTTGCATCGCTATCTGATTGTGCAATCCTCTGTAAATAGTTATTTACAAATAAAAGTCGAAATCTCAACACCAAGTGTGTGAGAATGATTTCATCAAACACCTATAGTTCAGTTTATTATACCAAGGGGCTTGAGAAGATTCAGAGTTTTGAGAAACCCACATCAGAAGAAAGTCTCATCAAAAAAACATGTGAGATTTTCAATCATCAAGAAACGCTTCTCAAACAAAAGTTATCCAAATAGTTTTTCCAATTATATTTACTTTTCAATTCTCACTTTTTCCAGAACTCTGTTCGACACTCAACACACTTTTTTGAAAACTTTTGTAAATTAACAAGGAGTTTCACGAAACTGAACGGCAAAGTTGAAATTGTTACCTTGTTGAAAACTCCGTAAACCAATTCATCATAGGTGCTGTTGAAGGCCACTAATTTGTAAGGCAAATCATAATTCAAATCAGATAGCACCATCTTGAAAACTTCTATGCACCAGCCACCAATATGATCATCTTTGTTGCTGTCACTTACGTTAACAAACTTCTGGAATGACGTTCTCCCGGGAACTCCAATTATCAATGGATTCTTGACAGTAGGCATTGCCCAGCCTTTTGGTCTGTTTAAGTTCATCCCGGCGGGCCAAATTACTGGGGCAGCCAAACGTTGTCTACCTTTTTCTGTCACAAGGCCTTTTGAGAACCTATCATATGGCGTCCAAAAGTCTAATTCTTCATACCTCTTATTTCGTACATTTACAATCCTCAATTTGGGGGGAGTTTGCAACAGCTTTCCTCCTTCGAAACGTATTTCGCCGCTTAAACCAGAGAAACTGCTTGATGCTATATTCCTTAACAACATCTCTGCGCTACTGAAATTACTGATGTTGTTACTGGCCTGTGAAATGATCCTAATGCTATCATATGCTCGTAGAGCATGAATTCCCGGCTTAGGATTAGCTTCCTCTGGATACTCGGATTGGAATTCTTTTGAGAACAGGGCATAGAAATCTTTGTAAGAATCAGTACTGGTAGAATAGTAGGTCTTGATCCCTAAAGCACCTTCCATAGAGGAAATAGTAGAGTCGTCAACCGAGTTCAGGGAACTTGTTACACTGTCCGTGATAATCCAAGCTGACTCGCTCCCCATAAACCCGAGATTTTTAGCTTCTCTGAACAAATGAGTCGCCATCGACAACGATGACTGAAGAACAATAAAAACCCGAGATTTTGTTGCGTTCTGCAGCTTCAGCAGCTCGTCCAGAACAAACCGTTTCGGAGAAGACAGAGAAGAAGCTGGTGGAAGAACTAAACGATAATCAATCTCTGAATCAACATCCTGAAGAGCCTTGGATAGAAGAAGAGCTGACATCCCCGAGTCACTGGCATACGCACCATCTTCATATATCACCACAACCCTTTTCCATTGGTACACCCCAACAATATCTGCAACACATTTGATTTGTGAAGAACCGTTGTTAGCCATTTGTATTAAGAAAGGCCAACGGCGTTCCATCTGCGGTGGGGTTATGACACGAGCTGCGAATGAAATAATCGGAACTTTTTCCTTGTTTCCAACAGCAGATACGAGTGCGGCTTCCTCCCATTTGCTCATGCCAATAATTACATCCACTTTCTTTTCCTTAATGAGCTCTTCAGCTGCAGTAAAAGTAGGAGATTAATTCTCTAAATACAACAGAAATATGATATATCATCGTAAAATTTACTGACCGGCGGAAGCAACTTGAAGGGGGTCTAACTGGCCGGAGTCCTGGAAATGGAGGGACAGCTTGTTAGTCTCTGAATAGCGGTTGAAGCTTTCAGCGGCAATTTCAATGGCTATTTTCTGTTCTTTCCCGATTCGGGACGTGACATCAATGATTCCACCGATATTTGTAACTTTGGTTGCATAAGCAGCTCCACCTCCATCGGAGATTAAGAGAAGAAAAGAGATGACAAGGGGAAAGAGGTGGCAAAACTTTAGAACCATGTTACTGGCCGTAAAGAAAAAAAACCCCATTTTGGTATTTGATAATTGTGTACACAAAAGAATAAAACAACAAATAAATACAAAAGGCTCAAGCACTTATTATATATATATATATATGGACATATATGGTCGTCGAGGAATTTCGTATATATGGAAAACGCGGACCCGCGCGCCAAGGAAATGTCGGCATGGAATTTGGGATATTTTGCTTATATGGTAAAATTGGAAAAATGATTTTTATGCCTTCTAAATTTTTATAAAATTTTATTTTTTTTTTAATTTAAAATTTAAAATTAAAATAAAAAATAACTTTAAATTTTATTTTTATTTTTTAAGAAAAAGGTAACCCGCCATGGGTCTGGTGAGCCAAGACCGTGAATCACCATGAAACCCACAATAGTAATCCCGCAATGCGTTAGAGCCCAAATTTTTATTATTGTTAAATGAGAAAAGCAAAAAAGAGATAATTTTTACCATTTTCAAATTTTTATTATTATTAAATTAACGTGATAATTCATAATTAATGTAATAATTAAACAAAAACATAACTTCCAAAAGACAATATTCCAAGGTCAAATCTTTGTAAAAAGTTTTCTTCTCTACCGTTGACTACTCTTTTCCTTGAAAGTTGAAAGAGTATATAGAGATTAAAGGCTTCCTTGAAAGTGGGTTGTGTAACACTCAAGGAGTTAATTTATTAGGTGAATAAATAGTACTTTAAATATAAATAATATTTTTAAGTCAGATTAAATATATTTGAAGAATATATTTAATGTCAAATTTTATATTATCAATTTGAATTAAAAGTGGACAGTTTGAACTAGACTTTAATGCGCATTATGAATAATTTAACAATTAAGATCTAAATAGTTTAATTTATAATAAATTAGTTAAAATAGTGTGAAATTTGTATGTGAATTATACAAAAATTTAATTAATGGATCTTTAATAAAAAAATCAATAAGAAAATTTTGAAATAGGACAAGTAATAAATAAATAATGAGTTATTGATTTTTCAACTTTGGAAATTTATTGAATTTTCAAAGTCAGATAAGTTGAGACAATGGCTGATTGGCTGTACAGGATTTTAGAAAAAAAAAAAAAACAATTGTAGAATCAAAAATGCTCCTAGACCGTCAACGGATAGGAGCATTTTTTTGGGACAATCAAACATTGAGTGTCTGTATCAAACGTACAATCGCGAGGAGATCAAGAGTACAGAGTTCAACATCTAAAAGTGGATGGTGGAGATCCCTCTATCTGAGTATCACCTTGCAGAATATTATTTTCAATTTTCACTAGACACCAGAAATATCAAAGGTTGAAATAGCAACTGATATTCTTGAACGGAAGGCATTATAGTTGTTTGATAATTGATTCGGAATTTTTATTTTTTTATTTATTTTTTTATTTTTTGTGATATTTTCGATAAAAAGAGCAATATGAAAAAGTAATTATCTTTGCTGCACGCCAATTTTGAAACACAACCTTAATGAAGACAAGGTGGCCCCCATTGCATTAAGGGACTATTCCCTTGAGGCCAATACCCTTTGATACTGTTAATTTAATAATGTTACGATGGACTAGTCTTCAAGATATGATCGAGCATTTTCTCATAACTCAACTAAGTTTTTTAAGTTTTTAATATTGTCCCATTCGTTACTTAAAGCATGTCTTTTTTTGACTAAAATGGACTCACATGCTAACACATGTGGCTTTAAAATTTGGCAATGTACCCTAATCAACTTTTGAATTCATCATTGTTTAAAAAAATAAAAAATAATATTGATTAAAATTACCGCATCGATCAAAGTTATAAAAAAATTATAAGATAAAAGATAGTTTCTACCTTTTATCCCAAAGATACCAACCAAAATGTCCCAAATTCCACTCTGACATTTCCTACGCGCGGTTCAACGATTTCTCAAGTCAATACAAAGAGGGAACTGTAGATTCTAGAAGAACAATCATGTCCATATATATATGATAATTATCTTGTATTTATTTATTTATTTATTGTTTTATTCTTTCGTGTACACAATTATCAAATACCAAAAAATGGGGTTTTTTTTCTTTACGGCCAGTAACATGGTTCTAAAGTTTTGCCACCTCTTTCCCCTTGTCATCTCTTTTCTTCTCTTAATCTCCGATGGAGGTGGAGCTGCTTATGCAACCAAAGTCACAAATATCGGTGGAATCATTGATGTCACGTCCCGAATCGGGAAAGAACAGAAAATAGCCATTGAAATTGCCGCCGAAAACTTCAACCGCTTTTCAAAGTCTAACAAGCTGTCCCTCCATTTCCAGGACTCCGGCGGATTAGACCCGCTTCAAGTTGCTTCTGCTGGTCAGTAAATTTTACGATTATATATCTATTTTAACGTACACTTCTTCCATCCTGTATTTATAGAAATAATTTCTTATTTTTACTGCAGCTGAAGAGCTCATTAAGGAGAAGAAAGTGGATGTAATTATTGGCATGAACAAATGGGAGGAAGCCGCATTCGTAGCAGCTGTTGGAAACAAGGAAAAGGTTCCGATTATTTCATTTGCGGCTCCTGCCATAACCCCACCGCTGATGGAACGCCGTTGGCCTTTCTTGATACAAATGGCTAACGACGGTTCTGCCCAAATCAAATGCATTGCAGATATTGTTAAGGCGTACAAATGGAAAAGGGTTGTGCTGATATATGAAGATGACGTGTATGACAGTGACTGGGGGATGTCAGCTCTTCTTCTATCCAAGGCTCTTCAGGATGTTGATTCAGAGATCGAGTATCGTTTAGTTCTTCCACCATCTTCTCCAGAAGAGTTTGTTCTGGGCGAGCTGCTGAAGCTACGGAAAGCAACCAAATCTCGGGTTTTTATTGTTCTTCAGTCATCGTTGTCGATGGTGACTCATTTGTTCAGAGAAGCTGATAAAGTTGGACTTATAGAGAGAGACTCGGCTTGGATTATGACCGACAGTGTAACAAGTTTGCTGGACTCGGTTGACGCCTCTGTTATTTCCTCTATGCAAGGTGCTTTAGGGATCAAGACCTACTATTCTAATGCTACTGATTCTTACAAAGATTTTTATGCCCAGTTCTCAAAAATATTCCAACCCCAGTATCCAAAGCCGGGAATTCATGCTCTACGAGCATATGATAGCATTAGGGCCATTTCACAGGCCATAGAGACAAGGACGAGTAACAGCAGTAGCGCAGAGATGCTGTTAAGGAATATAGTATCAAGCAGTTTCTCTGGTTTAAGTGGCGAAATACGTTTCGAAGCAGGAAAGCCGTTGCAAACTCCCCCATTGATGTGGATTGTAAATGTGGTAGACCAGATAGATAAGAGGTATGAAGAATTTGGCCCGGGAAGTTACGCAGAAGGTAGAGAGAAAACTGCCCAACTTTTGGATGGCGCCTCAATAATTTGGCCCGGGAACTTAAGAAGAGGATCACCAAAAGGGTGGGTAATGCCTACTGCCGAGAATCCATTGAAAATTGTTGTTCCCAGTAGAACTTCATTCCAGAAGTTTGTGAAGGTAAATGACGGCAACAAAGATGATATCAAATATGGCGGTTGGTGCATTGAAGTTTTCAAGACGGTGCTATCTAATTTGAGTTATACTTTGCCGTATGAATTTATGCCGCCCTTCCACGGCGCCTACGACGAACTGGTTTACAGCGTCTCTAACAAGGTATCGACTTTGAAACTCTTTTATTATCTTTTATATAAACAATATGCTTCATCCTTAATACGTAGCGCGCACCCAGCAACATGTGCCTTCTAGTTATGATATATATTTTGGACAAATGAAATCCAATTTGATAGAGCTACCGCCAACAATCAATTTGATAGAGCTGCTGGTTTATCTCTTTGTGTTGAATTTGAAATGTTGTTTTCATCTGCTGCATTATCTGCTCTTACCCTTGGAACTTGCAGGCAGAGCAGCAAATATATGACCAAAACTAAAACCAGTTATATATAACATGGAATTTTCTCATTTGATGATTGTTATGTTTTTTCAATTTTCCGAATACAATTTCTTGTTTCTGATAAAGACTAGCTACCCTTGTCATGTGGATCAAAAACAATGGAAGACATATGATGCTGTCGTTGGTGACGTGACCATATTAGCTGACAGATTGGAATACGTGGACTTTACTCAGCCATACACCGAGTCAGGGTTGTCCATGATAGTTCCTGCAAAACCTGAAGGGACAGCATGGATGTTTTTGAAGCCTTTCACGTGGGAAGTGTGGGCGGTGACTGGTGCCATCATGCTTTACACAATGCTTATAATTTGGTTCTTGGAGCATCGATTCAATCCAGAATTTGGTGGCCCGTGGAAGAATCAGATTGGCACCACATTTTGGTTCATATTCTCCTCTTTGTTCTTCGCTCACAGTAAGAACCAAATTTCTAGAATTATGACAAGAAATATTCTATGATGCTTACCACAAAAACATATGACTTGCATTCAATAATGTTATCCAAACAACTCAATATTGTTATTAGTGTGGATGTCATTCAACTTAATTAGTAAAGTTTCTTATTGTTGGACAAAAGGGCATAGTACCTTAACAACACAATATTGCTACTCCTCTATATGAGATAGTACTTCAGAGAAATTAGTCGGAGTTTAAGGGTTAGGATGCCAGAATACTAAAAAAATTAGAAGGTTGCAGCCCTGAGTTTGTATGCATAGACACCGAGTTCAAATCGTATCTGAATTGAAAATTTACTTGTTTGTGAATCAAACACTGCATTATTTGAAGCAAAAATTTGCTGACAACATTGACCCCTGCAGGATTATGCTAAATCTAATATGATAAGGCTTTCTAATCAACAGGAGCCCCAGATATGGACTTTACTAACGTAACGCTTCATCATATTTATTCATTTCTTTATTTAGTCTAAGGTTTCTTATTTACCACTCGTAGCCTCTCGATCTATAAATATAGACCATTATAATACAGTTCATCATAGTTCAATATATTCAAGATGTAGCCCTATTGCTTCATTTGTCTCTTTCTCTCTCATATTATATGATGTCCCATTATATATTTCTATGATGACCAATTTGAAATATCTAATGAATGCTTGTGATCGAATCGAATCGTCACCTTTTTTTGCTAAGTTAGAACTGCCGGTCATGAACTTCATGTTTCTTCCTTGCAGAAGAGAAAATTAATAGCAACTTAACTCGAGTGGTGGTGGCAGTATGGCTCTTTGTTGTGTTGATCTTAACCTCAAGCTACACTGCTAGTCTATCTTCTTTGCTCACTGTGCAACGACCACAAACAGATAATACATATATCGAGTGGCTAAAGAGCAGCAACTCAACAGTTGGTTGTGATAATGATTCATTTGTCAAGAATTACCTGGAGGATGTGATTGGATTCAATTCAGAGAACATCCACACAGTTTTCAACGAATCTGAGTACACAAGTCTATTTGAGAAGAAGAACATAATTGCTGCCTTTCTTGAACTTCCATATAAGAAAGTTTTTATCAACAAGCATTGCAAGGGATACATTGCCACCACCACACCTACTACCTATAAATTTGGAGGATTTGGATTTGTGAGTAGTTACTACAACTTTGCTGCTTCAATTTCCACATAACTTCAAGTTGATCGATCGATCGATCATCCCAAATTTATATAGTAAATATTGCCAAAAAAGATTTAAAATATACCATTTGAAGATGGTAACCTAGCTCCCCAATAGCCAGTTAAAAGAATCTTTTTCTCTGATAGGTATCGATTCTTATCTTCCATGCAGGCATTCCAAAAAGGCTCCCCAATAGCTAGGGATTTTTCAGAATCAATTTTAAGGCTATTAGAAGACGGTAAGCTCACACCACTTGAAGATGAATGGTTGACTCCTTCAAATGAGTGTTCGGTGAATGGAACATCCAATAGTACAGAACATTTGAGTCTCCAGAGCTTCTGGGGTCTCTACCTTATATATGGTGTAATTTCTACCTTTTGTTTTCTACTATCATTAATCCGCTAACTAATTAAAGAGGTATCAGAGGCATACGAAGGCAATGCAACTTCAAGTAATAGAGTTGCAAGATATGTACTGTTACAATGGAGAGATCAATATTCTAGAGAGATCTTCTTTTTTGCCCTGGACAATATTCATGTCTCTGCACCTGCTGAAATTGAAATATTTGCCGTAGAACTCAATATATATATATATATATATATATATATATATATATATATATATATATGTTGAATGCACCAAGTACGAAAGCTAGGTATTAGATGAAAAATTTATGAGCTTCTTGTCTAATTGGTTATAAATAAATTTCAATTCCTTTTTTTTTTTTTTTTTTGATGAATAAGCGTTTGTGCAAACTTCTTATACCGTTCGATCTAAATTAATGAGCTCCTTTCGTTTAGCTTGTGTCGAACTTCTTGTACGTACCGTTGGATCTAAATGTTTTGAATGTCCTCATCCAGTACTCAACCAAAGAACTAGGGTTGAGCAAAACAAATAATTAGTACATAGAAAAGAGCACTTACAAGAGGATCGAGCTAGGGCATCGGCGTGGAATTTTGTATCTTTGAATTGGTCAGCTGAGAAGAAGCTAGTCGACTGAAATACGTACCTTAGACTAAGTCACCAACCAAAAGGTTATAATTAAGTACTGAAATAGGATTTGACAACATAACTTTCATCACTTGCGGAGTTACGGTGAAGTCTCTAACGCTTTGTTTGTTTCAACATAAACTGTTTTTCATTGTAAATTATTTTTAATGAAAATAAAAAATAATAATAATTTTTTTAAAATATTTTTTTAACATTTGATTATTACGAAAAAATCACTAACAACAAAAAATCATTGGTAATGAAATCTCGTCACTGGTTGACAGAATTCCGGCTACTTTTGTTGGATTCCGAACATAAAGGCTAGAATCTAGCGACAATGACCAGATTCCGGCCAATTTCTACAGAATATGGTTGCTGAAATTTGGCAACGGTAACTAGACGTAGTCGGATTCCGGCAGACCAGTGCCAGATTCCAGCACCTGTCGGATGTCAAAATTCGAGGACCTTCGTCGATAGATTCGAACCACCTGTTAAACTTCAATGTCCTGCGGTAGCAGATTCCCACAAACGACCTACAAGAACGAAGAGTTTAAATCCAAAAAATTATTTACGGTTTTTAAAACTGTAAATCGTTTTCTAAAAATTAAAGAGTCTTTTACAATCAAACTGAAAATGATTTTTGTTGACCATTATTTTCAGTTGCACTAAACATTAAAAAAATACAAAAAATATTTTATACCCAAACAAACGGAAAGGAGCATAAGTCAGAATTTTTTGGGAAATGAAAATTATTGTTTGAATGAGAGGAAACTTAATACTCTGGCTGAGATTTTTCAATGTCATGCTACAGAATGTTTTGGATTTTTCATTGTCAAACGTCTCGAATCTTTGAAAATCAAAACTTACGATCCGAATAGAAAATGAGTGGTTTGCACGGAACTGCGGGCACAGAAGCACTAGATGGTAAGATTGAAAACGAAAGGAGGGGAAAGCAAAATAGAAAATGATATTAGATAAATGTTAAATGCCTAGCTAATGTCACAACACTATACCTTTTCTTCTTCTTGTTTTTTTTTTTTTTTTTTTTTTTTATATGAAAAAGTACACTTATTTTTGTCAAATTAATATCCGATTGTCAGTTTCTCCTAAATTATCAATTACGTCAATATTCTCCTCAAATTATCAAAAATTGTTAATCTACTAAATACCAAAAAAAAAAAAAAAAACTTGTTAATGCCCTAAAGACACTATATCTTGTGGTATACACTCACTACAAAAAAAATTGTTTTTTGCCACTTGCAATTCGCCACGTGTACAGTGACTGTACACGTGGCGAACTGTTAGCCACGTGCAAGTGGCCACGTAAATAGACGTGGTGAATCCGATCAACACTAATTGCACAATTAGCCGCGTGTATTATAATACACGCGGCCAACAGTTGGCCGCGTGTATTTTTAATACGCGAGGCCAACTGTGAAATTTTTTTCTTAATATTTAATTCTGTTTTTTAATTTCTTTTTATTTAAAATATATATATATATATATATATATATATATATATTTTTACTAAAATTCTCCAAAATTATTTTATCTAAAAATATCACAAAATCAAATTACACAAATTAATCAAAACAACAATATTTAAAAATTTGAATACCATGCACTACTAAATGTATTCGTTACTAACAACAAATACTTACACAACAATATTAACAAATTTAAAAATCTTGATCTAATAAAGTTATTCGTTACTAACAAAAAAAAATACACAAAATATCTACAAATCTGGAGGACGTCGCTGCGGATCACGAGGTGCAGTCCCGGGCGTGAACTCGCCAACCGGCGATTGTCCCGCAAGAGATGGTGTAACGGGCGATGGAGACACGAGAGGGGATTGTTGGCTCAGCAATTGTCCAACAGGCGACACCGGACCAATCATTGTCGCATTACCTGCAAGTAAAAAAAATAATTAACCTATATAATATTATATGCAAATTTAAACAAGTAATGAGAACAAATTAAAAATAAACCTAAGTGTATACATAATATGAACCATACCTGCAAGCGCACTACTAACAGACGACGTACTACCTACGTGTGCAGGTGAAGACTGCTGAGCACCAGGGCATACGAACGATAATCCTGTAGAGGACATGAAGGCCTCAACCTGTCGCATGCGCTGCTCCACAGCATCCAACTGTCGTAGGCGCTGCTCCATGCTGTCAGCCCGCTCTCTCTCGGCCCGCACTATGCCCTCCAACCCGTCATTCCTCTCTCTCTCTCGGCCCGTAACATGATATCCATCTCCGCAATTTTGTTGGCAGCCCAATCCTGAGACGTGCCCTCGGCCGGTCCCCCCCCGTGTGCGGGCCCTATACGAGAAACAAGTCCCGCGAACATGAGTAACGTTCGGCCCAACCTGCCGAACCCTACCCCCATACTCGGGTCGCCCAACTGCCTGCTCGTACGCGTCGCCAGGTGCCCAACGCACCGTATCTGATGAAACGGATTCCGTGGCAGCAGGATCAGTGGACAAACTCTGTGTCATTCGCTCATGTACGTCGTCAACATACAATACACTGATAATTAATAAATACTTTATCACACGCATAACTAATAAATATTAATAACATAGAACAGTAGCTTACGCATAGGTCCCGTGTCCGCTCGTTCAGATAAGTGCCGTCATTCCTTGTGTGCGTCTTCACAAACGACTCGGTGCGAGTGGGGGGCATGCCAGCTGTAGATGCTTGTCGCCATACAGTATAAATATATAACAAACATTGGATATTCATTTAATGTTAAGAAAGAACAAACACAAACAAATAAGAATTAAAACATTTACATATTGTTTCATACATCATCGTGATTAAATCTGGCATAACTTTTGAACCCCAGACTATGGGGGATGTCATTCTGCTCCCGCAGCCGCTTCATTCGTTCAGACCTCGCCTTTGCATTGAACATTCCGAAAATAAATGTAAGAATTGACACACTTAATTACTTATGTGCTATGATTAAATGAACTGTTTATTAAAAAAACACAACATTATAGTAATACATTCAAAGACCTACATACCTGATTTCTTTTTGTGCACCACTCGTGCAGTACGTCCTCCATATCCGTTCGGTCAAACTTATCAAAAAACGTATCTGGCATTCTCGCACGTATTGTCAATGGCGTGTCACCGGCTCGAATATTTAGCTGGGTCCTCAACTTCGACTTCCACGAACGGTGCTTACGGCCCATATCACCCCAGAATTCATTCTGTGCGAGACGCTGGTCGACGGATACGGGTACATAAAATTCTTGCTGCACATTCAATTTAAGGATTAATTTTAGCAGTTCAACAAAAACTTAATCTTAACTTTAATTTCACTAAATACATATATTAGTTTCATACACATACCATTATGGCATCCCACATAGCTCGCTTAATCTGCTTATCTACCTTTGCTCATTCGTCCCGCAAGTGAATGTGGGACCCGCTCCGTAAAAGCTTGCTCGCAGCCCGTCTATAACGATTGCATGCTCGTCCCACGGGTTGTGTTGCAGCATTGTACTGCAACACAACTTTCTTCTCCCTCGGGAGCACCCAATTTCTCTCTGGGTCCTTAATCACCTCAAAATAGATGCTCCCGTCTGGGTTATACCCTAGTCAATAAATATAAAACGTTAATATATTAACACTAAATAACTTAATTATATTAATAAATTAAAAATTCAATTTAAATATTATACGAACTTACTAAATTAAAATATAATGATGTATAAAAATGTACTTACCCATCAGCCGAATATGGTCGATCGCTATGCGCTCGGTCGCTGGGTCGCCAGCATGCTCCTCGCCTACCTCATCTGCCGGGTGAGGCTCATCATGCTGATCGTCATCCAAAGACATATCCTGGAGGACATCATGGGCCAACTGATCAAGACCCAACATCACATCGTCCCCCTCATGGGGCATCTGGCTCTCCCCCATATCTGGGTCCTGACGTTCCCCAGAAAGCGGCAACTGGCTCTGTCCATAAACAGGCACCTGACTCTCCCCAGGTGCCGGGCCCTGGCCCCCTGCCGGTGCCGACATCTGTCCCGACCGCATAGTCGGCATAAGCATCCCCCCCCCGCTGTGACAGCAGGAATCTGTCATCCTGAGTCTCACTATCAGGGTTGACTGGCATAGGTGGTGTAAGGGGATATGGATAGTACAACGGGAATCTGCTCAGATCATGACACTCTGGCGCCCACCATCGATCAATATGACCCGGTGAGGTCATCCCCAACTGTGAGAACGTCGTGTATGGAGAAGGAGAATATCCAGCTGAGCTCGTCTGGCCGAGATCTGACCTGCTCATCCCCGCCGTACCCGGGGGCAATGGTCTATAAACGGCGTCCGGGTGGTGTGGCCACGGTGTAGTCTGTAGTGCCGCTGACATCGTCGGTGTGGACGTAGGCGGGTATGGAGAAGGAGAATATCCAGTTGCGCTCGTCTGCCCGGGATCTGACCTACTCATCCCCGCCGTACCCGGGGGCAATGGTCTATAAACGGGGTCCGGGTGGTGTGGCCAGGGTGTGGTATGTAGTGCCGCTGACATCGCCGGTGTGGATGTAGTCGTGCAAGGTACGGGTAGGCGTGGTCCACGATGTGCGCAAGTAAGGGGTCTCTGGTCCATCGAAAACTGCGAACAAAAATGTAGACAAATTATTTGAAATTCGTATTAGTTTTGATATTAAAAAAGAATATGCATATTATACAATGAGCTCTATGCAAAATAAGAAAGTATTTTGAGTTTAAGCGAATTGTACCAACAATAAATATAGCAATCATTGTATAACAGGAGCTTCAATCGGATCAATGTCGGGCCTGTCGTGATCGAATTCATGATTCATATCATGCAGGTCATCAGTGGGTAGTACGAGCGGTACACATTCGTGATATGCATTATCTGCATCACTACTCCCTTCCCCCTGACCAACATCGTACACGTTGCGCGGTTTAGTCCTCACGGCACAAACCCAGTTTGGGTTCCTTCCATCCTCGACATAAAACGCTTGGTCTACCTGAGATGTAAACACGTAAGGCTCGTCAGTAAGCAGTTCTCCCATGTGGACGAGGTGAGTGAAGTTGACAAACGCTAGGCCATAATCGTCGACTCTGAATCCTCTGTCCATCGTGGGGTCCGCCCAATTGCACTTAAATAGGACGTACGTGGTCCTATCGTAGTACTCGACCTCAACTACATCGGTTAATTGCCCGTAGTAGGTTTCGCATTCAACGGTTGCCACACATACGTCGCTGTTCTGAGTCCTCCTTCCCACATCATGGGCTAGCGTGCGGAACAGTTTCCCGTTTACCACGTATCTGTTATACTTCACTGCTGTCTCCTTCAACCCTCTACTGCGCATAACCAATTTCTGCCCCAATTCCTCCCTACGTTGATCGTCAAGGCCATCAACCTATGTTATCATTTCATATATTAAAAGAATACATCGGTTAATAGCGGCATATTGTCGAACCCTATCTTAAAATGACATTGAACATAGGTAAATATTATATACCAAAATACCACTATTTCCTTACATATGCGCGGTACCACTCGCAGAACTGCTCATGATGTTGGGCTTCAATTAGAGCGTCCGTGATGCGACCCCTAACGCATGATCGCCTAATAGCGTCTTTGTGCATCCTACATTCAGCGGATATAATTAAAAAACTAATTATTATCAATTATATCATTTGAATCTGGTTCAATATGTAAACACTACTTACATCCACAAATTGAGAAACTCTTCAGAGTTGAACACAATATAACGATGAATCTGATGCATCGTCAACCGGTTCAACCTAACTCGCGTTCCCGCCCCTTGGAACCATCAGGATTTCTCAAAGGTCTATTGTGGAAGGTTGGTGCATTTTCTAGATATCTCGAACAGAACGTTACTAGCTCGGTCGCTATGTAACCTTCTGCAATGCACCCCTCAGGAGCCGCTTTGTTGCACACATTCGACTTGAAACCCCCAAGACTCCTGGTGCACACACATAAACATTAAGGGCTTGTCCCCGTTTAATGCCACGAGTTACATGAAAATATATATATATATATATATATATATATATATATATATATATATATATATATATATATATATATATATATATATATATATATATATATATATATATTTCTGCGAAATTTTACCTCTCTGTCGGGTACATCCACTTATATTGAATGGGTCCGCCGAGTCTACACTCGCGCACAAGATGCACGACCAAGTGGACCATGCTAGTAAAAAACCCAGGAGGAAATACCTGTTCCAGCTTGCATAGTGTGATACAGACGTCACCTTGCAGTCTGTCCATCTCAGCTTGAGTTAGCTTGGTCGAGCATATGCCTCTGAAAAATGCTGACATCTCAACGATAGGTCTGACAACTTTGTCTGGCAGTGAATGACGCAATGCAATTGGTAGAAGCTGCTGCATCAGTATGTGGCTGTCATGACTTTTTAACCCTGAAATTGTACGGTCCTTCATCCGAACACACCGTGAAATGTTCGATGCATATCCGTCTGGAACTCTCACATTTCGAAGAACCTTTAAAAAGCTTTTTTTATCCTCCCTGGACATCGTGTGACAAGCAGCGGGTATATATGTTTTACCGTTTGCGGCGGTGAACGGATGCAATTTAGGTCTCAACCCCATCTCCTGCAAATCCAGCCGAGCTGCCAAGTTGTCCTTCGTTTTCCCTTTGATGTCCAAAATAGTGCCAAGTATATTGTCCATGACATTTTTCTCTATGTGCATGACATCAAGATTGTGCCGAAGCAAATTGTCCTTCCAGTACGGCAATCTAAAGAAAATACTTTTCTTCTTCCACACAACATCATCAGCACCCCGTGCACCCGTCTTCCGCTTCTTCCGTCTCGTCTTACCCGCGTTCTCATCCCTAAACGCAACTCCGTCCAACTGTTGGAGGATCTCGTCCCCGCAAGGCACATCAGGAGCACATTCTAACTCCTCAGTCCCATCAAACGTTCTTCTGTTCAGCCGCCACAGATGTTCAGTTGGCAAGTACCTCCTGTGTCCCATGTAACAAAATTTACAACCGTTCTTCAAATGTTTAGAACGTGTCGAATACATGCAACAAGGACATGCCTTCACACCTTTGTTAGGCCAACCGGATAAATCTGCATACGCCGGGAAGTCGTTTATTGTCCACATCAACTGAGCTCGCATATTGAAATTCTCCATCTTCGCAGCATCTAGTGTTCGTACCCCTACATCCCACAGCTCCAACAGCTCATCAATCAGTGGCTGAAGGTAGACGTCGATATCCATACCAGGTGAGCTCGGTCTGGGGATAACCAGTGACAGGATGAACGACGTCTGTTTCATGCACATCCAAGGGGGCAAATTATACGGTACAAGCAATACGGGCCATGTGCTGTGGGATGTACTCATGTTCCCAAATGGATTGAATCCATCTGCTGTCAGTCCAAGCCGCACGTTCCTACTGTCTGCCATGAAATCCGGATGTAGAGTGTCGAACGATCTCCATGCCTCACCGTCTGCGGGGTGCCTCAATACGCCGTCCCTAGTGCGCCATTCTGCATGCCATCTCATATTGTGCGCAGTGTGCTCTGACATGAATAACCTCTGTAGCCGTGGGATGAGTGGAAACCATCTCAACACCTTCACTGGACGTTTTTTCCTCGACGATATTACCTCACCATCCTGATCTAAATGTATATCAGCCATCCACTTAGATTCTCCACATACGGTGCAAGTATCTAGGTCTTTATTGTCTTTCCAGAATTACATACAATCATTACGGCACGCCGGAATCTTCTCATACCCGAGACCCATGGAACTGAGGAATTTCTTCGCCTCGTACGTATTAACCGGCAAGGCCTCATCGCAAGGAGGCAATAACTGACTGACAAGCTCAAAAATATCAGAAAAAATCTTGTTACTAATACCTCCAATGCACTTCAAGTTGTAGAAATGTACAGTTGCACTCAATTTACTGTGCTTTGTACCGGGGTGAAGTGGCTTGTCGGCAGTCTTCAACAACTCAAGGTACTTCAATGTGTCCCTTACAGGGGTTCCTTCATTTACTTCTCCGGGCTGGCCAACATGATCGGTTTCACCTACTTCGTGCACGCCGAAGGCGTCACGCAACATGGCGTGCATGTCACCACCTTGTTCCAGGTCTCCGCCTTGTTCTGTGACTTCTACAGGTTCAATGCCACGGGGAGCCATATCTGTGACAATGGGATGGTCGTGACCCCAAACAGGTTCAGCAGGGTTTAGGGTAGTCTCACCGTGCATATACCAGAAACCGTATCTCGTGGACATTCCCTTCCCCCCTGTCAGGTGGGCAAGAACGTAATCTGGGGGGTGCCGTTGGTTATTCCGGCAGTACTTACATAGGCAGTAAATTTTGCCATCAGCAGCCCTACAGTTACGAACGGCGAATGCCACGGACGCTATACACCCGTCGTTATACTGTGTCGTACCCCTAGGTGCTGACATCCACGACTTGTCCATATTCCTCTGTACGTGAGTTAACAGTCTGAAACGAAATATGTTATTTGATTACAGCAAATAAAGTGCTTGTTTGTTTAATATTTGTTTTAAACAGTTAACTCAAAGTATCGTTTTTTCATATTTTTTTAGGGTTTAGGGTTTTTTCTTTTTAGGTTTTAAGGTTAGGGTTTAGGTTTTTAAGGGTTTAGTTTTTAGGGTTAGGGTTTAGGGTTTAGGTTTTAATATTTGTAGGGTTTAGGGTTTTTAGGGTGTAGGGTTTTAGGGTTTAGGGTTTAACTAAAATAAAATAGTAATAAAAAAAATAATAATAATAAAAAAAAGATCTCGAACCTTTTTCTTTTATATTTTTTAATATTCTTCTTTCTTTTTTTAGGGTTTAGGGTTTTTGTTTTTTTTTTTTTAGGGTTTAGGGTTTTAGGTTTTTAGGGTTTAGTTTGTAGGGTTAGGGTTTGGGTTTACCTCACCATAAAAAAGTAATTAAAAAAAAAGAGATCTCTCCCTTTTTTATTTTTTTATTTTTTAATATTCTTCTTTCTTTATTTAGGGTTTAGGGTTTTAAGGTTTCTTTTTTTAGGGTTTAGGGTTAAAAAGGTTAGGGTTTAGGTTTTTAGGGTTCTAGTTTTTAGGGTTTGGGTTTTAAGGTTAGGGTTTAGGTTGTTAGGGTTTAGTTTTTAGGGTTAGGGTTAAAAAGGTTAGGGTTTAGGTTTTTAAGGTTTAGTTTTTAGGGTTAGGGTTAAAAAGGTTAGGGTTTATGTTTTTAGGGTTCTAGTTTTTAGGGTTTGGGTTTTAAGGTTAGGGTTTAGGTTGTTAGGGTTTAGTTTTTAAGGTTAGGGTTTTAAGGTTAGGATTTAGGGTTTACCTCACCATAAAAAAGTTATAAAAAAAAAAAAAAAAGATCGGTCTCTTTTTTCTTTTATGTTTTTTAATATTCTTCTTTCTATTTTTAGGGTTTAGGGTTTTAAGGTTAGGGTTTAGGTTTTTAGGGTTTAGTTTTTAGGGTTAGGGTTTTAAGGTTAGGGTTTAGGTTGTTAGGGTTTAGTTTTTAGGGTTTAGGTTTTGAAGGTTTAGTTTTTAGGGTTAGGGTAAAAAGGTTAGGGTTTAGGTTTTTAGGGTTAGGGTTTTAAGGTTAGGGTTTAGGGTTTAAGGTTTAGTTTTTAGGGTTAGAGTTTTAAGGTTAGGGTTTAGGTTGTTCGGGTTTAGTTTTTAAGGTTAGGTTTTTAAGGTTAGGGTTTAGGGTTTACCTCACCATAAAAAAGTTAGGGGTAATTACCTTTTTCCCCCATGAACTACCAAAAAATGCGCAATGCCCCAATGAACTACCAACTCGACCAAAATAGAGCATTCAACTACCAAAGACAACTATTTTCCCCCCTTCCGTCAGTCAAAGGGGTTAAAACAAACGGTCAACGGGTCATGTGCCGTTTTATATGGGGGCATGTTGGAAGATGATGGTAGTTCATGGGGGGAAAAGAGGAAGATGGTGGTAGTTCATAGGGGGAAAAGATGAAGAAAATGAGGGTAAAACAGCGTGTGACTGACGGAAGGGGGGAAAATGGTTATCTTTGGTAATTGAATGCTCTATTTTGGTCGAGTTGATAGTTCATGGGGGCATCGCGCATTTTTTGGTAGTTCATGGGGGAAAAGGTAATTACCCCAAAAAGTTATAAAAAAAAAAAAAAAAAGAAAGAAAAAATGATCGGTCTCTTTTTTCTTTTATGTTTTTTAATATTCTTCTTTCTATTTTTAGGGTTTAGGGTTTTAAGGTTAGGGTTTAGGTTTTTAGGGTTTAGTTTTTAGGGTTAGGGTTAAAAAGGTTAGGGTTTAGGTTTTGAAGGTTTAGTTTTTAGGGTTAGGGTTTTAAGGTTAGGGTTTAGGTTTTAGGGTTTAAGGTTTAGATTGTTAAGGTTTAGTTTTTAGGGTTAGGGTTTAGGTTTTGAAGGTTTAGTTTTTAGGGTTAGGGTTAAAAAGGTTAGGGTTTAGGTTTTTAGGGTTAAGGTTTTAAGGTTAGAGTTTAGGGTTTAGGGTTTAAGTTTTAGGGTTTTAAGGTTAGGGTTTAGGTTTTTAGGGTTTAGTTTTTACAGTTTAGTTTTTAGGGTTAGGGTTTTAAGGTTAGGATTTAGGGTTTAGGGTTTAGGTTTTAGGGTTTTAAGGTTAGGATTTAGGTTTTTAGGGTTAGGGTTTTAAGGTTAGGGTTTAGGGTTTAACTAAAATAAAAAAGTAATAAAAAAATATAAAAAAAAATCTCACTCTTTTGTAGGGTTTAGGGTTTTTAGGGTGTACGGTATTTTGGGTTAGGGTTTAGGGTTTATGGTTTTTGATTGTTTTTTAAAGTATAAAGCTTAGGGGTTTGGTTTTGAGATTAGAGTATAGGGATTTTTATATTAGTTTTGATTTAGGGTTTAGGGTTTATTGTTTAGACCTTTGTTATAAATTGAATAATAAAAGAAATTATTATAAATGGTAGAAGGTGGCCAAATTTAATTTTCTGTATCTATCCAATAATTGTTGGATACGATCATTTTATTATAAAATGATGGCGAGTTTACTTTGAAATGTTTTTTTTTTTTGTTTGTAAAAAAATTACCTGAAAATGAACAATTAAACTTTTTTTTTTTTGTTCTTAAAAAACCCAAAAATTGTTGAAATAGTACCGCATACTTATTTATATTTTATTGGTTTGCATCATTGATTTTATGATGAAGTTAATAAAATAATGGTGAGATTGTTTAATCTGTTCAAATGTTTTAGCATAAATTGCCACAAATAATAATCCACACACCAATTCGTAGTGCAGTAAAACATATTACAAAAAAGAAAAATAACACAACTGTACGAATATTTTTCATGCATAACGACCAACCACATCAAAACACATAAAATTACACAACAATAGATATTCAAACCCAACAAAATTAACAGCATTGCATAGACCATTATTAATTGCTAAATCCACAATTATTATATGAAACTATTAAAACAATTAGAAACAGATTTTAAACAAATTAATTTAAATGCACCAAGTTTATTATAGCCAAAAATAAAGAAAAAAAATTAATGCTAAAATTACTCACAAATATTTTTTTTTGGTGTATTTTATGCTCCTTAGCCAAAATGTACCTGCATTAAAACATATTAGTCCCAAAATAATATCCCAAAACAAGTCCCAAAATAGCAATCACGTACAAGGCAGAGAGAGAGAGAGAGAGAGAGACACACAGACCGGGAGAGGTTTCAGAGAGAGAGAGAGATGTAGAGAGAGATAGAGATAGAGAGATGGATGTAGAGAGAGAGGTCCGGACCTAGGGTTAGGGTTCCTACTGTGGTTCGGTTAGAGAGAGAGAGAGATAGAGAGAGAGAGAGAGAGCTAGAGAGAGAGACAGAGAGATAGAGAGAGAGAGAGAGAGAGAGAGATGTAGAGAGAGATAGAGACAGAGAGACGGATGTAGAGAGAGAGAGGTCCGGACCTAGGGTTAGGGTTCCTGGTTCGGTTAGAGAGAGAGAGAGAGAGAGAGAGCTAGAGAGAGAGACAGAGAGATAGAGAGAGAGAGAGAGAGAGAGAGAGAGAGAGAGAGAGAGCATGCACCTATAAGTTGGTGCACGCGTGGTGCAGTGACGGCCGGAGAGGGAGCTGGCCGGAGAAGACAGCGAAGGGCGGTGGTCGGTGCGGACGTCCGTGATCGACAGAGACGGAGAGGGAGAGAGAGAGAGAGAGAGAGAGAGAGAGAGAGCTGAGTGAGAGAGAGAGAGCTGAGTGAGAGAAATGAGTGGATCGAGGGTAGCTTCCTCTAGAAGCTACCCTTTTTTTTTTATTTAAAAAATAGGCCAGGTGGCGCGCGGGAGGCGTAATGCCACACGGCCAATTAGAGACGTGTATACTAATACACGTCTCTATCTGTTTTTTTTTTTTTTTTTTTTTGAAAAACGAAAAATTATATATATATATAAATATATATTTGTATTTGTAAACACAAACACAAACACAAACCCTAATCCGACCCTAAGTGTATGTAATATATATAGTGTTAAGGTTTACATAAACTCTAACCCATAAAACTAAACCCTAAACGATAACCCTAAAACTAATTCTTAAACCCTAAGTCTGTGTTAAGGTTCATATATATATATATATATATATAGGTCCTATATATGTATAGGGTTAGGGTTTTATTAGATTAGTATTCCATTAACGCAAATCCTAATTAGAGTTAGGGTTTACTTATAAGTATACCATATATATGTAAAGTACTCAACATGTAAAACGTAAATATACTATAAACATATTGCACGTAGCCCATAACCCCTAACCCTATGTCTATATACTATATATAGCCATAAACCCTAACCTTAAGTGTATGTACTTTGTTATGTTGCATTTTTTTTTTTTGTTCCTCGCCGTATAATTATGCATATATATATAGCACAAATTTAGTTTAATTATGCATTTAGTACTCTATATAAACATAAACCTTAACACTAAGTGTATATACCTATTATATATATCTATAAACCCTAACCCTAAGTGTATATACTATATATAGCTATACTGTATATAGCTATATAAGTATACTATATATATATATATATATATAGCCATAAACCCCAATGTTAGGGTATATACAAGTAACTATAAAGGTATATAATTTCGGCACGCCGTTTACATGCATGTATGCATGCATGCATGCATATATTATATATATGTATATACAAATATGACAAGATAGTTTTGAAATACAAATACAAATACAAATACAAACACAAACACATGCAACCCTAAGTGTATGTACTGTACAAATTGCTAAACCCTAAGCCATAAAACTAAACCGTAAACTATAAATTAAAACTAAATCCTAACCCTAAGTATATATATATATATATATATATATATATATATATATATATATATATATATACTATACCAAACTCTGACCATAAAATTGAACCCTAAAACCCATAATCTTAACCCTAATCTTAAGTGTATGTACCATATGTAAGCCATAAACCCTAACCTTAACCTAATATTAAGTGTATGTACTATATGTAAGCCACAAACCCTAACCTTAACCCTAACCCTAAATATATATACTATATATATAGTTATAAACCCTAACTCTAGGATCAAATGATAGTTCGACTAAGTTTTGAACATTGAACTGGATCAAATGATAGAGGCATGCAATTTTATACTTGTGTAAGGTATGCTATAATGATCGGGACCACAAGGCCAACACATTCAGATGGATGTTCTACGAACCTTAACCCTGAGAGTATGTACTACACATACAATAAATTAAGTCCTAACGCATAAACCATATTCAAGAAACTCAACCTGCATGTAAACCCTAAAACATAACCATAAGTACAATACATACTAAATATAGCACAAATTTATTGTTGGGGTATATAATAAGAATTTTTTATATAAATAAATTCAAAAAAAATTAAATACAAGTAGTGTACAAAACTAATTAGTTTATAAACTCTAATTTGGTATAGGGTACATAGTAATATTATCATGTACATACTATTTGTTTGCTTGTTTTTTTTTTTTTAAAAAAAAAAAAGAATTCCAAAAATATTTTTTCAAAAAACACCAGTTGGCCACGTGTATTTTTATACACGTGTACAACAGAATGCCACTTGTAATTTATACACGCGGCCAATTGTTTCTACGCCACATATGGCCACGTGGCCAGAGACACACGCTGCCATCTGGCCGCGTGTCTACAGTAACCGATACTGTAGACATGCGGCGATTTTCAGTGTTTTTTTGTAGTGACTCCTTATAGAATGAGACTGTAGGTGAATCATGAAGTTAACTACTGATTAGTTAATTTCATTGGGGCATTATACATGAAAATTTACGTGATTCGACCTATGACTTACGTCTACAAGTTAAAGCCCTAAGCGCTACGTTTTGCTCTTATTCACTTGATGAAATTTATAATACAAATGTCTCTATTTTATGGAGGTGGAGAATATATATATATATATATAAATGGTAGGGAGAGATCAAATCAAATCAGGTTTGAATACAATCAAATCTCTGAAATCAAATCCAATGATATATTCTAACATAAATCAAATCGCATAATTTATTCTAATATTCCCCTCCCACAAACTCAAGGTAAAAAATTGTAGAATCTTGAGTATGATATTTTTTCTTTTTTTCTTTTTTTTAGCGGAAGATGGTAGCGGTGAGTGGCAAATAGCGGAGGCCAAAGACGGTGGCTGGAAATCCCTAGGATTGGTGGTGGCTAGCGAATGTGATTGGAGTTAATAGCAGCAAGGATGATTGAAGATGCCCTTTATCAGCTATAGGCCAAAAATGGGCCAAAATGAGAGCCAACAAGAGCTAAAATGAGGCCAATTATGGACTTTAAATGGTTATGAGTCATCAATCAATACGACAAAGGTCAAAAGATGAGTCTAGGTCAACAACAAGACCAACAATATACCAAATAAATGGGCCAACAAATTAAAGAGCCAAAATATGGGTAACTTTAATTGCCTCTCCTTTTTATTAACCGATTTTTTTTCTCGGGTTTCTCTTTTTAAAAAAAAATTAAATAAAAATTAAAAATTAAATAAAATAAAGATCATTATTACATAGCACTATACATCATAGAAAACCCTAGGAGAGCTCACACCCATTGAGCGACAATAGACATACAAACCCAATATGGCAGACAAACCCGATATGACATCCCACAAAAATACTTCCATGAAAAACAAGCTGAATGTTGTTAACGTGCATGCCACTACAGTAGCAAATCTTGTAGATCCTCACCAGCGTAATTCAAGGGAGCTCAACGTCAACTCAATCGCGCTACTTACAGCAACATATCCTCACCAAAGAAATTAAGGGATCTCAACATAAATAAAATCACTCACTCATTCAACGGCCACATACCTTAAGAGGATGAGGACTTGCACAGCATGACCTGAATGCGGTAGCAGTCTAGGCAACATCAGTCTGTCTGGTAAGGAAGAAAATGACAATCTCATTTGAGCAGGATTTGATCTCCATAAGCGCATTGAAGCAAGGAACAATGTGTGAAACATAATGATGCAGCTGACACGGCAACGACATCTGCATGTTGAAGATCAGCCAGCTGCAAGACAGCATCTTGGAGATATTGCAGCGGCCACAAATTCTGCAATATCAACCTCCACATACCATTTTGTGATGCGTGACACCAAAGGAAAGCAACAAGGTCAATATATGAAAGCAATCAAGCCAACCCAATATGGATGCAATGTGACGACCCTTTTTTTTTTTTTTTTTTTTTTTTTTTTTTTTACAAAACGTAAAACGGGTCATCGCAATGGCACGACTACGTGTCGCTCAGTCAACATAGGCACATGCCCCATAACATGTACCTGATATACAGAGTTACATCTACAGCGGAATAAATCATTATACCATTAAACATAGCGGAAAAGCATAACTATAAATAAACCTGTTATCTATACAAAATTGAGCCATAACACATGTCTATCTGTTTAAGGCTTAACTACATACAACTGTTACAAAAGAATGACTTATACAAAATAATGAGTGGCACATACATCACAAGCCATATACAAAAACAATCAAAATAAGGACACCATAGTCCTATCCCACTACGACTGTCGCTACAGGCTTCAATCGTAGTAACCCAAATAGTAAGCTACCGGATCGTCATCCGCCTCAGGAGTACCTGCAATCACAGGAATATCATCTACACGATTGTGGTGGTATCCACATCCGCATAGGTGAAATAATGAGTTCACCGCCTTAGTATGAAACACACTAAGACCTCAGTGGTATAAGACTAACTGAGTTTTCACAAAGAACCAACCTTTATTTTATTTTTAGTCGTGCGAGTACTATATTAGCCACAATTTACCAACAGCTAATGCAACAAACACCGACTATTTTGAAAACATTTAAAACATACTATATAGCTGTGAACATATGTATAAGTTCCAATCTACCGCTTGGAAGATTCTACATATAGACCCCTCTATAATAATACTTTTCACCGGTCGCTCAGACATATGTGCACACGATCACTCCATCACAGATATCACGTATACACATAGGTCTTAAGCAATAAAACATGACATCTTACTCTTCCATACTAGGATAACATCCGTCAACGGTACACTCGCAACACCATCCCTAATCGTATTTCAGCTTCATGCCTTGAACGTCAGTAGATCATGAGAGCTCTAGAGTTAAACTCAATCATGCTAACACGTCTTTCCTGAAGAACAAGAACAGTCAACCTTCTTAATCATAGACATGCCATTACTCGCGCCTGGGCAATCATGTATCCATGTACTTTCAAGTTCAATGTATGACATCTTAACACATGACTATCCGATAGAAATATACATAAGCGCTTTTCACTTAAGACACTTATACATATCAATACGTCTAGTAAAAGCTACTCATAACATAAAAACATCACTCATAAAACAATGCTATACATGATATGCATGACTGGGTCTACTGGGGCGTCGGTCCCCCACGATGCTGATAACTGCTGTTTTACTGTGTGCACTGCTCCTTTACTCCTGTACAACTGTTGATGTATGCTCTATACTACATGTTCTATGTTCCATGCTTGACCAGTATATATTTCACTACTGTGTCACGCTGAAATCATGCAGTTGTTAAATCACGTCCTCTTAAAACTAAACAAATCCAGCATTTTATCCAACACTTTGAAATCATTCAAAACCTAGTTTCTTTATAAAATCTAAACAGTTTCAACATGACATGTTCTCAAACAATTTGCATAATTTAAATCTTAACTGCAGAACTTAACACTTTAAATCTATTCAATACTTTTCACTCTTGCACTATCTCTTAAACATCATTGATATAGTTTAAATATAATCGAAGCTAAACAAATCATCTCAAAGCATATACATTTCATCATATGGTTGGTTCGGTTTCATAAACAATATATATATTTTTATCAATACAAAACATATAAAAATATATATTTTTTCAGTGAGTGGAATACCCACCTCAGATCGTTTGTACTCCCAATATCCAAACGACTCTAAGCTCAACCGTAAAGCGCTCCTAAAAATACAATATATTGCGTTAATTAGCATTCTAACTAATAATCACACTAAGTAGCATTTTGAATCGCTCAAAAAGTCATATTGCTAATTTACCCATAAAACTCCAAAATTCCTAAACATTTATCTAAAATTTCTATTCACTTTATTAAACCCAATATCGCTAACCCATAAGCATTACTTAGGGTTAATCACAATAAATAGCATTTTAACAAAATACCCAAAAACTAAGGTTTATGGAAAACTTACCAAAAATTCGCCAAGCAAAGACCAAATGCTCGGGAAGCTCCTACCAACTCCAAACCACACAAAATTTAGAGAAAACGCCAAGTTAAACTCATTTCTACGAGATTTATAAAAATCTCTAAAAATACGAGTTTAGCGATTTACCTTAAAACGTTCGGTCAAAATGTAGATCGAGCTTTAAAGATTGCGTTGCTGAAATCGGATCTAAGATTGGACCGTTGGATCTTCGTATATCGTAATATTTCTATGAAAATCCAAAAGAAGAAAATCGAAGAAGAACTCTCTGCGGCTCTAAAAATTTGAACGAAGACTCACTGCCTCTTTTATTAAAGAGACACTCGGCCATATAATGAGAAATGGCCAGGTGGCCATGATAAGTGTAGGGCTAAGCCCTTCACTTGTTAAGTTGTTTTTTTTTTTGGACGTGGGGCTGTGCCATATATATATATTACTTTATTAAACTTTATTGTTTTATTTTTAATTTAACACTTTGTTTTGCTTTTCTCCTTTTTGTCTTTTAGCATTATTCTACAACTAACTCTTCCCTAGTTTTTCACATTGACCGACAACTATCATTTGGTTTAGTTTTGTTCTATTTTATCATATTCTCTTTTCCTTTTAATTAATCTTTTATTTAGACTTTAACAATATTAATCACATTTTCTTTTCTTGGCTA
Source organism: Alnus glutinosa (assembly GCF_958979055.1). Lineage (NCBI taxonomy): Eukaryota > Viridiplantae > Streptophyta > Magnoliopsida > Fagales > Betulaceae > Alnus > Alnus glutinosa. The sequence goes on from NC_084890.1 coordinate 10,123,594, forward strand.
CTATTTACAAATCCATAAGATAAAAATAAAACACTTTACCATACTAAATACACTTATTTTTATTTAATCCTAATAAACTCATTAAACATTTTCTTGGACATTACATGCAATCAGACCAATATGGAATCCAACAGAGACGTGACACTAAAGGCAAACCAACAAAACCAATATGTATACAATTAACCAGCAAATCATTGCCTGCCTTGCTCATCAAGCATACCGAGACACAGCCATAGCGCACACATTATGAACTTGGAAAAACCTATAAGGAAGCTATATTGGCTAAATATATATAAGTTTGGCTATAAAGTTATATATGACTCACATAGCAAGCTGGAAGCTAAATTGGAGTCGGTTCTAAAGAAAGGAGAGTGGTGTTGGAATCTTGCTCGTTCTGAGGAGCTTGTTGCTATTCAAAGTAGGCTGCTGGATGTACCTATAGGAGTTGTTGATAAGCCTATATGGACTATTGCTAGGTCTGGTACTTATGTATGTGCAGATACCTGGAATTATCTTAGGAAGAAAAAAATAATTGTGAGTTGGTGGAAGCTAGTATGGCATCATCTTGCTATTCCAAAACAAGCTTTCATCCTTTGGTTAGCTATAAATAACAGGCTTTCTACTGGAGACCGTTTGCTTGTTTGGGGATTTATGGGCGATACTAGTTGTGTTTTTTGTAGGGGTGGAACTGAAAGCCGAGATCACCTTTTTTTCTTATATGGTTTCAGTTCAAGAATCTGGAAAGAATGTCTAAAGCGTTGTGATGTTTTGAACCCTACTACTAATTGGGATGAGGTAATTGATGAAGGATGCCGCAACTGGAAGGATAAGAGCTTGAAGGGATCCTTATGTAGATTGAGCTTTAGTGCTACTGTGTACAACATTTGGAGAGCTAGAAATGAGATAAAGTTTGGAGGGCAACCTCGTACTGAAGAACAGATCCTGAAGCAGATCTTTTGGGAAATTAGGTGCAAGATTTATGGGATAAGAAAATTTCAAAAGAATATGGAGAACATTAGCCTATGCCATAAATGGAATGTTGATACCTGTAACACCCCGTATTTTAAGATATTAAATAAAATATCTTAAAATATGTTTTAAAACCTAACAATAAGGCAAAAAAATAAATATGAATATTTATAAAAATAAATATTCATTTAGAAGCCTTTATAGTTTTAATTTGATAAAAATTCAAACGGACCTTAAACTTTAGAATAACGAAAATAGGGTCAAACGAACTCCGTTTTCATCGATTCAAAAGCCAGAACGTTCGTCTCGAAGTTCTCTAACTACCCTCTGAATTTCATAATTTTTGGACTCCATTTAGTATCTAAAAACATCTGCTAAAAACAATACCTCTGAATAAGACGAAAATTCAATTATGTTATTAATGGGCCATTTTAATTCTCCATAAACCCAGCACATGAACCAGATCTAGGTGTAGCATTCCCATTTTCACGTTGAATCCTAACCCATCATTCTTGAGACACTAGAAGACAAAAAAATATAACTAAGCAAAAACTTAGTTAGCATATTAACGTCAGTTTAGTTGGAATCCAATCTCTAGTTTGTTAAAGATTGAAGATATTTTAATGCCTACATTCATTCCCCCTCCAGCGCACCAACTTGCTGAGCAAGTTTACACTTCAGCCATTAGATCATTTCTGCCCCAAGTGATCGGGACCCTTCCTGTTACTATATATTGAGTTGCAGCCCTTCGTTTTCACGCACACTACCATCTCTTCTTTCTTTATGATTCTTTGCATATATCTCTCGGTTTCTCTCTTTTCCTCTATAGCTTTCTTCTTCTCTTCTTCTGAACGGTGGCAGAAACTCTGGGCAAATTCATCCCTGCAGTTTCTCCTTCCTTAAACAGAAAAGAAAAGGAAAGAGGAATAGAAAACCCAATAGAAGCTCTCCATCTCTCTTGCTTGATATCTCTGCAACTTTCTTCAAACCTCTTCTTCCCTTTGATAGTGCAGAAAATCAGAGAAGTGCACTCTATTCGCTCAACTCTTCATCACACTGAACCTAAAGAGAATTCAAGAAAATCACTTTCTTCCCTTCCCTTTGTGTATTACGGACAGGCAGAAAAACAGAGCATAAAACTCTGATTTTCTTCCCTATTATCTCTCGGTGGATGCCCTTAATCAAGAAACCAAACTCAGAAAAATTACCCAATCTCTTCCCTCTTCTCTCGGTCCAGCAGGGATCCTCTCCTTTTTGTAGTAAGCCTCTCTAACTCTCTCTTTTTTTCTACTGTGTGTGTGTGTGCGCGTCGGGGAAGGAGAAAAGAACAGGGGAAAGCAAGAGTAGAAATGAAAAGAAATACAAAAGAAAATGATAAAACAAAAAGGAAGGGGTGCACGTGTGTGTAGTTGGTTGGTAGAAAAGTAGAAGAAAAAGAAGGAAGAAAAGATACAAAAAAGGGATATTTAGTTTTATATAAAATGTTATTTTAATATTGGTAAATCCATGAGCTTTATTTATCTAATATTTTGTGTTGTATTTTAAACAGGGCTTTTTAAGTGGTGCGAACAATTTATAAAATACGTCATTGTGATGCCCGAGTAAAAAGTAATATTTTACAAAAAGTTCTGTTATGCCGCCAAAATTCTAAAAATATTTTTAGGCGTTATTAATACTAATGCCGTTATTCTGCTCGGATTTTATAAGAATAAAATAATATTATTATTCTATTCACTTGTTTTGAAACATAAAGTTCATTATTTACACTTGGTAAGTTATTATGTTTGTTTGATATAAAAATAAATATATATGCTTACCGTAATATATATGCCATTTTAACTAAAATGAGTGTTTTGGTTATTATTTATAAATGCCGTAATAATGCCCACACGAAATACGTGGTAATATAATTAACCCATTTTATGTCGTTATAATATCTAAGCGATATTAGAAATTAGGATAAGTGATTTATTAGTCGAAAGTGATAAAATGTTAAAATAGGTTCTTAGTATTTTATACTAATATTATATCAAATGTATATAACTGTGCAGTCATTATTCCTGTGGATCTCTCTTTGTAGCAAAGAACTGTGAGTATTTCTTACTCACTGAGGGTGATGCTGAATTTTCCTAATGTTATGATTTCTGCTTTATTTAATTGGTTGCGCATGTGGAATTTGCATATTTTGTTATTTTAATTAATGAATTTAATTATAGCAAAGTTGGGAGTGACGTCTGTCAACGGATCAGGGAGTGACGTCTGCCTGAGCCAAAAATATTAATAAAGAACAGAGTAGGAAGTGACGTCTGCCTACGGACCAGGGAGTGACGTCTGCATGTGCCAAAAAGATAATAATTATTAGAGGAGTGACGTCTCCTTAGACAAATTGTTAGAGGAGTGACGTCTCTTTAGAATGCGCTAAACGGGAGTTACGTCTCCTATCATTCGCTAAACAGGAGTTACGTCTCCTATAACACGCTTGACATGAATTACGTTTCCTTGAATCTATGTGTTAGAGTTACGTCTCTAAAGATTGAACGCAAGAAGTTCATGATTTATTTTATAATAAGACTGTGCATATAAAATTGTCATTTTATTATGTCATTGCATTATGATATTTATTTCTAATAAATCAGCAATTATAATATTATTGAAAACAGTGGACTCACTAGGTATTTTTGTATTATTGTTTCTCTGTATTATATATTAATACAGGTTATGAAGAAGAAGAGTATCAGGATTGTCCAGACCTTTAGGTGATCTTGGTAGCAGTATTTGAGGATGGAATGCCTCCCATTTTTGTGGACTACTATATCTAGTCTATTATTATTATTATTATACTCGCAAAACAATATTTATATTTATTGTGAGTGTTTTGGTTGTAAATTATTTGTGCTATATGTGGCACAAATACTATTTTAATGTGTAAATATTTAATTACACTATTTATATATATTTTGAAGTATTTTTGTTAGAAGCTCTGATGTGTTATCATTGAAAAAAAATATATATATTCCGTTGCTAACATTTAACTCTGGTGAGTTTGTAATGTAAAGACCAAGAAATATAATAGGCGATTTATCAAATAATAAATCATATTTATTAATAGATAGGATTAATAATTTTATTTTAGGTAATAATAATTATATTATCAAAATAAAATAAGCTTAAGATAAAATAATTGAAAGAATAATAATTATTATAAGGGGGTTAAATGTTAATTATTAAATAAAATAGTTTTAATAAAATGGGGTCCCACTTTAATTCACATAAGTTGAGGGTTTTAAAAATAAAAAAAATATCTCTTTGCCACGTGGCATTACCCGGTTGGTTGGGAGATTTTATTATCTACTCTTAGCCATTCGCGTCGCGCCACATGTCCCCACCCTATCTCTTCTCCTTCTTTCCTCTTTTTCCCTCACGCAGGTCCAGATCTCTCTCTCTCACTGCACGATCTCTCCCTTCTCTTCTTCTTTTCTTCCTCCCTCTCTCGGCTCTGTCACGTGCAGCACCCTACTCCTCTCCTTCCTTTTCTTTTCCTCCTCCCTTCTCTTTTCTTCTTCTCCAGCAACGCAGCCCCCCCCCCGTTCCACGAGCAGCCCGACCCCCTCCACTGCATTTCTCCTTCTCTTCTTCCGGTTTCACAGCACGATCTCCCTCTCCCCTCTTCCATCGTCTTCTCCTCTTCCTCTCCTCCCAAACGCACACCCCAGTCCATGAGTGAACCCATGACATAGTGAGATCGTGAGGGAGAGATCAACTGAGAGCCGAGTTGAGAGAGGACCCGTGTGTGGAGGGTGATCCTTGGCCGGTGGTGGGGCGATTTTTGGAGCTATGGTGGCTGGACCACCGTCGGGTCATGGAGGCAGCAACTAGGGCGTGGGTTTCGGCCCTGTTCAGGTGAGATTCTTCTTTTTCTTCCTTTGGTTTTGCTTAATTTTCCCTTTAATTTTCTGTTAAGAACCGATTGGGTTATTTTGCTTGGGGCTTGTGATTTTTGGTGGATGATGTTTGAGATTGGTTCCATGGAGGTTTGGCCGATTAACATTTGATGTTGGGGTTTGATTTTCGTTTAGATTATTTTTAGGTAACCGAATGGGTTGCTTGATGGCCCTCTTGTGTTTGGTCGGCTGTGTGTGGGTATGTTGTGAAAATTCTGGTTTGATTCTCATGAACGCTTGGCCGAATCTGTGGGTTTTGAAGCTAGAGTTATTCTCCCTGTTTTGATTGATAATTTTCTGAAGTGTGTTCAGTTTTGGGAGTATTTGGAGGGATTTTCATGGTGTTTATGGTTGTGAGTTGTGGCCTAGATGGGTGTATTTTAAGTTGCTATTTCTGATTTGGATTGTGGAAATGCTTGAGGTAATTGAGAGGGGCTGATTTGTAGGGACCTTGATGGAAGTATTTTGTTAAATCAGAATTTAGGATTGAGGTTAACCGAAATTGAAGTTGAAATCTAGTTGGTGTGTTGGGTGTTTATTGTTCTTTTATGATGCTTTCTTGAATGTTGATAGTGGTGTTTGTGGCTGAAATTTGTCATGGATTATTGTTTAGGGATTTAGTTGCAATTTCTAAATGGGTTTTGGTAAGAACCGATTGATGTTCGTTAAGGTTGGTAGATGATTTTAGATTATGATTAATGGAATTTGGTAGGTGACTTGTAAATTATTGATGATAGTTGTGAAATTTTGGTAGAAGGTATTTCCAATTAGAGGAGATTGATGTTTTATTGTAAGTGGTTGATGTTTGAATGGAAAGCGATTTTGATGGTTATTTGGATGGAAATTCAGAACTGGTTTTATGCTTGTAAATGAGATAATTATGTTGGTTTATGTTTATTTGATAGGGACTAAGTTTATTGATGTTTTTGGGTAGATGTTAACTAAATTGGAGATATGGTGGATTTGTGGTTTGTTGTGTTGATTTGCCATGATGGAGTAGTATTAGAAAAATGTATTTTCGGTAAGGTTGGCTTGTATGTATTTTTGGTTATGATGGCTAAAAGAGATGTTGATCTTGATATGTAAAGGAGGATTTCAAAGTGATTGTAGGAATATAGTAGAATTGATCTTTAGTGTGGGTTTTGATGTGTAGTTGGTTGATGGGAGCTAATATGTGCTCCATGATATGCTTATGATGTTGGATATTTTAGGTATTGATGAAGTCGAATTAATTTGGGATGGGTTGTTAATCAATGGTCGAAGTCCTCATTATAGTGTTATAGGTATGTTGATTATGAAATTGTATTAGGAGGTTGTGGTTGTAAGTAACAAGGTTCTAATCTCGGCGCTAATTAAGGAAGTGAAACAAATAATGGAGAAAAAGAAATAAACAAATAGGTAAAGTGTAGAAAATGAATAAATATTACAATATGTGATTATAATCTTTTCTAAAGAATTAGTAAGCATAAGTTAGTAGACTTATAGAACATATAAATGTAATGCAAAAACAACTGATAAGCTAATAAAATAGTTGATACATATTTGTGTTAATTAATAAAATAAAAAGGGACCAAAACCTAAATGATAACCTAACAATAATTTAGGATACTTAACTAGACATAGACACGGGCAATGTGACGTGTGAGCACGCGGGTAGTCTATGTGTCATAGAGTGTAGAGTTCCATAGCGTAGTCTAATGTTATAAGTATTTGCAGGATCGTGTCATTAATGGAGACTTCAACGGATCCTTCAATGTAAAGTTGGAGTCGTGAGTCCAATGCAGCCAAGTGATATTTTACTCACTGAGAAACTGTTATTTTTATATATTATAGAATTGCAAAATATATATGTTGTTTTATAAATCTGAACCAATTGTATGTTGAATATATCTGTTTTGGTTGATTTGAGTAGTTTCAACTATGTGCAAATAATATCAATGATGTTATGAAATGATGTATAAATGAAATGTGTAAAATTGTTTTTAAAGTATTTGAATGTGAGCTGCGGATGGGATTTAAATTATGCAAAGTAGAATGATAAAGTTTCATGTTGATTGGTTTATCGTATTTGAAGAGAGCATGAATTGTAAAGAATAGGAGGATAGAGTTTGAATTGTAAAGCATGAGTATGAGCATGAACATAAGAATGAAAGGAAGAGTAAGCCTCAAAGAATGGAAATGAAGGAAAGTCTCACAAAGAATGAAAAGACCATCATAAGCATGCATATCATTGTTTAAATAGTGTTATGTTTTCATGATATTAAATATCGTAGTTTTTGTACTAGACGTATTAGTATGCCTAAGAGTTTTAATGGCAAAAGAGCTTATGTATACTGCTATCGTCTAGTTGCATAATTTTATAACATTGAGCTTGGATGAACAAGAATATTGTCATGGTTCGGTATGAGTAATACAGTGTCCTAGGAGTAGGTAGATGAAATGTCGTGGCACGTCAGTAGGAAGTGCTTGGATACCCGAGTTTTACTCTAGTAACCGCATGGACAACTACGTGCTCAACATGAAGTTGTAATGCCCTAGGATTCTGTGTTAACCATGTTCGGAAAATGATAGTAAGCTTGTACTAAAGAGCGAGATGGCATGTTTTAAGCTTAGTGTGCTTGGTTTTGACGCTATTGGTTGCAATATCAGTGTGGCTTGGGAGTAGGTAGATGGATTGTCGTTGCACATCAGTAAGAAGTGCTTGGATATCAGAGTCTTACTCTAGTAACTGCATGGACAACTATGTGCTTTGATATGAAGTTGTAATGCCCTGAGGCACAGTGTTATCACAGTTAATAATGTTAGACTTATGTGCATTTGAGCTACCAACATAAAAGTATTATTGTAGGTGGGTTTATACGTGGTTGCTTCTATGCCAATGAAACTTCTACGTATGGGTCCAACTACATAGTATGCTTTAAATGTTTTCTGATAGTCGGTGTTTGCTATATCAGCTATGGGGGTTTTTAAACAAAATTTTATAAATTGGTAGCTGTTATAGTGTACGCGAGACTAAAAAAGAAAAGTTGGTTCATTTGAAAAACTCAGTTAGTTTAATATCACTGAGGTCTCGGTATTATGTACTGAGGCGGTGAACTCATAATTTCACCTATACGGATGTGGCAAACCCCCACAACCGTATAAATGATGTCTCTTGGCTGCAGGTACTCGAGTCGTAGTTGATGGGGTCGTAGACGTGCATTTGGGATATTATGACCGGAGCTCGCTGCGATGGTCGTAATTTCAGGACCATGGGCGTCCTCAGTTTTATAGGTTTTGTTATGGCTTGTGATGCATGTGTCACTCGTTATTGTATAAAGCCATTTCTGTTATGTATTTATATTGAGGAAAGATTTAAACACATAGATGTTAAATGGCTCTTGTTGTTATTAATTTATGATAGATGTTTAAGATGTGATTTCCACTATTGAGTTTATGTTTTCCATTGCATAGTAGTTAGATGTTGTACTCTGATTTACCAGGTACATATTATGGAGTATGTATCATATGTTGGCTTTGCGACACATCGTCGTGTCACTGTGAGGATCCATTTGTATTTTAAGAGATTAACATTTATGAAATGTTTTTTATAAAAAAAAAAAAAAAAAAAAATTGGGTCGTCACAAGTAACGTTACGTGGAAAAATTCAAAAAAATTTCACTTACATGTTTTTGTAAAAGGCGGGGCGTTACAATACCAATATGCTGATTTAGTTCAATTGGGTGTTTTGGTGTTGTATCTTGTTTCTTAGTTTTTGAATTCTGGTTGTATGCCTAGAGTTCTTTTTGGTTGTATTGTTGTGTTCGGTTGAACATTTTGTACAGTTTGATTCTTTTGTCTATATAAAGTTCTACTCATTCTTTTTTTTCTTTTTTTCTTTTTTTTTTTTAAAAAAAAAAAAAAAAAAAAAAACCTACAAGGAAAGTTTGGAGGAGACAAATCTCATATAGCAATGATTAGGGATGCGTTAATCAAATTAGCCGCAGCGGAATATTTACCGATCCTAGAAAAAAAAAAAAAATTAGCCACAGCGGAATATGATACGACTACTGCATCAGGGATATATGAGTGTTATTGCGTATCTAGTCTTGTCTTCTGAATAGTGGATATCCTGGGTTTGACTGCCCTGGAGTGATTTTTCTCTTAATTGAGTTTTCACTTCGTCAACAAAATGTCTGTCTCCTTTAATTCTGCATTTTGATATTTTGTTGCACACTATTGCACACACTTACTTTATTTTAGAAGTCAATTCCATTTTTCATATAAATTAATAAAACAAGATTTTAAAACAAAAGAAAACAATGGCTTCTCTGTCAAGGACAAGGACTTTAAGTATCTAAGTCAATGACTATAAAGGCTAGGATAATTGGTTCAAGTGTTAGAAATAAAGGCTTAAAACACTTAAAACGAACCAAAATCCTCTTTAGTTGAAAATGAATTGGAGAAGATCCCGTCGCATTTAAAACAGTGACTTTGAACTATTTTAAACCATCACGGCTAAGTACAAGAAAACACTACAAAAAAAAAAGAAAAAGAAAATCATTAAAAGCAAAAGAAAAGTCACACCACAATATCTGGACCGAAAGATTGCTACGGCTTGTGGTAGAAAAATAAAAATAAAAGAAACTTTGTTTATAGAAGGAAATACATGCTGGTTGTCAAAGTTAAAAGTGAAGGAAAACGTTAATTCACTCCTTAAAGACAAGAAAATAAAAGGTACAATGCTAGAAGGAAAGAAAATAGATGAAATGCTCTTTAATTACCCGAATTCATGTTAAGGCTAAGAGAAAGATCGAAAAGATAGCTTAGAAAAAAAATATTAAGGTTAAATATTCATCTGGTCCTTGAGTTTTAAAAATTTTAATTTTTTTAGTTCTTCAGTTTTAATTTACATCACAAATGATACCTTAATTTTGAGAAAAGACTGAATTAGCACATCAGTTAAGTTTTCCGTCAAAAAACTAACGGTTCGTCATGTATCAAACTCAGGGGTTGACACGTAGCGTTATATAAAAAAATTAAAATTTTAAAATTTTAAATATATATATATATATATATATATATATATATATATATATATATATATATATATATATATATATATATATATATATTAAAAATTAAAAAAAAATTAAAAAAATTAAAAAACAAGGGAAGCCACACCCTTGGCCGGTTTGGGGTGGCCGGTCTGGGGTGGTTCGATCACCCCTTAAAGAAAAGAAAAAAAAAAAGAAAAAAAAAAAAAGAAAAAGAAATTCAAAATCGGTTTTGGCCCTGGGGGTGGCCGGACCACTCCCAAGGGCCAAACCCTCCAAATTTTGTTTTTTCCTTTTCGGGGTGGCCGAACCACCCCCATAGGCCACGCGGGTGGTTCGGCCACCTGCAAACCGGCTGATCTAGGGGTGGCCAAACCACCCCAGACCGACCAGCCACCCTTTTTTTGAAAAAAAAAAAAATATAAATATTTATTTTTTAATATATTTTATTATTTTTTTAATTAATTTAAAGATTTTTAATTTTTTTATATAGTGTTACGTGTCAGCCCTAGAGGTTGATACGTAACGGACTGTTAGTTTTTTGACAGAAAACTTAGCCGAGATGCCAATTTGGTCTTTCCCTAAAATTGAGGTACCATTTGTGATGCAATTTAAAACTCAAAGATTAAAAAATAAAGTTGCGAAAACTCAAGACTAAAAAGGTGTTTAACACAAAAAAATTAATGTAAGGAAAAGACAAGATAGAAGAGAGCGACATCCCAGCCTGCAGTCTACTGTGAGATGTAGAGGCCGAGAAACCAAGAGTTTTTTGAAAGAGAGATGTACGTGGGTGTTTGGGAAAATATGAGAGAGTACGACGGCAGCTATGTCAAAATTTGTCAATCTATAAAGTTAGGTTTCTGAGTTTGGCATCTGTAGAGAAAAAAGAAATTTTATGGGATTTAATTCCATAACAGGACAGGTTTTCTAGCGGCTAGGGTTTGGATTAGTGAAGTAAAATATTAGTTTTTGCTTAAGACACTTAAAAACAAACGTGTATAAAAGTAGTGTTCTAGAATTCTCATTATTATCATTATTATTATTATTGCATTTTCTTATTATATTTATGTCTATATAACTATATTATGCATGCAATTATCCATTCTCATTACTAGACTCAACCTACCATTTCTTACCGTCTCAATTATAAGTAAATTACTATTCTCTCCCGATCGAAAAGAGGATTAGGATCTCCGCATGCATGTAGATGTTCTATGTGCCAATTAATCTTCCTTTGGTTTGGTTGTGGGGGATTACATTTTTAGCTTTTGTTTTTTGATTGTTAGCCGTTTCGGGTTTTGGGTGTGCCTTGCAAGCTTGTGTGTTTGATGTGCTGTTTCTGCTGTGAAGGCCTTGCGCAGGTTTCTCCTCTTTTCTTTTTTTTTTTTTCTTTTTTTTTTTTTTTTTTTCTTCTAAAAAAATACTTATTCATCCATAGAAAAACAATGGAAATGTATTTATTATAACAAATGTATTATATATATATATGACAAGAACCTTTCGTACTTGGTGTATTCAATATATATGTAACAAGTTTTATGCAAATTCAATTTCAGCAGATGCATAGGCATGAATATTGTCCGGAGTATCGGTGGTGCTCACGTACACCCACGACCTTGAAGAACTCCATTCATCTCGAACCATGGTGGGAGCCGAAGTACGAGCTATCCCTGGAATATTGATCTCTCCATTGTATAAGAATCTTGCAAGTCTAAGCGCCTTGTTCCAAGCACTTGTTTTGCTTGGAGTTGCATTGCCTTCGTCTGCCTCTTGTTGATGTTGATAATTCTTTAGTAAGCGGATTAATGATAGTAGAAAACAAATGGTAGAAATTGCACAAGATATAAGGTAGAGACCCCAAAAGCTCTGGAGGCTCAAATGTTCTGTACTATTGGATGCTACATTCACCGAACACTCATTTGAAGGAGTCAAGCATTCATCTTCAAGTCGTGTGAGATTGCCTTTTTCTAATAGCCCTAAAATTGATTTTGAAAAATCCTTGGCTATTGGGGAGCCCTTCTGGAATGCCTGCATGGAAGATAAATAAGAATTGATTCCTATCAGAGAAAAAGATGCTACTTTCTTATAAGACTCCAAATTAAATAGATGATAGAAGAAAAAGTAGAGGAAAAAAAAAGGGCAAAATGGTTTAAGTAGTTAGATCTACTGTTGTAGATTTTTTTTTTTTGTTTCTTTTATGTCATAGCATGTACTGTAAAGATTTTTTTTCTTATTAGTATTTATTTTAAATTTCTGTTTTAACATTTGGCCACCATGCATGGAAAGTTTGAGAAAGATCCACAGAATTATTTCTTCCCATATTTAAATTGGCAGAAAGACATATTTTCTTCTAAGAAACCTCAAAGACATGACATTGAAGTTTACTATAGAAATTTGGGATGATCGATCAACTTGAAGTTATGTGGAAATTGAAACAGCAAAGTTGTAGTAACTACTCACAAATCCAAATCCTCCAAATTTATAGGTAGTAGGTGTGGTGGCAATGTATCCCTTGCAATGCTTGTTGATAAAAACTTTCTTATATGGAAGTTCAAGAAAGGCAGCAGTTATGTTCTTCTTCTCAAATAGATCTGTGTACTCAGATTCGTCGAAAACTGTGTGGATGTTCTTTGAATGGAATCCAATCACATCCTCCAGGTAACTCTTGACAAATGAATCATTATCACAACCAACTTTTGAGTCGCTGTTCTTTAGCCACTCAATATCTGTATTAACTGCTTGTAGTCTTTGCACGGTGAACATAGAAGACAGACTAGCAGTGTAGCTCGAGGTTAAGATCCACACAACAAAGAGCCATACTACCACCACCACTCGAGTCAAGTTGCTATTAATTTTCTCTCCTGCAAAGAGAAACCATGGAGTTCAAAAATCACAAGCACTCGATGTTTCTGACAGAAAATTAACTGAAAATATATAAATAATCGTGTATGTTGTAATATTCAGATATTAATCATAGAATATTTCTTGTTATAATTCTAGAAATTCGGTACTTACTGTGAGCGAAGAACAGAGAGGAGAATGTGAACCAAAACGTGGTGCCAATCTGATTCTTCCATGGGCCACTAAATTCTGGATTGCATTGATGCTCCAAGAACCAAATTATAAGCATTGTGTAAAGCATGATGGCACCAGTCACCACCCACATTTCCCACGTGAAAGGCTTCAAAAAGATCCATGCTTTTGACTCTTCAGGTTTTGTAGGAACTATCATGGACAACCCTGACTCGGTGTAGGGCTGAGTAAAGTCCACGTATTCCAATCTGTCAGCTAATATGGTCACGTCACCAACGACAGCATCATAAGTCTTCCATTGTTTTTGATCCACATGACAAGGGTAGTATTTATCAGAAACAAGAAATTGTATTCTGTTTTAATTGAAAAAACAAAACAAGCACCAAATGAGAAAATTCCAGTTAAGAGCAGATATTTGCTGCCCTTCCTGCAACTTCCAAGTGTAAGAGAAGATAATGCAGCAGATGAAAACAATATTTCAAATTTAACACAAAGATATAAACCAGCAGCTCAAGATCATGATAGACACAATAACTCAAACTTAAGATGGGGTAGAATAATTAACATTTTGAATTTGTATTGCTATATTGCATCGTTATCTGATTGTGCAATCCTCTGCAAATAGTTATTTATAAATACAAGTCGAAATCTCAACATCAAGTGTGTGAGAATGATTTCATCGAACACCTATAGTTCAGTTTATTATACCAAGGGGCTTGAGAAGATTCAGAGTTTTGAGAAACCAACATCAGAAGAAAGTCTCATAAAAAAAACATATGAAATTTTCAATCATCAAAAAACGCTTCTCAAACAAAAGTTATCCAAATAGGTTTCAATTCTATTTACTTATCCAAAAAAACACTTTTTTGAAAACTTTTGTGAAGTACTTTTGAAAATTAACAAGGAGTTTCACGAAACTGAACGGCAAAGTTGAAATTGTTACCTTGTCGAAAACTCCGTAAACCAATTCGTCATAGGTGCTGTTAAAGGCCACAAATTTGTAAGGCAAATCATAATTCAAATCAGATCGCACCATCTTGAAAACTTCTATGCACCAGCCACCATATTTGATATCATCTTTGTTGCTGTCACTTACGTTAACAAACTTCTGGAATGAAGTTCTCCCGGGAACTCCAATTATCAATGGATTCTTGACCGTAGGCATTGCCCAGCCTTTTGGTCTGCTTAAGGCCATCCCGGCGGGCCAAATTACTGGGGCAGCCAAACGGTGTCTACCTTTTTCTGTCACAAGGCCTTTTGAGAACCTGTCATATGGCGTCCAAAAGTCTAATTCTTCATACCTCTTATTTCGTACATTTACAATCCTCAATTTGGGGGGAGTTTGCAACAGCTTTCCTCCTTCGAAACGTATTTCGCCACTTAAACCAGAGAAACTGCTTGATGCTATATTCCTTAACAACATCTCTGCGCTACTGAAATTACTGATGTTGTTACTGGCCTGTGAAATGATCCTAATGCTATCATATGCTCGTAGAGCATGAATTCCCGGCTTAGGATTAGCTTCCTCTGGATACTCGGATTGGAATTTTTTTGAGAACAGGGCATAGAAATCTTTGTAAGAATCAGTACTGGTAGAATAGTAGGTCTTGATCCCTAAAGCACCTTCCATAGAGGAAATAGTAGACTCGTCAACCGAGTTCAGGGAACTTGTTACACTGTCCGTGATAATCCAAGCTGACTCGCTCCCCATAAACCCGAGAATTTTAGCTTCTCTGAACAAATGAGTCGCCATCGACAACGATGACTGAAGAACAATAAAAACCCGAGATTTTGTTGCGGTCTGTAGCTTCAGCAGCTCGTCCAGAACAAACCCTTTTGGAGAAGACAGAGAAGAAGCTGGTGGAAGAACTAAACGATAATCAATCTCTGAATCAACATCCTGAAGAGCCTTGGATAGAAGAAGAGCTGACATCCCCGAGTCACGGGCATACGCACCATCTTCATATATCACCACAACCCTTTTCCATTGGTACACCCCAACAATATCTGCAACGCATTTGATTTGTGAAGAACCGTTGTTAGCCATTTGTATTAAGAAAGGCCAACGGCGTTCCATCTGCGGTGGGGTTATGACACGAGCTGCGAATGAAATAATCGGAACTTTTTCCTTGTTTCCAACAGAAGCTACGAGTGCGGCTTCCTCCCATTTGTTCATGCCAATAATTACATCCACGTTCTTTTCCTTAATGAGCTCTTCAGCTGCAGGAAAAGTAGGAGATTAATTATATAAATACAATAGATATATGATATATCATCGTAAAATTTACTGACCGGCAGAAGCAACTTGAAGGGGGTCTAACTGGCCGGAGTCCTGGAAATGGAGGAACAGCTTGTTAGACTTTGAATAGCGGTTGAAGCTTTCAGCGGCAAGTTCAATGGCTATTTTCTGTTCTTTCCCGATTCGGGATTTGACATCAATGATTCCACCAATATTTGTAACTATGGTTGTATTAGTAGCTTGACCTCCATGGGAGATCAAGAGAAGAACAGAGATGAGTAGGGAAAAGAGGTGGCAAAACTTTAGAAGTATGTTACTGGTAAAGAAAAGAAATCTCATTTTGTATGTGATAATTCTGGACACAAAAGAATAAAATAATAAATAAATACACAAGGCTCAAGCACTTATTATATATGGACATGCGTGTCTGGTTGTTCTTCGATCTAGAGTATACATATCGCAGAGAAATTTCGTATATTTTGTTTTCCTCTCTTTGAATTGACTCTAGAAAACGAGGACCCGCGACTAGGAAATGTCAGCGTGGAATTTGGGATATTTTGCTTGTAAAGATGGTAAAATAGGTAAAATGACTTTTATGCCTTCTAAATCTTTATAAAATTTTAAATTTATCTTTAATTTTAGGATTAAATATTCTATGGGTATCTGAGTTTTAAGCTTTTTTAAATTTAGTACCTAAATTTTTGTTTGTTTCATATGTGGACCTAAGTTTAGAGGTAAAAATCACTTTTGTACTTCTATTATATTTTTCATCCAAATATTAACGGTCTGCCACGTGTTAACCGTTGAGGTTAACATGTAGCACTATATAAAAATATATATATATATATATATATATATATATATATATATATATATATATATATATATATATATATATATATATATATATATATATATTTAAAAATTAAATAAAAATAATAAAATAGAAATAATAAAATAGAAAAAAAGAAGGGTGGCCCACTAGTCTGGGGTGGCCAAACCACCCCATGGGTCGTTTGGCCACCCCATGGCAGGAAAAAAAAAATTAAAATTTTTAAAAAATAATAAAAAAAAAAAATAAAAAATAAAAATTGATAGGTTTTGTCCCTTAATGTGGTTCGGTTTTAGAGGGTTTACCCATGAGGGTGGCCGAATCACACCCATGGGCCATGGGAGTGGTTCGGCCACCCCCAGACTAGCCGGCCTAGGGGTGGCCGAACCACCCCGTTGCCCTGTGGCCCCAAGGGCCAAAACCCATCATTTTTTATTTTTTTTTGCCATGGGGTGGGCGAACCACCCCCCAAACCAGTCAAATCTTTTTTTTTCTTTTTCTTTTTTTTTTTAAAAAAAAAATTGAATTATTTTATGTTAGTATTTTGTATTGGCTACATTTTGTTTGACAAAATCACTGCTATGTAATGTTGCTGCTTTAACAGGGATGCTGCATATTTTAGAATCTTGACAGTATTTAGATTTTATGTCCCTAATACGGAAAGAGCCTCAGTATGACAAGTTGTAGTGTCACAAGTTTCAAGAAGGCTATTTCAAGTGTTCAAGGAAGATTCTGTGCAGTTTTCAAGTTAGATCAACCGGTTCCTGTGCAACCGTCTGGACAAGCCTTTGAAGGCGTCTAGACGCCCCTCAATGTCTAGAAGCTTCAGCGTTGAATTCATCCGGACGTCAGAACAACATCGTTCGAATGCTAGGTCATGCTTCTCCAATTTCTACACGGAGTTGGATTTCAGTCGACACTATTTGGGAAGTTTCTGCAAGACGTTTGGACGGCGTGGCAACACGTCTGGATGCTACTCAGCATTCCAGAATATTTCGAGTTTCCTTTATGAATGCGAAAAGGATTGACAATGAAGACCGTCCAGACGCTCGGCCAATCCGTCCGGACGCTAGGCCAAGTCATCCGGATGTGGTCGTATTATAGGAAGAATCGTGCTATTCTGGAAAGGCGGTCGCAAAAGACTGTCCGGACGAGGCTAACTTCCGTCTGGACGCTCCACAGCTAGAGTCCGAATTTGTCTAGAATTAGGTTTTTTGAAGCCTATAAATAGATGGTTCTAGGCTTGTTATTTGTAAGAATTCAGTATAGAATTTCATAGTGCTTAGAAAGGGTGTTTAGGAAGATTTGAAAATCTGCTAGCTCTCTAACCGTTGCCAGTGTGTGCTCAACAGTTCGTGCGAAGTCTATCTTAGGGGTCTGCCCTAAGGTAAATGATTCCATCAAAGACCCCTTCAAGTAGGAGACTTGGTTGGGAAGCATTCACGATGGGCTTCATGTTATAGTTAAAGGTATGACTACTGCAATAGGTTTTGTGAGCACGAGTGCTTTGTAACTTGTTTTGTCTTTGGATAGTGGATTTCCTAGGTTTGGCTACCCCAAAGTGGTTTTTCTCTTCACAGAGTTTTCACTTCGTCAACAAATATCTTGTCTCTTTTATTTTCAGTATTTAAGATATTTTATTGCACACGAACACACACTTGGTAATTTAGAAGTCATTATTTATTTTCAATTGGTATTAGAGTAGGTATACTCCGTTTAAAGGATTTAATTCCTTATTGTGATTCTTATCTCTTTGTGACTTCTGTTTTTTTATTACACATTTTATCATGGATTTCTCTCAGTTATCTAAAGAAAATTATGATATTGAGCTCTCTAAAGTTTTTGCTAAATTGGATAAAATTAGCGTCGAAGACGTCCAGACGTTAGAGCAAAACAGTCCGGATGCTAGGTCAAGCTTCTCCAATTTTTACACGGAGTTGGATTTCAATCGACACTATTTGGGAAGTTTCTGCAAGACATCTAGACAGCGTGGCAACACGTCCGGACGCTACCCAGCGTTCCAGAATATTCCGAGATTCCTTTACGAACACGGAAAGGATTGACAGTGAAGACCGTCTAGATGCTCGGCCAAGCCGTCCGGACGCGGTCCTATTATGGGAGGAATCGTGCTATTCTGGAAAGGCGGACGTAGAAGACCATCCGGACGAGGCTAACTTTCGTCCGGACACTCCACAGCCAGAGTTCGAATTTGTCTAGAATTAGGTTTTCTGAGGCCTATAAATAGATGGTTCTAGCCTTATTATTTGTAAAAATTCAGTATAGAATTCCATAGTGCTTAGAGAGGGTGTTTAAAGAGATTTGAAGATCCGCTAGCTCTCTAGCCGTTGCCAGTGTGTGCTCAACAGTTCGTGTGAAGTATATCTTAGGGGTCGGCCCTAAGGTAAATGATTTCATCAAATATCCCTTCAAGTTGGAGACTTGGTTGGGAAGCGTTCACGATGGGGTTCGTGTTATAGTTAAAGGTATGACCACTACAATAGGTTTTGTGAGTACGAGTGCTTTGTAACTTGCTTTGTCTTTGGATAGTGGATTTCGTGGATTTAGCTACCCCGGAGTGGTTTTTCTCTTCACAAAGTTCCCACTTCGTCAACAAATGTCTTGTCTCTTTTATTTTTTGCATTTAAGATATTTTGTTGTACACAAACACACACTTGGTAATTTAGAAGTCATTATTTATTTTCATTTTATTATTTTTATATAATTTTGAAAGATTTTTATTTTTTAATTTTTAATTTTTTTTATATAGTGCCGCGTGTCAACCGCTAGCAGATCATTAATATTTGGACAGAAAATGTAATAGAAGTACCAAAGTGCATGGTTTTTACCCCTAAACTTAGGTCCACCTATAAAACAAATGAAAATTCAAATACTAAATTTAAAAAAGCTTAAAACTCAGATACCAATAGGGTATTTAACCCTTAATTTTAAATTAAAAATTAAAAAAATAATAACTTAATATATATATATATATATATATTTTGAAAAAAAAAAAGGTGACATCGCCTTGGGTCTGGTGAGCCACAACTGTGGGTCACCACAAAACCCACGGTGGTGACCCCCCATGGGTCAGAGTCCAAATTATTATTATTATTAAATGAGAAAAACAAAAAAGAAAGTATTTTCGTCATTTTCAATAATTTAACAGAAAATCTTAATGGAGTTGAGCATTGCATCAAATTAAAAGTTCAATGATTGAAATTGAGGGTTTTAAAACTTAATTTAGGATAATATTTTCAAAATGAGTGGAAGTTCAGTGAAATTTTGTGAAGTTTGCCATACTTTTTATATTATTAGTAAAGTACTTTTCTATTTTCTATTTTTATTTATTATATATACATAATAAATAAAATGATTGATTGATGACCTCATCAAACTAGTCATCCATCGATCCCTAGACCGTCGAGGGGTAGGAGTATTTTTTGGGACAATCAAACATTGAGTGTCGGTACCAAACGTACAATCACAAGGAGATAAAGAGTACGGAGTTCAACATCTAAAAGTGGATGGTGAAGATCCCTCTGGCTGAGTATCACTTGCAGAACATTATTTTCAATTTTCACTAGACACCAGAAATATCAAAGGTTGAGATAGCAATTGATACTCTTGAAGGGAAGGCATTATAGTTGTTTGATAATTGGTTGGTAGTGTGCCATGGAGAACCAACTTGGAAGGAATTTGTGGAATGGCTCCTTGTTTGATTTGGTTATTTAACATATGAAGATATGGATGGCAAGCAAGTAAGAATTTGGCAAACATCAATAGTTTAGGAATACATAAATCGTTTTGAGCAGTTATATGATCACACACATAATTGGTTCGAAGTATAGCTAGTGAGGACATTCATTGAAGGACTTCGGCCGAAAATTTGAGGAGAAGTCACGACTCAGTGACCTCAAACAATGGTAGTTGTTGTTTTACTTGCAAGAAGAGATGATGAGTAACTCAAGGAGGAAAGCTGTCAAATAGTTAAGGTGGTAGATCAACCAACAACAAGAAAAGAAACTCATTTTCTACCTTGCAAATTAAACTCCCAAAATGCAAGAAGAGTGAATAGTGACATGTGAATGTAAAAGTTTCAGAGTTGAAATTTATTTTATCAGAAGTTTTAGATGTCTCCGATATTGATAATTGTTATATTTTTGAGGAGGTCATGAATCTCGTGATGGATGAGGGAGAGTAAATTGTTAACCTTAGTAAGTGCAGGGTATACAGTGGATAAATAACTTGTTGAAATATAATCTCTACAATCTTAGGAAGAAACCAGTTATGATCAAATTTAGCAAAGCTTTATTAGAAGGGAATCGATTCTACTAAGTCAAACGAGTGTAGAGATAGTTGTTTGCTCCAAGTTCTGAGGTTCAATTATATGGTGGGTAATATTGATTTCGTGTTATGAATGCATTCATGCATTTGGTGGATGACCATTTAGTTTCATCTATTGGAATTCTACACATTCATGTCATCTTTTAGAATTCCATAACATTCATGTAATACATTGATGTAGCCTTTTAATTCATCCTATCCTTTCCTATTCCTTAACCTCCCACTATGATTCTATGTCTATAAAAGGGAGTATTGGGTACTTTGTAAAACACACAATTATAGAGAAGAATCATACATAGTTCCTAAAGAACTAGTTTCATATTTACAATCTCTTTATCTTGTCTTGTTATTTTCATTAATTTTACAACACGTTATCAGCACGAAGCTCTAGCCAGTTGTTGTGTTCTTTTGATCTTCAACACCAAAAGCTATCCGTGGGATATTCTTCAATCATTGTAAGTCTCTTTAAGATTTAGTAATCTTATTATCTATTTTGTTAATTAACATTCTAACATATGCTTAGAAATTTTTATTGTTTTAAGAATCATATTAAAACATATGAATCTTATGATCCATGTGCGATTAATATGAACTAAAATGTTATCATTTTATAATGCTATGAATATTGATGTTACGAATCTTGGAAATACACTATTAAGAATAAAAATCAAGCATCCTAGCAGGATCGTGATAAAGCAATGAATGAAAATCAAGCATCCCAGCAGGATCGCGCTAAAGCAATAATTTTTCTTCGCCATCATCTACATGATGAATTAAATAAAAATGAGTACCTTATAATAAAAGATCCATTGACCTTGTGGAATAATTTGAGGGAGAGATACAAGTACCAGAATATAGTTATCCTCCCAAAAAGCTCATTATTGTTGGATGCACCTGAAGTTGCACTCTTTAAAATCAACTCACAGTTAAAACTGTGCACTTATGATGATATATACCATATTTCATGCCTCGAATGTGCTCCTGCAGCAGCAATATCGAGAGCGTAATTTTACAAGATATTCTGAACTAATATCTTGTCTTCTAGTGGCTGAGCAAAACAACAAGCTATTAATGAAAAATCACCAATCTCGTCCAACGAGTTCTACACCATTTCCTGAAGCAAATGGAACCTCATTTTGTGGTAATAAAGGAAACCATTATCGTGGACGTGGATGTGGACGTGGTAGAAAATATATATATATATATATATATATATATATATATATATATATATATTATAGAGGTCAATGGGAACGTACTCATAATTCTTACAAAAGAAATGTTCATTTCCACCAGAAGTGGAACTACACTGAGGCGAAAGAATATAAAAACAAAGGTTTACAGAATAAACCTACAAAGAACTATGAAGATCGATAATTGTTACAGGTGTAATATGAAAAGACATTTGTCGTGTACCTGCCGTACGCCTAAACATCTGATCGACCTATATCAAGCATCCATAAAAGAGAAAGAAAAGTGGATTAAAATGAATTTTGTTAATCACAGTAATCTTGTAGTAATATATATATGTTTTCATTATGTTGTCAATTTTAATTTTATTTTGTTATTTTATTTTGATTAATGAAATTTAATATTTATTTTATTATGTATGGAGGTATGGGTCATATTGATGGAATGATTAATTCCAAAATGATTGGTGAAGATTTGTGTCTAGCAGACAGTTGTACAACGCACACAATTCTTAGAGATAAGAAATATTTTCAATACTTAATATTAAACAAAGCTAGTGTCAATACAATATCAGGTTCATCAAACCTAATTGAAAGCTCTGGAAGAGCAAATATTATATTGCCAAAAGGAACAAAATTTTGTATTGATGATGCTTTGTATTCTTCTAAATCTAGAAGAAATTTAATCAATTTTAAAGATATTCGTCTAAATGGTTATCATGTTGAAACCACTAATGAAGGCAATGACGAATATCTTTATATTACTTCAATAATTTCGGGCCAGAAACTCATATTGGAAAAACTGCCTGCTTTCTCTTCCGGGTTGTATTATACAACAATAAGAACAATTGAATCACATGTTGTGATGCACCAGAAGTGCTCTAATCCAAAAATGTTTATGCTTTGGCATGATCGTCTTGGACATCCGGGAACAATTATGATGCGTCGAATAATTGAGAACTCTCATGGGCATCCCTTAAAGAACCAGAAGATTCTTTTACAAAGTGATTATCCGTGTGCTGCATGTTCTCAAGGTAAACTTGTAATAAAACCATCCCCTTCTAAGGTAATTCTTGAATCTCCATCATTTTTACAAATAATTCAAGGGGATATATGTGGGCCAATTCACCCTCCATGTGAGCCATTTTGATATTTTATGGTTTTAATAGATGCATCAACTAGATGGTCACATGTTTGCCTACTTTCTACTCGTAATGTTGCATTTGCTAGACTTCTTGCCCAAATAATTAGATTACAGGCACAATTCCCTGATTATCCAATTCAATCTATTCGGATGGATAATGCGGGTGAATTTACATCTCAAGCATTTTATGATTATTGCATGTCAATCGGTATTAATGTTGAGCATCCTGTTGCTCATACACATACTCAAAATGGTTTAGCTGAATCGTTTATTAAACGAATTCAGTTAATTGCTCGACCTTTGCTTATGAAATCAAAACTGCCTGTTTCTGCTTGGGGTCATGCAATATTACATGCTGCATCATTAGTTCGGATCAGACCAACATCTTACCAAAAATATTCCCCTTTACAACTTGCATTTGGTCAACCACCAAATATTTTTCATTTTCGCATTTTTGGTTGTACTGTATATGTTCCAATTGCTCCACCTCAGCGCACTAAGATGGGACCTCAACGTAGACTTGGGATTTATATTGGTTTTGATTCTCCATCTATTATTAGATATCTTGAACCTTTAACTGGTGATATTTTTAAAGCACGTTTTGAAGATTGTCATTTTGATGAAAATATATTTCCATCACTAGGGAAAGAAAAGTCGTTGCCAGAAGCACGACAAGAAATCACTTGGAATAATTCGACGTTATCTCATTTTGATCCTCGTACAAATCAGTGTGAACTAGAAGTTCAGAGGATCATTCATTTGCAGAGTATTGCAAATCAATTGCCGGATGCATTTACTGACAACAAGAAAATAATTAAGTCTCACATTCCAGCTGCTAATACTCCAGCAAAGATAGAAGTCCCTGTAGGACAATTAACTAATACAGCAGCAAATGAGTCTAAGGCACGCCTGAAGCGTGGAAGACCTATTGGTGCAAAGGATAAGATTCCCCGGAAGAGAAAAGCACAAGGAAATGAAATCGGCGCTCCTGAAGAGGCCTTACCCACAAAACAGGCAACAGAAATTGATCCATCCAAACTTTCTGTACAAAATTCTCCTGGAAAGAAATCCCCTGAAGATGAACCTCTTGAAGAGGAATCTCCTGAAGAGTTACCCCCTAAAGAGGAACAGGTACCTGAAAATAATGAGATCTCAATAAATTATATAAGTACAGAAGAAATATTGGATAGAAACAAAATTGTTATCGACAACATATTCTCATTTAAAGTTGCATTTGACATTACCAGAAGTAATGATGATATTGAACCACAATCCGTCGAAGAATGTCGACGTAGAAATGATTGGCCAATGTGGAAGGAAGCAATTCAGGCAGAATTAAACTCACTAGCAAAACGTGAAGTATTTGGACTTGTAGTCCAAACACCAGAAGGTGTGTCGCCTGTTGGATACAAGTGGGTATTTGTACGAAAACGTAATGAGAAAAATGACATTGTGAGATACAAATCAAGACTTGTTGCACAAGGTTTCATGCAGAAACCAGATATTGATTATGAAGAAACATATTCCCCTGTAGTGGATGCAATTACATTTAGATTTTTGATTAGCTTGGTAGTTACAGAAAGTTTGGATATGCGTTTAATGGATGTGGTTACAACATATTTATATGGATCACTTGATAATGATATATACATGAAAATCCCTAAAGGATACAAAATGCCTGAAGCATATAATTCAAAATCCCGAAGTATTTATTCTATCAAGCTACAAAGATCTTTATACGGGTTAAAGCAATCCAGACGCATGTGGTACAATTGTCTTAGTGAATATCTATTGAAAGAAAAATTTAAGAATAATCCAATTTGTCCATGCGTTTTCATTAAGAAATCAGAATCTGGATTTGCTATCATTGCAGTTTATGTAGATGATTTAAATCTTGTCGGGACTCCAGAAGAGCTCACAAAAACTGCCACTTATCTAAAAAATGAGTTTGAGATGAAAGATCTTGGGAAGACAAAATTTTGTCTTGGCTTACAGATTGAACATTTTCAAAATGAAATTCTTGTTCATCAATCAACATACACAGAAAAAGTCATGAAGCACTTTTACATGGAGAAAGCTCATCCTTTGAGCACTCCAATGGTTGTTCGTTCACTTGATGTGAAAAAGGACCCTTTTCGTCCTCGAGAAGATGACGAAGAAATTCTTGGTCCTGAAGTACCATATCTTAGTGCAATTGGCGCACTCATGTATCTTGCAATTTGCACACGACTTGATATAGCATTTTCAGTTAATTTACTAGCAAGATACAGTTCTGCACCAACTCGAAGGCATTGGAATGGGGTAAAACATGTTCTACGTTATCTTCGTGGAACATCTGACATGGGATTATTTTATCCAAGAGGTTCAAATTCACAGTTAGTTGGATATGCAGATGTGGGTTTTCTTTCTGATCCGCATAAAGGTAGATCTCAAACAGGATATCTATTTACATGTGGAAGTACTGCTATTTCATGGAGATCTGTCAAGCAAACACTTGTTGCTACTTCTTCAAATCACTCAGAAATTATTGCAATTCATGAAGCAAGTCGGGAATGCATATAGCTAAGATCACTAATTCAACACATTCAAGAAAAGTGTGGTTTATCCACAATCAAAGACAGCCCGACAATATTATATGAAGATAATGCTGCTTGTATCACACAGATCAAAGGAGGATACATTAAAGGTGATAGAACAAAACATATTTCACCAAAATTCTTTTATACACATGAGCTCCAGAAGAGTGGTGATATTGATGTGAAGCAGATACGATCAAGTGACAATTTAACAGATTTATTTACCAAAACATTACCAACAGCAACATTTAAGAAGTTGGTGAATAACATTGGAATGCGCCGACTCAAGGATCTTTCATCATAAACAATTGAAGCTATTCATGCTAATGAGGGGGAGTAAAATGATTATGCTGATTGTACTCTTTTTCCTTCGCTAAGGTTTTTTCCACTGGGTTTTCCTTTGCAAGGTTTTAATGAGGCAATCCTAAAGCATATGACGACACACAAGAATAATGTACTCTTTTTCCTTCGCCACAGGTTTTTCCCACTAGGTTTTCCTTGGCAAGGTTTTAATGAGGCATATTCTTAGTGTATGGTCATCCAAGGGGGAGTGTTATGAATGCATTCATGCATTTGGTGGATGACCATTTAGTTTCATCTATTGGAATTCTACACATTCATGTCATCTTTTAGAATTCCATAACATTCATGTAATACATTGATGTAGCCTTTTAATTCATGTCCTATCCTTTCTTATTCCTTAACCTCCCACTATGATTCTAAGTCTATAAAATGGAGTATTGGGTACTTTGTAAAACACACAATTATAGAGAAGAATCATACATAGTTCCTGAAGAACTAGTTTCATATTTACAATCTCTTTATCTTGTCTTGTTATTTTCATTAATTTTACAACATTTCGGAATTTTTTATTTTTTATTTTTTTTTGGTGATATTTTCGATAAAATAGCGATATGGAAAAATATTTCTCTTTGCTGCACGCCAATTTTGAGACGTTACCTTAATGAAGACATGGTGGCCGCCATTACACTAAGGGACTATTACCTTGAGGCCAATATCCCTCGTTGCTGATAACTTAATAATGTTATGATGGACTAGTCCTCAAGATATGATCAAGCATTCTCTCACAACTAAAGTGACTATTATCTCACGGCAGGCATACATGTTAAGTAAAAAGATATCTTAGATAGTCATCGGGAACCGTTTCCGAGAGTGATATGAGAAAGAAAGAATGGAAGAAAAAAATACATTACCCCACCCTAAAAAAACAAAAAAAAAAAAAAGAAAGTTGTATTATCTTTTCACTTTTGCATTCAATGTTTAAAAATTGACAATATATCCCAATCAAGTCTTTGAAATTTTTAATATTGCCCATTCATTACTTAAGTATGTCTTTTATGATGAAAATGGATTCACGTGCAATACATGTGACTTTAAAAATTGGCCATGTACCTTAATAAACCATTGAATCGATCATTGTTTAAAAAAATAAAAAATAATATTGATTAAAATTACCGCATCAATCAACGTTATAAAATAATTATAAGATAAAAATAGTTTCTACCTTTGCTCTTTCTAACGATGGTGGATATTAGAGGGGTGAGTTGAGTTTTAGTTTTGACCGGGCTGAGTTATTTTGAGGGGGGAATGGGAAAGCTGCGGCCTTTACAGTCAAGTCAAAGAATCAATTAATCAAAGATACCAACCAAAATATCCCAAATTCCACGCTGACATTTCCTACACGCGGTCCAAACTCCAAAGAGAGAACAACCATGTCCATATATAATAAGTGTTGGAGCCTAGCTTGTGTATTTATTTATTTATTTATTGTTTTATTCTTTTGTGTACACAATTATCAAATACCAAAATGGGTTTTTTTTTCATTACGGCCAGTAACGACTTAGTTCTAAAGCTTTGCAACCTCTTTCCCCTTGTCATCTCTTTTCTTCTCTTAATCTCCGATGGAGGTCAAGCTGCTTCTGCAACCAAAATTACAAATATCGGTGGAATCATTGATGTCACGTCCCGAATCGGGAAAGAACAGAAAATAGCCATTGAAATTGCCGCCGAAAACTTCAACCGCTATTCAAAGTCTAACAACCTGTCCCTCCATTTCCAGGACTCCGGCGGATTAGACCCCCTTCAAGTTGCTTCAGCTGGTCAGTAAATTTTACGATGATATATATCATATATCTATTGCATTTATAGAATTAATCTCCTACTTTTACTGCAGCTGAAGAGCTCATTAAGGAGAAGAAAGTGGATGTAATTATTGGCATGAACAAATGGGAGGAAGCCGCGTTCGTAGCAGCTGTTGGAAACAAGGAAAAGGTTCCGATTATTTCATTTGCGGCTCCTGCCATAACCCCCCCGCTGATGGAACGCCGTTGGCCTTTCTTGATACAAATGGCTAACGACGGTTCTGCCCAAATCAAATGCATTGCAGATATTGTTAAGGCGTACAAATGGAAAAGGGTTGTGGTGATATATGAAGATGACGTGTATGACAGTGACTGGGGGATGTCAGCTCTTCTTCTATCCAAGGCTCTTCAGGATGTTGATTCAGAGATCGAGTATCGTTTAGTTCTTCCACCATCTTCTCCAGAAGAGTTTGTTCTGGGCGAGCTGCTGAAGCTACGGAAAGCAACCAAATCTCGGGTATTCATCGTTCTTCAGTCATCGTTGTCGACGGTGACTCATTTGTTCGGAGAAGCTGATAAAGTTGGACTTATAGAGAGAGACTCGGCTTGGATTATGACCGACAGTGTAACAAGTTTGCTGGACTCGGTTGACGACTCTGTTTTTTCCTCTATGCAAGGTGCTTTAGGGATCAAGACCTACTATTCTAATGCTACTGATTCTTATAAAGATTTCTATGCCCAGTTCTCAAAAAAAATCCAACTCCAGTATCCAAAGCCGGGAATTCATGCTCTACGAGCATATGATAGCATTAGGGCCATTTCACAGGCCATAGAGACAAGGACGAGTAACAGCAGTAGCGCAGAGATGCTGTTAAGGAATATAGTATCAAGCAGTTTCTCTGGTTTAAGTGGCGAAATACGTTTCGAAGCAGGAAAGCCGTTGCAAACTCCCCCATTGAGGATTGTAAATGTGGTAGACCAGACAGATAAGAGGTATGAAGAATTTGGCCCGGGAAGTTACGCAGAAGGTAGAGAGAAAACTGCACAACTTTTGGATGGCGCCTCAATAATTTGGCCCGGGAACTTAAGAAGAGGGTCACCAAAAGGGTGGGTAATGCCTACTGGCGAGAATCCATTGAAAATTGTTGTTCCCAGTAGAACTTCATTCCAGAAGTTTGTGAAGGTAAATGACAGCAACAAAGATGATATCAAATATGGTGGTTGGTGCATTGAAGTTTTCAAGACGGTGCTATCTAATTTGAGTTATATTTTGCCGTATGAATTTATGCCGCCCTTCCACGGCACCTACGACGAATTGGTTTACAGCGTCTCTAACAAGGTATAGACTTTGAAACTCTTTTTATTATCTTTTTATGCTTCATCCTTTATACGTTCCACCCAGCAACATGTGCCTTCTAGATATGACATATATTTTGGACAAATGAAATCAAATTTGATAGAGCTAGCGCCAATGGCGCCAACAATCAATTTGATAGAGCTGCTGGTTTATCTCTGTCTTGAATTTGAAATGTTGTTTTCATCTGCTGCATTATCTGCTCTTGCACTTGGAACTTGCAGGACGAGCAGCAAATATATGACCAAAACTAAAACCATTTGTATATAACCTGGAATTTTCTCATTTGATGATTGCTATGTTTTTTCAATTTTCCGAATACAATTTCTTGTTTCTGATAAAGACTAGCTACCCTTGTCATGTGGATCAAAAACAATGGAAGACATATGATGCTGTCGTTGGTGACGTGACCATATTAGCTGACAGATTGGAATACGTGGACTTTACTCAGCCATACACCGAGTCAGGGTTGTCCATGATAGTTCCTGCAAAACCTGAAGGGACAGCATGGATGTTTTTGAAGCCTTTCACGTGGGAAATGTGGGTGGTGACTGGTGCCATTATGCTTTACACAATGCTTATAATTTGGTTCTTGGAGCATCGATTCAATCAAGAATTTGGTGGCCCATGGAAGAATCAGATTGGCACCACATTTTGGTTCATATTCTCCTCTCTGTTCTTCGCTCACAGTAAGTACCAAATTTCTAGAATTATGACAAGAAATATTCTATGATGCTCACCACAAAAACATATGACTTGCATTCAATAATGTTATCTAAACAACTCAATATTGTTATTAATTAGTGTGGATGTCATTCAACTAAATTAGTAAAGTTTCTTGTTATTGGACAAAAGGGCATAGTACCTTAACAACACAAACTTGTTACTGCTCTATATAAGACAGTACTTCAGAGAAATTAGTCGGAGTTTAAGGGTTAATTAGGATGCTAGAATACTACAAAAATTACAAGGTTGCAGCCCTGAGTTTGTATGCATAGACACCGAGTTCAAATCGTATCTGACTTGAAAATTTACTTGTTTGTGAATCAAACACTGCATTATTTGAAGCAAGAATTTGCTGACCACATTGACCCCTGCAGGATTATGCTAAATCTAATATGATAAGGCTTTATAATCAACAGGAGCCCCAGATATGGACTTTACTAACGTAATGCTTCATCATATTTATTCATTTCTTTATTTAGTCTAAGATTTCTTATTTACCACTCGTAGCCTCTCGATCTATAAATATAGACCATTATAATACAGTTCGTCATAGTTCAATATATTCAAGATGTAGCCTTAATGCTTCATCTGTCTCTTTCTCTCTCATATTATATGATGTCCCATTATATATTTATATGATGACCAATTTGAAATATCTAATTAATGCTTGTGATCGAATCAAATCGTCGCCTTTTTTTGCTAAGTAATTAGAACTGCCGGTCATGAACTCCATGTTTTATCTTTGCAGAAGAGAAAATTAATAGCAACTTAACTCGAGTGGTGGTGGCAGTATGGCTTTTTGTTGTGTTGATCTTAACCTCGAGCTACACTGCTAGTCTGTCTTCTTTGCTCACCGTGCAACGACCACAAACAGATAATATAGATATCGAGTGGCTAAAGAGCAGCAACTCAAAAGTTGGTTGTGATAATGATTCATTTGTCAGGAATTACCTGGAGGATGTGATTGGATTCAATTCAGAGAACATCATCACAGTTTCCAACGAATCTGAGTACACAGGTCTATTTGAGAAGAAGAACATAACTGCTGCCTTTCTTGAACTTCCATACAAGAAAGTTTTTATCAACAAGCATTGCAAGGGATACATTACCACCACCACACCTACTACCTATAAATTTGGAGGATTTGGATTTGTGAGTAGTTACTACAACTTTGCTGTTTCAATTTTCAAGTTGATCGATTGATCATCCCAAATTTCCATAGTAAATATTGCCAAAAAAGATTTAAAATACACCACTTGAAGATGGTAAGCTAGCTCCCCAATAGCCACTTAAAAGAATCTTTTTCTCTAATAGGTATCGATTCTTATCTTTCATGCAGGCATTCCAGAAAGGCTCTCCAATAGCTAGGGATTTTTCAGAATCAATTTTAAGGCTATTAGAAGACGGTAAGCTCACACCACTTGAAGATGAATGGTTGACTCCTTCAAATGAGTGTTCAGTCAATGTAACATCCAATAGGACAGAACATTTGAGCCTCCAGAGCTTCTGGGGTCTCTATCTTATATATGGTGTAATTTCTACATTTTGTTTTCTACTATCATTAATCCGGCCACTAACTAATTAAAGAGGTATCAGAGGCATACGAAGGCAATGCAACTTCAAGCAATAGGGTTGCAAGATATGTACTTAATTTTACAATGGAGAGATCAATATTCCAGGGAGATCTTCTTTTTTGCTCCGGACAATATTCATGCCTCCGCACCTACTGAAATTGAAATATATGCCATAGAACTCAATATGTATATATTGAATGCACCAAGTACGAAAGCTAGGTATTAGATGAAAAATGTACGAGCTTCTTGTCGTATTTGTTATAAATACATTTCAATTTTATTTTATTTTTTCTTTTTTGATGAATAAGCATTTGTGCAAACTTCTTATACCGTTCGATCTAAATTAATGAGCTCCTTTCGTTTAGCTTGTGTCGAACTTCTTGTACGTACCGTTGGATCTAAATGTTTTGAATGTCCTCAATATCCAGTACTCAACCAAAGAACTAGGGTTGAGCAAAACAAATAATTAGTACATAGAAAAGAGCTCTTACAAGAGGATCGAGCTAGGGCATCGGCGTGGAATTTTGTATCTTTGAATTGGTCAGCTGAGAAGAAGCTAGTCGACTGAAATACGTACCTTAGACTAAGTCACCAACGAAAAGGTTATAATTAAGTACTGAAATAGGATTTGACAACATAACTTTCATCACTTGCGGAGTTACCGTGAAGTCTCTAACGCTTTGTTTGTTTCAACATTAACTGTTTTTCATTGTAAATTATTTTTAATGAAAATAAAAAATAATAATAATTTTTTTAAAATATTTTTTTAACATTTGATTATTACGAAAAAATCACTAACAACGAAAAATCATCGGTAACGAAATCTTGTCACTGGTCAACAGAATTCCAGCTACTTTTGTTAGATTCCGAACATAAAGGCTGGAATCTAGCGATAATGACCAGATTCCGGCCAATTTCTACAGAATATGGTTGCTGAAATTTGGCAACAGTGACTAGACGTAGTCGGATTCCAGCAAACCAGTGCCAGATTCCAGCACCTGTACGTCGGATGCCAAAATTCGAGGACCTTCGTCGATAGATTCGAACCACCAACAAACTTCAATGTCCTATAGTGGCAGATTTCCACAAACGACCTACAACAACGAAGAGTTTAAATCCAAAAAACTATTTACGGTTTTTAAAACTGATTTTTGTTGACCGTTATTTTCAGTTACACTAAACATTAATATATATATATATATATATATATATATATATATATATATATATATATATATATATATATATATATATATATATATATATTTTATGCCCTAACAAACGGGAAGGAGCATAAGTCAGAATTTTTTGGGAAATGGAAATTATTGTTTGAATGAGAGGAAACTTAATACTCGGCTGAGATTTTTCAATGTCATGCAACAGAATGTTTTGGATTTTTCAATGTCAAACGTCTCGAATCTTTGAAAATCAAAACTTACGATCCGAATAGAAAATGAGTGGTTTGCACGGAACTGCGGGCACAGAAGCAGTAGATGGTAAGATTGAAAACGAAAAGAGGGGAAAGCAAAATAGAAAATGATATTAGATAAATGTTACATACCTAGCTAATGTCACAACAGTACTATATCTTTTCTTTATTTTTATTTTTATTTTTTTTTTATGAAATAACATCCGATTGTCAGCTTCTCCTAAATTATCAATTACGTAAATATTCTACTCAAACTATCAAAAATTGTTAATCTACTAAATACCAAAAAAAAAATTTAATGCCCTAAAGACACTATATCTTGTGGTCTACTCTTTATAGAATGAGATGGTAGGTGATTACACCTAGCATCTCCCAAGATGGTGGCTGGAAATCCCTAGGATTGGTGGTGGCTGGCGAATGTAATTGGAGTTAATAGCAGCAACGATGATTGAAGATGCCCTTTAACAACCATAGGCCAAAAAGGGCCAAAATGAGAGCCAACAAGAGCTAAAATGAGGCCAATTATGGGATTTAAATGGTCATGAGTCATCAAACAATACAACAAAAGCCAAAAGATGAGTCTAGGTCAACAACAGGACCAACAATATACCAAATAAATGGGCCAACAAATTAAAGAGCCAAAATATGGGTAACTTTAATTGCCTCTCCTTTTTATTAACCGATTTATTTTTCTCGGGTTTCTCTTTTTTAAAAAAAATTAAATAAAAATTAAAAATAAAATAAAATAAAGATCATTATTACATAGCACTATACATCATAGAAAACCCTAGGAGAGCTCACACCCATTGAGCGACAATAGACATACAAACCCAATATGACAGACAAACCCGATATGACATCCCACAAAAATACTTCCCATGAAAAACAAGCTGAATGTTGTCAACGTGCATGCCACTACAATAGCAAATCCTGTAGATCCTCACTAGCGTAATTCGAGGGAGCTCAACGTCATGAACTCAATCGGGCTACAGCAACATATCCTCACCAAAGAAATTAAGGGATCTCAACATAAATAAAATCACTCACTCATTCAATGGCCACATACCTTAAGAGGATGAGGACTTGCACAGCACGACCTGAATGCGGTAGCAGTCTAGGCAACATCAATCTGTCTGGTAAGGAAGAAAATGACAATCTCATTTGAGCAGGATTTGATCTCCATAAGCGCATTGAAGCAAGGAACAATGTGTTAAACATAATGATGCAGCTGACACGGCAACAACATTTGTTGAAGATAGCTAGTTGCAAGACAGCATCTTGGAGAAATTGCAGCGGCCACAAATTTGTTAGACTAAATGCTTCAGCTGGTGATGACTCTACACCAGCTGACCAATCTGCCCCTGCCATAGCGTGCGGCTCACACTCAAATGGAGACAAATCCCCACAAATCAAGCTACTACCATACAGAGGCTAATATGTGCTGCCAACCGAAAATAATGACAGATGGCAAATCAAGCTATTGCCATACAGAAAAGCTAATATGTGCTGCCAGCCAAATAGAATGACAGATGTCAAATATCAATGTATAAAGGGAAAGAAGCTGCACACCAATCTCCATAAACCAGTCAAGCAATCACAAAGGCAAAGGAAAGGGAAATCACAATCACGATGATAAAGGAATGAAGGAATCAGTCTACAAGCCTTGTTTGGAAATATATTGACAATCACTTGTAATCAGGAAATCAGCACTTTAGTTTCTATGTCAGCATACTCTGCGTGTGTGTATATAAGGCCATTTGCTTCACCTGTAATATTATTGGATACAAAATATATTTCTCCATCTTTCTTTTCATGGTATCAGAGCTGTTACAGCCAACGCTTAACTCTCGATCCTTCATGGCTTCCTCTAGCAACACCCAATCCAACAATGTTTTCTCCCTTGCTAGTCCTGCTCCAACAGTTCAAGTCAAATTTGACAACCACAACTATCCAAGCTGGTTGTCTCAATTCATGCCGATTCTTCGTACTCATGAGTTCACGGGCATAGT
This sequence comes from Alnus glutinosa, assembly GCF_958979055.1. NCBI lineage: Eukaryota > Viridiplantae > Streptophyta > Magnoliopsida > Fagales > Betulaceae > Alnus > Alnus glutinosa. The sequence goes on from NC_084890.1 coordinate 10,158,092, forward strand.
TGACGGTTCAGAGCCTTGCCCTCCACAATATGTTCCTGATGATAAAGGTAAGGAAATACTCAATCCAGAATATGTTAATTGGACAAAGAATGATCAATGTCTTCTTAACATGATCCTTGTAACTTTGTCTGAAAATGTTTTGTCCACTGTGTTTGGACTTAACACATCTCGGGAAGCTTGGACTTCCTTGGCAAACCGATTTGCCTCACAATCTAAGTCCCGGATTACTCAGTTGAAACGATAGCTTCAGACTATTCGACAGGATACTAAGACCTGTGCTGAATACCTGCAAATTGCCAAAGGTTTTGCTGATTAGTTGGCCATTGTTGGTAACCCTATTGATGATGCAGATCTTATTTCTTTTCTAATTGGGGGTTTGAATCCTTCCTTTAATCCATTTATTACCTCATATTCCTTGGCTACTCGTGACAAAATGAAGTTTGATGATTTTCGTGATGAATTACTCAACCATGAAACTCTCTTACAGCAGCAGACAAGTGCTGCAGATTCTGCAACATTTGCACTATTTTCTACCAAACCTGCAGGAGACCGAAACTGGCAGCAAAGGAACAAGCCACACAAAACATGAAGTTCTCAACAAGGAGTCCCCACCAGAACTATCATCAGAAATTTTTCTCCACGACAGCATTCATTTTCCATGGCTCCAAGATCCCACAACTTTCATCCTCGGCAACACTCATACTCTCCAGACTTGGGGCACTCCAACTCTCCCATGCAGACATACCGCAACAGAGGACCTAACCACACCTCAAATCCAAGTCCAAATGGCACTCATTTTGGTCACAGCAGCAGGCCACCATGTCAAATCTATGGAAAGACTAGTCACTTGGCTCTGGACTGTTTTCACTGTATGGATTATGCATACTAAGGCAAACATCCACCACCTCAGTTGGCAGCAATGGCTGCCCAAACCAATGCTACAATTGATGATCAGCCATGGTTCGCTGATAGTAGGGCTAATGCCCACATAACCAATGATCTGGACAACTTGAGCAATCAACAACCCTTCCAGGCTGATGACACTGTCGCTGTCGGTAATGGTGCTGGGCTCCTAATCAAAAACATTGGTTTTTCTACACTTCACTCTTTGTCTAACTCTACTTTTCACCTTAAACAAATTCTGTCCACAAGCCACTGCAAATCTCTTATCTATTCAACGTTTCTGCATTGATAATGATTGTTATTTTATTCTCATTGCCGATTATTTTTATGTGAAGGATTGTCAGACTCATGCGGTGCTTCTGGAGGGCAGAAGTGAGAATGGCCTCTATCCCATTAGGCTGCGCAAAACATCTCTCAGAGATCACCACTCTTTTACTGCATTTCTTGGAATAAAAACCTCTTCAATGGGGTGGCACTTTAGACTAGGACACCCTGCCTATGATCTTGTTTCCCGAATTGTTAAGAACTTTGATTTACCTTTGTCTCTCAAAAATATGAATAAAGATGTTATTTGCATTTCATGTCAACAAGGCAAAAGAAAAAGACTACCTTTTACTCCATCTCAGCGTGTCTCAACTCAACCTCTCCAATTAATTCACACAGATGTGTGGACATCACCGGTTTTCTTTGTAAGTGGCTACAAATATTATGTAGTCTTTATTGATGATTTCTCCCGATTCTCTTGGATTTATCCACTTCATGCAAAATCTGGTGTCTTTGACCAATTTGTCAAATTTAAACTCATGGTTGAAAATCAATTCTCACTCACCATCAAACAAGTTCAATCCGATGGTGGAGGTGAATATAATTCTCTCCAATTTCAATCCTTTTTCACAAAATTTGGGATAATTCACAGAAAATCATGTCCTCACACATCTCAACAAAACGGTCTTGTAGAGAGAAAATTGAGACACATCTTAGAAACAGGTTTAACCCTCCTTGCTCATGCTTATCTCTCCAATAAATATTGGGTAGATGCCTTCCTCACTTCTGTTTACATCATTAACCGGTTACCTACTCCTCTTCTAGATTTCTTTAACGCCCCGCTTTTAATACCACTCTGTAAAAACTTGCATGAAATTGCAGTTATCACCACAATCTCATGTTGTGGTCAAGTGAGTCAACAGTCCTTGACCCAGTGAAATACTGCATTATTTAAAAGTACACTAAGCAATCAAATGATGACAGTTATATAAATACACAACCTTGTATACTTCTTACTTTAACCTTAATTGAACCTATGTTCCATCAATTTGAAGCCTATGCTTTGCTTATTATGAGCTTATGCTCCGTTAGATTGAAGCCTATGCTTCTTTCATTATGAGCCTATGCTCAATGCTTACAAATGGAAGCCTATGCTTCATTAAATCTCTCAGGGGCCTATGCTCCTTCTGGTGGCCTATGCTCACCCGCTTTGTTATTAATCCTTCAACCTTTGGTTTATCCGTCGGTCTTATCAGTGAATTGATGCCTTGGTACCTAAACTTCGTTTTACCCGCTGGTCTAGTCAATTACTTGACGCCTTGGTTTGTAAACCTCAGTTCATCCGTTGGTCTCCTCAATCACTGACGCCTTGGTACCTAAACCTCTAGTCTTTTTATTAACCCATTTATAACTCAGATTATGCAAACATCATATACATAATTCCAACCAGAGCATGTTAAACATATAAAATGTCAAACCATATGCATACAATTAAATAAAGCAGACTTCAACACATAATAAAAAACCACAATACGTATCATCCTCAGTGAGTAAGAAATACTCACAGCAATTCTTCTGGCTTCAAGAAATGTTTATAGATATAATCACTGCAATATAATTTAATACAGACAATAGTAAATTAGCATAATTCACTAAACATACATTTTAATCCTATTTAAATTTTATCTCCTATTTTCACTTGAACATTACCACGACATATAAAATTGATTAATTATAATGCCACATATTTCATGTGGGCATTATAACATTATTCATAGATAATGACCAAAACACCAATTTTAGTTAAAATGGCTTTATAAAAGCTTTAATATTAAAAATCATATATATTTATTTTTATATCAAATAAACATAAAAACCTTATTTTATTCTTATAAAATCCGGACAAAATAACAGCACTAGTATTAATAACGCCTAAAATACTTTAAAATATTTTAAAACAATTGGGCGGCATAACGATGCTTTTATAAAAATATTTATTTATTAATTAAATACTCCGCTTGAACCTGATTTAAAACCAATATTAAAATGTTAGATACTTAAAATAATAAGAACTGTAAAATCACAAAACATTAAAACAAGACTAATAAATCAAAGTCTTTCCAAATATCTCAAAATACAATTTTGAGATATTAAAGAGTCCCTTTATTCCATTACTTAGACAAAAAGTAGTGATAGATTTATATATCATCTAGCCTTATTTTCCTTATAAGTGACAAGAGAGTAATTAAGAAAAGACAAAAGAATAAAGAGGGAAAAGAGAAAGAGATAGGTCCACGTATAATGTAGAGAGTTCCAGTTAAAAACCTTATTTTATTCTTATAAAATCCGGGCAGAATAACGGCACTAGTATTAATGCACAAAAATATTTTAAAACAATTGGGCGGCGTAACGATGCTTTTATAAAAATATTTATATATGCTTTTTAATGTTAAAGCTTTTATAATGCCATTTTAACTAAAATTGGTGTTTTGGTCATTATCTATAAATGATGTTATAATGCCCACATAAAATATGTGGCATTATAATTAATCAATTTTATATGTCGCGGTAATGTTCAAGCGAAAATAGGAGATAATATTTAAATAGGATTAAAATGTATGTTTAGTGAATTATGCTAATTTACTATTGTCTGTATTAAATTATATTGCAGTGATTATATCTGTGAACATTTCTTGAAGCCAGAAGAATTGCTGTGAGTATTTCTTACTCACTGAGGATGATACGTGTGTGGGTTTTTGATTATGTGTTGAAGTCTGCTTTATTTAATTGTATGCATATGGTTTGACATTTTATATGTTTAACATGCTTTGGTTGGAATTATGTATATGATGTTTGCATAATCTGAGTTATGAATGGGTTAATAAAAAGACTGGAGGTTTAGGTACCAAGGCGTCAGTGATTGAGGAGACCAACAGATGAACTGAGGTTTACAAACCAAGGCGTCAAGTAATTGACTAGACCAGCGGGTAAACCGAAGTTTAGGTACCAAGGCATCAATTCACTGATAAGACCGACGGATAAACCAAAGGTTGAAGGATTAATAACAATACGGGTGAGCATAGGCCACCAGTAGGAGCATAAGCCCCTGAGAGATTTAATGAAGCATAGGCTTCCATTAGTAAGCATTGAGCATAGGCTCATAATGAAAGAAGCATAGGCTTCAATCTAACGGAGCACAGGCTCATAATAAGCAAAGCATAGGCTTCAAATGGATAGAACATAGGTTCTTAGTAAGTTTAATGCAAGAAGTATAAAAGGTTGTGCATGTATTTATATAACTGTCATCATTTGATTGCTTAATATACTTTTAAATAATGTTGTATTTCACTGTGGTCAAGGACTGTTGACTCACTTGACCACAGCATGAGATTGTGGTGATAACTGCAATCTCATGCAAGTTTTTGCAGGGTGAATCGAAGGTCAAGACTATTGGAATAATTATTTTAATATGAAATATTTGTTATGTTGGAGAAGACAATAATTATGTATTTATTAAGTGCCGCTTGTGGCACATATGTTATTATTTTGGATGTAATTATTATATCAGAACAAAAGGTTATTATATTTTTATATATTGATGTTATTTAGTCAGCTCTGATGTGTCATTGTTAAAGAAAAATTATATTCCGCTGCTAATTTATAACTCTGATGAGTTAGTAATGTCACGTGGAAATCGAAAAAATTTCACTTACGGTTTTTGTAAAAGCGGGGCGTTACAATTTCCAGTCTCCCTTTTCCAAGTTATACAACAAGGCACCTGATTATCAAGGCCTTCGGGTCTTCGGGTGCAAGTGTTATCCTCTTGTCCGGCCTCATGGGTTACACAAGTTGGAATATAGGTCCAAGCCATGCATCTTTCTTGGTTATCATCATGCTGGCTACAAGTGTATGGATCCTATAACAAATAAAGTTTACCTATCTAGACATGTGGTGTTTGATGAGAGTACTTTTCCAGCCAAAGAACAGGACACTCAGCTGCTGCCTTCCAAGATCACTGCACAGAATGATCAACCTTGGTCTCTTCCAGTAAGTTTTTCCTTTCCTTCTCATACTCATTTGACATATGCACCTCGTGATTCCCACATATCCAGCATGTCCCATCCCCCTACTGACCAATCTGCTCCTCCAGCCTTTCCTTGTTTACACATTACTTCTGACCCTCTGCCTCCACCTGACAGTATGCCTCAACCAGCCCCTATGCCTCTCCCTACTCCCCAACCCCCTCAAGTTCCTACTCCCGAACCTCCTTCATCACCTCCACCCTCCATTTCATTTGCTTCCGACAGTATCTATGCATCTCCTTCTCCATCTCATCTTCCTTCCCCTCTTGTCCCTGCACCATTACCTCCCACCCTTCCCCACATCCTTACCAGATCCCAAACCGGTTCCCTTAAACCCAAAACCTTCCCTGACTTCAAGCTTTTTAACTCAACCAAGCACCCCTTTCAATCTTTTCATACTATTCTTTCCGAGAAGGAGCCCAACAGCTTTACTAAAGCTGCCACTGATTCTAGATGGAGGGACGCTATGCTTCAAGAGTTTCAGGCCTTGGTCTCCAATAGCACTTCGACCTTGTGTCCTCGCCCGTTGCATCACAACATTATTCACAACAAGTGGGTGTATAAGATCAAACAAAAACCTGATGGTTCTGTTGAGCGGTTTAAGGCGCGACTTGTGGCAAGAGGCTTTGAACAACGGTGTGGTATCGACTATAATGAGACTTTTAGCCCAGTGATTAAACCTGCCACCATCCGGATTCTTCTTTGCTTGGCCATTCAATTTGATTGGTCTATCCGTCAATTGGATATATCCAATGCTTTTTTACATGGTTATCTTGGCGAAGAGGTGTTCATGGAACAACTTCAGGGGTTTGTGGACAAGGCTCATCCTGACTATGTTTGTAAACTCCATAAATCATTATATGGTCTAAAGCAAGCTCCAAGGGCCTGGTTTAATCGCCTTTCCTCCTTTCTGCTGGAACTTGGCTTTGTAGCTTCCTTGGTGGATCCCTCATTATTTATCTTCACCCATGATAATATTCGGTTGTTTATGCTTATCTATGTCGATGAAATAATCTTAACAGGTTCCCATGCTACTGCCATTCGGTCCCTCATCTCCACACTTCAGCAGGAGTTCCCTTTGAAGGACCTTGGCCCTCTTGGGTTTTTCCATGGCATCCAAGCCACCCGAACTGCTGCTGGTCTCCACCTCTGCCAGGCCAAATACATTTCAGATTTACTCCATCGTGTTCAGATGCAAGGCGCGAAACCATCCACCTCCCCGTGCTCTTCCAGCACCAAACTCTCCAAGTTTGATGGGGTTACTCTCTCCGATCCCTCCGAATACCGACATGTTGTTGGTTCCCTCCAGTATTGCACCCTCACAAGGCCTGAGATTGCTTTTGCCGTTAACCAACTTTGCCAACATCTCCACTCTCCCACGACAGCCCACTGGACAGCGGCTAAGAGAGTCCTCCACTACTTGAAAAATTTTGTTGACCATGGTTTACTCTACACCAAGGGACCTCGTACATTATCTGCCTATTGTGATGCGGATTAGGCATGCAGCACTGATGACCGTAAGTCTACCTTAGGTTCTGCTATCTTTCTTGGTAATTGTCTAGTTGCTTGGAGTGCAAAGAAACAGGCCATTGTCTCTCGCTCGAGCACGGAGGCCGAATATCAGGCATTGGCCCTTACCACTGCTGATTTGTTTTGAATAAGAATGTTGTTCAAAGACCTTGGCATCTCCCTCCCTTCTGTGCCTGTCTTATGGTGTGATAATGTAAGTGCCATTGCCTTGGCCTCCAATCTAGTATTCCATGCAAGGACCAAACACATAGAGGTTCATTACCATTTTGTTCGCGAGAAAGTTGTAAACCGTGACATCTGTGTTAAGTTCATTTCCTCCGGTGATCAGATAGCAGATGTCTTTACTAAAGGACTTGCTTCGCCTCAGTTCCTAGTTTTTAAATCCAAGCTCATGGTGGTCCCCGCCATTAGCTTGCGGGGGGCTGTTAGACTAAATGCTTCAGCTGGTGATGACTCTACACCAGCTGACCAATCTGCCCCTGCCATAGCATGCGGCTCACACTCAAATGGAGACAAATCCCCACAAATCAAGCTACTACCATACAGAGGCTAATATGTGCTGCCAACCGAAAATAATGACAGATGGCAAATCAAGCTATTGCCATACAGAGAAGCTAATATGTGCTGCTAGCCAAATAGAATGACAGATGTCAAATATCAAAGTATAAAGGGAAAGAAGCTGCACACCAATCTCCATAAACCAGTCAAGCAATCACAAAGGCAAAGGAAAGCGAAATCACAATCACGATGATAAAGGAATGAAGGAATCAGTCTACAAGCCTTGTTTGGAAATATATTGACAATCACTTGTAATCAGGAAATCAGCACTTTAGTTTCTATGTCAGCATACTCTGCGTGTGTGTGTGTATAAGGCCATTGGCTTCACCTGTAATATTATTGGATACAAAATATATTTCTCCATCTTTCTTTTCAAAATTCTGCAATATCAACCTCCACATACCACTCTATGATGCGTGACACCAAAGGAAAGCAACAAGGTCAATATATGGAAGCAATCAAGCCAACCCAATATGGATGCAATCAGACCAATATGGAATCCAACAGAGACGTGACACTAAAGGCAAACCAACAAAACCAATATGGATACAATTAACCAGCAAATCACTGCCTGCCTTGCTGATCAAGCATTTTGAGACACAGCCGTAGCGCACACATTATGAACTTGGAAAAACCTATAAGGAAGGAAAGTTTGGAGGAGACAAATCTCATATAGCAACGTTCAGGGATCATGCATTAATCAAATTAGCCGCAGCAGAATATGTACCGATTCTAGAAAAAAAAATTTCTTCAAGATAAACAAAGTTAAGTTATTTAAGTTAACATGTTCAGAGTACTTACAATGGAAATCGGCCTCCCCTAGGCTACTAGGGCCAGTTGACTTTGAAGCTTACATGTTGAATGTTGACTTTGACGCGTGAGTGTGGACTCACAACTTGAAGTAATAAAACTGTCTAACAATTGTATTTAATACTTCACTATAGCCATCTATTTATAGACTTGGGTTTACTTCTTCTGATAGAATTAGGAGATAATCTAAAGATGTAGTTAAGATAGCATAGGAGTCATTGGAGGAGTATAATTCCTCCTCCTAGCTACTAGGATACATAGCCAAGGTGTAACGATCCACCCCCAATGACACAATATTGTCCGCTTTTGGCTCCCCAAATCAGACTTCCCAGGAGGTCACCCATCCTGGTACTACTCTCGCAGAAGCACGCTTAACTGCGGAGTTCTGATAGGTTCATGGCCATCATTATGATGTCCCACATCGCCTGGGAATGAAGATGTGCTTATATGTATAAATGTACCCTTTTATGACACAACGCGTTTTAAAGCTGCGATGGTCATGAACCTATCAGAACTCTGCAGTTAAGCGTGCTTCTGCGAGAGCAATCCCAGGATGGGTAACCTCTTGGGAGGTCTGGTATGGGGAGCCAAAAGCGGACAATATTGTGTCATTGGGGGTGGGTCGTTACAAATGGTATCAGAGCCATTGCCCAGCCTGAGATGGTGGGAGCATGCACAAGCCCAATGAGGGACGCCAGAAGGGACGCTGGATCCAAAAAGGGGGTGATTGTGATGTCCCACATCGCCTGGGAATGAGGATGTGCTTATATGTATAAATGTACCCTTTATGACACAACACGTTTTAAAGCCGTGATGGTCATGAACCTATCAGAACTCTGCAGTTAAGCGTGCTTCTGCGAGAGCAATCCCAGGATGGGTGACCTCCTGGGAGGTCTGGTATGGGAAGCCAAAAGCGAACAATATTGTGTCATTGGGGGTGGGTCGTTACACAAGGAATATCTCCCATTGGCCATGCATTAACTAGCTAATGGGGAGATAATATCTTCACATGCATCTAGGGCTAGGTTTTTAACCCTAACACATTGCTACATATTTTTCAGCATGGGCTTGGGTTTTATACCTGAGGCCCAATGCTTATTTATCTCTTCTTAAGCCCATAGGAGTTAATTCCTAAGCCCATAACAATTAAATTGCTTAAGCCCATGGAAATTAATTACTAAGCCCAATCATCTCAAAGTAATAAGCCACTTAGGAATTATATTCTTTTAGCTCATGTTTTATTAAATAAAACAATCCAACATAAATAAATATATAACAGAGAAGCTTATAGTATCTGGTCAATTTACATCAGCTCAAAGAATGACCTAAAGAAAAAATACAATTAGCTATAAATAGGTCTGTGAGAATTTCACATGACCCATTTAATCACAATTGATTCCACTAAACAAATGTGATTGCACTCTAATATTTATTTTCAAATTAATGAATCAATCCCCGTGACATACTTATTTATTACATACTACTCTTCCATAGAATCATTTTGTAGTCGAACCAAAGCCAATACACTGTTACTTAGTTCACTACCTCTTTTCCTTGATAATCCTAATTTAATTATATGATATATCATTTTTTGTACCTTGTGAGTTTTTTATCTCACATTGCACAAAATGAAGTTTCAGTAAATATCACCAAAACACTCAAACCCGAATTTTAGAATAATTAACCTCATTAAATCTACATCAAGGGGAATATTCCTTATTGCTTTGTTCTTTATGACAAAGGATTTGGATTCTTTCTTGAAGAAAGTATTCCCACAATGCTACATGCGATCATTTGATCTCATTCTTGTACAGTAAAGTGACATACACTTCACATCTGAGTTTGCAATCTTTTCAGGATTTAGAGTAACTGTTATAAGTTGTCGTACACGTACATCATTCTTAATCACAGTGTTGAAAGAATGATAACTCACGTGGTCACCGTTTGGTGCATTGCACTACCTTGCGCTTACACCAACATATCAACCCGAAGCCGTATCTGTTTCTCCTAATCAAGATAAATCATTAAGGTTGACGTGTTATAGTTTAAATGGATTTTCCAGTTCTATTTATGACTACGAACAATCTTTTCTGAACTATAGGGTTAAATAGCCTATACACCCCTGTGCTTTACGACCTTTATTTTTTGCCCCCTCAGTTTTTTTTTTTTTTTTTACCAAATTTGGTACTTGTGGTATGAGAAAAGACGGAAATGATACCTCCGTCCAAATTTCCGTACAAAACTAACGTCTAGCCATGTCATTCTACAGGTGTCGGCGTGCATGCACGACACCTGTCCCCCTGGTACACCTCAGCGCTGAAGTGGGTATCATTTTTTTATTATTATTATTTTAATGATTTCTTTTATATATATATATATATATATATATATATATATATATATATATATATATATATAAATTAAAAAAAAAATTCTGGGGTGGCCCAGCCACCCCCAAGGCCATTTTTGGGGATGGCCGAACCACCCCTATGGCCCTTGGGGGTGGTTCGGCCACCCCCAGACCGGCCGGTCTTGAGTTGGCCAAGCCCTCCCTAGAAATTTTTTTTTAAAAAAAAAAAAACCTTAAAATTAAAAACCACAATTTTTTTTTCTAATATATACCCTTGTGGTTTTATACATTTCATAATGTGTCCCATGTGATTTTAATAAGTACCAGAAACGGTACTTTAGTTTTGTAATTATATTACAAATGGTACTTTATACACAAATAATATTTGGTATGCCTCTTTTGAACTAAAAGTAACATGAATGCCTGTCGTGTATCAAAATAATATGTTGACAAGAATTGAACCCTTAATAAAAAAATAAAAAAATAAAAAACAAAAAACAAAACACAATCGGTCATGTGTAACAATTGGAAACACAAAATTATATGTGTGGCCAATTGATATAACCCAAAAAATGACAAAATGTTTGTTACTTAAATACAAATTTTTCTAATATATACCCCTGTGGTTTTATAAATTTCATGATGTGCTCCTTGTGGTTTGAATAAGTATCAGAAATGGTACCTTGAAAATGGCTCAGCTACCCCCTTAGCCAAAATAGGGGTGGCAGCCACCGCAGATATATATATATATATATATATATATATATATATATATATATATATATATATATATATATATATATATATATATATATATATATATATATATATATATAAAAGAAATCATTAAAATAAAATAAAAAATGGTAGCCACGTCAGCGCTGAGGTGTGCCATGGGGATAGGTGTTGCACATGTACACCGACACATGTAGGATGACGTGGCTGGACGTTAGTTTTGGACGGGAAACTGGACGGAAGTTCCATTTTCGTCTTTTCATATACCACATGTACCAAATTTGATAAAAAGTAAAACTGATCGGGCAAAAAATAAAGGTCGTAAAGCACAGGGGGCAAATAGGTATTTAACCCTAAACTTTAAAGACCTATGACTATGATATTGTGTATGATAATCTCATTACTCCCACATAAGTCAAATACAATATAACTTAGGGACTTTACATGTATATCATATAATAAATTCAAATATATATATATATATATATATATATATATATATATATATATATATATATATATAATGTTCAATATTATATAATTTTGGAAAAACAACTTAATGCAATTGGAGTTTTGGACACCAGTTCCAACATAATCTTGTACCAATTCTGATTGATTGTTAATCAGAATTATTTGTCCCTTACTTAGTCTTATGTAAACTAGTATATAATGTTGTAAACTTGACTTGGAATATATTGAAGAACATTTCCACACATTACATCTTTTACAATGACTTAATAAAGATATTGTGCAAATATCCACCTAAATAATAAACGAATAAATGTACGTTTTACTCGCAAGTGCATAAGATCAAAACGATAGTATAGAGAGCAAGTATGAGATCATTCCCACGATGATTGGTAAATTGTGTTCAAAGAGAATTTCCTAAGATAAATATTTTGAATGAAGTAAAATATGATTGCAATGCAATAAAGTAAACAACATAATTGAAAACAATAAATAAAATGGTAGGATTCTGATATCACCACTAATCATACTCTTTTTAGAAAACGATATGCACAATGCTACAGGATTCGGGGTTCTTTCATTACTCTATTATGCTCAGGATTTGGCCATCCAAATTGACATAAATAACAAATCCATACTATATGTATATGATCATAGACAGAGCTAGAAATTTATCCTAGTAGGGGCAAAATTAGAATAACAAAATAAATTTTTATTCTCCTTATATATTCATTTATATTATATATAAAATTATGGTGAACACAATTCAAAATACGAATAATAACACAATATGTATATGTGAATCATAATCTATCAAACTTCATAAATATGTCATAATTAATATATTAATAAGTTGTCATGTAGGCAATAGTACATAATTAAACAAAAATACGAAGTGTCTAAAATTGCATCCTCCTCTTTTTCAGAGAAACAAAATCATCAAGTATCAAAACTGAATTGAAGTTCTCAGAAATTTCCTCTCATTAATATAGACAGCTAAAATATTTGGAAGAAACTCATCATCCATTTGTTACGAAGTCTTGTTTTAACGACTTTCATAGCTGCAAATGCTCGTTCGGTAGTTGTTGTAGACATTGGAAGAGTCAAAACAAGACGAATCAATCTGTCAATAAGATGATATCTCTTTTTGTCTTTATCAATCCTCGACATAATTCTGCAATGGAAGACAAATTTTTTAATTTCGGATCATTAAGCATATCAAGTTGAAAATGCTTCAACTGAAATCTCAAATTAATTTTCTCCTACTTTGAAAAATCAAGAGGATAATACTTCGCTGCAAGCATACATATATCATCAATGCTAAAAGATTTATAGGCATCATTTGGATCCAAAGCTCAACGAAATGTCAAGAGTTCTATTGCCCCTTCACTAAACCTATTATCAAGCTCTTGCAACCGAAAGTCTATGGTAGCATTAAATATGTCAAAATGATAATGATGTTCCACTGTGATGTGATCTTGTTGATGACGACCTTGACGTTGAACATAACTGTTAGTTTGTAATTGGCTGCATTCTGTTGGATAAAATCACTTCTATGTAATATTACTTATTAATCAGGGATACTGTTATATTCAGAGTCTACACTTCAATTATGTGCTTCAAGAAGACTCTGTGCAGAATTCAAGACAGTGAAGTTCAAGTCCCTTGCATCCGTCCGGACGACGTGGTATTTTGTCCCGACGCTCTTCAGTCAAGTAACATCCATCCAGACGACGAGATCTTTAATTCCAGACTCCCATCTGTGTCCAAAAGCTTCAAATTGTTCCAGGTTGCATCCGTTTGGATGCTCAGCAACACGTTCGGATGCTATTCAGTGTTCGACAAGTAAAAGTATTTCCTTTCCAAACACAAATATGAGAAGACAGCTGCAACCGCCGGACGACGTGGTTATTCCGTCCGGACGCTATCCTTGATAAGGCAAGATGTGCAGAAGATTTGCAATCGTCCAGACGTCAATCTACACTGTCCGAACGCTCAGTCCTTATTATGAAAATTGCGTGTAGCAGAAGTGCAACTGTTCGGATGCTACGACAACACTGTCCGGACGCAGCCCTATTCAGGAAAGAATATTAGCGAATTCGAAAAGTCGGTTGCACAATTAGTCGTCCGGATGCTGTCAGCTATCGTCTAGACGCCGCATAGAGAAAATCGATTCATACTCGATTTAGGTCTTCTGTAGCCTATAAATAGAGGCATCTAGGCATGTACAATTTACAGAATTCAGTATTGAATTCTTTAGAGCTTAGAGAGTATTTTTTGGAATTGTTGTACTGATCTACTCGCTCTCAAGCCGTTGCCATTGTGTATTGTTGCTGCGCTACAATTGAAGTCTATCTTAGGGAGAAACCCTAAGGTAAAGAATTTAATTGGAGACCTCTTCAAGTAGGTGACTTGGTTGAGAGGCGTTCGCATTGGGTTATGCGTCAGAGTTCAAGGTACCACTACTGCATCAGGGGTATGTGATTGCTAATGCTTTGTAACTAGCTTTGTCTTCTGAATAGTGGATATCCTGGGTTTGGCTGCTCCAGAGTGATTTTTCTCTTTATTGAGTTTCCACTTCGTTAACAAAATACTTGTGTCATTTAAATCCCACTTATACATTATTTTGTTACACATTGTGCACACACAAACGGTTAATTAGAAGTCATCTATTTTTCAATAACGAGCACCCAAATCTGGAATGTCAATTTTAAATTTATTGCAGAAAGAAACTACTTCCTCAAGCAAACTATCTCAATCTTCATCTCTCAACTTTTGGATGAGTTTTTTTTGTATTAGCAACCAATTGCATATCAGTCAAGATATCTTGAGATTTTTGTTGCAAATGTTGACAAAGACCATCAGTAATACCCATGATTTCCTTCATCAAATGTAAAATAAATATGAATTGAAATGAAGTAATCATTTTATAAGCAGCATTAGTATCCCCACGTTAGGAGTAAGTGAATCCTTCACTTATAATATTTTCAAGCGCTGAACAAGTAGCATTAAACATTCTTACTAAGCTACAAATAGATTGAAAATGAGAACTCTAGCGAGTATCACCAACTCGTTTCAAAGTGCCAATTTGGTTAGCTCATTTTCCAGTTTCAAGATTATCAATAGCTAACAAATGTGCAATTTCTGCTGCTTGAGTAGCTTACAGTTCATCATGACGTTTACATGAAGAACCAACAACATTGATAATGAAATTCAAATTTGAGAAGAACTAATGAACATAAACTACCTATCTAGATGTAGTAACTAATGCTAATTGTAATCGATGAGTGAAACAATGAACATAGTATGAACAAGGACAATCATTAAGAAATAATGCTTCATCATTTTCATTCACCACACATATTACTAGCATCATCATACCCTTGTCCACGAATATTTTGAATATCAAGACGGTGTTGAGAAAGAACAACATATATTTCATTTTTTAAAGTCGATGCCGATGTATCTTTAACATGAACAATTTCAAAGAAACGTTCTTGTATAAAATCATCTTTGTCAACAAATCTTAAAGCAATAGCCATTTGTTCTTTTTTATACTCATCTCGTGCTTCATTTACAATAATGCAAAATTTTGAATCACCAATTTCTCTACGAATTGCATTTCGTACCCTTTTTTCCAAGACATGTAAAAATATCTTTTTGAATATGATGTGAAGTATATTTAGCATTTTGTGGAGCATTTTCTAAGACAATCTTAGTAACTTTCCCATTGTACATGGATACAAGTTCTATAAACTCAAGGAAATTACAGCAATTTTTTGAATCTAGACACTCATCATGACCTCTAAAAGCATATCATTGGGATGTTAAATAACAAATACAATCGTTTGAAGTCTTCAATTGCAATCAATTGTTCAATTTTTGTTGCGAAGTATGCTTATCAACTGCCTTTTCAATATGTTGAAATTGATTCTTCAAAGTATCACAATACTTAACAGCATTATTATGAGGTGAACACAGATCCTTTCCCATATGGACTGAAAAAGCACAATTTATACTATTATTAACCTTTTTTCCAATTACAAAATCCTTCAATAATAAATGCATTAGCTCCGGGTCATCTCATTGACTTTTTTACCAAAGAGATAGCAGGGCAAACAATAAGCATCATCTTTTGTAGAAGAGTATTCTAACAAATTAAACATCTTATACCAAGATGATTGAAATTTTCGATGATTTTTTTAAGTTCCTGAAAACGGATATTTAGAATTGTTAGAAGGATATGGACCATCTTTAAGATAAGGACATCTAATTTCATCTTGTTGATTAATTGGATATTCTGATATTTGAGGACGTAACCCTAGATCATGTTATATAGTAGAAATGTCAACTAACTCAATTTGAGGATTAGATGTGGAAGAAAACATTTTAGAATTGGAATCTGCATCTTTTTTCTTAAAATATGCATTAGTTTTTTTTTGGCTTGCCCATGGTGTAATCTAAGATTTTTCAGAAACTTGAAAATTTATTTAGGGGAAAAGACACTTTGCCCCCCCTGATTTATCCACGTTGTGGTAATATACCCCCCCAATGTACCAAAATTTAGATATGACCCCCCCAAACTTGCCAACGCGTGGCAAAAAATACAATCCGTTCATTCGCCCATCTCTTTGGACTGAAAATCGGTCACATGCGTTGCACATGACCGTTTAAGACATATCTCCTACCCAAAATACCCCCGCCTCATCCCTTCATCCCGTGCGTGCATGTCTTTTTCCCTTTGTCTCATGCGTGCATTTGGTCCCCACTTAGCACTGTCGAACATTCTACACGAAGGCTAACCCACCGAGACTTTGTCGCCGAACTCCACACCGACAACAGGGAATCTTTTGGAACCTATCAATTCCAAAAGGCGTTCAATAAAGGTCAGTGCCTTTTTTTAAATGGTTAAAGTTTTTTTTTTTTTTTTTTGTAGGCGATTTGGGGGGTTTTGTTAATCTAGGCTTTCGGATTTGGAAGTTTTTGTTAGTTAATGGTTGTCAGATTTGGTGTTTTTGTTAATGTTGTTTGTTAAGTCTCATGTTTTTATATATAAATTGACTGCGACTTAGGTATAAAAAAATATTAGGGTTTGTCGGGATTTGTGGGTTTTGGTCTATGGGTTTTATATTCATTCATAGTGGTACCGATATGTCATTTTTTCAATATTTTGATATGCTTGGACTGAGACAGTGATCGAAATAAAGTGGTCCTGATCTGTAATTTTTTCACCAAAAGTGCTTTGCACTATGGTTTGTCAGGATTTTGGGGTTTATATGAAGTGATGTATATGCTACTTTATAGCATCTACTTTATAGTAGTTTGCATTTAAAATAACGCATTTTTAAAAGTATACCCCCTTACAATTTAAAAACATAGATTTTTTCATGTTCTAAAAAACAAGACGATTTTCGTCATTTTGTCTAAAAATGTACTTTCAACCTAGAAAATCACAAGGCCAAATGGACTCTAATTATCCCAATATTGCCAATAACATTAATGCATAAAGACTTTTCAGATTTTTGTTATATCAAACACTTTTTCAGACCAGAAACAAAAATCATTCTCCCAAAACACATTAACGAACATATCCCACAAGTTAAGTCTTTGAGATTACAAAATATCAATGACAGAATTTTCTTTGAGATTGCAACACCCCGAAAAAGTTAAGTCTCACATTTTATATATATATATATATCACATTACATGGATGAATTGTATAGATACTATATAAGTGCTAATTATCACATTGGGTTTTTAGTAATGCTTTGTTTATTTCGGCGTAAAATAATTTTTGGAAAATGATTTCGGTATTTTCCGGTGTTTGGTAGGGGCGAAAATAACAGTCAACCGGAAAATGATTTATGTTTGACCAAAAATGCTTAGTAAATTTCGGAAAATGATTTATGCTTTTTAAAAGCGTAAATCATTGCAGGTATCGGATTCCGACAACATCCGGTTAATGTCGCCGGAATCCGGCGTTGGAATCCGGCCACCTTCGCCGGAATCCGGTTAGCTCAGATTCCGGCCACCAATCTGGCTGGGATCCGGCCAGATTGGCCGGATTTCGGCGATCTGGCCAGACCGGCCGAATCCCGGCGATCTGGCCAGACTGGCTGGATCCGGGCGATCTGGCCAGATCGGCCGGATTCTGGCCATCTAGCCAGAGAGCAGAGATGCCGGATCCCGACCGGCCTTGGCCAGTTCCAGGCCGGCTCTGGCCAGAGAGGCCGGATTCCGGCCAGATGCCGGACGGATCTTGCCAGATCTGGCCTGTTGGCCGGAATCCGGCCATCCCAGATTTTGACGAAACTGTCCGGATTCCGGCCATTATCTCAAATTCTGGTTGTATTAGCTGGAATCACGTAAAAATGGTCAGAATCTTGTCGGTCAATGACGAAATCTCGCCATCGATGATTTTTATATTATTTTATATTAATATTTATATGTTTTGAATAAAAATTAATTTTTATAGGTTAATATGATTGAATAAAAATATAAAAAATATTTGTGATTTTCTGTACGCGCCAAACACCGAAAAATGCTTTCGGCGAAAAATATTTTTCAGAAAAATGACTTCCCTGAAACCATTTTACGACGGAAAGTATTTTACGTCGAAACAAACGGAGCATAAATGAGAATTATTTTCATGTTGTACTAATGTTGGAGCATTATGTAGAACCATTATTTTGATGTTGTACTGTACATTGGGCCCTGATGCTATTGACATGTATTGTGTATATTAGTTGCAGTGACTTATTTATTATAGTGGTCCCCTTGTCCCATTGATAATGTATTTTGTTGTGTGCATTTGTAGGATGAAGTTGGTGTTTGAGATAAACTATGGGGATAGGTTTGACAGAAAATGTGGATGCATTTATGTGGGGGGTCAAGTGGATGTTCATCCAGAACATGTGGATCTGGATAATATGACATTTGTCTTGATTGAGTCTATTTTGGGACAATATGGGTACAGTCCAGGTGATTTGATTTACGTTAGGGACCCTACCAAATATCTAGTGGATGGTTTACAACTAGTTTCCTCATATTATGATGTGGCTTATTTGGTTGCCAAACATGTGGATACTCCTATTGTAGAGCGTTATATTGTTTCTTTCCAAAGTAATGTAGGTGAGGATGGGGAAGATTGGGAAAATGATGAAAATGGAGATGATGGAGGTAGGGTTGATTATAACGACACATGGTGGGATGATAAAATAAATGATGATGAAGATGTTTTTGATTGTCTGGTGGATAGTGGTGGCCCCCCAACAATGCCAGAAACAGATGAGGGTGTGGAGGGTGATCGGGAGGATGGGGATGAGGATGGGGATGGGAATGGGAATGGGGATGAGGATGGTGATGATAGTGCTGATGTAGAGGGTGGGGGTGAGAGTGAGGATATTTTGGGTGATGGTAATGGCGAGAGTGGGCCATCTGGTAACATCAAAATGACATCATTTGAAGATGTTGAGGTTGATGAAAGAGACTCTGACATTGGTAGAAGTGACATTCTATTGTCACTAACTGTTAGTGAAGATGAGGATGGTGGGATTTCATTTCACCATGGTGTGGAGTTCCAGGAAATTGACCTAGGCAATCCAGAATTGAAGCTTAAAATGAAGTTCTCTAGCATACAACTTTTTAGAGAAGCTGTTAAGCAGTACAATGTTAGAAGGGGAAAGGACATAAAGTTTTGTGAAAAATGAAAGAGCAAAGTGTGTAGTAGTATGTAGAGATCCATCTTGTTAGTATAGAGTTTACGGTAGACATATGGCGACTGAGGCATCAATTGAATTGAGGTCTTTAAGACCTAAACATACTTGTTCTCGAGTATACAAGAGCTCAATTGTCAATTCAAGGTGGATATTAGATAAACTATATGATAAGTTTAAAATTCAGCCGGACATGCCACTGCAAGTGATACAAGATGAAGTGAAGAGGAAATGGAATGTTGAAGTAAGTAGGAGTCAAATGTATAGAGGTAGGAAGAAGGCAGGGAAGAGGTTGTACGATTGTTTGGGTGAGCAGTATGGCAGGCTATGGGATTACTGTGAGACTTTAAGGCATATTAATCCGGGCAGCTGTGTAATGATTAAGGTTGAAAAAACAAACCCTAATTTGCCTGCTAAGTTTCATAGACTCTACATGTCCCTTGCAGCCATGAAGAAAGGGTTCTTGGAAGGTTGTAGGCCTGTCATAGGCCTAGACGGGTGCTTTTTGAAAGGACCCTACAAGGGAATATTATTGGTTGCGGTTGGTCGAGATGCCAACAACAACATGTACCCGATTGCAATTGCCGTTGTAAAATTTGAGACAAAAGATAGTTGGACTTAGCTCTTAGAATGCCTAGTTTCAAATCTTGGTTCACATGAGAGGCACACTTCTTCTATATTCATTTCTGATCGGCAAAAGGTTAGTTAAATTAATTACTTACATAGTTTTATATATTATGATTTCCTGAATTTTTTTTTTCTACATGTAAACTTACCCTTTTGTACATTGGAATGATGCAGGGTCTTATTCCAAGTTTTGATATTGTTATTCCAATGGCAGATCACCGAATATGTGTACGGCATTTATATGCCAACTTTCGAGATAATGGGTTTCGAGGGGTGGCCTTGAAGGAATTGTTGTGGAAGGCAGCATCGTCTTACACTGAGGTTGGCTTCAGAATACATATGGAAGAAATTAAGAGAATCAATCCTGATGCATTTGACTACCTAGACAAGGTTGACCCCAGTGGATGGTCACGAGCATGGTTCAACGAATCTCCCAAATATGACCTCCTTGTCAACAATATCTCCGAATGCTTCAATTCATATATCTTGAAGGCTCGTGACAAGCCTATTCTAACAATGCTTGAGATGATTAGGAAGAAGCTAATGAGAAGGTACCAACTGAAAAGAGATGGCATCAGCAAATTGAAAGGTAAGTTATGCCCTAAAATTGTTAAAAAGCTTGAGGCCGTTGGTGAAGCGGCATTGGACTGCCTTTCCTGTTTTTTTGGTGATGGTATGTTTGAAGTGGAGGAAGGAAGAAGGCAATATGTTGTTGATATCCGAAATAGGAAATGTGGCTACAGGAGGTGGCAGATGACTGGGATCCTATGTGCACATGCACAATCTGCCACAACCTTTCATGGACATCATCTTGAGGATTATGCGAATCCATGCTATACCATTGAGACGTACAAAAAGGCCTATGCTCCACTCATATATCCAATGCCTAGTAACGAACAATAGATTCGGACTGAGCATGATATTTTGGATCTGCCAAGATCAAGATTGATGTCAGGCAGACCTCTGAAGGCTAGAGTAAGAGGTCCTGATGAGTCAAGAGTTCCTCAGAATCCTTATAGGATGAGAAAGTTCGGATTGAAGGGTAGGTGTGGGCTTTACAAGGTGGTTGGACACAACACCAGGATTTGTCCAAAGAAGAAGGAGCAAGCATCTAATTATATGCAACCCACAGCAGAAGTTTATTTGCCTACTCCATCCGGAGCAAGTTTGCCTACTCCACCCACACCAAGTGTTAGTTTCACTAAGCAATATGTTTATATTATATTTGATGTGTTATTTGATTTGTAACTTCAATATTTAATGTGTTATTTGATATGTTATTAATGTTGGCCTTCAGACCCAAAGCATTGGATGTAGCAGTAGTACAAGGGGAAGTGCACAAATAGCAACCAACAATCGAAAGGGAATGGCACAAGCAGCAGCTAACAGTCAAAAGGGAGTGGCACCAGCAGCAATCAACAATCAAAAGGGTGGTGCACAACCATCAACCAAAAAAGTATGTGGGATTCAATTTTTGACCTAAAATGCATCTTTAATTACTTGGGGATGATATTGATTAATCACATGTGTTTTGGTTCTTAGAAGAGTTTAAGGACAATTACTGGTGATATACATCAACCCACTGCCCCACCTACTGCAACAGTTAAGAGAAATTTGGTACTTATCTTACTTTAGTTTAGTATTTAAAATACATCTTACCTACCAGCTTATTTATCAATCTTCTTTGGAGTAAACTTATGGCAGGAAAGTGACCTTGTTGGACTTAGATTGCCAAGTTGGAACAGGCAACCGGCAGCACCCAGACCACCACCACCACTACTCAGGAGAGAATCTAGCAAAATCAAGAACATGTTTCGGACAGTTCCAATTAATCCTCAACCTCTTGTTTTTATTGACCTGATTGCTAGGTCTATTGCTGCTGGAGACACAGGAGGGAAAGTAGTTGGATTGACTCCAAGAACCCCACAAGTTGCTGACAGTGGTGTAGTGGCAACATCCTCAACAGCGGCCAAAGGAAAAAAGGATGGTACACTCCATTGAAAAAGGATTACAAATTATAGAGTCAAAGCAGAAAAAGAAAAGGCCAGAATGGAGGCTTCGATTTTTTTTTTTTACATGCTTTTTATTTTTTGGAATGTAATGATTGGTATGTAATCGGTGTTGTAATGGTTTGTTTTTGGATTGGTTTGTTTTTTGGGAGGTTTGTTTTTTGGACTATATAGTTTTTTTGGGAAGTTTGTATGTGACTGGTGTTGGACTTTTGGTTTGTGTGAAGTAGTTTATGGACATATTTAGACAGATTTGGATAGACTTCGACAAATTTGGATCATGTAAGTTTGACTTGCAAATGTTGAAATGTTGTTTATGTAAATGGTCGTGTATGTTTGTTAATGATAGTGGTTTTGGATGTATATTTGACAGATTTTTGGACAAGTTTTGGACAAGTTTTGGTATACATGTTTGGACACTTTTGGTGCAATTTTTGATACCAATTTTTTTTTTCAACCATTTTGATTATTTTTGGACAGGTTTTGGTATGCATATTTGGACACTTTTGGTGCAATTTTTTATACCAAAAAAAACTTTCAACCATTTGGATTATTTTTTGACAGATTTGTTTATGCATGTTTGAACAGATTTGGACGGGTTTTGGTATGCATGTCTTAAAACACTTTTGTGGACACATTTGTTTATGCATTTTTGGTGAAATTTATGATACAAAAAATTGCAACTACAAGTGAATATATGTTGACAAATTGGTTATTTGCTTCCTAATTTAAACCTTACATCATTGGTGCATTCAGGTTGTCCATTTTAGCTCCCACCATGCATTCCATACAAATTTGTCTACGCAAACAACATCATAAACACATACAAAAAAAATGGATGATGTTTACAAAACAAAAGCACCCTAAACATCAACATAAACACATCACCATAAACACATACAAAAAATGGATTATGTGTACTAAACAAAGCCACCCTAAACATCACCATAAACACATCACCCTAAACCCTAGACAAAAGCATCATTGTCTTCATGGTAACAACATACGATTACGACTGGAATTGAACACACTTTTCAATTCTGATCCAGCCATAAACAAATATACAATCATCAATATCCATGTACATACAATTACTATCTTACAAATCTTCTTCAATGCTTTGTATTTGATCTTCCAAATCTCGATTTCTTTATGAAGGGCGGCAATTTCACACTCCATATTTGCCCTCAACTTTGCAACTTCTGCTTCAACTACAAATTGACATCGTTCGGCTTCTTCTGTCTCCATCTTTGCTTTCAACTTTTCAACTTCAGTTTCCACCATTGCACGACATCGTGCAGCTTCTTGAATCAAACTTATATGCCATTCCGCAAACGATGTACCACCCTCTTTCCATGTGAACACATTTTGGGATCAACTCACTCCCAAAAATGACAAGCCCGATTAATCTGCAACACCAAAACAAAAAAAAAAAAAAAAAAAAAAAAAAAAAAAAAAAGAAGAAGAAGAAGAAGAAGAAAGATCCACAAAAGGTACTCAAATTTCAACCCACATACCCGAGCTTATATTATCAACCCACGAATAAATTTCCTCGGATGTATTCAAATTTCTTCAACTCTTAATTTTTTTTTTCATCATTAAACAAAAAAAAAAAAAATTAAACTCAAAAAGGTACTCAAATTTCAACCCACACAAACCGTACTTTTACTGAACTATCATTATATAATCAACTCATACCCGAGCTTACAACACAGAAAGATTCAAACATTATTTCCTCAAATGTCAAGCTTTAGATTTTTTTTGTCTAATTAATATGCAATATACGACATACCCAGCATTAAATTACCTAAATGCACCATATATGCGACATACCCAGCATAAAATATATACTTAAAAATCTAAACCCTAAATTACCTTGTACTTTTCGCATTTTATAAATCTTCTACCAAAATTTCGTTCGGTGTAGGAGGTTAACGTACAAACCGGTGCCCCGCAATAACATAGCCGTTTTGCATTCGAAGTTGCCCCACTCCTTGAAGACTCCGAGTCCGTTGAAGCAGTGCCCGATGGTTGGGTAGAAGCAGTGCCCAATGGTTGCATCTTCGAGGAATGGTGCGAAAACAAGTCAGCAATGTCGAAAACCAAAAGCCCACTTGGAAAACCCTAGTTCTTGCAGAGCTGTTGGTGAAGGAGATGAGAAAAATGGTTGCAAAAACTGGGGAGTGGGGACCAAATGCACGTTCGGGACTAATAAAAAAAAAAACAAAGGGAAAAAGACACGCACGCACAGGATGAAGGCTGGATGAGGCGGGGGTATTTTGGGTAGGAGATATGTCTTAAATGGTCACGCGCAACGCATGTGACCTATTTTCCGTCCAAAGAGACGAGCGAATGGACGGATTGTATTTCTTGCCATGCGTTGGCAAGTTCGGGGGGGTCATATCTAAATTTTGGTACATTGGGGGGTATATTACCACAACGTGAATAAATCAGGGGGGCAAAGTGTCTTTTCCCCATTTATTTATCTATTAGTTTTAAGTGTTTTTACACTAAAAAAAATCATGACTTATAACACACATTCCAATGATATTATAATTAAATTATTACAATATTATGATCACTATTAATCTAACCAATCTTTAAAAAATATCTTAATAAAATGACCAAACAATAACAAATAACGTACTTAAAAGTGGTAAAAATTTACTGACATTTGTTGACACTAGCAAAATCCCAAAGTATGAAGAAAACCTTCTCAAAATATGTCAATGTTGTTCTTATCTGAATAAGAAAACAATTATAATAAAAAATAATAGTCAATAAACTTATTTCTAATCACGTAAATGTAAAGTAAATAATCCAAAAAATTGTTAGCATAAAAATATTTCTAAATTTATGACACACCACAAGTGGATAACACATCAACACTAAGATTATTCAAATAGTCAAATCTGATAAGTGAAAGAGACAAATAAAATAAATAAAGGATGGAAAAAGAAAAAAGAAAGAAAAAACCAAAACATTTCTTGATCTAGCTTTCGATTCCTCTCCAAAAGCTTGTTTGTTTCTTCTTTGTTCAGAAGCTTATTTATAGGTATTAAGAGAACCCTAAAAGCCATAAAAACTCAAAAAATCAGAAGTCAGTCTTTTAGTTCAAGTAGGAGACTAAAAACCCAATCCGAGAAGGAAAAAGATTCCAAATTCGTCCAAATTTTTAGTTTTATATTGCAGAGAGATTTTGGCATAATAAACGTCTGAATTAGAAAAAACCTATTTTAGACATATTTGTTGCATTTGTATTAGTTGTCCAACGCCGCTAATTTTATCACAATTTGATACTTGAACAGAAAGTTATGATTAAAATACAGAGACGTGCTCATTTTAGATCTTTCAAAAAATAACAGATTTTGCCGACTTCTATTTTCTACAGCAAACAAATACAAAATTGAATTGGATTTAGATATTTCCAAAGAAAACAGGTTTGCCGACTTCAATATTTTGCAACAATCAAATTCAAAATTGATTTGGAGTTGGATCTTGCCAAAAAGTGAGTTTGTCAATTTCAATATTCTGCAGCAATCGGTTCTAAGCTTGGAACTTGATGGATTTTAAGTGTTTTTCTTCCAAATCCTGCAAAATGCAAAAAAACACAAAAACAACACAAAACATTAACCTATAACAAGACTAAGAGATTAACAAAACTCCTAAGTAAAGTAAAGAATATGTTTTTCGGATTATGAATATATGTATTGTCCTATGAGCATGTTTGATTTAAATGTTAGTACACATTATTATCTGCTAGTAAGTGAATTGAAAATGTATACTATGATATGATATTAAAAATGAAAATTCTTAAGGATTTCCAATTTTAGTATTTAATATGAAAAAAAAGTCTCTCGCTAATTTTTATATTTAGAAAATAGTTTTACACTAATATTTCTGTAAAGGAGCATTGTTGTGACAATTTTCAAAAACAAAGCGCTTTGGATTTGAATTAATGATGTAATTATAATTAATGATGTATGGAATTTAGGTTTTATGTTTTTTTCATTTTAAGTATGTATTTATTTTGACTGTTGTTGTAATAGTTAAAATTTCCAAATATTTTTGGACTTGAATTTGTATTGACTTTGGAGATGAATTTAGGATTTTGGAAATAGATTTGATATTTTGTTGTATTAGGTATTTTTTTTTTCAGAAATTAAATATATGTATTGGGAAAAAAAATTAAAAAAAAAATTCTGGACGGTTTGGGCCCAAACCGTCCAGATTTTTTTTGGTTTATACAATCTGAATTGCAGACGGTTTGGGCTCAAACCGTCTGGAATTTTACAGACGGTTTGAGCCCAAACCGTCTGGAATTTTACAGACGGTTTGGGCCCAAACCGTCTGGAATTTTACAGACGGTTTAAATAAAACCGTCCGCAATAGTTTCTAGACGGTTTGTAAAAAACCGTCTGTAATTGCGGACGGTTTTACTAAAACCGTCTGCAATTTTAAATGCCGACGCATTTTCATGGACGGTTTTAAACCGTCTAGAAAAAACCGTCTGGACCCTTTTCCAGACGGTTTTATCCAATTTCTGGACGGTTTAAAACCGTCTAGAAACTGGGTTTTTTTAGTAGTGAGCGTCTATTGTGAGAGAAAGTGTTGCTTTGATTTTTAGAGCCAACTTGTGTTTAAATAACTTGACAAACAAAAGGGAGAGAAGTTATTAAAATAAAGGTAAATGTCTAATAAATTCCTGAGTCGGAGCGCCATTTGAAATCGATCCCTCACCTTTTAAAAATCAACATTCGCTCCTTAACTTTTTCGCGAATTTGAAATCTATCATTTTAAAAATCAACATCCCTCACATATCATATCATACTATGATATGATTTTTCTAGCCATTTTTGCAACAACTGTTAGTGTCACGTTAACATTTTCGCCACATCATATTAAAATATATTTTTTTATTATATTATAAATTTAAAAACTTAAAATTTTATTTATTTATTTTTTTAAAAAAAAGGAAAATAGAGGGTGGCTCACGGCCACCCCCTAGGGCCAGGGGTATCAGTCGAAGGTATTTTGCCTAATGAGTAGTAGATTCACTTTATTCACTTGTAAAATTGTCTAATCTTACAAATATAACTGTGGTAGGCAAGGAGAAATCCGACAATCATTTTGACTACTACCCCTAGAGTTTGAGGCAGGTTGGATTTGGTGGATGGCCAGCCAAGTTTGGGGTTTAGTCGTTAGCGACGTCCTTTTTGAGTTGTGTAGAGTAATAGTTATTTAATGATCAATATGATGTACTTAATGATTGTATATGGAACAATTATTAAGTTATAAATGAATGAAATAATGTTTATATTAGAGCTAGGGTGTTCTATTTTATAGTTTATAAAATGATTTTGTGGTTTCAAAAAAATATATATGGCAAATTACCTTGCATATTTATGGTAATTGTATTATTATGAGAAATTACGGCATTATATGTTTAGTGGAGTACTGTTACATCAGCTTATCACTCAAAGACTAAAAATAGGAAAATGAAATAGAAAAAAAAGGAAGGACGTCCCACAGCACAAGTGGGTCGCAACCTGCGACCCATCCTCTTTCACAATTTTTTTTTTTTTTTTTTTTTTTTTTTTTTTTTTTTTTTTTTGAGATGTCCATACAAGAGGGGAGAGGAGATTCGAACTAGTGACTTTCGCTTTATGAGACGTGATCCCTAACCGATTGAGCTACCCCTTAAAAATCTCATATCCCACTGTTGGGTGGTGGGGAATGTCTCACCCTGCAGGTGGGTTATAACCGACAACCTTTCCTCTTCCACAACCACAGGTGTGTCGCAGGAGACGTGCTGTCAATCTAAACAACATCTACAAAATGTCTAAGAAACCCGCAGTTCTTGTTGTATAGTGCAAAACGATGAGGAAAATCCATATAATTTGTTTAGATCTGCACGTTTTCAACTTATCTTCAAGCAAGGATGAGTTTAAGATAAGCGATAAGAGGCTTAAGAAGCCTAAATGATTCGTTAGTGAAATCAATCTTCCTCTTGTTATGAAAAAAAGCACGTACTGAGAGTTCTTCTCATGATAGTAAAGTTGAAGCCAAAGGGGTGAGACATCGATCCCTTGCGACTCACCTGCGGGAAGGAGGGGTCACAGACCATGACCCACCCGCGTGAAGGGATACCCTTCGTCCCTTCCTTTTTCTTCTATTTTTATTTCTTTTTATTTAATTTTTTAAGTGACAGACTGATATGGCAAGAATGAACACATGACAGTGTTTGAGTGGTCTTATGTGATGGTCTAAGCACATGGCACAAAATCCATTAGCATTTTTATTAAAGGAATATGAATGGAATGGGTAAAACGATAAACAATGAAAGCACAATAACCATTTATGTTAAAGGAGTTTTGTAAAAACACAAAGCACATTGATCAAAAAGCAATTTAGCTTTTAAAAAAAATGGTTAACTACCTTTAACCTCTATTCATTTACACATTGCTCACATTGCCCACATTGCCGCTTGACACACTTAACCTATTTCAGCCACTAATCATTAGCTAAAGAGCATGCTTCATTAGCCGAAATCTTTAAACAAACAAAAGAAATAAAGAGGAGCAGTCGGCAAACCACCATAGGGGTGGTTGATCCACCCCTTTAGAGGGTTGATCAACCACCATTCCCACACCATGCTTGGGGTGACTGATTCACCCTCATGTGATTCAGGGTGATTTGGCCACCTCAAATTAATGGGAGTGATTCAGCCACCTATAACTTTTATTTTATTTTATTTTAAATTTTTTAAAGGGTATTCATTTCTAAACTAAGGGTATTTTGTCATTTCATATTAAAAATAGTATGTACATTGTACATGTCAAAAGTGCTGTTTTCTATTTGATATAGGGTGTATTTGTGATTGTGATTGTGATTTCATAAATAAAAAGTGTAATTTTAAACTAAATTGAAGAAAATGAATCATTTGAAAATTGCATTTTTGAAAAATTATGATTTGAAAACTCATAAATCTGCATTTTCAAATCACATGCAATATGATTTTTTTTGAAAATGTAAAATTTTAAAGGCTAATTTGTGATTTTAAAGGCTAAATTGTGATTATGTCAAACGCTTAACTGTATTTTTTAAAAATCAAATTTTCAAATCACACATTTAAAAGCGTTATTTTTAAATTACATTTTTTTAAATCACAAATCCAAATAAATCATAACTTTTCAGGTTTTTTTTTTTTTTTTTTTGAAATCCTTCAAAAAATAAAAAAAAATCTTGGGCTTCTGACTTGTCTTAAGGTTTTCAGCCTCTCAGGCTGTCAACCCGGGCTGACGTTTGTTCTCACATCCGCTCCATCTCGGGACAGCCCACAATTCTCTTTATCCCGAAAACCCCGATCTTTCGCCTACAGTGCGAGCTGGCTAAAAGCTTCTACGAGCAGCAGCGAACCAAAACGAAGGCGTAGAAGCAAAGCACGACCAACAATGTCGCAGTTCTGGAAGCCAGGCACCGAGAAGCCTCGCATAGTCGACGACGAAGAAGGCGGAATCCTCTTCCTCTCGGCCTCTGCCTCTTCATCTTCCTCTTCCAGGTGTTCTTCTTCTTCTTCATTATGATTCTGATTTACATTTTTTTGGTGTTTTTCGCTTATTTAAATTTGTTTTTGAATGTTATATTTGAGTCGTAGATTCGGGTATGCGAGTGTGGAGAAGCAGAGACAGAGGCTCCCTGTGTACAAGTACCGCACATCCATTCTCTACTTGGTTGAGACTCACGCCACTACCATTATTGTTGGCGAGACCGGTAGCGGCAAGACCACCCAGATTCCTCAGGTTCGCTTTCCTTAGCTTTATACTCAAATGGGTTTGTTTGTTTCCTGGGGAAAAAAACAGAGAAATCTAGGGCGGTAAATGTACAAGTCCGTTCCACAGCCTGATACTGCTAGTAGAAACTCGACTGGAATTCAGCTCGTTTAATAAACGAGTCATTGTGAACACAAAATAAGACTCGATTATTAAATGAGCTATACTTGTATAAACTCGGCTTGAGTCATATAAACTCAAAGAAACTCGTATAATTTCATTTTTATTATTTTTATAGTATTATTTTAATTTCGTAAATAAAACATTTTAAGTAAAAAGGAATTCTCCTATAGCTTGAATTATTGTTATTGTGAGTCTTAATGTAAATATATGTGTTTGTGTGTGCATAAGTGTGTTTGTGTATGTATAAATCTATATGTGTGCATAATGAATTTATATACATACTATAAAACATACATATAAACTCGAACTAGGATTATTTAAGATTCAAGCTTATTTGTTTAATTAATTCAAATGATAAAATCTTAACAATAATTAATTTGTATGGATTTCCGAAAAAAATAAGCAATCGTGATATTTATTTTATATAAGAAATGAATAAGTTAATTGAATAGTTTGTGAACAAGCTCAAGTCTGCTAAAAAAATAAATGAGCTAAGCTTCGACAAATTTTCTAGATCGGTGATTAGCTCAAGCTCGGCTTGTATTCGAAATAAAATAAAATGAATAGAGTTTGGACATTCAAAACTCGGCTCGATTACAGCCCAAGAGAAATCCATTGAAAATTGTTGTTTTTGTGTGTGTGTGTGTGTGTGTGTCTATTTTATGCTCCTTCTTGTATCAAGTGAAGTTGTAATCTATGTTTAGAGAAGGTATTTGTTTTATATGCATGACTTGAGGATATTGGTTTTTGTTTGGTTGCTGAGAAACCCTAGGATAATAACAGAAAATGGAAGTTAAAACTATATAATTGTCAATTTTTTGTTTTCCACCCAATTTTTAGGAATTCTTTACAGCTCATTTATTTTACATTTCATTATCTTTCATCTGTTTGTTTACGGAACTAGGTGTTGGGGGTGTGTTTGATGCCTTGGAAGTTGGGTTATTTCGATGTCTTTTATGTAGGTACTCGAAGTGGGCGTTGAATTCTTTGATTATAACATTTCTAATTATCATATTTAGAATTTCATGAAATGACTTTAGGGATTTGTGCTTTTTCAATCGCACGGAATACAAATAATTGGTTGGTTGATTTTCATCAAATGACTCCAAGATCCCTAACCTTTTAATATCAAATGTTTTGCATGTTCTTTTTTAACTCTACAGTTAAAAATATTAGTTGGGCATTTTGAAATTCTTCCAATGGATTAATATACTGATAAATTTGAATGCTAACCTATATTTTCTCAAACTGCAGTACCTCAAAGAAGCAGGTTGGGCTGATGGTGGGCGGGTAATAGCATGCACTCAACCAAGACGATTGGCTGTCCAGGTGAATTTCAGTTTGTGCTACTGCTTTAAATGCTATCTCATCATATGTACAGAATAACTTGTTTACTTCTTTTAATTGAGTTCTATTTTCAGTTGCTTCTAATGCTTTTAAAATGGATGGTTGTTAAATATTGTCAAACTAGCTCAATCTGGTTGTAGTTCAGAAATTAAAATCTTTAGATTCGCTAATTTAATTTTTTTAGACTGTGACTTGTTAGTCCCATGGTTTCCTGGAGGCATCATTTCTGGCTGTGGAAAGAAACCTTTATTGAGGATGATAGTACTTCATTTTCTTGGGCCATACCGTCCGCAACGCCCTCACAAATAGGGGTGGGCATTGACTCTGATGGAGTCGGATATGCCCTCTTTGACTTTGGTGGAGGCGAACTTCCCCCGAAGTAGGAAGCATTGGAAAACCTTATACACCACGTCTAATAGAGGTAATTTTGGTTCAGAAAGTCAGTGGCCTTTGAACGTGGGTGGCCACCACAGATCAAGTGGTGGCCGTTGCACATAAAGCAGTGGTCGCCATCATCAAGTGGCCCAAACTCAAGCGCGGGGGGGGGGGGGGGGGGGGGGGGGTAAGCGCCTGCCATAGTTGTGGCTTATCTTCTTTCTTCTCTCGTTAGTATTTCATTGAAAGAGGTAGAGCGTTGTGGGGGCTGTGTTGTGGTAATCAATGAAGGAATATGGCTTATTTGGCTGAATTAGCCGTTGAGTTTGAGCGAGCGCAGAAGGTGAAGATTGTAATTGTTGATACAAAAAAATCCTAACCGTTTGTTGTGCACTTAGCTTTTTATGCACTGGAATGATTGACATATGTAAATCATTAATGAAGGTAAGTTGTGTACAGTTATTGGCAAGTTATGCTCGTGCCAACCGCTCAGATTATTTATTTATTTTCTTTTTTTAAGGTCGGGTTGGGTTAGAATTATTCGGATATCTTATTCTCATTATGACTTCTAACCCGACTTGGGTCGGAAATCAAAGAAGGATTCCGACATCCAACCCCACCCTCCATCAGAAATTGACCCGAGTGGGTTGGAATCGGGTTGGATGTCGGATTTTTGAGGATTTGAACACCCCGTACTCACAAGTAGGGGATATTTGGACCTAAATGCCACATTGTGGCCACAAGGCCACTTTTTTTATTTATTTATTTTTATTTTTATTTTATAAGCATATAGAGTTCATTAAAAACTAAAGGGCACACTCAAGTACACAAGAAGTATATAAGAGAAATACCTAACCAGAAAAAGAAAAGAAATAAAGAAAAGTCATGAAAACTAGAAATATCTATCCATTGAAAAAGGGTATGGAAAAAGAAGGCATTTAGCTTTGCCATTGTCCTCTTACTGTCTTCAAAGCTCATGTTATTTCTTTCTCTCCAAATGCACATCAAACAGAGCGGAATCATCTTCCACATAGCTTCACTTTGAGAATTACCAAATTGCCATCTCCAACAAATAATGAGATCTCTTATCTGACGAGGCATGACCCACGCTAAACCGAATAACTTGAAAATAGAGTACCATAAGTCAACAAGGCCACTAGTAGGAATAGATATCAAGTTTCTCTTCCCCTCTCCTATACTTTCTTAGTCTCTTTATTTGACAGTTTTCTTCATAATGGGAACTCTTTTTTTTTTTTTTTTTGATAAGTAATAGAATTCATTTTTTTTTTTTAAGTGTAAGGTGCCTCTACATACACAGGCAGTATACAACGTGAACATCTAACAAGAACTAGCAAAAGAAAGAACCAAACAAACCCAACACCAGAAAGAACCCACCCAAAAGTCAAAAGAGGGAACTCTTGATGCTTTCTAGATTAATAAAAGTCAAAAGAGGTTAGGAATTTTTGGCTTAAATTAATGTTTAATCATTTTAGAATCACATTCCTAGGTAATAGTAATGAGCATATTTCATAAATTACTTTGCATATTCTTACTTATCTGATACATAAGATTGGACACTTTGATTTAAACCTTTTTTTTTGATAGGTAATAAAACTTTTATTAAAACAAAGTGTAAGACGCTCTTAAGTACACAAGAAGTATACACTGGAACCACCAAATCAGCTCCCCCCCCCCCCCCCCCCCTCCCCTAAAAAAAAAGAAAAAAGAAAAAAAGAAACCCTCAAACCCACTAGACCCTAAAACCTCAAGACCCACAAAAGGCACACTTTGATCTTTAAACCTTTTTCTATGGCATCTAACTAATTGAAGAGTGATGGGGGCATACTACAAGTATTTTCTCTTTTTTAGAGGAGGACAATTGTACTTTTTGTCAAGCTAAAGGATCGGTGAAGTTCAGTATTTTGTTTGCAGTTATGGTTAGGGCTGCCACGACCCAAGATAATCGCTAGCTACATCTAAGCTATTACCTTGGAAGGGTTAGTCAAGTTACAATTGGAGTTCCCTAGAGTTATTTATAAATCCTAGTCTCACCTAGTAAGGAACCAATGTGAGTTTTAGTATCCATGCAACACCTTCATAAGCCGCCTACCCAATGTGGGACTAACTTCCTACGGTGTCACAAGGGCTACTAGTATGGTGGTCTTGCTTGTGGTTGATTTAGTTTAAATCAATAATTAGATAAGCTAAGATGAGTTGCATTGGGATGGTTGTGCTGCACCTAGGGTTCTAAGATAGGCCTAGATTTGTCGTGGGGGATGGCTCCAAGATCTGCTTTTGGCATGATTTGCCGTGGGGAGACACGACTCTCAAAGTAGCTTTTCCAGCTTTATTTGGTATTGCCTATGTAAAGGATGCTGCTGTTGCGGATAATTTTGAGCATTTGGGCGACTCAATCCAGTGGAACATGAGCTTCACTAGGGAGGCTCACGATTGGGAGGTGGATGTCTTTGTGTCTTTCTTTCAAGTGTTGCACTCAATCAAAGTGAGCAGAGACAGTGAAGACAAATTGTGGTGGGTCTCCTCCAAAAAAGGAGTGTTCAAAGTTAAGTCCTTCTTTTACTCCTTAGCTAGCTCCGGTAGTAGCCGCTTTTCCTAGAAAAGTGTTTGGCGCACTCAAGCTCCCTCAAGGACTGCCGCCTTTGTGTGGACCGCGGCTCTTGGCAAGATTCTCACCCTGGACAACCTTAGGAAACCACATGTTATCGTGATAAACAGATGCTATATGTGTAAGAAGACTGGGGAGTCCGTAGATCATCTCCTTCTCTACTGCGATGTGGCTTCTTTTTTGTGGAGTTCCCTCTTCAGTCATTTCGGGATGTCTTGGGTTATGCCCAGACGAGTTATCGATTTGCTTGCATGTTGGTGGTCCTCTGGAAGATCTAATACACTCCATTACGCTATCTTATAAAAACTACTAGCAAGGACGATGACGCTACGCTCCACCTTCAAGGCCCTAACGGTCCTTTACGGTGCCCCCAGTGTTGTCGGACAACCCTGGGCTGCGCGAGCCTATCGCCTCGCTTGTCGTCAGGGGGGCTAGTAGTTTTTATAAGCTAGCTCCATTCCGCTTCTTATAGCTCTCCTCGCGAGTTTGCTTTCACTGGAATCGCGTAAGTGATCACTGATCCTTCCTCAGTTTCGGATTAGCCAGGAAAGTATTGCATTCTGTGATCCTTCCTGTGTGCTAAAGAATGTCGAAGACAAGACGGCAGTGGTTGTTTCTGTTCAATACAGGAACTAGGCTATTAGTAGCAGAGATCACTTCATGAGAGCGCTGTACGCAGAGGCTTGGGGTAGGCTACGAAGAGTAGACCTGCCTGTGGTGAATCCTACTTCTGGTAGCCTAATGCTATACTATGAACGACGTGGCTCCATACGGTAACGCTGGCATGGAGTTCTCTTTAAAAAATTAAAGAGAGCTCCATACAGTTACCGGAGGTGAACGGAGTGAGTAGGCAGCCCTCGTAGGAAGAAAGAACAAATAAGTACGGGTGTACACGCGCGCGCGGACTATTACGCGCGCATGCGAGTACGCTCGTACACGCGCGCACGCGCGCCACGCTTCATCTTAAACGGACGTTTTGGACCCCTCATGATAGATTGTTCATGAGGGGCCCCAAACTCTCGTTTTTCTTAAACAAAAATGCCATTTCCGTTCGCCTTTAGGTGTTTGTGAAATACCTTTTTTGCGATGTTTGATGTTAGATGTAAGGATCGTTACCCCCCTTCGCTACGCTCTTCCCCCTCGGGTGGATATTGCTCAGCTGCCAGAGTGCGGGTTGAGCTTCTTTCTTATTTATTTCCTAACTCTAACTCATAACTCAAAGATTGAATAAGCTCAATAATACTTTCAGACCAATGAGCAGAAGGAATCAACTTCCTCAAGAGTTCATTTCGAGTTCCTCATGCAATCTGCTTATGCTTAACACATGTGTTTTCGAAGTTCTTTTGCTAGATACAATCTATCGACGGCTACCTTCCTAACGGTTTTATTACAGAAAAATGCCATTTCCCTTGATCCTTGGGTTTTGATGAAAGTTGTTTTTCTTGGTTAAACTATTTATTTGCTTTATCCGCTTTCAGTGGGGGAAGCCCGTGCATACACGCTATGTCTCTCGCGCGCGTAAGAGTAAACCCCTTCCCCCCCTTCGCTTGGTATAACTCATGCCTCCTACCCAGGAGTCCTGAGCAATACCTGCACTCGTCCCCCCAAGGGGGGAGTATGATACGTTCACTCAGTATGCTACCTGTCTTGGATGCCCTCCTCGCCTCTGCTTTTATGGGCGACGGCGGGAGGGCTCGGGGGACAGGTAGCTAGTTCGCTCACTCATTAAACAAATAGCTACGCTGTATATTAATTAGTTACTCTGTTTAGTATTAATAATTTTATCCTTTTATTAACTATACTAATACACTCCATTACGCTATCTTATAAAAACTACTAGCAAGGACGATGACGCTACGCTCCACCTTCAAGGCCCTAACGGTCCTTTACGGTGCCCCCAGTGTTGTCGGACAACCCTGGGCTGCGCGAGCCTATCGCCTCGCTTGTCGTCAGGGGGGCTAGTAGTTTTTATAAGCTAGCTCCATTCCGCTTCTTATAGCTCTCCTCGCGAGTTTGCTTTCAGTGGAATCGCGTAAGTGATCACTGATCTTTGTAAAGTCTCTATTCCTTGGTAATCGAATCCCAAAGAGCTATGAACTAGCCCATGTTTGACGAGCCAAGCAGACAAACGACCCTGCATCTTTTTTATTTCTCCCGCATTTTTATTTGTATAAAATTTTTATTTGTCTATTTAAGTATTTCACATTTACGATGAAATTTATGAAAATTATTGACCGGTTGTTTTGTTATTATGTAAAACAAAAATGTAAAAAAAAAATCCTGCCTAATTCACTAATTCGTGGGAAGAGACTGAACTCTTGTTGTATTTGAAAAATGTTCCAAGAGGGATCCCCGAAGTAGATGGTGGTTGATAGAGTAATCCTCGATCATAATTTCCAGTATGAGTACTTCGCCCAATATGAAACTTGTGGCTGATAGTAAAACACCGCCTCCCCTGTTGAGACCTAATTTGATCTTCATAGATTTCTCGAGATAGTTTTTTACGAAGTTTTGTTATAGCATCTATAACTGCTTCCGGTTTAGGTGGACAGCCTGGCAAATAGACATCTACAGGAATTAGCTTATCGACTCCCCGAACAGTACTATAAGAATCGGTACTGAACATCCCCCCTGTAATTGTACATGCTCCCATAGCAAGTTATGATATGAATATACCACACTAATTCGTTATGTATGGATGATGAGATTCCATTGATACAGAGCCAATTCCAATAGACGTATTGGAGGGTCCCATTGGCGTGCATCCAGTAGGAATTGAACCTACGAATTCGCCAATTATGAGTTGGGCGCTTTAACCATTCAGCCATGGATGCTTAGCGGGGATCCTCGTACATGGTGAATAACCAAATTCCAATTGAAATGAAATCTTTAGGATAAATCAATGCAATTTAGGAGGACTCAATGAAAGGCTGGGGCTATTTACAACTAGCCAATTAAGAATTCTCAGATGTAATAGTACTAGCAAGTACATCTTTGATGCAGTCATCGATTCTCTCAAGTCCCGAGGGCTTGTGTCCGCCGAAAGCTGCCTTTTTTCTTGTTTGCCTTTCCTTGCAATGAACCGAAAGGTGAGAGGCAGGGCTCGGTCTCAAGGTTCAAAGTCACTAGTCAGTCCAACTGCACGAGTGAAAGGCGAAAGTCAAGATTACGTGCAACCAGGTGTAACGTGTCAAAGGTCACCGAGTTGTCGGAAAGGGGAATAGGTTGTTTTGCGCATCCAACAACTGAAAGAGTTTGCGGAGAAGGGTTGAGTTGCGTAATAGCAGATTCGTAGGTAAATAAATCGTTGGATTTGAGTTCAGACCAGATTAACCCCTTTGAATTAGCCGATCTTACAAAATCGATCGGGCGGGCTGGTTGGGAAGGGGTTATTAGCGGAGAAAAGAATCGCTGAGAGATAGATTCTACTATTTGGTCAGGACGAATGAGTGGCTGTGCAGCATGCTCCAGAGGAGATTGACCCTTCCCCGAGTCAGTCCAGTCAGAAAGGGGAGGGCCCGCTGTCTAGACTGCATTTCGGGAGTTTGAACACCATCCCATTTCAACCAAAAATACAACCCTGTCAAAGGTATCTAACCTTCCTTCCTTATGAGTGGAAATCCAATCCCGTTTTGTCTTTTTTGCATAAAAAGAGCGCTGCGGTTTGGAAAATGACGCGTATTTGCCTCTTTTGGTGCTTATGGAGGGAAAGAAACAATAGGAGCTTTGAGGACTTGGAAAGTTCCTTAAAAGAGATTCTTTCCTCGTTCTACCATTCCTTGTATTTTTAGACTATGGCTTATGTCCATTCTTTGTCTTTTTCTTTTCTTGACTCTCTCACTCGCTTTTCTCTCTCTAGCTAGGTGTTTTCCTTGTATACTTCCAGTGTACTAAGGGGTGCCTTACACTTTTTTAATAAGATTGGTTTCTTACTTTATCAAAGAAAAAAGATAGGCCTGGTTATTCATTTGAGTCCTGCATATCCTACCTAGTGCTTGGCTTAAATGTCTTGGCAGGAACTTATGATCATTGTGCATATGTTCATATTATTAATTTGCATCCATGTGGCATCATAACCTTTATGGAGTCAAGGATTTCTCAATCCTTGTGATTAATTTAATTCTGACTGAAATTTGACTTATCGAACATGTAGAGACACATACATTGAAACACCAAAAGTGTAAGCAATTCATGTATGTTGGGAGTATACAAGAGAAAAGCTCCATCAGTAAGGCTTAATTCCCAAAGATTGAAGCATCTGAATAATCTAAGAGGGATTTTCCTTAAGCTTATATTATTTACACCAAACAACCAGAATGAGAATGAGAAAAGTTATTCATCTTGGAAACATCTTGTGTTGAGAGGACCTCAGGTATTGCCAGGTGTATCAAGCATTTAAATTCTATTAATTGAAACGAATGCCCATCAATGACAATAATCATCATATCATAGATTCTGTTGATTGAACTTATATTATTTGTGGGTGAATATCAAGGACAAAGAGGCATAGTGGGTATAATTCATGATAACATCCTAGCTCATTTGTGAACAGGGGAAGTATGCGTATGCCACTAATTCTATTGTTCTTGTGCATCCTTTCATCTTTTTCTTCAGTTGGTGGGATATAAAAAAGTAACTTTGATGGGCTAAATGGGATAGAATAGGTGATGCTTACTGCAATCCCTTCACTTAAAGGCCTTCAGGGAGAAGAGTGTATCTTTGTAAAATATAAAGGCATTCAAGGATAATTTGTTCTTTGTTAACAAATTGGAACTTCCAAGGTTGAACATATAGCATTAACACAAAATCCTCTCACTTTTCACTTCGGGTACTCAATCAATCCCTGTATGTCTAAATGATGGTGAAAACATTTTGGATTTATCATTTTTACCATGTGGGAGGGATTCGTATAATTTCAAATGAATCAAGAGGGATGTAAACATATGGGGTTACTGATTTTTTCTTGTGACTATAAAATATCAGATGTATTCCTTTTTTGGATTGAAAAATTAAGCCCCCAATGGTGCTGTTGGTTCTGTTGTAAATCTCAAATGCGTAATTTTAATTTTCTTATCAGCTGCAGAAACAATTTTAATGTTTTCATTATAAATCTCTTATAAATATTAGCTGTATTGCTACTTAGGCAGTTGCTGCAAGGGTGGCCGAAGAAATGGGGGTCAAGCTTGGAGAGGAAGTTGGCTACACAATTCGATTTGAAGATCTTACGAATCCAGTGAGACCTTTTACTTTCTTTTCAAGCTGTCAATAATTCTTTTATTGGATTATCTTGTAATGTTTTAAGGGCGTAATCTACACCAGAATACTGCATCATGCATTGATATATCATCTGATTATTTGGAAAGTTCTGGTCTATAAGCTTGGCTTTGTGCAATATCATTTGTTGCTCTTAGTTCCTTACTGAATGCTGAGAATTTTGCTGTTATGGCAGCACAGGGTACAACTATGATAAAGTTTCTAACAGATGGGGTGTTACTCAGGGAAATGATGGATGATCCTCTTTTGACCAAGTATAGGTATTAGTTACAACTCTAAATTTTATGCTCTTTGATTTTGTAAGCCTATCGTTTAACTCTATCTACTTTCCTTTCTTTGTTTCTTCTGTATTGCTGCTGTGAGAAATTCATGGTTTTAAAAACTAACTTACTACCTGATATGCTTGTTGGTTAGTTTTAGCTGGTCTGCATTGGCAGATGCATGTCCATAGATAAGTTTACATGTAAAACAAAATATTAACATTAGAAAAAGAGAAAAATTCTTTGATTGAGTTTAACTTGGTAGTCTGGAAAGCAATGCCTCTTATTTTATTATTTTTTCTCGTTTTTGTTTTAGAGAGTCAATATGATTCAACCAAAACTTTGATTTGTCTTATATTATTATTAATACTGTTACTATTATTGTTATTGTTATTTTTGTTACCATAACATTTTCCCCTTAAAATTTGACTACTGTTTCAGTGTCATAATGGTAGATGAAGCTCATGAAAGGTCTATTTCAACTGACATATTACTTGGTCTACTGAAAAAGGTAACCAGGACATATTTTAGATGGTTTAGGAAACTAAAGTGTGTAATTTTTTTTTCCTTTCCCTATTTTTGATTTGGTTCCTACCTTTTTATACATTTGCTTATTGCTGAATTTCCAGATTCAACGGCGTCGACCTGACTTGCGTCTGATTATCTCATCCGCTACAATCGAAGCGAAATCAATGTCTACTTTCTTCCAAATCAGGTTCCCTTTTTATTTCCCCCTCAAAGCTGTTCAGCGAAGTTACATTCTGTACTTTCTTTGTTTGGTTGCTTGTGCCATGCTTTTGGTTTTGGCATACTGACTGATGTTGAGTCACCTGTAATAATCAAATTCTTTTTTTCTTAAAGAAGAAACCAGATTTCTTTTACAGAATTGGGAAGTTTGCACTTTACATTGCACCTCTTGTACATTATAATTGATTTATGTAGCCTGGTGTTTGATTAAAAGAACATAATTAATCCGACTGGTTCATCTCCTTGGCACTTTGATATATCTTAAGGGAAGTTATAGAATTCTTTATATATATATATGTTAGTTTCAAAAGTCATAGATTTGAAGTCATAGAATAAATTTGAATTGGAATTATATTTACCTTTGTATATAGTTTACTTTTGGATGTGCCATTTTTTGACCTTCCGTCAAAAGCATTGGTACAAGTTAGGTATGTTAAGGTTATGGTGTGCCTTTCATCATCGACCTGTCTCTTTTTGTATATTACATGTTTGAACATTTATTCGCAATTTTACTTTCTTAAATTTTATGTAAATTCTAGCTGTATTTAGTTCTCCTGAACTTTCAGCAAAACTATTCTGCACTTTCCTTGTCTATCTAATTGATGATTTCCTGAGTTTATTTTCCTGTATGTTTTCTTCATCCATTGAAGCAGATGGAATTGTCCTTTGTGTATTTGGATAGGTGTGCTTGACTCATTGCTTTTGGCTTTTAGTCATTTATTAATAAGCCTATTGTTCATTTATAAGTTCCAATATATATGCATGCTCCTTAAAACTAGCATATTGACCGATTTGGTGCTTTTATGGCTGGGTTCGTGGTATTTTCGGCCGTTTCTTCTTTTTAAACCAATTTAATGGTGTTTTACCCTGCAAACAAGTGTTTACAAAGTGTTTGTGTTAATAAGAGTTCATTTGTTCCAAGCTGGGCTTATATAATATATAAGCTCCAGCTTGTGTGGAAGTGTTAGAAAGAAAGGGATAAGTGTCTCTATTCTAGAAGGTAGTGAGTTGTCCTATGGTGAGGCGTCCATTTGAGGTGTTCCCTATGAGTTGTTCTATGGTGAGGTGTCCCCTATTAGTTGTCTAGTGTGAGGTGTCCTAAATCTAGAACATAGTATTTACTCCTATAAGAATTAGAGTATGAATGAAATGTAAATATGTGAATATTTTTTCGGTGAAATACACAAATCTATGTCATAGATAATGCTAGCAAGCTCTTGGGTGTTGGTAAGGACTGATGGCTATAAATACTATAGATTTGGTTCTGGTTAGTCCTTTCATGGGCATGATTGACCTTTTATCCTTTTCTCCTGCATATACTGGACAAAAAGATCTTAACTAGTTATCAGTACATATCATTTTGGCAAAATAATTGTACATATTAGCATTAAGAGCTTGTAGGCTATATCCTGCAGCAGGTTGATCTAGATAACAAATATTTATACTTATTTACTTGCTCCTGCATGCAAGAGATGAAAGCTGATAGTGAGGAGAGGAGAGAAAGGCTGGATGTTTAATCTGCTAGGAAGACAGTTTACATGTTGGTTTAGTAGCGATCTCATATGTTAAGTAAATTTGGAGGAAAGCCATCTATGATCATTGTAAAGAGGATAAGTGCAAAAGAAAGAGAAATTGTAACAAAAGATGGGTGCACAAAATCAATAATGTTGCCAACCACAGATAGTGCAAAAGTTGTTCTGGGAGTTGCTTGTTATCCCACCAGTGGCTTACACCCATGAAAGGGAAAAATAGAAGCCTTCTTCGAAACCAAAATTAAGACTTTTTTTATTTGGGGTAAGTGACTTCAATTATTATCTCTCTCATTTTTTCTTTTTCTTTTTTCGGGATAAGCAAACGAGATATCATTGAAAAGTGCAAAAGGCGCAATTCAAGTACTTATGATGTATACAAGAGAAACTCTTAGCTATAGAGAGATAGAAGGTTGAAAAAAATCATGAAAACTAAGCACATTAAGATCTAGAGCAGCAGTCATGTGGAAAAGAGTTTTGAAAAAGAAAGAAATTAGTTCCACCACTGGTCTCTCGTGGTCCTCAAAACATCTATCATTTCTATCTCTCCAAAGACACCAAAAATGACAGGACGAAACCATTTTCCAGACAGCTGCATCCTGAGGATTGCCGCACATCCCTCTCCAACAAGTGAGAAGATCTACTACTCTTTTAGGCATAACCCAAGCTAACCCAACACGGCTAAAAATAGCATTCCATAATTATTTCTAAAAGTTGAAAATTCATTCTGGACTGTACCTCTTTCTTTTGTTTTTATGAAATATACAAGTTCCTGTTAACCTTAGAATTATTATTATTATTTTTAAAATTTTAGCGGCTGTTGGCTTGCACAAAAGTTATTAAGTGAAAATAAAAATCTTGCACGTTGTTACTACCAAATCATGGCTTTGCTATTGTCATTGTTCATATGTTTTCATCAACTTCACATTATCACTTCCAATTTTTGCCTAGGTGTGTAGCTTTTCATTTATGAATCTGGAAAGCTATCTTGATTTTCCTTTGGCTGGCATCTCATGTTATGTTGACCAACATTTATTTTTTACTTAGTAGGTTGCCAACAACTTTACTGTCTTTCAGTAGCCGAAGTCGATACTAGTTTAAATCTCTCTTTTTTGTTGTAAATAAAAAGGCGTCGAGCATTGGAAGCTGAGGAGAGTGGACCAAGGATGGAGCCTGCAATCCTATCAGTTGAGGTATGTTGTGCTGGCAATTCTCTCTCTCTTCCCCCATCCCTTCAAACAGTGTTTCTAAGTTTATGAGGTAGCTTCATTATTTTGTAAGTAAAGTTATCTTCAGGTAACATTATCATATAACATGAATATTACAAAATTGAGGTATCATTGAAATCTCTTTACTTTCAGGGTAGAGGCTTTAATGTACAAATTCATTTTGTCGAGGAGCCTGTCCAGGACTATATTCGGCATACTGTTTCAACAGTATTGTCAATCCATGATCAGGTACTTGTAATTCTTAAGGGATCTCTTGTAGACTACCTTTGAACCAGAGGATCTCAATTTAATAATAAAATTTTTCTAAGATAACAAAACAAAGAACATGTCCAATTCAGATGTCTAACCAGCTCTATTTCTTCTATAGATTTCCTTGATTCTTTACATTTTTTTTTTAACTCCCAATGTCTTAGGCCCACCTTTCTTTATGCTTCTTGCGTTGTTAGATGGTCTGTACTTGGCATATTTCTTAATAAATCTCTAACCTGTCAAATGACGTGTGGCATAGCCCCTTGCTTCTTATTCATTAACTTTGTAACATTGATTTGATCTATCATGACATCTCATATGCAGTTGGATGTACACTGCACCTATGCTTAGGGTGATGCTCCTATAGCAGGGAACTTTTGAAGAAAGTTTATAACTAAAATATAAAGTAGAGGAACTAAACAGTTTTCTCCCCGTCAAGTGTTAAGTCTTTTAGTTTTAGAAGTGAAATGTGGAGTAAACCCCCTTGCCAAGGAGTCACGAGTTCTTTGATTTACCTTTTTGGCCATTGTTAAATTATTGAATGAAGCATACATTGAGGTGTTATGTCATCTTTCTTGAAAGCTTGTTTTCTTGTTTCTTGACCATAGGTATTTGTGAGTGTTTGTGTGTTCTGCGACCATATGGCATTTAACCAAATGGTTTAATGCTATGTGCTTTTACATCCCTTAGATCTTGAACAAAACGTGTTAATTTTTTTACAAACTTTGATGTAAAACTTGCTTTTCTCCATTTTGAAGATTACCTAATTGTTTTCTAAGTTGTGAAATGCAAAAAAGGCCCTCTCTCTCTCTCTCTCTCTCTCTCTCTCTCTCTCTTCTGCGCGTGAAGGTGCGTTCCAGCGTCTTTCACTGGTCTATTTTGGCATAGGCGTTATTTTAGCTTTTCCATTTTTGGTGGTTTGCTATGGGTTTTGCGAGTTTTTTTTACGCCAAAACAAAAACATTCGAGCTTTCAATAGGAGAGGGGACTTTAGTTTTACATTTTGTAGAAAGGAGCAAACGGGTATCTTAAGCGGTGTTTTTGGGCAATTCTAGCGTGGCGTGGTTGTTGACCACTATAGAGGAGATGCTTAAAGGGGAGAATTTGAGGGATTTTATAAGGCCATCGAGGGTTGGTAGCGAAGCTTATATTGCGTCTTCATGCAGGGGAAAAGTGGGTTTTTCAGAGGATGGAATATTGAGGGGTACAGATGGAAGGGGTGAGGCTCGTGCATTACCTGGAAGTCTCGGGTTCTCTTTGCTCTCTCTCTCAGTTCAGACAAACGAAAGGGGAAGAAATAACTTC
This sequence comes from Alnus glutinosa, assembly GCF_958979055.1. Classification (NCBI taxonomy): domain Eukaryota; kingdom Viridiplantae; phylum Streptophyta; class Magnoliopsida; order Fagales; family Betulaceae; genus Alnus; species Alnus glutinosa. Next base: position 10,203,039 of record NC_084890.1, read on the forward strand.
CCCTTCAAGTCTCTCTCTCTCCCTCCCTCCCTCCCTTAGATCTTGAACAAAGCGTTTTAATTTTTTTACAAACTTTGATGTAAAACTTGCTTTTTCTCCATTTTGAAGATTACCTAATTGTTTTTGAAGTTGTGAAATGCAAAAAAGGTCTCTCTCTCTCTCTCTCTCTCTTCTGCGCAAGAAGGTGCGTTCTGGCATCTTTCTCAAGAATTTGCGTCTTCATGCAGGGGAAAAGTGGGTTTTTCAGAAGATGGAACATTGAGGGGTACAGATGGTTCTGGAGGGGGTGAGGCTCGTACATTACTTGGAAGTCTCCGGTTCTCTTTGCTCTCTCTCTCGGTTCAGACAAACGAAAGGGGAAGAAATAACTTCCCCTTCAACTCTCTCTCTCACCCTCCCCCCCCCCCCCCCCCCCCCCCCTCCTCTCAAACTTTGATGTAAAACTTGCTTTTTCTCCATTTTGAAGATTACCTAATTGTTTTCTAAGTTGTTAAATGCAAAAAAGCTCTCTCTCTCCCTCAAACTTTGATGTAAAACTTGCTTTTTCTCCATTTTGAAGATTACCTATTTGTTTTCTAAGTTGTGAAATGCAAAAAAGGTCTCTCTCTCTCTCTCTCTCTCTCTCTCTCTCTCTCTCTCTCTCTCTCTCTCTCTCTCTAGAAAATAACTTCCTCTTCAAGTCTATGTTTTGAAGTCCCATTTTACGCTTGGAAAAGTGATCTTATTCGATTGATATTTTATGTCGTTCGAATGCGATGCGCTAAACCGCATTAAATGCGCATCGAATCTCACCTAACTCGCACGTGCAATCATTCCTGGCTGTTGATCTTCACCTACCGGTCACGTGCATGATGAGACGTGGAGATGCCATCTCGTTCGAACGGGGCGCTTTGTGTGTTTGAACGTGGTTGATCCAACTCAGTGACACATGGAGATTCCTTCCATTCGAACGAGCTCCAATCTCGTTTAAACAAGACACCTCAAATCCGACATTTCTATACTTTTCTTAGAAATTTTATCCCTTTTTGATCAAATGCCTATGAGCCTCACCAAGAACATTTTTTTTTAATCTATTTACATGATTTAGGGAGAAGGATGAATGGTAAGCCAATTTTTGTTGCTCAAGAAAGAAGAAAAAAAGAAATACTGAATAAAGTATGGTGAAAACATAAAAAATTAGAAAAGAAATGATATGAATGACTGCAACCTTCTACATTTCTCCATGAAATAATCATAGTGAACAGCCCTTTATTAATCTACATATCTTCCAGCTTTTTATGACATAAACCTTCCTATATTTACTAGAGTAACTTTGGGGAAGATTGAGTAAAAATTAAACTGTTTGGGCAATGCAGTGAGATTGGCTGAGTAATACATCCACCACCTATTAGGAATGTCGCCATCATTGAATGCTGTCAAACATAGCTTTCCAATCAGTAGTCATTCTGCTATTCAGATAACAACTCATCCTAACTATGTTAAAAATTAGTGGAAATTGACAGATTGATTGGCTTATTTCTATACAACCTTAAGTAGAACTAGAAGCTAACTTTCTTTTTCAAGGAATTTTGTTTTCTAGGTGTGTGTGTGTATATATATATATATATATAAGCTTTGAATGAGTTCAAAATGAGTCTACTTGACTTCTTATACAAGCAGTTCCTGAGCCTAAATCGATTAGAGCCAAGCTTATAGAAGTTTGGTTTGTTTAATAATTGAGCCATAATTTTTGTTTAAACTGGGCTCATTTATAAACAAATAGAACTTGAGTCGTGCTTGAACTGTTCATGAACAGCTCAATTTTGTAGTCCTACTAATATGAGTACGGAATTGCATTTCTTTGATTACTCAAATATGTAACAATTGTTTCATGAACAAGTCTTGTATATGTTATGTTTGTTGCTTATAGGAACCCATGGGCGATATTCTGGTATTTCTTACTGGTCAAGATGATATTGATGCTGCTATTCAGTTACTAAATGAAGAAGCTCAAAGCAATGGAAAGAACTCTTCAGGTTTGAATGACAAAGCAATTCTATCTTGACTAGTGGTTTTCTACATTTGTACATCTCAAAGTAGTTTCGATTTGCTAAAACACATTTATTCTGACACACATGTATGTGTTACATGTGTATGTTTATATCTATATGCATTCATATAGCCATACGTGTTTGTGTTTGTTGATGTATATTAGGTGCTCCATGTTCCATAGATGGTTTGGTATTTGACATTAGACATAATCATGAGTATACCTTCATTTTCAGGATTGATTATTTTGCCTCTGTACTCGGGACTTCCACGTGCAGAACAGGTTAGTGATATATTAATGTGTTATCTGGGTGCAGTGAAGTGATTTTTGTGGAGAATTGGTTCATCCATTTGTGATTTATTGACTACCTTTTCGCTTTCTTTTTAGGAGCTGATTTTTTCTCCTACTCCTAGAGGGAAGAGGAAAGTAGTGATAGCAACAAATATAGCAGAGACATCGTTGACTTTGGAGGTAACATATCTGCACTCTAGAGAAATTTTTTGTTGGATGTGACTAGTTAAAAGCAACCAGACAGTGTGTTGTCATACAACCTTATTCTTCTGATATGTACAGGGAATTGTGTATGTTGTCGATAGTGGATTCTCAAAACAGCGATTCTACAATCCGGTAAGGAATTAGTCATTTGAATGTTCAAATTTATTTGGTGGAATGATTAGTTCCCATTCTCATATGGTATTATGAATGTTTTTACCAGACTAAATTGTTTCTTATAACTATATTGATCTTGAATAAAGAACTTATCCAAAAAAAAAAAAAAAAAACAGAGATCTTGTCTAAAGTTATTCATGACTTCAAATATTCATGACTTCAAATTACTACCTGAACATCTATGGTTTATTTAGTTATGGAGTTCTCCTAACAATTTTTCTGGGAATATAAACTGCTATGCATTACTAGCTTTATCTGATTTCGTTTTGTATTCTTAGTTGTTTTCTAAAGTGGTTGATCAAAGTGTTGATTGTTGTTCTTCGATTTGGATGGGCATTGGGATAATTTCATATTTTTTTTGAATTGTTTATAAGCATGCTATGCTGTCATTTTTTTTTTTTTTGATAAGTAAATAGATTTATTAAAAGCGTAAGGCGCCTCTTAGTACATTGGGAGAATACAAAAGGAAACACCTAACAAGAAAAAGAAAAACGAACAAGAAAATCAGAATAGCTAATCGACACGGGTGACAAAAATGCCACCGTCCAAAGATACAGCGTATGAAAAAAACGAAGCTAAAACGTGCTCCATAGAATTCTCCTGATCTTCGAAACACCTAAGATTTATTTCCTTCCAAACACACCAGAAAATGCAGATAGGCACCATCTTCCAAACCGTAGCACTTCTTGGCCTTCCAGACTTCCACCAAGCAGCAAATAAATTGATAACTCTTCTAGGCATAACCCAAGACATACCAAACCGAGTAAAAACGTGAATCCACAGAGTGGAAGCCACATCACAGTGAACAAGAAGGTGATCCACAGTTTCCCCATCTCTCTTACACAAGTAGCATCTATTCACAATGATGTTATTCCTCTTCCTGAGATTGTTCACCGTAAGTATCTTGCCTAGGGCTGCAGACCATAAAAAAAAAAGCCGCCCTCGAAGGACCCTGAGTCCGCCACACACTCTTCCAAGGAAAGCGTCTACCTACAGTGCCAACCAAGGAGTTGAAGAAGGGGTGGATCACACGTTTCCCTCTCTCCTGTTGTGGAAATGCCAGCTGGAAAAGTTGAAGGAGGACGTGGACCAGGCTCTTAACAGAGTTTGTGAGGGGCTTTATTCGTTTGGGCCTGGCTGTAAGTCCAAGCGGTTTGGGCGGAAGAACAGCAACAAGAATAAGAAGAGGAGGTTGCGTTGGGCTCCGGTAGCTCAGAAGCCCAGAGATGACCCGTTAGTTGCAGTGCGTCCTGACGTGGGTCCTTCGTCGGCGTCGGGTGATGGTGGGTCAGAGACAGTTCCGGCCGTTTCTGAGCTTTCCGGTGGGGTGTGTCCTGCAGTGCGTCCTGACGTGGGTCCTTCGTCGGCGTCGGGTGATGGTGGGTCAGAGACAGTTCCGGCCGTTTCTGAGCTTTCCGGTGGGGTGTGTCCTGACGTGGGTCCTTCATCGGCGTCGGGTTATGGTGGGTCAGAGACAGTTCCAGCCGTTTCTGAGCTTTCCGGTGGCGTGTGTCCGTCGTTATTCTCGTCTGTTCCTTCTGTTTCGGAATTTCAGTCCCCCAAACCTGGGCGAAATCCTCTGCCTGATTTCGGGACAACGGCTCAGGAGGTTGGAGTGGGTTCGCATGGGTCGATGGCCTTTTCTTCGGTGAGTCCAGGGCCTTTCGTTGGCTCGGCTTCTTCCAGTGATATGGCTAGCTTGGCATCTCAACCAGAACTGAATACTGGGTTTGCGCAGTCAGTGCCCAGTATGGAGACCAACCTTGCTGTGTTTGAATCTTCAATGCATGTAGATGGTGAGCAGGCTGTCGGGGCTGGTTTAGACCATTCGGACACCTTGGTTGCTGCGGTGCTTTCTCCCTCTAAATCTGCGCTGGTTTCTGACCCATTTCCTCATAAGTCTGCTGCTTTGAGGGTTTGGAAGGGGCTGGATATGGTCCCGGTTTTGGAGGCTGAGGGAGCTTTTTCTGGGGGTATTCCTTGTGAGCAGGAGGGTTCAATTGAGCTTGTCGTTGCTCAATTTGCGCTCTGTTTTGCTTTTGTGGAGGGTGGTGTAGGCGATGAGGTGGAGGATTTGGGCCCGATATCGGTTTTGCCTTTGGCAGTGGAGATGGACGAGGATTCCAGTTCGATTGTGTCTCCTAGATGGGTGATGGAGAAGGTGAAGGGTTACTACAAACTAATAGGAGTGTCATGTGATCAATTTGAAGACAAACTGTTGGCTTTGTTCGAACTAATCGAAGCCAAGCGGGACCAATCGTTGGCAAGGGTTTCCTCAGTATCAGGAGTGAAAGGTCAAAGAGAAATTAAGCGGCTGGATTGTTCCATAAACTATGACAAGAAAGGGGTTCAATCGTATAGTAGGAGAGGAAAGGGAAGGGGCTTGTTTTGTGTTAATGATGCTTAAAATTCTATCTTGGAATGTTAGGGGATTAAATGAGCTAGACAAGAGATTGCGTATTAAAGGGCTCATCAGAGATTGGAAGGCTGATTTGGTGTGTTTGATGGAGACAAAAATGGAAGTCATTTCTAGAGAGGTGGTTCGAAGTTTATGGGGTTGTCAACATGTGGATTGGTGTTATATGAGGGCTTGTGGGGCGTCAGGTGGGATTCTAATTATGTGGGACAGGAGGGTTGTGGAGAAGGTGGATGAATGCGTGGGGCGGTATACTTTAGCTGTTTCGTTGCGTAACGTTAATGATAACTTTTTGTGGGCGTTTGGGGGTGTGTATGGGCCTAATGATGATGGGGAGAGGAGGGTGCTGTGGGATGAGATGGCTGGTTTGATGAGTTGGTGGGATAGGCCGTGGTGTTTTGGGGGAGATTTCAATGTGGTGCGGTTTCCAAGTGAGCGTTCTGGAGTTGGTGGTTTTTCTGTTGCTATGGAAGAGTTCTCGGAGTTCATTCAGGGGCAGTGTTTGGTGGATCTTCCTCTCAAAGGAGGGCAGTTCACCTGGTCCAATAATCAGGTTTGGTCTAAAATTGATAGGTTTCTGTTATCACCGGAGTGGGAAGAACATTTCCCGGATGTGTCACAAAGTCGTTTGCCTCGGCTTTTTTCGGACCATTTTCCCTTGATGTTGGATTGTGGAGTGCATAGAGAAGGGAAAGGATATTTCAAATTTGAAAACATGTGGCTCAAATCTGATGGTTTTGTAGATCTTGTGCATCGTTGGTGGGAGTCTTATGATTTTCAAGGTCTACCAAGTTTTGTGTTGGCTAATAAGTTGAAAGCTTTAAAGGTAGATTTGAAGAAATGGAATGCGGAGGTTTTTGGTGATGTGAGGAAGAAGAAGAAGGAACTATTGGAAGGTATTAAAGAGTTGGAGTGTTTTGAAGAAGATCGGGGGTTAGTGGAGGAGGAGAGGGTTCAGAAGTCAGACATGATCAGAGAGATGGATAAAACACTCCTGTGCGAGGAGATTAATTGGAGGCAAAAATCTCGGGCTCTGTGGCTAAAGGAAGGGGATAATAATACTAAATTTTTTCATAGGGTGGCTAATTCCCATCGGAGGCACAATCATGTGGGAGTCTTGAGGATAAATGGGGCTCTGTCTTCTGATCCGTTGGAAATTAAGGAGCATATTGTGAATTATTATGACTCTCTTTACACCGAGCAGAGTTCGTGGCGGCCTAGGGTGGATGGGATTTCTTTCTCCTCCATTGATGCGGATGAGTGCCTCTGGTTAGAACGAGGCTTTGAGGAGCAGGAGGTGTGGGAGGTGGTGCGAGAGATGAATGGGGATAAGGCTCCGGGTCCAGATGGTTTTTCTATGGCGTTCTTTCAGCAATGTTGGGGGGTTCTCAAAAAAGATATTTGGGGGTTTTTTCAGAATTTCATAATAGTTGCCAGTTCGAGAAGAGCTTGAATGCTACTTTTGTTTCCCTTATTCCTAAGAAGGCTGATGCGATGGAAGTTAAGGATTTTAGGCCTATTAGTTTGGTGGGAGGGGTCTATAAAATTATCTCTAAGGTCCTTGCTAACAGGCTTAAATCAGTGTTGGGAAAAATTATCTCGAGTTCTCAGAATGCTTTTATTGGTGGAAGGCAAATCTTAGACTCAGTTCTTATTGCCAATGAATGTTTGGATAGTCAGATACGGTCAGGGGAGGCTGGGTTATTATGCAAACTGGATTTGGAGAAAGCTTATGATCACGTGAATTGGGATTTCCTTCTTTACATGCTTCAGAGATGTGGGTTTAGGGAGAGGTGGAGGGATTGGATTAAATGTTGCATTTCTACAGTAAAATTTTCCATATTGATTAATGGTACCCCTCATGGTTTCTTTCAGAGTTCGCGGGGGATTAGGCAAGGTGATCCTCTTTCTCCTTTGCTGTTTGTGGTGGTTATGGAAGCGCTTAGCAGGATGTTGTATGCGTCTATGCATCAAGGCTTGCTGTCAGGTTTCTCTGTGGGCATTAGGGGTAATGAAGCTTTAGTGGTGAATCACTTATTGTTTGCGGATGATACCTTAATTTTCTGTGGAGCACAAGCCGAGCACGTTCGAAATTTGAGGTGTACCTTCTTATGTTTCGAAGCGGTGTCAGGGTTGAGGATCAATTTAGGCAAATCCGAATTGGTCCCTGTTGGCGAGGTGGAAGATGTGGAGTCTTTGGCACATATTCTGGGGTGTAGAATTGGGTCTTTGCCGATGACCTATTTGGGTATGCCGTTGGGAGCGTCTTTCAAATCTATTTCTATTTGGAATGGGGTTATTGAGAAGGTGGAACGAAGGTTGGCTAGTTGGAAGAAACTTTATTTATCCAAGGGAGGTAGGATGACTTTGATTCACAGTACTCTTTCTAGCATTCCTTCTTATTATTTATCTTTGTTCCCTATTCCTGTGAGTGTAGCTAAAAAGCTGGAGCAGCTTCAAAGGAATTTTCTCTGGAATGGTATGGGTGATGAGACTAAATTTCATTTAGTCAATTGGCATCGTATTTGTCTTCCAATTAAGGCTGGTGGACTAGGAGTTCGTAATGTTATTAATTTCAATCAAGCCTTATTGGGGAAATGGATCTGGAGGTTTTCTCAGGAGCGCGATGCTTTGTGGAGATCGGTTATTGAGGTGAAGTATGGGAGTGTGAGGGGAGGTTGGTGTTCTTTACCGGTGACAGGGCCTTATGGTGTCAGTGTTTGGAAGTTTATTCGTAAGGGGTGGGATAATGTTGCCAAGTTTTTGCGTTATGAGGTGGGTGATGGGTCCCATATTCGCTTTTGGCATGATCTATGGTGTGGGGACAGGCCTCTCAAGCTCTGTTTTCCAACTTTGTTTACCATTGCGCGTTCTCCTGATGCTTGGGTGGTGGATAATTTGTCTATGGTTCGAGGTGTGGCTCATTGGAATGTTCTCTTTACGCGCAATGCTCAGGATTGGGAGTTGGAGATGGTGATGTCCTTTTTCGAACAGTTATACTCTACTCGGGTTCGGCATGGGGAGGTTGATAGGGCGGTGTGGATTCTTTCCAAGAGGAGGAATTTTGAAGTGAAGACCTTCTATAAAGCTTTAGTTTGTCACGAGACGGCTTCTTTTCCTTGGAAGGGTATATGGCGTGTTAAAGCTCCGAAGCGGGTTGCGTTCTTTGTATGGACAGCAGCTTTAGGGAAGATTTTAACTCATGACAACTTACGAAGGCGTGGAATTGTGGTGGTCGAGTGGTGTGTTATGTGTAAAAAGCATGGGGAATCCGTTGATCACCTTCTTCTCCATTGTGACGTGGCTCGAGTTGTTTGGAGTTTTTTTTATGGTTTGTTTGGGGTGGAGTGGGTTATGCCTAGGAGCGTCTTGGACTTATTGAGTGCTTGGGGTACTTTGCTGGGTCGTGGTCCTGCTCACCGTGTTTGGAAGCAGGTTCCTCTTTGTGTTTTGTGGGGCTTGTGGCGGGAGAGAAATTCTAGGCTTTTTGAGGATGTGGAGGTTCAGGCTGGGGCTCTTTGTAGAATTATGCTTAATATGTTGTTTTTTTGGGTGTCGGCGAATGGCATGGGTAGTATGTCGTACGCTGATTTTTTACTTTCTTGTTCGTTTCGGTCCTCTAATTAGGGGCTCCTTTGTATACTCCCTGTGTACTAGGGTTGCGCACCTCTGCGCTCTTTAATGAATTCTTACTTATCAAAAAAAAAAAGGTCTTAACCTTGAACACACCTTTCTTGGAAGGGACCCACCAAAGCCTATCTGCACGATCTCTATTCACTGAGTGTAGCACCTGGAAAAAGGAGGCAAAGACACCTACTTTCCAATCATGTGCCTCTCTAACAAAGCTCACGTTCCACTGAATAGAACCGCCCGAAATCTCCATATTATCCACTACGGAGGCATCCTGCACCCGAGCAATACCAAAAAGAACAGGAAAAGCTTCATTCAAAACCATATCCCCGCACACAGATCATGCCAAAATTTTGTCCATCCCCCACCTCAAATCTAGTAAAACCAGAGAAAGTCTCCCACCCTTTCCTAATATTCTTCCACAAACCCATCCCAAAGGCACCAACAGGCTCGCGTGAGCACCACCCACCCCATAAACTGCCAAACTTGGATTCCACCGCAACTCTCCACCAAGCATCTCTCTCTATACCAAGCCGTTACAACCATTTGCCTAACAAAGCGTGGTTGAACTTCAATAAATTTTGAAAACCCAGCCCCCCTTCTGAAATTGGGGTACAAACCTATGCTGTCATTTTAATATCATATTTATTTTTCCTTATGCCCTCTATATAAAAGTTTGCATTTAATTATATTTTGATCGACTCTAATCGCATCATTATATCACTATAGTCTATCATGTATATTCTTTTTAATTATATAATCTTCTTCTTCTTCTTCTTTTTCTTCTTCTTCTTTTTTTTTTTTTTTTTTTTTCTGGGTTTACTTCACTACAGATTTCAGATATTGAGAATCTGGTGGTGGCACCTATATCCAAGGCATCTGCTAGACAAAGGGCTGGTAGGGCTGGAAGAGTTCGACCTGGGAAGTGTTACAGGTGCGTTTTCTACAGGAACTTACTTAATACCAGGGTCAATCGGTTTCTTTTAACTTGTATGATGCGACATGTCATTTATGTCACTATTGCTGATTATTTCTTTCTTTCTTGCTTAGACCTGTGGCATTCATGTCATTATAAATGCACCAGTCAAGCATTCAATCAAATTTTACATGTTGATTAGTATGTTTTCCTACTAAAGCATTAAGAACAAGGCACCTCTATGTTCTTATCTTGCTTTGATTCTGTTATGCAGTCAGGCATTCCTGAAGCATATAACCAATCAATGCACCTTCACCAAAAAAATTTCCTCTAGCCGATGCTATACATGTACCTCCAACTAACATTTTTTAGGAAAACAATGGTGCACTTTTAAATGAAGAAATATTTCTACTTGTTAATTGTACAATAGTCCGCAAAAGGTACAAAGGGTTTTGTGTGAAATGAGTCTGGAAAAAGCCATGTTAGTTGCAGGTTTGGTTTGTAGAAACTGCTGTATTTGAGTGTGTTTATGTCAAAAAAAATTCTTTCTCATTATCTTTCTCTCACTGTTTCTTGTAGTGATGTTTATTTTTAAATGATTTCTATTATTTTGATGTACCTTGTTATTTTTTCTCAAACACCTAAGTCCAAATGGTACTGTGGTTAATGCTGAACTTTCATTTTGCAAAGTTTTAGCACAGTGATATGTGTCTGATTGCCAGTTCTATTGTGGTCTTCGTTGCTGAATAACAGCATAACTGAACTCTTAGAACACGCTTTATAATATATTCGTAATAATATGGGTGTACTCTTATTCTTAGGTGCAAATTATAATGAACTGTACATGGTCATGAATGTTCAGGAATTCAATCATATCTTTGATATCATCAGTTTCTTTAATTAGTGTTTGTAAACTGCCGATGAAACATTGTCAACCCTTTTTCCATGTAATCTTTTAGGCCCATCGTTTCTTCCTTTCTTTCAAATCTTTTATGCCCTTTTTTTTGTCCTGCATTGTGCCCAAGTCTATAAGTTGCTATTCGAAGTTGTAGAGATGATAAGCTAATTGTACATATCTTTGGCTGCCATTCATTGTTTCCTCAAAATAAATCGTATAAAAAACTTCTATGTGCACATTCCCACTGGTTTTCCGGTTATTTATGACAAAGTTATATCTTGACCTTTTCATCTTGTGGCTGCAAGGCTATATACTGAAGAGTATTTTGTCAATGAAATGTCTGCTGAGGGTGTTCCGGAGATGCAAAGATCAAACCTTGTTTCCTGTGTGATTCAGGTGTGAAGTTTTTGTGTGCTCACTTGCCCTTGTCTTCCACTTTATTGGTTCCAAAATGATTGGGTTGATGAACTGTTGTTTCTGCAATAATTGCTCGTCTTTGAAGAATGCATTTTTCACATTTCTTAAAATGATAATCTTCTAATTTATTGTAGTGGTTATAAATTGCAGTGGCATAAAAAATGGAGTGACATAGCTCAAACTAGGGTTGCCTTCTGTTTTTATAATGAGTTACCCGTAGCACTCCTCTATATCCTTCATGCATAAACTGTTACAGGGATTCATATTTCCTGAAGCTACTTGCGATAATGTTCATTGGTTCTCTAGATTGTCATTGTCATCTCGTTTGTGGAACACTTGTGATAGGAAAAAGATTAGGGTGAGATAGGTTGAGTTGGAATTCTATTCCAACTCATTAGGATTAGATTATTTAAATTAGGTTTAGTTTATTTGAAATTAAGATTATGTTATTTGAAATTAGGATTAGGATTAATGAGTTTTATCAATTTAGGTATTATCTTATTGTATTTCTGCTTAAAGATCATTTTGTTGTTAATGAGAAATCAGAGAAAGGATTAGTCAAATGGTGGTATTCTCATACCCGGAATGGAGTATTCTGGTGTTTTCCTACCCTAAGTGGAGAATTGTAGTCTCTCTTATCCGAAAGAAGCTACTCAAATCCCATCTCAACCTCGGGTACTCATCAATTGGTATTAGAGCCAACCAATCCTATAATGGCAGAAAGAATCCGTATTTTACAATTGTTTTGACAAGCAATTCAACAAGTGCATGAGCTATCTGTCAATTTTAACAAGTACGCATGCTAGCCCGAGCCCATAACACCACTTATCCCAAAGACCTGCCCAGATCAAGATCCAGTAGCCTCATCTGGAAAGGCGCCGAAGCCACAAAAAACCAGCAAAACAAACCGTTCCACACTCGTACCAGCAACCCAAACCGGCACAAACCCAGCTATCCACCGGCCTTCCATGGCAGCCGCCCCACAGTTTTCCCGTCAACCACAGAAAAACTAACCCAAAATCACCCAGAAACACCGAAAACCACCCCAACCAACCCATTGGCGCCAACCCAAAACGACCTAGAGTTGCCGGCTTCCTAACCCACACATAGACCAGCTGGAAGCACCGCCATGTGCGGCCGCTTCGGCGCACGACAAAGGCTCCATACCCACACACTGAAGGCTCTAGCTCCGGCACAGATCTGACTGTTCCGTTCGAAAGAATCGCTGTGTGTGGAGATCTGCCATCGAAGATTGCCTCCCAAACCTCCAGACCTTGCGACTCCAGACCTGAATTTGTATAGAGGAGGAGGCCGAGAAGCTTCAAGCAAAGAAGACCAATGAAAGTTGCTGGGAGCAACAAGAAAAAGAAGGGTTGCTTCTCGGGGAGAAAAAAAAATAACAAAATAAATAAAAGTCAAACTTGCGTAGAAAAGAAGCAAAAGGACATTATGTATGCTCTTTTCAAGTTTATGTCAGCTCTTTTTTTTTTTTTTAGTTTGAATTTGTAATTTCGTTTTGACCGGACCTTGGGGACAAGGTCCTTTTAAGGGGGAAGGAATGATAGGAATAAGATTAGGGTGAGATAGGTTGAGTTGGAATTCTATTCCGACTCATTAGGACTAGATTATTTAAATTAGGATTAGTTTATTTGAAATTAAGATTATGTTATTTGAAATTAGGATTAGAATTAATGAGTTCTGTTCAATTTAGGTATTATCTTATTGTATTTCTATATAAAGATCATTTTGTTGCTAATGAGAAATCAGAGAAAGAATTAGTCAAATTGTGGTATTCTCCTGCCGTGAGTGGAATATTGTGGTGTTCTCCTACCATAAGTGGAGAATTGTGGTCTCTCCTACCCGAAAGGAGCTACTCAAATCCCATCCCACGTCGCATCCCAACCTCGGTTACCCATCAACTTGTTAACATCGCCAACAATGCTACTTATCAATAAAAACATCACCAACAATGCTTTAAGCTTCAAAGCTATGTAGTGAGAAGTATAAACATTATTCTTGTCAGTGAGGGAACTCCAATTATTTTCAACCCCAACAAACTAGCTACCCTTTCCTTGTGTTACTTGTACTTACCAAATTGATTGTTCCACCAAGACTTGTAAAAAATGTTCTATGGATTTTCTTATTTACTAGTGGTTGAAATAAGTAAAGTATTATGATGGCTTTAAATAGTTTTTTATATGTTATAATTTTCTGTGAACTTTTTTGTGCTTCTCCACAAGCAAGAACTTAATACTATAATGATTAATCACAAATTCTTCCCTTGGAAGAGTATTTTTTTCTTCTTCGTAACAATAAATGAGATGCTAATTATTTTGTCCTAATCCTCAGTTAAAAGCCTTGGGCATAGATAATATCCTGGGCTTTGATTGGCCGGCATCTCCATCTCCTGAAGCAATGATTCGAGCACTTGAAATACTTTATTCACTTGGAGTCTTGGATGATGATGCCAAACTTACTTCACCAGCTGGATTTCAAGTAGCAGAGATTCCATTAGTATGTTTCAATATACTATTGTATCATAATTGACTCATATTATTGCTCCTCTATTTAATGATTTAAATCGTGTTAGTGTTTTCTGAGCCTGCTGGAAGTGGGAAACAGATGTTACAGCGAGTCTAAATGCTGGCACACCTAGTGTTCTACCCCCCCCCCCCCCCCCCCCCCCCCGGGGGGGTCCAAACACCCACTCTCCAAGCAAACCAGAAAAAAAAAAAAAAAAAAAAAAAAAAAAGAAAAAAAAAAGAAAAGAAAAACCCAAACCTATTTCAGAAGCTCTTTCCTTTTATTTTTTGGTTGCTTTGTTCTTTATTTCCTTATGTTCGGTGAGCCTATTCATTTGTTTATATTCTAGGTTCTTTATTTTTTAAGATCTGTATTTGTTAATCAGTTTGAAATCAACATTTATGGAAGCCCGAGGCCTTGAAAATATATTGTTTATATGCATCATACATCTGGATGTCGTTAGTCATTCTGTCATTCTTTTTTTTTTTTTTAACCTAACATTTTCTTGGTGTGCATTGATTATTAGCTGGGATGTGTTTGTTGTATTAGGTTTGTTTGAGACAGGGTTGATCTTTTACCCTATTATGTTTCGCATTCTAACTAAATAATGTTGAAAACTTGTACTTTGTAGGAACCAATGGTCTCAAAAATGATCCTTTCTTCGAGCGAACTTGGGTGTTCAGAGGAGATTATTACTATTGCTGCTATTCTCTCCGTCCAAGTAATTTTTTTTTTTTTTTTTAATATATTATCAGTTTCTCAGGTTCAACAAGTATGAATAGCAAACACTGAATTTTTAAACTAAAAAAGCATGTGAAAAAAATACTCTTAAGTGAGAAAGTCATGTTTGGCCTTATTTGCTCTTCTACTTCTCTAATTACTTAACAAAATAATAAAAAAGAGGGAAAAAAAAAATTATTTCCTGTGTGCATTATCCCATATTACTAAGGTGGGAGTTGAGTAATGGCTTTATTAAGTGCCTAAGCTATCTTGTAAATTAGGGTACTCTCTCTTGGGTGAGTTTGAGGCTTATGCTTAATGGCCTCATCTACTTCTCTTCTTCCTCTAATTACTTAAAAATAAATAGAAGGAAAAAAAAAGTATAGGGAAGATTTCCGTTCAAACTATCATACAACTTATACAGCAACAGAATTAATGTGCAAGTAAGTTTTGTTTCATATCTAACATGTTTTTTGGCAGTCCATTTGGGTGTCTGGGAGGGGAGTAAAAAAGGATATGGATGAAGCCAAGTTGAGATTTGCTGCTTCTGAGGTACTTGATTTATATTTTTAACTCTCTTGGATAACTTTAAGAATTCCTGGTAGATTTACTTTACCTTTTGGGCGTCAATATTTTATCAAAAGAATATTACATTAATGTGGTGTTTGGTTTGAGGAATCTAATATATGTTTCGCAAAATATCCTTATTGTTTTTCTCTTCAAGTTTATAAGGCTGTTTGATACAAAAGTGAATCTAATAGGATTTTTGTTTTTGTAGAATAAAACAATTCCTGACTTTCATATACAGATTTTACAGAATAGTAAGAATTTAATAATTCATACTTATTAAAGGTCAACTACTCTACCATATGAAGCATATTATCATTACTTTGTGGTTTCTACAAATCATAAATAAGAAAAATAATGAGTCATGAAATCAATGACTTTTTTTTTTTTTAATAAAACATGGAATGAATGAGTAAAACATCTGAACGGGAATTTTCAATTATTAATGCATTCACAAACATTGTTTATGCGGAGACAAAGACTTGCAAGAACGTGACGTAGATGAAACTAAAAACATAAACTAGCAGCACCTTACATCATCAAATGGTCACTATCAAACTCAAAAGGCAGCATTAAAAAAATAACTACAACAAAATTCTCACATGGCAACTTTTTTTATACAACCATAAGAATATCTAATAAAAGATAGAAAACCAAATAGTAACATCAAAAAGTTAAAAACTTCGTTAAGTAGAGACCAATGTCACCTAGTACACAGCCTAGAGAGTACGAGGATTATTAATAAATAATAGCCTAGGGAGTACAGGGATTGAGAATGCCTAGTTGTTTAGCTTGCTTATTAAAAAAATATGGGTAATGTTTTTCGTTTAGAGGGAAAAAAACTTTTCCAGGATGAGGGGAATGTGGATTCTACAAGGGAATCCACATTCCCAAAGGGAGTTTGTGGGGGAGTAGAGATTACCCTAAAAAATGGATATATTTATGGTCACTTACTGCTGCAAGTTTATTCCAACTTTTGAGTTCCCCCACACAGATGTTTCCACCTTCTGAGTGATCAAATTTGAATTCAAATTGCATGTTAAAGAAATGCTTTGGTTTCATAATCATTGAGCATTCATAATCTGAAATTTATTATCTTCATGTGAGTTTTAGATCTGTTAAATATCATTGCTTTTTGTACTTTGGCATGTGTACTTTGCCTTTTGGTGTTATATATGATATCTTTCTCTGCTGGATAATCATTGTGTAATAAATGCAGGGTGACCATGTGACATTCCTAAATGTTTACAAAGGGTTTCTTCAATCTGGCAAATCTTCTCAATGGTGTCATAAGAACTATGTGAACTACCAAGCCATGGTGCGTAGCTGCTTTAAAATATTTAAGAATGTATTTTATAGGTAAATGTAACTCATGCATCTAATAAATATTTGATCGTTGACATCACACGTCCCATGTATTCGAGGAGACACCATTTGGTCACCGATGGCCAATTTATGAAATGGTTTACCTTCTGTTCTTTTCAGTTCCTACACCTTAATGGCTGTAAATTTAATTGCTTTGAAATATTGTCACCTTGTGCACTTCCTGTGTATAGTGGCTATGTTGATATTGGTGTAAATATTGTGCAGAAAAAGGTTATTGAAACTAGAGAACAACTCAGAAGAATAGCACAGAGATTAGGCATAGTCTTGAAATCTTCTGAAAGAGATATGCAGGTAAGTTTATAGGCCAGTTACTGAGATGATAATACTGCCCTCTAAAAGATTTATTCTCATCTTAAAATCAAGCATTAGAACCAACAAATATATCCATCCGTGGACCACTATGTGAAATCTTACAGTTTTTTCCTTTCTCTGCCCCTATCCCATTTGTCACTGAAAGATGCCATGCTATTTTTACCTGTAAACAATTAGAAGCTATGTAGTGTTTTTAAACCATTACAATATAAGGATATGTTGGCCTATATATATATATATATATATATAACCTGCATAAGATTATATGTATACATATAAATGGTTAAAGATATTTGGTCAGGTTTGAGGATCTCTAAGGCTAATTGCTCCATTCTTCATTGGCTTGTCCTCATTTCCAGAACATTTGTGCCTTGGAACTTTGAATTAGTTATTGATTTTAGAGCAAGCAACCTTGTGTTGTTAATATTCTGAACAATTTGAGATGGTTAATGTTCTATTGTTTTTAATCTCTTCCAGGTGGTAAGAAAGGCAGTTACTGCTGGCTTTTTCGCTAATGCGTGTCGTATAGAAGTGAGTATTTTCCTTATCTTGAATGATCACTAGTATTCTTTTTGGAATATAAATTTATCTTCATCTTCTGGACAAATCCATTTATTCTCACACTTTCGCTTTAACAATTTTCTAGTGAATGTCCCAATAAATTTTTGTTTTTTATTTTGTCAAAGGCATTCACCCACAATGGGATGTACAAGACTGTCAGAGGGTCTCAAGAAGTGTATATTCACCCATCATCTGTGTTATTCAGGTTCGTACAGAAATTGGACTGATATTTGACTCGATCTGTGATCAAGGAACTTTAAGTATTTTATTTTTTTTTGGATAAATTACAACTTCCCCCAAAACTATGACACTATTTGCGTTTACACCTCCAAAAAACTATGACTCTGCAACTTGGATCTATAAACTATCAAAATGTTTCGAGTTGCCCCTTGTGTCAGATGTGCATGTGCCTTACATTTTTGTCTCTAACAGTTTCTCTGTTTTCTCTCCTTAGATATTGCTACTGTTTCCAATATAGGGTATTCATTTCACATTTTTGTGTACCAAGGTGCATCAATTCTAGGAGGCCTGTGCACCCCCGATGTTTTCTTTTGTTTAATCAGTCTAGTACATTTTTGTATATGTCTGTATTCTCGTTTGTTTTTCCTACCTGATCCACTCTGCAGCCTTATGGCTGTTTCTCCTTTTTTGTGCTCCATTCACAATGTCTTATTGTTTGGTCGGTATGTGGTTGGTGGTGCGCATGCAATAGCTTTTCTTATTTCGTCTAAAAATATATTTATCATGCAGAGTTAACCCAAAATGGATTATATACCATTCTATTGTCTCAACTGATCGGCAGTACATGCGCAATGTGATCTCCATAGATCCTTCTTGGCTAAGAGAGGCTGCTCCACATTTTTACCAGAACCATCGTCATAATGCTACTGGCCACTGACCTTGCTATTGAGGGAAGCAATTCCTATGGCCTAGATCAGTTAGGTTAGGAATTTTCTTGTAATTATATGTATTAATCTTGAGAACTGTGCAGTCATGGATGAGCTGCTTGCATTATTTATTTCTCGTGTTGAAATATAGGATACGAAATTTTACGCTGGATTCATTTACACTCTAATTTTTATTTTTATTTTTTTAAAAAAAAATATTTTTTCTTTAATAATTCTGCAGCAGTGAGATCTTGATTAGCTGTTGCATGAGATTTGTACGACATAGTGGTTGATTGAATGTTAACCATATGTTAGAGATTTCTAGCAAATATGAGAGATCTCTTATGGAGATCACTTGTTCAAGCAGGTCTCGGGTAGCCTGCTCTTTTGTTGGGGCAAGAGACTTCTCATTGATGCTCTCTTACATTTGTTATTCGAATCGCTAGCAATCCGAACAGTAAATTACTGAGTATCCAAATCCTCATTTGATTTGATCCCTTTTATTTTTCCGAGAGGGAGAAAAAAGTATTGCATCGAGCACATGTTTATATAACTGAAAATGGGGGGGTAGATGGAAGCCACATGCAAATTGAGATCTTCCATTGTCAGCTCATCTTGAAAAATTAAACTAAGTTTAATCTGCTTACATCCCACATGTAGTGTTTTGTCATTACTCGAGAATTTCTCTTCATTTGTTTAGAGCCCTGCATTGGCTCTCCACTTTCATATAATATTTATTCAACACCTACTAAATAATATAAATATATATATATATATATATATACCTTGGAAAATTCCTCGTGCACCCATCTACTCACCCAATGGACTGTTAGCTCATTTTGTTACGCATTCAATATGATATCAAAATCTTATTAAACTCAATTATTTCTGTGTCTGTGGGTTATAAGAAATAAGATCATGTGCAATGGCTGAATATTCACGTCTTGTGCCTCTGTCCTGTAAGGATCCATGACCCATTTATGCAGTCTAATTTAAGCAATCTGGCTTAGATGTAAAAAAAAAAATAAAAAAAAATAAAAAAAAATTGTATTATGTTTTGTTTTTTTAACGGTCAAGATTTAATTTCAAGCTTTCATGAAAAAAAAAAAAATGAAAAGAAGAAAAGAAAGATTAATTCTGAACTGTTAAAAAAAATCACAGAACCTAAGCCAAATTCAAAGAAATGTAAATTGAATCAAATAAGTTATAATTATTATTATTATTATTATTATTGATAAGTAATTTTACTAAAATCGTACACTTCTAAAAGGGAAGTGGAGGCAAGGATAATGTGAAATCGTTTTCAAAAGTTTTGGTACACACAAGATCAAGATGTCCTCAAAACCAGATAGCTATGAGATGGAATTTTTCTTAGCCTTCAAAGTCATATGTTGAAAGCTGTAATACAGTGTGTTTTTGACCGAGTATTGTGAAACGACAAATTCAAACTCTCATTGCTCCAATTCCCATGAAAAAATGCTCATGCTTCAATTAAGACCGTTAAAGTCAATTTGTAATACTACAGTTCCATATTGAGAAGATGATTAGTCCGTATAGAATGAATGAATGAATTGTAAATAAGTTAATGAGTGTTAGGTCAATTGAACTAGCTTTATAAACGATTTTAGAGAGTTCTAATTACAACTTAACTAATCATTTTTAGAATGATAATGCAAATGTAGCAAGCGTTTTACCTTGATTATTACAAATGGCATTACCACACCCGCATGACGTGGTTAATTAGTTGACCTTTGGTTACAAATGCTCGTTATCCAAATCTGAATGCTTGCACGCTACCTCAATTATATATATATATATATTAACTACACGTAGCTTTCCTTTTGTTTTGTTTTTTTTTTTAATTTTATTTCATTTGAAAACTAGGGGGGAAAGCCGAGGAGGACTGCTCTCTGTAGACTTTACAAGTTGTGCGTCCAAAAACCTTTTTAAATTGGCCAAAGTTGCTACCAATTAAGTCCATCTTCAGCTTTTCTTCTTCTTCTTCTTCTTCTTCTTCTTCTTCTTCTTCAAGAGCTACAATGTCAAGAGTCTCTCAAATCCTTCTCTTAACCCTACTAATAATAACGACCCATTTAGGAGAGAGCCGTTCGTTGAGCAATAATTCGAGCAGCAGCCTGATATCCGATGGCATGCAGCATGTAATTAGCCTGCAGTCTGATCATCCAATCATTGAATTGGAATTCAAAGCAACAACAGTGACTTGCGAGCCCATCTATGGCTTCCTGCCTTGCACAACAGAGGTTTGGGGGCAGCTGTTCATGATAGTGGTATACGAGGTCTTGCTGTCCATGGCAGGGACGTATGTTTCGAATGGGTCTAACCTTTTCTTTCAAATGTTTGAAACTGGTGTCTTCGGTGCCAGCGTATTCCAAATCCTTGGCACTATCCCGCAGGTCGTTTTGATACTAGGTAATCAATTAAGCTTCCACCTCGATCACTCTCTCACCATTTTTTTATATGTTAACCCTTTAATTTCTTCTACAAAGGGTGCAGATTTTAATCTTTGATTCAAAGTACAATGAACTAATACAGATGACCAATGATCTATTTGCAAGCAATCAACTTAATTCTTAGGAAACATATATAATTAGAGAGATCTAGGATTACTCTCTAAAGTGATCCCATTACTTAGATCTATATCTGAAAATGGTGTTAAATATTATAGATTGCTTTATATCGCTTTAGGTTGAATATAATTAAAGAAAGAAAATATACCCTTTAAAATATGATATATTATATATATATATATCCACATGCAATGTACGTACGTGAGAAGATTATGTCTGCTGATCTCTTATCTCGATCTCTCTCTTTGAAAATTGCAAAATGGACACATTAAGTCAACTAAAACAATGATAATTAAGAGTTGGGAAAAAAAAAATTAGAATATTAAATTACCATATTGATTGGTCATGCTTTTTCCTTATCTTTTTGGTTCTAGTCTTTTATGTTATATATTATTATTTTTCTTTACTTCCTCTTCCTCAATGGGGGGCGAAGTACTTTCTTCTTAGCAAAGAAATCAATCTGTATAGACGAATGTACTGGAAAGTAAATCAATTGAAAATTATAGAAGTTGGCTCAGAATGATCTCTCATTTTTTAATCAATTAGGTCCTCTTTTCTTAAAGAAATTTAGACTCGTTTCGGTGTGCAATTTTTTCATATTATATTATATTATTTTTTATTATAATAAAAATTACAAATATCAAGAAAATTTACTTTTTGAAATTATATTTGGATGGTTTAGAGAACGTAAGACAAGATTGAAAAAAATTGGATAAAATTTAAGTAGAATTTGAATTTTTTTTTTTTTTTTAAAAAAAAACATATTTTTGAAAAAAAAAAAAAAAAAAAAGAAACAAGTATTACCCAAACATGGCGTTAGAAATGGAAACTACTACAAGCAAAATTTTGCGTTCCTAATTAAACATTCTACATCCACCAATTAAGTTCACTTTCTTCCGTGGAAAAGAAAACTCTTTGGATAATAATTAATTATGCTATTATGAAAACTATTTGGGGGTATTACAATCTTTTACAATAATTTTATTACAAATTTAGTAGTCTTTAATTGGTGAAATGATTAAGAGTATATAATTTACAAGTCAACTACTAACTAATTAAATTGACAAGTCAGATTTTTTACTTAATCATTTAACTAAGAGTAATGTTATTAGTAGACTGTTATACAATGCATATAACCTGATGATATAATTGTGAAAGTCTACCTTAGATCAACAATTTTAAAAGAAAAAGTTAATTTTTGCTGTCATATCATTCTAATTGTATAGACAATTTTTGTATAGCAATCTATTAAATAGTATTACTCTTTTACCGTTATAGACTCTCACATTAATTTGTAAAGAAATTTATAGTAAAAATCATAGTATCCCTAACCGTACTTATTCTGTTATTTCTGACTTTATTCTTAAAGAACTTGTTAGTACATCCTCAAGGCATTGGAATAGACAAATTTGAAGCACCTCTTTTCCAGTAGCACGCGCGTAGAGGATTTGCTATTTTCCTAACATATATATATATATATATATATTAGTTATAGTTATTAATAGTTCTGGACAAAAATTGCTCAACATTTATATCTCTAGCTAGCTAATAAGTTCTCATTTTTACTCTTTGGAACATCTAAATTGTTAAATTACATTATTATTAATTAGTATGATATAGAGCTATAACTTTCCTGGGTTCAGAACCAAACACTACTGTAATCTCATTAAGTGCTTGTTTGTTTGAAGTGACTGGAGTGACAGCTAGTACAGATACGGTTGAAACACTGGTAACAATGGGAATGGGCTTACTTACAGGATCAACAGTCATGCTTCTTACTTTAATCTGGGGTTCTGTTGTTGCTTTTGGAAGCTATGATCTTTCACAGCCTTCAGCTGCTGATTCATCAGATGTGGAGGAAAATAAGACACCATTCAGTTTAACTGGTTTTTTTCTTTACCCTTGTGAATTGCATAAACTAGAATTGAGATCCATAGAAATTAGCTATGTGCGAATATATTGTTAGCAATTTGAGCGATTAATATGAAATAACTTATATGAGATTCACCTGCTTAAATAAATTTTAAATTTTTCAACCACTTATCCAGTCAGGTGAATTTTATATGAACTTTCTCACATTAACCGCTAAAATTACCGATACAAACAGTTAATTATCATCGATCCTTATTCAAATAAAACATCCTTATCACTGTATTGATGCCTCTCTCTCTCTCTCTCTCTCTCTCTCTCTCTCTCTCTTGTGCAGGTTATGGTGTAAGCATTGATATTGAGACCTACTATACTTCAAGAATAATGATTGTATCGATGATCCCATTTCTCATTCTACAAATGGCAAAAGTTCTCAATTCATCTTCAGGGACACGAATAGTAGTCTTAGTTGCACTCCTTGTTACGCTTTCTTTCCTCTTCGTTTACTTCACCTATCAGGTAACACAAAATTCCATTAGCGTGAGAATTGTTCCCCAGCGGATATATATATATATATATGTGTGTGTGTGTGTGTGTGTGTGAAACTGTAATGGTTATGCTGATCATTTATCTAGTTAACTCGTTGACTTTCATATTTGTAAGATGCATATCTATATTGATTACCTTTTTCTTAGAAAATGGACGACAATATTGGTGCAGGTATTCCAGCCATGGATTCAGAGTAGAAGACTTGAATACTCCTTGCGTAAGCATGTTCAGAAAAACCTACTTCCGAGCCTTCTCACTGCTGGTGGCAGACCTAGCCTAACACTTATAAGAGAGTAAGCTTCCTAAATTCTACTCAAAGGTCCTTTACTCATTGGGATTTTCAAGGATTGCTGTTCTCTCATAGTTAGCTAGAGTTAAATCACCACTTATTTAATCATTCAATATTCTTACACTCACCGTCATGTATAAATTCAAATTCTCATTTAATAAGTGAGATCCAACACGTAAAATATTCAACTGAAATAAGATGAATTGTAGAGTTATGATTTGAACTAAATGATTTGACTCTAATATCACGTTATATCACCATTTATATATCCTAAAAACTTAGATTGATAAGAGGATACGATCAATTTAATCATCTAATATTCTAACGGTTAGTCACTTCATATATTTGTAGGCTTTTTCAGAAAATTGACAAGAATAATGACAAATATATATCTCCTAAGGAACTGAGAGCTTTAATCTTGGGACTACAAATAAAAGGAGGTTTAAAAGAGGTTGACCTCGAAGGAAAGGTGATGGAGGAGTTTGACATATCTGGTGATTCTAATATCATTGAAACTGAGTTCGTCAAAGGAATCTCAAACTGGCTTTCTGCTTCTCAACAATCTGCCAGCAATCAAGATCATGACAGGCCAAAGTTTTCTGGCAGCACATCCAAGGTAAAGATTGACCAATAGCAACGTCTGTTTTACACTAAACATAACAATATATATATATATATATATTATCGCCATGATCGTTGAGTCTCTGTCGTTGCAGAAAACAAGTGAAGAACAGGTGAGTCTAGTGGCTCAGAAAAAGGAGAGTACTAAGGGAACTGATAAAGGTTGGTTGAATTATGTTAAGGCAGCTTTTCTGATTGTTCTAGGAACTGCTATCATGATTCTGCTTGCACAACCCCTTCTGGAAACTCTCCAGGAGTTCTCCAGTGCTGTAAACATCTCCTCTTTCGGGGTATCATATGTTGTCATACCCTTAGCTATGAACTACAGACAGGCACTGAACGCAATTACTTCTGCCAGAGAGAAGACAGGAAAAGCTATCTCCTTAACCTTTTCTGAGGTTTTTTTTCTCTCTCTCAAACTCATATTTGATCATTTGATTATCTCTAATATATATGTATAGCACCTAAAAGAGACTCAAGATTTTGGCTCAGGAGAAAGATTAAAAGAAAGAGCTAAAATAAAATTGTTTGTCAAAAATATTAAATAATATAAATATAAAATTAAATATTATTTAATTATCATTTAAAACATATAAATGTAGTTTGTAATTTATTTTTTACATTAATTTATTTAGTTTTTTTTTTCTAACATAGTTTTTCATATTTTGAAACGTTTATATATTCATCAACACATTAACTACAAGTATATATTTTGTAAAATTAAAATATATAAAGAATGTCTATAAATTCATCAACACATTATACCTTAAAAGAAAAATCCAAATATAAAAATTTCGAAAGATAATTTGACTACTTAAGAGTAAATTGAGAAAGTAAATTCTCATGTGAAAGTTTGACAACATATCTGAAAATTTTCAAGAAGCAACATATATAGAAATTCCAAAAAAATTAAATAAAATGTAGTAGCATTGATGATCAGAGGTTTATTTTTTTAAAAAAAAAAAGAAAAAAAAATCAAATAGAAAAAGTTAGATGCCTTTTTTGGCGGTATGATCGATCCAAATAACTATACCAATTTGAATTATTATTATTTTTTTTTTTTACTTTCTAACCAAATACCCTAATATTAAATATTTTTTGAATGTGTTTTTGGAGGGGGCCACTATTCAAGCGACACTAAATAATATTTTTTTTAGTCAAATTATGAAAAAATATAATTTTATTTTAATTTTTTTTTTATTTATTTATATGTATGTTTTGGAGGGAAAACTAAATGGGGGAAAAAAAAGAGAAAAAAGTAGTTGACCTAAGTAGAGAGGCATTAATATTATGAATTGGGAGGGAGAGGGAGGGGCCACTTTGATTTACATAAAGTTAATAAGTTTATTTATTTATTTGTGTTTTGAAAAGGAGACAAATAAATAGTGGAAAAATAATAATTCTAAGTGAGACACGTTATTTTGAATTAGAGGATCAGCAAGACATTTTTATTCATTGTTTTCTTAATTTGGTAGCATATATTAATTTTAGGTCAGTAACTTGTAAGTTGTCTTCAACATTTGTTTATATTGATCGATTCATTCTTTTTGAACAGTAATTATAAGATAATATTATTTGACAGTTGGAAAGGTTTTTTGGCAGATTTATAATGGAGTATTCATGAACAACATGATGGGCTTAGCCACTTTCTTGGCTCTTGTTTACATACGGGATTTGTCGTGGGATGTCTCAGCTGAAGTTCTTGTTGTTCTACTTGTATGCACTGGGATGAGTCTCTTTACCAGCTTCTGCCCCAAATTCCCATTCTGGACTGGAATTATAGCATATCTTCTCTACCCCTTATCTCTGCTGCTCATTTATATTCTCACCACTCTTTTGGGATGGTCCTAAATATTAGAGCTTCCGTATATGCAAATAATCCATATATTATGGGAAGAAATATGTATTTGCATGAAAAATCCACAAAATTAGGATGAGCATCTTTAATTTCAACCTTCTCTTTGTATTTCTTCGTGCTTTTTTCAATTAAGCTACAATGTACTTAATTATATCCACGTTTTAGATTTCAAACCGTTCACTCTGCACAGCAAAATTGGAAATGTTGCAATCCAAGGCAGAGGCAGAAAGTGACTTCTGCCATTTTGATTAAGCAATTCAAATATAGACATATACAAAATTAATAATAATAATAATAATAAAAGGCAATTAATTAGCTACTAGCCCGACCTTTTCCTCATTTCTTCCAACAAGCAACCTATGTGAAAGTAACATTAAATTAGGGATAACTTCACTTAGTCCCTGATGTTTTGGCATTTTTGTAATAATAGATTTAAAGTTTAAAAAGTTGCAATGTTGAATTCTCATGTTTTAGAATTTTTTAATGTTATTCTTGCCGTTAGAGTTTACCGTTAAATCAAACGGTAAACATGTGAAATATTCTTTATAACTCTGTAAAATTTATAAAAATAAAAATGTACTCTTTAAGAAAAATTATTTAGAAAAAATAAAAAAAATAAAAAATTAACAAAACAAAACAAAACTTAAGTCATTGGAATGATGCCGAAGTATATGGTCGCATGCCTGGTCCAAAGCCTGGTCATGGGTCATCCGCAGCAAAAAAATATTAAAAATTAAAAATAAAGGTATATATTTTGGATATTCTTGGAACTTTCATTAAGATTTAACAGAAAATCATAACGAATATGTGACAATATAAAATTTTTAAGCATGAAGACCGAATATTACAATTTTTAAACTTTTAGTATATAATTACGTGAGGTAAGTGAAGGTTCTCCATTAAATTTCTTTGCCAACAAGAACCTATGTAGGTTAACGAGAGACTAAACCTAAGAAATGTCAATAAAGGCAATAGTACTATTATGAGCCTCGAAATCTGATGGATGATAATTTGTAAATAAAGAACACTATGGCACTTCACGTGCCAATCCCAGCCTCCTCTCTCTAGCTCACGGGCTAGGAGATATCCAACATTTATTTGAAGAGGAGTCGGTCTTTTATATATAAGGGCAGAATTATAATTTTAATATATAGAGGACCGGCTCCATTCCAACTGAAAGCAATTGAAGAGAATCTTGGTCCAACTTTTTGGATACATACTTCGTTAATCTGAAATGCTGACTTAAATACCACAAAGATGCGTAAAATTATAACTAGCTAACGTACAGCCCACTAAGTTAGTTACAGACACACTACTGGCATAAAGATAACTGACCCAGTCACTACCTTTAATAACCTACTTTTACTGATCCATTACATAAGTAGTTAACCACCCAGTTCATGTCTCACAAAGTTAGCCCATTTCTTTACCAACTTACACCCACACGTACGTCTACTCCTATGCTTAGAAAGGTTGCGTTGAAACATGAAGATACGTGGTATACTGGTATCCATCCAGGCAGATAACAAATAGTTCATTAATTTCAAACCAAGTAGATATTTCAAAGCCTTAATTAAGGTTTTGTCGTATGCGAAAGCAATATTAAGTTACTTTTCGTACAAGAACTTATGTAGGTTAACGAACGAGAGATCATGTTTGTGGACACCGACAGAACCATTTAACCAGGGGTCCCCCCCTGATGTAATCATTATCGATTACATCTCGCCATGAGTAGTTTTATCTAAATAAGAGTTTATTTCTTATCTTAAGAGACAGGCAGTTGATTAGTAGTAGAAGGAGTCTTTTAATAAGAATATCTAGATTAGTATGTTATCTGATTTAGTAGCAGTCCTATTTAATAGTTATCTAAGTAGATGATGAGTATGTTAATAAGAAGTCTTATCTCTTAGGATAAGAGTAGACGATCAGATCATTGTCGATTGAAACCAACTGAGTCTCTTCCTTGTATTCTAGTAGGTCTCTAGTCATGTAGAATGACACTTCTACTTCAGTTGGGTTACCTAATTGTATATAAGGAACAAGTCAGTAATTATATGGGGAAGTTGAATTATTATTTGATAAATACAGTTTACTGTGTTTTGGGAGTTTCTGTTTCACTCGAAACAGCCAACCTACCTATTTCCTGTGTTCTTTGTCAATTGGTTCACACCAATTGGTATTAGAGCCAGGTTTTTCCTCTTGAATAGCAAGAAGTGGTTACCCAAGAGGACCGGTTTCCCTCAAAAGAAACCAGATATTAGAAAACATAGGAAAATCAAAGAACAAGAGTTGGGCAATTCATGATTTTGCATTACAAACCCGTCCAGCAACACGTTCAGTAACAAAAGAGAGACAAGAAGAAGAGATGGATCAACGACTGGGAAACATCGAGCAATTAATAAAGAGCTTATCGGATAGCCATGAGGAATTCCGTAAGAGTCAACAGATCGACTATGCAAGATCGCATGACAGAAATCTACGAGATGCTTGCCAAACTATCCAATGGTGAGAATTCACGTGGAAGAAATCATGAATTCGAAGGAGAAAATTCTTTTCAGGGAGGACGTCAACCAACAATCACCACACGGCATGTGAAGTTAGATTTCCCACGATTTAACGGAGATGAAGACCCCACGATGTGGATTTACCGAGCTGAACAATTCTTTTGGTTTCAGGGAACATTGGAGGGCGAGAAGACATCCCTAGCTTCCTTCCACCTAGAAGGAGAGGCTTAGATGTGGTTCCAAATCTTAATCAGGGAAGAACGAGAAATTGGGTGGCCAGAATTCATTGCAAGTTTACTTACCCGCGTTGGACCCAATCAATTTTACGATCCTTTTGGAGAATTGACAAAGTTACAACATGAAGGAATTGTACGAGAATACCACGGGAAATTCGAGTCTTTACTCTCCAAAACTGGGGTGCTATCCCAAACTTGTCAGGTTAGTTGCTTTATAAGTGGCTTGCGAGAAGTGCTCATGGTTGATGTCACTGCAGGAAAACCTGAGACGTTGACATCTGTAATCGGGCTGGCTAGACTTTACGAAGCACGACACAGTGCTATCACAAGAAGCAACCAAGTGGAAGAAAGCAAAGTAGATATGGGAAACTAGCAAACCTCAAACCTGCCATTCCTACCCATCAAGAGGTTGACGCCGGAGGAGTTAAAGGAAAGACAAGCAATGAGTTGTATTTTAAATGCAACGATAAATATGTACCAGGACACCGATGCAAAAAATTGTTCATGATTGAAGCTTACCTAGGGGAAGATGAAGATGGAGACATGGAAGAAGTAGTGAAAACTCAATTTTCTTGTTTTTCCCTTGAGGACAAGGGAAATGATTAGAGTGGGGTAATGATGTAATCATTATTGATTACATCTCTAGCCATGAGTAGTATTATCTAAATAAGAGTTTATCTCTTATCTTAAGAGATAGGCTGTTGATTAGTAGTAGAAGTAGTCTTTTAATAAGAATATCTAGATTAGTATGTTATTTGATTTAGTACCAGTCCTATTTAATAGTTATCTAAGTAGAGGAGTATGTTAATAAGAAGTCTTATCTCTTAGGATAAGAGTAGACGATCAGATCATGGTTGGTTGAAACCAACTGAGTCTCTTCCTTGTATTCCACTAGGTCTCTAGCCATGTAGAATGACACTTCTACTTCAGTTGGGTTACCTAATTGTATATAAGGAAAATGTTAGTAATTATAAGGGGCAGTTGAATTATTATTTGATAAATACAGTTTACTGTGTTTTGGGAGTTCCTGGCTCACTCAAAATAGCCAACCTATCTATTTCCTGTGTTCTTTGTCAATTGCTTCGCATCACCTCCTGTTTGTCTCATTGTGGATCATGACCTTTCCTTTTTTTTCTTATAATTTATAATTGGTTTTCAAATTTCACTTAAATAGTGATTGACAATTAAACGTTCAATCTCGCACTCTACATTAAAGAGTTCATGAAAATAGACTAAGAAGAATAAGGGTAGATCAAGTGCCAAATTAGCTAGAGGTGAAAATGCGGGCAGATAATAACCGTTCGCATTCGCTATCCGCATATGTGAATGCGGATGCATTTATGTTAGGTTTTTTTCACTATCACTTTAAAGTCATACATCACTACATTTTTTTTTCTTTTCTTTGGATAATCCAAATCCTGATTACTCTAAGAGACAATTATCATCTATGGTTGATAATCATTAATTGTGTAACAAGTGAAATATTAATTTTATTTATGCTTGCATTTAATAATAACCGCATTATTTAATTTGCACATAGATTTAGATAGTAATCCAAAATGTATAGTACCTCATATGCGGATAGCGGATAATTACCGCACTAACTACGCGGATAGTAATCGCATGATACGGATGCTGATGCGGATACCTAAAAATGATAATTGCATTATGCGGATGTGAATATGGATATTGCTAATAACTGCATCCGCATTCACATTTTCACCTGTAGGCCAATTGATGCTTTCTCTATTGCTAATTCCTTAAATAAGGAATCAATAACTAATTCTTAGAATATTATTTAAATGATTAAATTAATCATTTCTTATAAACTTAATTAAGTTTTGAGAATAAATAGTAATTTAATATTTATCATAATGTTACAAGGTTTTGAGTTTGAATCTTGTTTCCATCGTTCACCTTCCATTTCAATTAAAGAATTAATGAAAATGGACTGCGAAGAATAAGAGTAGAGTGCCAAATGATGCTTTCTCTATTGTTAATTAATCAAATATGAAATAAATTCTTATTCCTTAGAATATTAATTAAATGATTAAATTAATATTTTTTTTTTATATAAATTTAGGGTTCGTTTTTGGATTTACGATTTCAAAAAGTGAGATTTAAAAATAGCGATTTTAAAATGTGCGATTTGAAAAGAAAATGCAGTTAAGGATTTGGCAAAATCACAGTTTGACATTTAAAAATTAGTATTTTCAAAAAAACACATTTTTACCTGGGATTTGAAAATGCAAATTTTCTACTTTTCAAATCGCATTTTTTTTTTTTAAAAAAAAAATACAACTCCAAACGATTTATTTTCTTCAATTTGGTTTACAATCGCACTTTTTATTTACAACATCGCAATTTCAAACGTACCCTTAAGCTTTTAGAATAATTGATGATTTAAAATTTATCAGAATATATATTATAAGGTCTTCAATTTGAACCATGTTTCTGTCATTTCAATTAAATCTTTTAAGTATTAAACTTTTTTATTAAGGGAGAGTTTAAATTCACACATGAAAAAGAAGTGTTAAAATAGGATATAATGCAGTGACATTAGTTGATGACCGTTTTTCTCACCGTTACATGTGAAATCGACTTCATTGGAAGAATTGGCTGAGTCAAGGTCCACATGAATATTACATTATTCATCAGGATTTATATCGGTCCATTAATAATTAGCAAGTACCTTTGTTTTGTGCCCTAGCTCCTAAGCCAAATGCAGACATGGTACCTTATTTGGACTAAGAAAAAATAGATTTGAATCTGTAAAAAAATTGTAGTATATATGCTATAATTTTTTCAACCGGCCCAAAAGAAATTAAAAAAAAAAAACGAAAAAAGAAAAAGAAAAAGAGAAGATAATAGCTTTCAGTATCCTTCATTTGCACCATAATGATAATATTTAATTATATATAAAAAATTAAAAAGAAAAGAAAAGAAAGAGAAAGAAAGAAAGTAATGCTAGCTAAGCCCACAAGTGATGGGAGTCACATGTGTCATCACAAAAACAAATTAACACCAAGCAATCATGTCAACAAATTGTAAAAGTGTTTTAAGAGAATTATAGCTCTAAGCTTGTTTCTGATAAGAATAAATACATAAAAAGCAACCAAGGTCCAAAGAAAAGTGGGTCCTACTTGTCGGATTTACGTTCATCGATCAAAGATATGTTGAAAATTATTTCATGAAAATTTAAGTTTATCTTAAATTTGAATATTTCATTTTTTCCTTTATTTCTTTTATTACTCTTTGTCCCACATCGAAAAGCTATGAGTATTTTGTGTGCTTTATAAGCATTTATCATGCTCTTATACTAGATAAGATTTTTGAGAATACATGTGCTAGTTGTGCTAGTTGCGTCACCGACCAATGCGTCGCACGCACGCATGTCGCTTTGACGCTTTAGATGCACTTAGCACTTCACATCGTAACACACGAGATTATTAATTGTTTTTCTAACAATAATATTTTTGAATACTTAACTGTTTTTCTAAATTGTCAGAAACTATATTTTCTAATTGCTTTTTCAGCAATCAGAAACTGTGTTTTCAACAGTTAGAAACTGTATTAAAACTGCTATAAACTGTTTCTGAAATTTAGATAAAACTGTATTTTTCCAGCATATTTTCGGTATCTTTTTTCTTCTCTTCTTTTTCATCTTCTCTGCTGTTACATAATTTATGAATTTAGAGTAGTGTTCAGAATTTGCAATCTGTACACTACATTCGGGCAGTATTGTATCCTGATGACAAAATTGTTATATTCTCCTTTGCAAAACTTATTGTTAAAGTGAGAGGCAATATTTGTCTAAGAGACAGATTAACATTCGCTTTACTGTCTAGTTTTCTTTCTATACAGTTTTTATTTTTTATTTTCTGCTTTCTTCAATTTTCTGTAGTTCCATATCTTTATTTTCCAACAATTCTTAGACAAATATTCTGCATTTTTTTTTTTTTATGGCACATTCAGCTATGAATTCTATGATTACTTCTTTGAATGTGATGCCACAAGACCTTTCCAAACTGGATCGTTTTAATGGCAACAACTACAAACACTGGAAGGAGAAAGTGGAGTTTTTGCTTACAACACTGAAAGTTCGTTATGTGCTCGACACACCCTCTCTTGTCGTGCCTAATGAAGGAGCCATTGTTGAACAAATTGATGTAAAGTTCAAATGGGAGGAAGACAACTACACATGCCGTGGGAATATTGGTAGTCAACTCGACTACGTGAATTTTAAATTTATTTGTTTTACCACTTGCAATAGTACGAATCAATTGGGGGTTGTTTACTTAAAAATAAAAACAAAGTAAATGTTGTAGAATTGAAGCTACAACGAGTAAAGTAAAGGAAAGCGAAAAATGAAAACAAACTTAAAAGAAAACTTAGGGTAGTGATCTTATCAAATCCTCAACCAATGGAATATTTCACGTCTATATGGATCTTCCTAATGTGCATGATATGAGCGCGTAATGGGCGTCAACCATTACGACGACCTCGACATGAAAATACTTTCGTTATGACGTAGTTATAAAGCACCTAGTTTCACATCAAACACTTACCACGTAAATATTAATCTATAATTGAAAAACGTTTATACTACCAAAGGTGTGGGGGATTGATGCCCCCTAGATTACTACTTTATAAAACATCCTAATAACCATATACGATACATGAAAACCCTAATTAGGCCACAATGATAAGGTATTTAGTTTCACAGTGATCTATTCCATGTAAAGATTATACTACAATAGAAAGACGTTTTACACTACCAAAGGTATGAAATGACCGGTGTTCCCTAGCATACCATATAAAGTGACTCTAATAAGTAAACACATATCATGTCAAATAGAACCATTGCAAAAGACATCGTTCTCTTTCAAGAACGTTGGTTTTATTCAAGAAATCAAGAAAACTCATAGACAAGTATAACTCTTTTTCATGAGTAAATGGATTGGAATATTGAAGACAAAACTTTTTAGCATGAGTTTTGAAATCCTCTAACCTTACACAATCATCAAACATATCAAGAAAAACTCAAGAACATCAAGAACGCTCCATGGCTTTTGGAAAAGATTTGATCAAACCCTAAGATGAGATTTAGCTAGACATGAAATAAACTAATCCAAGCATGAAATCAAAGGAAAACAATAAAGAAAACAAGATTTAAATAAACTAAGAACACTATATTAATCTAAGAGAATTCGGACTACAAAAGGAAATGAAAAGCACTAAAGTTAACTAAGAAGATATACCTGAGAAAATAGAACCCCCAAAAGATGCATAATTGAATCTAATCTAATCATGAAATCTATGGAAAACAGGAAATAAACAAGAAGAAAATGAACTAGAATAGTAGATTAAAACTTAAGAAATTCGGATTACAAGAAAGACAAGAAAAGAAAAAACAAAACTAAACTAGAACATGAAATTTAAAGGAAGAACAACAAAGGAATTAAGCTCTCTGGATTTCGGTCCAGAGAGTTGCATCAAAGGAAACTAAAAATACAAGAAATTAAGCTGATACACCTGAGCAAATCCGAAATCCCCAAAAGATGCATGTTCAAACCCTAAATCCTAATCTCATAGATATAGAGATTTAATTTACAAAGGTGACATCAAAGATCGATTTTTGGCCGCACAAAATAGTGTCGACATCCTCTGTGAACCGCCCAAATTGGATTAATTTCATCCACAAAAAGCATGTCGACATCCGAAGATTTTCTCGGAAAATATCTAGGTTCGATCAATCGACTTCGTGGCTGCATAAATAATCAATCGATCGACTTTGGATCGATTGATTTTCTTCGATTGATAATGCGATCGATTGATTTGCCTTGGTCAATTTTTCATCTTTTCAGGATCAGCCTCAAAATCTAGAAATGACCAAATTGCCCTTGATGTATTTTCAGGTCTAATTTAAGTATTTTGAACTAGATTTCAACTAAGACCTGAAAATAAGACATAAAACAAAACTACAACAAAACGTTATATATACAACACAAACTAGGTCTAACAAATGCAAATTAAGGGGTCTTGAATCGAATTATTCAAGACTTATCAAATATCCTCAACACCCTCATTGATCCTCTATTCAACATGTATACACCAAAGAAATATGCAAGGGAGATATGGGAGGCGTTGGAGAACAAATACAAGACTGAAGATTTTGGAAATAAAAGCTACCTGGTAAGTAATTATTTTGATTTTAAAATGGTGGACAATAAACCTATTTTGAATCAGGTTTATGAAATTCAACTGATTGTCCAACAACTTAATTCTGAGGGCATTCCTATTGATGAAAAACTTCAAGTGGGTGTTATTATTGCCAAACTTTCACCAACCTGGAAGGACTACCGTAAGTCATTGAAGAGGAAAGTTGATGATCTGACTCTAGAAGGTCTTCAAAGACAACTTCGAATTGAAGAAGAGTCAAGGCTTCGAGACAAACTCGAAGATAAGGCTGAAATGAACAAATCTACCCATGTTGTTGAAATAAACAACAAAAAAGGGAAAAATCCCAAATATGTCCTAGCAAAACTGGTCCAAAGAAAAAGAACAACAACTTCAAGAAGAATGTGATTTGTCATTACTGTAAGAAGCCTGGGCACTTCATCAAGGATTGTAGAGTTCTGACGAAGAAAGAACAAGCCAACAATGTTGAAGAAAATCTTATTGCTGTTATTTCTGAAGTGAATATGGTAGTCAATGCTTCTGGTTGGTGGGTGGACACAGGTGCAACTCGTCACATTTGTGGAGAGAAGAATCTCTTCAAAACATATGAGAAAGTTGGTAACGAGATTGAACTATACATGAGAAATTCAACTACCACCAAAGTAGTTGGGAAAGGTACCGTGGAGTTGAAGTTTACTTCTGGCAAAGTAGTTACTCTAGTTGATGTATTTTATGCACCAGAAATTCGAAAGAATCTGGTTTATGGCAGTATTTTGTCTGAACATGGCTATAAGCTTTGTATTTGAGTCAGACAAATTTGTCTTGACCAAAAATAACAAGTTTGTGGGGGAAGGGCTATGCTGAAAATGGAATTTTAAACTTAATTTAATAAAGGAGAATGCTTCTGTTTATATTGTTCACTCTTTTTCATTATGGCATGCTAGATTAGGTCATGGGAATTAGGATTCTGTTAATCGCATGGTTAAATTAGGCTTGTTGCCTTCTAATTTGCATGATGATAGAAACAAATGTGAAACTTGTGTTAAAACAAAATTAACTAGAAAACTATTTTCAAGTGTTAATAGATCATCTTCGAATTTACTTGAATTAATTCACTCTGATGTATGTGATTTAAGTGGTAAAATAACAAAGAGGTGGTAAAAGATATTTTATTACTTTTATAGATGACTTGTCTAAATGCGCATATCTATTTTTACTTAGAACAAAAGATGAAGCTTTAGATAGATTTTTAAACTGTTTAAAACCGAAGTTGAAAATTTACTTAATTGGAAGATTAAATCATTTAGAAGTGATTGAGGTGGAGAATATTTTAATAATGATTTTGACTATTTTTGTGAGGATAATGGTATAATACATGAACGCACAACACCTTATACACCACAACAGAATGATGTAGCAGAAAGAAAAAATAAAACACTCATGGATATGGTTAATGCATTGCTTAACCCTTCTGGATTACCCAAAAATATATGGGGCGGAGCTATTTTTTTTCTGCAATTCACATTTTAAATAGAGTGTCTTCTGAAAGAAATCATATGTTCCCATATGAGTTATGGTTTAAACGTAAACTAAATTTGAATTATTTAAAATTGTGGAGATGCATAGTTTATGTAAGGTTGCCTGATCTTAAAAGATTTAAATTAGGACCAAGAACTTCTAAATATGTTTTTATTGGTTATGCTTCACATGTAAAGCTTATCGTTTTCTAGAATTTGATTATAATATTATTATCGAGTCAAGAGATGCTGAATTTTTTGAATCCAATACTATTAAAAACTCTAAGTTTTCTGAAGTAAGTACTTCTAATAATGAAAATGTTTTGAAAATGTTGTTTCAAAAAATGAAGAGAATTTTGAAATTAGAAAATAAAAAAGTTTTGGTTCTGATTTTTTGACATACTTTATAGAAGGCAACTCTCAAGTAATTGTGAATGAAGTTGGTGTGTATTGTAATCTGGAATATGAACCTTCTAATATTAAAGAAGCTATGAAATCTAGGGATGCCACATTTTGGAAGGAAGCTATTAATGATAAAATGGAATCTATTATGTTTAATAAAACATGGATCCTTGTAGACTTACCTTCAGGTTCCAAACCCATTGGATGTAAATGGATCTTTAAGAAAAAGATGAAACCTAATGGATCTATTGACAAGTTTAATGCTAGATTAGTAGCCAAAGGGTTTAGACAGTCTAAGGGTATTGATTATTTTGATAGTTTTGCTCTATAACTAGGATTTCATCAATTAGAACTTTCGTATCTTTGGCTTCCATATATAACCTTGAAATCCACCAAATAGATGTGAAAACAACATTCTTAAATGGTTATTTGGATGAAGAGGTATATACGGAACAACCTGAAGGATTT
Organism: Alnus glutinosa; assembly: GCF_958979055.1. Classification (NCBI taxonomy): domain Eukaryota; kingdom Viridiplantae; phylum Streptophyta; class Magnoliopsida; order Fagales; family Betulaceae; genus Alnus; species Alnus glutinosa. The sequence goes on from NC_084890.1 coordinate 10,240,051, forward strand.
CATAATTCCAGGACAAGAAAACAAAGTTTGTAAATTAGCTAAATCATTATATGGTTTAAAACAAGCTCCAAAACAATGGCATGAAAGATTTGGCAATATAATTAGTTCTTATGGTTTTCGTTTGAGTGAAGGTGGTAAATGTATTTATTTTAAAATATTTGATAATGATATTGAGCTTGTTTGGCAAAGCTTTCCACTATTCTTATTTGTCTTTTTTGCCCATCAAACTACAGTAAACAAGGACATTAAAGTCAAAAAGGCCCTGCAATCCCTCTTATTTTAATATTTTTTTTAACATCATCCATTTCAAACCTACGTTTACTGTAGAAGAAACCAGAGGCGTGCGACCGATACGCGGCCGAGATCGTAGATCGGTGGAAGAAAACCAGGGTCTGCCTCGGGACGTTCGACTCGGTGGAGAAAGCAAAACTACCCTACGACGCCGTGACAGTGTGGTTGCGGGGGCCCACGGCGAAGATCAATTTTCAGGTGACCGCCGCTCAAATGGCCGATTTTTGGGTCCGAGACGGGGTGAGAGTTTCGGTTCAGCAACACGTGGCGAGGCCGAAGACGAGTAGTATGAGCAGCACGGTGGAGTCCTTCAGTGGGCCACGAGTGGCAGTGGTGGGCCCCCCGGGCCAAGGGTGGTGGTGGTGGCCCCCCCAGTGGTGGGCACCAGTACCACCTGTGCACCCAGCCTTACCCGATGAATTGTGTAGCGATTGTGACTCCTCGTCTTCGGTCATCGACGACAACGATGAAAGAAACTCGTAGGAGGGAAGTGCCTCATAGGAGGGAAAGGCACTTCATCTTCCATCTCAACGAATGCGTTCAGATGGATGGGTTTAAAATAATATTAAAATAAGAGAGATTACAGACTTTGAAGTGCCTTTTTTGACTTTAGTGTCCTTGTTTACTGTAGCTTGATGGGCAAAAAAGGCAAATACAAATAGTGGAAAGCTTTGCCAAACATGCTCATTGTCATTATATCTTTATATGTAGACGACATGCTAATTTTTAGTAATAATATGTTTTGTATTAAAGATACAAAATATTTTCTTTCATCACATTTTGATATGAAAGATATGAGTGTTGCTAATACCACTACAAAAAACTCTACATTTAGTGGCGTGTCTACAGTAAAGTACTTTTTGACACCGGTGGCGTGTTAAAAAAAAACACTTTACTAAAATAATTAGTGGCGTGTTTGGCAGACACGCCACAAAATAAGACCTCATTTCCCGTGGTTGGCCCCTCCCCCTCCAAAAATTTTTGACTCTCTCTCACTACTCTCTCTCTCATTGACTCTATCTCTCTCTCATCTCTCGCTCCGCCCACACCTAAGTTCGGCCAACTCCGGCCACACCCAAGTCCGGCTAGCTCTGCCTGCGGTTAGTGCATTTCCCTTTTTTTTTTTCTTTTTTTTTTTTTTTCTTTTTCAGGTAGTGAATGTGGCTTTTAAGTTTGACTCCTTTTCAGTACCATTTTTTACTGAAAAGTAGATGCATTTTCCATCCACGCAAGTTTCTACCCCTTTTTTTTTTTTTTAAAAAAAAAGGGATAATTGCACCGCTCCTTAAACCCGTTTTCCGTCCACCAAGTAAACAAAGTCCGTTAGTAGATTACAATACAAATAATATTTAGAGATTGTCTCACTATTTATATCACCATGGAATTTCTCAATTCATTTGGCTAAGATTCATAATTACTATAATCGCAACTCTGTAGCCAAAGCAACTTAGACTCATCACTAAGGCTAAGCATCAAATTAAAATCACTATGAATCGAAATAAATGCTAACTCATTCTCAAATTTATCATAACTAAAATTTGGGGAATCGAGAGTTCCAAAATTAAACCAATTTCATAGCTCAATATATTTCAAAAGTCTTGGTGAGTACTAACTTTAAATGAATCATGCTAATACTGCACTTCTTAGGGATATAAATTCTTAATCCAAAAAGTTGAGTACTAGTTCTACTCAATTTTAAATATAACCAAGAGGGTTTATGTACTTACCTTGTACGTTTAACTGATAGCAAACTTGTCTCGTATTAACTCTTGGTCTTCTCGGTGTGAGCATAGGTACTCGTATTAAGGATGCGTGATTCTGATTTTGTTGACCCTTGCTTCCTTTCGGTGTTTCTTTAGGCTAGTCTCTAACCCAGTGGTTTGTGTGTTTACGAAGATTAAGATAAGATTACCTTTTTCAAGGCACGGCTTATCAAGACGTAAGAGTTTCCGTTATCTTTCAATGATGTGGGAAATCTTTCTTGGCTTTGAACGTTGCATACCTTTGTCGACGTTGTTCTCCTTGTCATCGTTGTTCAATTGTGGCGAAGAACAATCAATCAGTGAATCAAACAAACACAGTGGCAAGGATAATTAATCAACCATTCAAGGGATAGGAAAGAAAACAATGAATCTAATGTCAGTTATAAAATGAGACCTATCATCTTACTATTTTGTATGACTTAGGACTAAAAGTAAATCAATCTTAGTCATCATATGCCACGTATATCAATCTATACCTCAAAAGGAAAGGTTTGGATATCAATATCTCTTCAAATAATTAATTCCTTAATTATCACAAAATTCTTATTTCAAAAATTAAATCAGCAACCCATTACCTTTATAACTTCAAAATTCGCAAATCCAAATATCCTCCTGGGTATCATATACCATTATTCTTATCAGAACTTTAGCAATGTAAATCTAAAATGCCCGAATGATCAATAATCCATACCTCAAAGTATTGCGGCCCTCTTTGTGAGTTCATTACATTACCCAAATCACATTTAATCAATCTTATCAAAGATGTGCGAGGAAATAACATGGTCTCATAAAATCATCCTAAAAAATCACTAGATTAAATACTTAATATTACTCCAATTTAGTTATGCAGTCAATCAATACTCAAATTTGATAATTAAAACACATATCCATCAAGCAAGGATTTCTAAGAGAATAAATGAATCACGTATTCAAAATTTTATTTAACCTAAGCTCTAGAAAACCTCAACAATTCATCAATTAATAGATTCAAACTTCTCCAAAGTTTATCAGACGCATAGGAAGGTAATCCCTTCAAATATCATCAAATTATTAAATCAACTAATTTCCTCAAATATATATATATATAAATCAGTACTCTACAATTTATGCACATATCTTCAAAAGATACCAGATTTGGAATACTTGATACTCATTAGTCATAACATATATTTTCTTACATTCTAGGGTTAATCGGATAAACCTCAAAGCCTCAATATTTATCTTTTGATCCTCAAGTTATCCTTATTATGGTCATAGAAAATATTATCACTAAGCACATGAAATATTTATAGAGTGCTTAATAAATTTATCAACTTAATATCCATAAATTCTGTCAAGGTATTAAGTATCTGGATTCTGTAATCTATATCTCCATAGAGCATTTCATGACTATACCTCAAAATAATACTAGATATCAGATTATTCTAATCATGAAATTACTTCTATTCACATACCTCAAGTGTCTTATCCATCTTACACTCGGATCGTCATCAGGGTGGGAGGTCTCTGCACTAAGATATCTAAATCTATTAGACATTGATAATATAATGTTTACTCTACACTAATGCTTATCAAATGTTAATACAATCATCTATCTAGTAGCTTTGTAGATAGATCAAATAAACTCTCAGTATCCATTCAATATCTATAAAATTTCTAGATTTTAAACTCGAGGTCATATACGAAAAACTGATGACATTTATTTATAAATAGAATCAAAGTGGCACTATGTGCCATATATATTTTAAAAGCTTCTACTTATTAATCCTTTGTTTTCATAAAACTCCATTGTGTTCCAAAATCTTTTTTAAGCATATTTCAAAATCTTTTTGAACCATATTAGTAGTACATGAAAGAGTGTTTCTTATCCAGATACAAATATTTAATTCTTAAACAAAAATACAAATATGCATATTTTTATTATTTTCACAAAACTTTTTAAGATGTTTTTATCACATCTAAACCTTATTTTTGCAACCAAGGTAACAAATATTGAAAGTTTATTCTTAAAATATTTTCCTCATTTCAAAATCATTTTTTTTAGTACAATTTTCATTTAGTATGCAAATCAAATTAATATGTTTTCTAATATATAGCAAAACATTGAGATGCACACATTCATGACTCATCCAAGAATGGAAGCATAAATATGCATACATCACACAACATCAAAATTCACACAAAGTATTTTTTCAGAAAATTGGTTTATACCTACAGCTCTTGTGTCATTTTTAAACTTCTAAGGTCAAGTCCATCAGTCCTCAGAGCAAACTGCTCTGATACCAAACTGTAACACCCCGCCTTTTACAAAAAGGCGTAAGTGAATTTTTTTTTTTTTCTATTTTCACGTGACATTACTACAATCATTATCAAAGTTAAGATTTGGCAGTGAAATATAATATATCCAACTGACTTGAAATTAAATAACACATCAAAGCTTCTAACTAAAATACCTCTAGACATCCATTAGAGAATACTTAGAACAAATACATGGAAACATGTGTCAATAGTGATACAAGAGAATACATGGAAATTATTAGCAATCTTGTCAACATAAAATGTTATAAACACAGAAAACTTTAAACAAAAAACAATCTATGCATCCTTAGCTTTAAAACCTCTTCGGCACTAATCTTTGTCTATAAACCTGCACCAATATATATATATATATATATATAGAAACAAAAAACACAAAATACTAAAGTGAGTCCAATGTTTCCAATAATAATATGAATACTGATTTATTTAATAAATGCAACATAATGTAGATATATGTATATGCAATATATAATAATAATAATATGAGAGTTTTATATGCAATGTCTTAATTATTTTCTTTTGCACTCCTTTCATAATGGAACCTATGGTCCGTATTAGCATGTTGTGGGAACCTACGGTCCCAGCTGGCAATACCTTCACCCCCGTTGTATTAGCCAACTCTCACTTAAAGCTTATTTTATCTGGGGCTAGGAACCTAAGGTCCCAGCTGGCCTGTAAACCTATGGTTACAGCATTTGATTATTATTATCTTTACGGGAATCTGCGGTCCCACTGGCAATACCTTCGCCCCCCGCTGCATTCACTAGCTTTGTTATTAATCTGTTTAATTAAAATATAAAACATGTAAATTTCACATGCACAAACAAATTAAATAAAGCAGTAAACACAATATTATGAAAAAATCACCCAGCTTTGTCCTCAATAAGTATAGAGATACTTACAGCCTTTTGGTGCAGTTCTCATAATAGTTCATTCTTTGCAATAAATATATATTTACATACAAAGTGTTAACATCATTACTCAGGGATATTACTTATTTTCACTTAACATGCTATATTCCAGCCTTAATAATAATCTTAGTAATAAGATCTAAACTCTTTTTCAGTAAAAATACCATTTAACTAGAAATTCCTACTGCAGTCCTAAAACCTTTTTCCTCATATTAGAAATACCAGTAAAACTAGCATATTCAAATCTCTAATTCATCTGGTAAAAATACACAAGATAAGTTCACACAAATTTGACCCATAAATTAAAGTAGATAACATCTTTTTCACATTTTCATTCCTAGATGCTCGGCCAACATAGGCATTCAACCCAAAAAGAACTTGCTTACCACAACTACCTCTACTGCCAGAACTTTAAACTATTTACAACATAGTTACACATGAATTTACCACAATCACACAGATACACCCAATCGGATCCTCAAAACAGGGTAGATCATCATTGACCAAAAACCCATTAAATCGGCTAAAGATCAGTAAAACAGAGCATCAAAATTTGATCAAAAGTCTATCAATAATCACCCACAGTAAATCAAATACAAATCCATCCAAAATATCCACAATAAATCAAATAGAAATCACAAGAAATCATAAGGAATTTCTGTTTAAGGCTATAGAAATTCACAGGAAAACATCTCTAGGCTTCACTGGAAAATCACCATTGGCGGTCGCCGGATTTCGTGTCCCACGTTCCACCGGAGTCGACCCATCAGAAATTGGCCGGAAATCGTCACTGGGACCGGCCGGAATCGCACCTCTGGGTCTTGTCGGAGCGTCTTGTTTCTGTTGGGTTTTTGGTTTCGGATCCTTCTAGGTCCGTCGGGTCCTCTGGCTCCACCGGAAGACCGGCCTCCGATCGGGTTCTTGTGGGTTTTTGGGTCACACGGGTTCTCTCTCTCGGCGATCTCCCTCTCTGTTTCTCTCTCTCTCTGGCTTTCCCACGGTCTCTCTCTCCCTCAGTCGACTTCTCTCTCTCTCGGGTCCCTCTTTATCTCTCTTCTCAATTTCTTTTGATCTCTCTCTCTCCCGCACTCTCTGTTTCACTTCTCATCTCTCACTCTCTTTGTTTCATTCAGACAGTATCAAGAAAGAGCGATGAAGAAAGAAAGAAAGAAGAAAGAGATGTGATGAAATTGAAGGAGGAAGTATCTGTTATATGAGTAATGATTCAATGCCACCCAAATATACAACTTTTCACCACCTTGCATATGTGGCAAGGTGGTCCCCCACTACCTTTTGAGTTTTTTTATTGGAAAATGATTAAAACACTCACACTACACAACAATGACACAACACCAAGGCACAATGGAGTGGGACCCACACATGGGCCCCACTCCATTATGCCTTGGTGTTGTGTCGTTGTTGTGCATTGTGAGTGTAAGGATCACTCCCCTTTTTTATTTTTTTAAATGAAAAATGATCCCTACACTCATTTCTCACAACAGCCCCACAACAAGCTGATGTGGCTGGTAATATTTTATTACTTTTTTTGTTTTGTTTTGTTTTCTTTTTGTAAAAAAATAATAAAATACTATCAGCCACGTCAGCTTGTTGTGGGGCTGTTGTGAGAAATGAATGTAGGAATCATTTCTCTTTTAAAAATAAATTAAGGTGATGGACCACCTTTCCACATAGGCAAGGTGGTGAAAAGTTGTATATTTAGGTGGTAATGAATCATTACTCCTGTTATATAGGCGTGAGAAACTAAGACCAGGTGTGGGCAACAAGTTGTAGGAGACTAGGAGTGAGCTGTAGAGGGTGAGTCACTAGTGATGCAAGGGGATGACTCAGAGTTTAGGACAGCTGGTTCATGAATCTGCCTATTTGCACGTTATGATCATGATACATATTAAGTTAATCCACGAGTATTTTTAGATTAGGTCTTTATCATTTTAATTTCTTATTAGGGTATAATTTTAAACCCGTTTTGAGTCCAGTTCATTTCATAATTAATATTATTTTCTGAATAATATTGTTTTACTGATAACATTATGATACCGAATAATATTAGACCAAAAAATATTATGTACAATAAATATTAGGGTTAAGTACTCTTCTAATCCCTGAAATTTGGAAACTTTATTTTTTAGTCCCTGAGTTTCAATTTGCATCACAGATGATACCTCAGTTTTGGGAAATGACCGAATAAGTATCTCGGTTAACTTCTCCGTCCAAAAACTAATGGACCGCCATGTGTCAACCTTAGATGTTGACACGTGGCACTATATAAAAAAATTAAAAATCTTAAAAAATTAAAAATCTTTAAAAATGAATTAAAAAATAATAATATTAAAAAAAATTAAAAAAAATTGAAAAAAGAAAAAAAAAGAAAAAAAAAAGGGTGGCTGAGCCACCCCCTTGGCCAGTATGAGGTGGCCGAACCACCCCATGGGGGGTGGTTCGGCCACCCCCAAGGGCCAAAACCGATCTTGAATTTTTATTTTTATTTATTTATTTTTTTTATTTGTCAAGGGGTTGCCAGCCACCCCCATGGTTGCCAAGGGGGGTGGCAGCCACCCCTTGTTATTTATTTATTTTTTTTCAAATTTTTTTTAAATTCATTTTTAAAGATTTTTAATTTTTAATTTTTTTTATATAGTGCCATGTGTCAACCTCTGAGGTTGACACATGGCGGTCTGTTAGTTTTTGGACGGAGAAGTTAACCAAGGTACTTATTCGGTCATTTCTCAAAATTGAGGTATCATCTGTGATGCAAATTGAAATTCAGGGACTAAAAAATAAAGTTTCTAAACTCAGGGACTAAAAATGTGTTTAACCCTAAATATTACACAAAAATATTATGTATCAATAATATTATTCCAATATAATAATATTAAGAATACTATTATCCCATCTAATTTAGGTTTGTCTATTAATTATTAAGCAATATCGTTAGCGCCTAATAATAATTCACTTTTTATTAAAACAGAGTTTATAAAATAATAAGACTGACAAATTTTTGTTTTCATAAATATCCATAAATATCTAAGTCATTTTACTTAGTCTTAAATTCTAATTTAAGACACTATATTCCAGGGTTTAAAATCTGGTGCGCTACACTTATTGTCCATACTAAGGAGCATTAATCATTCATGTATAGATGTTAGTTGGATGACTATTGTGTAATTAGATGGATTATCATTACCTTTTAACTAAAGTAATTTCATGTTGGGTTTGTCGTGTGATTGACAATTATTACGCGCTCGTATTATCCGTGTTAATGAAATCCGAGATAGACATAATATGCCATGTGTATGAGGATTGAGTGAAATCAATTCCCTATACTTTTCATTTTCTCAAATCTCTCCATTTTTAATTGTTTTTAGTTCATGTTAGCTTAGTGATAAAAAAAAAATTATATATATATATATATATATATATATATATATATATCTTTTTCAAATTAAATTGAATAACGTCTTAGGTATTTCATAACAAAACAACCCCCAATCCTTGTGGTTCGATACCCTCCTTAGTCCTATTCTGCAAAGTCTTGTACTATTGTGAGTGGTTACAAATATTAAAATCCACGTAGTTGTGACAACCGATAAAGTTCCAAAACCAAAATTCATTATTTTTAATCATCGTTTGGAAGGCTACCAATTTTTGGCGCCGTTTTCGGGGATTGCAACGGTTGTTTATGAAGTATTTAGGATTTCATCTAGTTTGATTATGTTCATATTGTATATTCTGTGCATAAGGGGTTTTGGTTCTGTCTAAAAATTGATTTTGGGTTTTAAAAAATTGTTTCTATTCTGTTTCTGCAGAATTATATTTTTTGCAGAAGAAAATCGATCGATCGATTTATCAAAAGCTAAAGGAATCGATCGATCTAAAGTCAATCGATCTCGTTATTAATCGATCGATCGAGTTTGCTCAGTAGCATCCCAACTGCTGTTTCAAGGCAGAAACAAACTTTTTCTGAAATTTCCTTTTTTTATTCTATCCATATTACTTCTCTGTGAATATTTCATGTTTTCATTTTTGTGCAAATATGATTCTTTTAGGTTTTATTAGAATTTGCTTTCTGCAGAGGTGATTCGATCGTACGATACAGGGCCTTGATCGATCAAAAATCGATTGATCTATTTTTAAATCGATCGAGCGATTTTGTTTGTGGTCAGAACAATTTTCTCGGGACTACGCTTCCTTATCTTCCGCTTTTGAGTACACAAATCTTTTAAAAATTTAGCGTAAGGTGGGACCTGCCGGATAGCATCAAGAAATTGTAAATTAATTTGTACCTGTTTAAAAATGTCCATCATCTCTTGATATCTTTCTCCTTACTTTCTAGTACTAGGAGACTCTTTGAAACGTTCGGGGAATGGAGCTCTAAGCTCATAAGGTGTCCCAAGAGTGGTCTTCAACTTCTCATTTGGATTCTCAAGGGGTAAAGTTGGTTTTGGCTCGGATCTATCCTCTTCAGTGGCTTCTTGTCTAACCTTATTATCAACTATCCTTCCACTCCTTAAGGTTGTAACTGCTTGGACTTGTTCATGGGTGGTGCTGCCAAAAGCACTCTCATTGACCATGTATTGTCCCTTGGGGTTGGCTTCTGGTTGGGAGGGAAGTTTCCCTTCTCTTCTCTAGTTAAGTGCTTTGCCAGCTGCCCAAATTGACCTTCTAACTTGTCAATCAATAAGGAATGAGAATTCAGCATTTGAGTATTTGCTTCCAAGTTGCCAAGTGCAGTCAATACTTTCTCCTCAAAAGCAGAATTTCTAGGAGGAGGAGGAGCTGACTGGTACTGATATTGAGGGGGCCGATAATTTAGGTTATAGGTTGATTTGGAGGCAACATGTGTGCCTACTTATGCAATCCTACAAAAGGTCCTGAGTTCCCTGGAGCTTGAGCTTGCCAAGAGAAATTCAGGTGATTTCTCCATCCCGGGTTATATGAATGAGAATATGGATCATTAACCGGTTTGGAGAAGGCTGCATTCACTTGCTCATGAGGAACTTCATAAAATTGTCCAATGATGGAACAATCTTTCGCCTGATACGATGGATTTGAGCAAAATGAGCATGCTTCTTGTGGAGGAGGGATGTGAGGGGCAGTCATAGGTGCGAAACCAGCGGCTATAATTTGATCTAATTTTCTTGATAAAGCATCTACCTTAGTAGTCATATCTAAGGGATGGCTTACTTCAAAAAATTTCTCACTTCTTTGGTTCTTAGACGCAGGTGCCATATGACTGGATGATGAATGGTGTAAAGAATTCTCAACAAGATTTTCAAAAATGATCAATACATCATCTTCACTCTTTAACATGAAAGTACCTCCACAGGAGGCATCTACCATTTGTCTATGAGGCTCAGTTAAGCCATCATAGAAACATTGAATAAGCTGCCACTTAGGAACAGCATGATGTGGACACTTCTGTAGAAGGTTCTTCATCCTTTCCCTAGTTTCATGAAAAGGTTCTCCTTCTATTTGTGAAAAACCAGTTATGGCTTTTTGTATTTGGTTTGTTTTCCCTATGGTGAGGTACTTCTTAAGGAACACGTGTTGCATCTGAGCCTAGGAAGTGATGGAGTTAGTCTCTAGGGAATTCAACCAATATTTTTCCTTATCCTTTAGAGAGAACGGAAACAGGCGCATCCGTAAAGCATCTTCAGAGATGTTTTGCAATCTCATGGTTAAGCAGATCTCAAAGAATTCATCGAGATGCTTATTGGGGTCCTCGTTATTAAGCCCATAAAAAGATGGAAGCATTTCAATAATGCTAGGCTTAATTTCATAATGAGCTACCGTGATGTTTGGCAACTGAAGGCTTGAAGAGGGTGTGTATGTAGTGGGAACATAATGGTCCCTCAACAACACGAGCTTTGGTTCTTCATCCATAGGTGTATTATAGTGGGCTTTTCGATGTGAGTTCCATTCGGATCTATGATGTCTAGGAATCCGCTATAGGTCTAGGTTGTATGGAATAATAGGCAATAATAACGACCGGCGACCAAACATAAACAAACAAGGATGAAAAAATATATATAGAACAAGAAATAAACAAACTGAAAGAATAATTCAGAAAAAAAAAATACCTGTTTCTGTAAAATTCAGTTGCTGCAGCAGTTTCTGTCGCAAGTAAGTTCATTGATCCAACACACTGTTGCCCCCAAAATTAAGGATCCTGGTGCCCCCACTATTTCTTGTATTATTGGAGACCATACCATTGATAAGGCACTCCTTGATTTAGGTGCAAGTGTTAATTTGTTACCTTACTTGATCTATGAACAATTAGGACTAGGATAATTGAAGCCCACGATGGTTGTCTTACAACTTACAGACAGATCCATTAAGAAACCTCGTGGTGTCATTGAAGATGTGATTATTAGAGTGGACAACTTCTACTTCCCAGTAGACTTCATTGTTGTTGATACAGAACCAGTCCCAGATCCCGCAAGGCTTATCCTTGTCATCCTTGGACGTCCTTTCTCAGTTACGGCTAACACTTGTATAAATTATAGGACTTGAGAAATGTAGATAACCTTTGGGAACATGAAAGTAAGAATGAACATTTTCAAAGCTTTTCAGCATCCGTCGGATACAAGTGAGTGTGTCTTATTGGACATGATTGAAGAAACTGTTGAAGACACACTCCCCCACCTTTTGATTAAAGATCCATTAGAGGCGTGCCTGTCTCATTTTGACTTTGAAGACTTCAACACGGAGCATTATGTTGGCAAAGTTGATTCTTTGCTTGACACTACGGCTGTAATAGACTTTCCTCCTTGGATAGTACCAAAAGAGCCTTTACCGTAACGTTAGACATTCTTTATGTTCCTTCCGTTATCTCCCCACCAAAATTTGAGTTAAAGCAGCTTCATGCAATGCTCAAGTATGCTTTCTTAGGTACAAATCACACTTTCCCAGTCATTATTGCGTCTGATTTGTAAGATGACCAAGAGAGTAGTTTACTGGATGTTCTTAAGAAACACAAAGAAGTGATTGGTTGGAGTGTAGGAGATTTGAAAGGGATTGATCCCTCCATTTACATGCACTGCATTCATCTAGAAGATAATGTTAAGCCCTCCCGTGAGGCACAAAGGAGATTAAATCCCAACATGAAGGAAGTAGTTATGAAAGAGGAGGTGAAATTGTTAGATGCAGGTATCATTTACGCCATCTTAGATAGCACATGGTTGAGTCCCATACAAGTGGTACCCAAGAAATCTGGTATCACTATGGTTGAGAGTTCTTCTGGTGACCTAATTCTGCAATGCATGACCACTGGATGGCGTGTGTGCATAGATTATAGGAAACTCAACTCCATAACTAAGAAGGATCATTTATTGATCAAATCGTAGAGCGGCTTGTTGACCAAAGTTATTATTGTTTCCTGGATGGTTATTCAGGATATAATCAAGTGGCCGTTGATCCTCAGGATCAAGAAAAGACAACTTTTACCTGTCCCTTTGGTACCTTTGCTTATAGATGCATGCCCTTTGGGTTATGTAATGCACCTGCAACATTTCAAAGGTGTATGATGTCTATCTCTTCGGACATGGTAGAAAAATTCCCTGAAGTGTTCGTGGACAATTTTTCAGTCTTTGGACCCACTTTTAATGAATGTCTCCATAACCTTTCTCTTGTTCTTCAACGATGCAAGGAGACAAATTTGATATTAAGTTGGGAAAAAAGCCATTTTATGGTTCAAGAAGGAATAGTTTTGGGGCACATAGTGTCCAAAAGAGGGATAGAAGTAGACAAAGCGAAAGTGGAGTTAATTTCTAAACTTCCACCGCCTACCACGATAATGCAAATTTGTTCATTTCTCAGACATGCTGGCTTTTATCGCCGCTTCATTAAGGATTTTAGAAAAATTTATTGACCTTTATGCAACCAAGGAGACTGCGTTTAATTTTGATGAAGCGTGTCTAGAGGCATTCAAGAAACTTCGCTCTCTTTTATCCTCTCCTCCAATTATGAAGACTCCCAACTGGTCTCTTCCTTTTGAGATCATGTGTGACGCATCCGATTATGCAGTGGGTGCCGTCTTAGGTCAACGTGAGAGCAAGCTCCCTCACATGATTTATTATGCCAGTAAAACTCTGTTAGAAGCTCAAGTAAATTATACACAACAGAGAATGAGTTATTAGCAGTTGTTTTCGCCTTGGACAAATTTTGTTCTTATCTTTTGGGATCCAAGGTGATTATATACTCTGATCATGCAACTCTGAGGCATTTAATGGCAAAGAAGGAAACGAAGCCCCGTTTGATTAGATGGATACTCTTATTGCAAGAGTTTGATTTAGAGATACAGGATAAGAAAGGATCTGATAATGTTGTAGCTGACCATCTTTCTCAAATATTTCTTGAGTCCTCTCTCATTCTAGTTCATGATTCCTTCCCGAATGAGCAACTGTTTGAGATCACACCTCAAAAAATACCTTGGTATGCTGATATTGTTAATTACCTAGCTACAGGTAAGGTTCCTTTTTATTGGTCTAAGCAAAAAAAAAAACCATTTCTTCAAGCAGATCCGATCCTACTTTTGGGAGGATCCTGAACCTTTTAAGTATTGTGCTAATCAAATTATTTGCCGTTGTGTACCCCAGAGCAAAATTCATAGTATCCACACGTTTTGGCATATTCTGCCATGTGGAGGACATGTTAGTGCTCAAAAGACCACGGCGAAGGTTTTTCTTCTGGCCATCCTTATTTAAGGATGCTTTCAAGTTTTGTCAGGTGTGTGATCGATGTCAACGCCTTGGAACAATGTCCCGAAGGGACATGATGCCTCTAAACCCGATCTTAATTGTGGAAATTTTTTATGTGTGGGGGATAGACTTCATGGGACCTTTCCCGCCCTCTTTCAGATTCAAATATATTTTAGTGGCAGTGGACTATGTATCAAAATGGATAGAGGTTGTGGCAACCAGAACCAATGATCGTAAAATTGTTGTGAAGTTCATTCAGGCAAATATCTTTAGTAGATTTGGTACACCTCGAGCAATTATCAGTGACGGAGGAAAACGTTTTTGTAATAGATTTATGAAAACTTTACTTGTCAAATACTCTGTCACTCATAAGGTTGCTACACCCTACCATCCTCAGACAAGTGGCCAGGTAGAATTATCCAATAGGGAAGTTAAGCGAATTTTAGAGAAAACGGTTCGGCCGGATCGCAATGATTGGTCCTTGCAACTCAATGATGCATTATGGGCCTACTGTTCAGCTTTCAAGACACCGATTGGCATGTCGCCATATCGGTTTGTTTATGGCAAGGCATGCCATCTCCCTTTTGAGTTAGTGCCCAAGGTTTGGTGGGCAATCAAGACCTTTAATTTTGATATGAGTCTACAGGATCCCACAGAAGATTACAATTGAGTGAACTTGAAGAGTTGCGCAATGATGCTTATGAAAGTGCACGGATGTACAAGGAGAGAACTAAAGCATTTCACGATAAACACATCCGGCCTAAGACTTTCATTCCGGATCAAAAGGTATGGCTTTATAATTCTAGACTTAGCATGTTTCTTGGTAAGCTTCGATCAAGATGGGATGGACCTTTTATAGTCACATTTGTATCCCCTCACAGAGCTGTTGAATTAAGATATCTAAAATCCGGCCAAATTTTTAAAGTTAATGGTCAGAGATTGAAACCCTACATTCAGGGTATTGAGCATAACGATTATGTGGAATCCATTGATCTAACGGATCCCATCTATTTTTCATAAATATAGCATAGTGTTGTAAATAAATTGCATCAATATATTATGTTTTGTGTTTGTTTTGCGTAAGTAGCATAGACTTTTATTTTTATCTCATAGCCATGTATTTTTATTGTTCTTTTGTTTTCATTTTTGCTCTTAAGTTAAAAAATTAAAAAAAAAATTAAAAAAAAACTATCGAACTCTTTATATTCGATCTGGCGAAAATCGATCGATCGATTTAATACTCAATCGATCGACATCGCCTAGTAGGCCACGTGACCAGTTTTAAAACTGACCTACTCTTCATTTCTCTTTTTATTTTTCTTTTTCTTTTTTTTTTTTTTCTTTTTTCTGAGGCACCTGAGAGCTTCCTCCCCCACCCATCACAACCCTCTTCCCAACTCCCCCATTTTCTCATTTCTTCTTTATTTTTCCTTTTTTGTTTTAAATCTCTTCTTCTCCCTTGTCTTTACATTCCCTACCGTTTAGAAAGCCAAAAATTTGCTCTCCTTTGCAAGTTTTATTTGGCACACCAAGTGTTTGTCAAAAGTCCTAAAAGAGAGCTCTTCATGGAACCGGCCCAACCGTCCTCTCTTAACAGTCCCGGACTCCCCGGTGAGTTTCTACAAAGAGAATGGTAGCAAAGACCGTTGAATGTTGAAGCCTGTTTCGACATTGTCCGTGAATTCAAGGAAAAAAAACCGGTACAATGGGCATATCGTCAATTCAAAAGGCATAACTTATTGCCACTTTTGAAGCCTGCAAATGCTTTTTGCTATCCTCCGCTTGTTCATATATTCTATCAAAATCTGACAATTGATACGGACAATCCCGCCTACTTATCTTCCATTGTTTTGGGCCAACTAGTTTATGTGAGCATTGCTGACATTGCCACTGCACTTGATTGCCCTTCCGATGACTCATGAGGTCGATTTGGTGAGTATCCTCCACACCGAAAGTCGGTATAAAAGGCTGAGAAGTTGAAGTCTGAGGAGCAGTCTGAAAGTAGGTATAAAAGGCTTCGACAGAAGTACAACCACTACAAAAACAAGTCGAAGCATCTTTTGCAGTAACCTGCCTTTGTTCCTAAGCTTGGGGATTTCACTTGGGGTCGGGGCTTCAATTGGGGATTCGAAAACTATCGAACCCTGGAATTGAATTCAGAAATTTATACTTATGACAAGGCAACCGTTAGCCCTTTATTGGTTGGGATACCAGAAGAGGCAATAACCAAGGTTGAGGAATTAGGCAAGAGTTTTCTTCCGGATGTTCCCGATTGGAGTGATGATGCTCCCGAGAAGTCTGGTGATCTCTGAGCCTACTATTGAAGAAGACCAAGAGACAGCCTCAGAAGACTTACCTTTTACGCTGTAATTTTTTATTTTTTATTTATTTATTTTTTTTTGTAATGAATGTTTTTGTACTTAATGAGAAGTTTTGAATGAATGAATCTTGACTTTATCTTTGATTAGTTCTTTGATTGCTTTGGTTTGAGTCTAGCCGAGCTACCCCCTAATGACTTAGACAAATTTTTGATTTGTTTGAGTCATTTCCGAGAGAGATATTCGGAGTGACTTAATTGTCATTCCGAGCTGGCTACTTTTTCAAATCGAGGAAGACAACTTTGATTTGATTTGATTTGATTTGATTTGTATTGGGTCTGACCGAGCTACACCCCAATGACTTAGGTGAATTCTTTATTTGTTTGAGTCATTTATGAGGGAGATATTTGGAGTGGCTTAGTTGTCTTTCCGAGCCGGACAACTTTGATTTGATTTGATTTGATCCGGATTAGGTCTGACCAAGCTACCCCCCAATGACTTATACAAATTTTTCATTTGTTTGAGTCATTTCCGAGGGAGATATTAGGAGTGATGTTGTGCAAATTATAATACTCGCAAGTGCACGAATCGTTTGCAATATAGCGTTATGCAAGTGCGAGGTCGATCCCACAAGGAAATGGTCAAATATTGGTGTCTTGTTTAATCAACCTCATTTTAGCCTAGTTCCAAAGGTTTGAGGATTGATTCAAGAACAAAAGACTAAATAAAAGAGATGAAATGAAATATGCAAATTAAAAGGAACTAAGGCTAAGGAATCTACCAAACCAAATCCAACAACTCACACTCTTGGTTTCCACTTGAACACCCAAAGAACATTAAGCTTTGGATGTCATTCAAGTGTCTTAACCACAAACTCTAGAACCATTAAATGAATCCAACTCAAAGATAAATCACAAAGAGTACCCATTTGAAATCAAATCATCCAATGTATCCATTCAATGAACAAATCACAATGGATATCATCATTCAAATCGATAAAATAATGTATCCATCGGTTGAAACACATTAAATGTCATATATCTACTAACAACCACATTCATTGCAAAAGATAAAGCATTTAAATGAATGGAACTTGAACAACAAATATGATATATCATCAAATGTGCAAGTAGTACAACAAGAGTGTGAGTGTCATCAATGGAAAGGTTTCATCCTCAACCTTAGTTGAGGTTACTAGCCTTCCATGACTAAGAACACCACAAGAAAATGAAGAACAAACATGGAAATAAAAGAAAAGTTTTACAAAGATAAAGTGTCTAAGAACAAAAGCTACTGAAATACACTATGAAATGAACGAAATTAAACCTATCTACTGTTCTCTGAACTCTTAAACAAGGAGGCATGGCTTTGGCTTTTATAGAAGGAAATTAGGGCTAGAAACCCATGTAAAATGACTCCTCTAACCCCTTCTAGGGTTCCTCTCTTGCTAGAGACAACCAAGGTCACGAAACCAGCGTGTTCTGCTGTGAAAATCAGAGGGAGAACTGCTTTTTGTCGTGGAGAAGCTCCTGATTGGGTGTTCTGGCACGCTTCTGCAAAAGTAAGTTCTGGGAAATTTTGATCGATTGATCGACTTCGGGCAAAATTCGATCGATCGAATTTAAGTTCGATCGATCGAGTTTTTCAGAACTTCCGAATTTTCCAAGCAATTCCTCATGAATTTTGCCATTCCTCACTTATTGACCTACAAAACATAAAAACACAAAAACTAACCAAAGCATCAAAAAATAATAAGGCTAAAGGTCTAACTAATGTAAATCAAGGGGTCCAAATACACAATATTTGGCACTCATCAAATACCCCCAAACTCACATTTTGCTAGTCCCTTAGCAAAAACAAAATGGAAAACAAAATCAAAGCATGAAACATAAATCCTCTTTCGTGGGAGAAACGATTGCATTTAGCATATGCAACAAGTCTTTTAAACCCCTAGGACTCCCTAGTGGACGAGTGAAGTCTCGTGAGGGTTTGTTAGAAATGATACCCACAAACATTGAAGTACTGAATTATCAATTGAGCAAAAATCATCATTCAAACACATGGTTCACACATCATGAGTATTTTTAATAAAATGAATATCATATTATCATGTTATCAAAAATCGATCAACTCATAGATGGAAAATACACATGTTCAAAAGTGTAAGGTGTGAATAACATAGAGTCATGGGGTTTCGATTTTCCTCAAAGCACATATATCCAAAAATTCGCAGGACTTCCATCAAATAACCAAGGCTCATCTTACATTTATTAGTATTTATTTATTATTTTTGTGTCGGCTGTGCAATGCTTGACTCCATTAAGCTTTCTAATTGACCCATGTAACGAGTGTTGGGCCAGTGACTCCCAAACCAGATGGTTTTAGGGCACTAGATGTAAAAACATCCCTAAGGGCTTAATTACTCAAGTAAAAAAGGCTGCGAAGTCAAACTAGCCAAACAATCATCCAAGCTGAAATTCTCATCTTTTTACGTGAACACCCAATGCTTAATGAGGCAAGGGGCCCGGTTACTCAATGAGAAGTCAAATTGGTGATATTATTCTAAGTAGATTTTATATATATATATATATATATATATATATATATATATATATATATATATATATATATATATATATATATATATATATATATATATATAACAATAAGCCAAGGTTTCATCAACAAGTCATCCTACAAATCTCCAGACACATAATTTTTAATTCAAATCTCATATCCCATAGAAACAATGCTAATGTGCTTGTGATAAACAATTTAAACGTGTCAAGTCTCTCTAATCCAAAGATGAGTCAAAAGATCTCAGATTTTAATGATATGCAAAATTCAACATGTTAAACAAACCAATGATATGCAGACCATAGTAAGATGTAACCATGCTCAACTAACAATAAGGTATATATATTAACAAGTATTAACAAAGCAAACATTAAATGAAAACAGACAGAAATGTCTACCCCACCCCCAAACTAGAATGACACATTGTCCCCAATGTGGCTAGAGATACAATACCGAAATGGTGATGCAAGTTGGGCACACTGCAAGAGAAGCGCTTTCCTAAACTTGAATGGCAGACACTGTCCCGAAAATCACAACTAAAACACAAGAAATAAAATCAAATGATAAGGAAAAATGATGAGGGTTGCCTCCCACAAGCGCTAAGTTTTTAGTCTTCAGTCAGACTTTCCATCCTGACGACAATCACTCCGAGTAACTCGGATCCTCTAAAAGGGTCGTCTCAACCTCCGAGCTCTGTAAGTCCAAAAATGGCTTCAGTCGTTGCCCGTTCACCTTGAACGTGCTGCCATTTTTTGGATCCTCAATCTCAATAGCCCCATAAGAAAACACTGATCGAACTATGAAAGGGCCTGTCCATCGAGATCGGAGCTTCCCTAGAAACAGATGCAGACGTGAATTGTAAAGAAGGACTTTCTAACCGGGCTCAAAGAATCTCCTCAATATGCTCTGTGCTCCAACTCCACAGGCAAGTGGCATGCTTTCCGGTACACAATACGGTAAGGTGACATGCCAATCTGTGTCTTGAAAGCTGTCCGGTATGCCCATAATGCATCGTTCAACCGGAGAGATCAATCTTTCCTTGATGGGTTCACCATCTTCTCTAAAATCCTCTTGATCTCTCTGTTTGAAACCTCCACTTGTCCACTCGTCTGAGGGTGATAGGGAGTGGCAACCTTATGCATGATGCAATATTTCTTCATCAGCTGCTCGAAGACCCGGTTGTAGAAATGCTTTCCACCATCACTAATAATTACTCGAGGAGTACCAAAATGAGCAAATATAGTGTCTTTTAAAAACTGAACCACAACTCTGTGGTCATTGGTCTTGCAGGCAACCGCCTCCACCCATTTGGACACGTAGTCCACTGCAACCAGAATGTACAGATAGCCAAAGGAGAGTGGGAAAGGTTCCATGAAATCGATGCCCCACACATCAAAGATCTGGACAATAAGAATGGGGTTGAAGGGCATCATATTTCGGCGTGAAATACTCCCTAGCTTCTGACAGTGCTTGCATGAAACACAATAAGTGTGAGCATCTTGAAAGATGGTAGGCCAATAAAAACTGCACTGCAAAATCTTTACAGCGGTCTTCTTTGCATTGAAGTGGCCTCCACAGGCATGATCATGACAGAAGGAGATGACACTAGATTGGTCAGGCTCGGTAATGCATCTCATAATGATCTGATCGGGACAATACTTGAACAAGTAAGGATCATCCCAGAAAAAATTCTTCACCACGGACATGAATTTGGACTTATCTTGCTGCCCCCAATGTAAAGGCATTTGACCGGTGACAAGATAGTTCACTATGTCAGCAAACCATGGTGAGTGAGCATGAGCAATATGCATCAACTGCTCATCGGGGAAGGTCTCAGAGATGGGGATGGCTTCTTCCGTGAAGTCCACGGTAATCCTCGAGAGATGATCAGCCACCACGTTTTCGGAACCCTTCTTGTCCCGAATCTCAATGTCGAACTCTTGTAAGAGCAAAATCCACTGGATGAGGCGAGATTTAGCATCCTTTTTGGAGTAAAGATACTTCAATGCCACGTGATCCGAGTAGATGATGACTTTCGATCCTAGTAGGTAGGATCGAAACTTATCCAGAGCAAATACGACTGCCAGCAGCTCCTTCTCAATGGTCGAATAATTCAGCTGGGCGTCGTTCAGAGTTCGACTGGCATAATAAATGACGTGGGGAAGTTTGTCAATGCCCTGCCCCAACACGGCTCCAACGGCATAATCGGACGCGTCACACATGATCTCGAAAGGTGTACCCCAACTCGGGGGCCGAATGATGGGTATGGACGTCAGAATTGCCTTCAAGGCCCCAAATGCTTTCTTGCAGTCCTCGTCAAAAATGAAAGGGGCCTCCTTCACCAAGAGTTTGCACAAGGGCCAGGCGATCTTGCTGAAGTCTTGGATGAATCGCCGATAAAATCTTGCATGGCCCAGAAAAGAGCGAACCTCTTTCACCGTCCGTGGGGGCGGAAGGTTGGATATCAGGTCTACCTTCGCCTTGTCTACCTCTATCCCCCGACGAGAGATGACATGCCCGAGCACAATTCCTTGCTGTACCATAAAATGGCACTTCTCCCAATTGAGTACCAGGTTCTTCTTTTTACACCTCACCAAGACTAACGTGAGGTGGTGCAAACACTCCTCAAAAGATGACCCGAAAACCGAGAAGTTGTCCATAAATACCTCTAGGAAACGCTCCACCATGTCAGAAAAGATGCTGATCATGCACCTCTGAAAAGTAGCGGGTACGTTGCATAAGCCAAAGGGCATACGTCGGTAGGCGAACATCCCGAACGGACAAGTGAAGGTCGTCTTCTCTTGGTCTTCAGAGTCCACAGGGACCTGGTTATATCTAGAATAACCATCCAAAAAATAGTAATACTTGTGCCCGGCCAACCGCTCCACCATTTGATCAATGAACGGAAGAGGAAAATGATCTTTCCTGGTGGCGGTGTTCAGCTTGCGGTAGTCGATGCAGACTCTCCATCCAGACTGTACTCGAGTTGGGACCAACTCGCCTTCCTTGTTCTGCACGACCGTTACTCCAGCTCGCTTGGGCACTACATGAATGGGGCTCACCCATTTGCTGTCAGAGATTGGGTAGATGACTCCTGCATCCAACAACTTGATTACTTCTCCTCTGACGACTTCCTGCATGGTCGGGTTGAGCCTTCTCTGTGGCTCCCTCAATGGTTTGGTGTCCTCCTCCAGATGTATCTTGTGCATAACCACCGAGGGGCTGATTCCTTTAATATCTTATATGGTCCAGCCTATAGCTTCCTTATGCTCTCTCAACACGTCTAACAATTTCTCCTCCTGAGAAGTATGTAGATCCGAAGCTATGATTACAGGCAGAGTTTCGGCTGGACCTAGGAACTTATACTTAAGATTGTCCGGCAGGGGCTTAAGTTCCTTCTTAGGAGGCTCAGGTACTGTTGCCTCCTCTTCTTCCTTGCTCACCAGAGGAGCAAACTCTAAAATGGCATTTGCTTGCTCTAGTAACTCATCCAAGTCCAGATCCTCTCCAAACTGAGCAAAGCATGCCTCTAGGGGGTCTTTAGTGCTTGATTCTTCCTCTATGATCTCCTCAATCAAGCAGGCACTTCCGATCTCATTACATTCCCTCGGCCTCTTGCTGATATCAAAGATGTTCAGCTCCACTGTCATATTGCCGAAGGAGATCTTCATTACCCCCGTCCTACAGTTGATCAAGGCGTTAGCCGTAGCTAAGAATGGTCACCTGAGGATCATCGGTATTTGAACTCCAACATTCTGTACCAGCTCAGTATCTAGCACTATAAAATCCACGGGGAAATAAAATTTGTCCACCTTAATCAAAACATCCTCCACTATTCCCCGTGGTATCTTAACTGACCGGTCAGCCAGTTGCAGTGTCATGGAGGTGGGCTTCAATTCTCCTAACCCCAATTGCAGGCAAACTAAATAGGGTAGGAGATTGACACTGGCTCCAAGGTCAAGCAGCGCCTTCTCAATGTGGCTGATGCCAATTGTGCAGGAAATAGTAGGACATCCGGGGTCCTTATACTTGATAGGCAGCCTACACTGGAGGATTGAGCTGACTTGCTCGGTCAAACAAACTTTTTTCAGGACATTGGTTTTCCGTTTTACAGTTACCAAATCCTTCAAGAACTTAGCGTAAGACGGCACTTACTGAATGGCATCCAAGAATGGGATGTTGATCTGCACTTGTTTGAACACGTCCAGAATGTCCTCGAACTTTCCTCCCTTCTTTGGCGCGAGAAGTCTATCAGGGAATGGCGTCTTAGGTATGAACGACCTAGGAGGAGTCTCTATGGTCGGAGCTAATGTAGATGGCTCGGCATCTCTCTTCTCTACGCTTTTGCTTCCTTGTCCTTCTTGTGCAGCAGGGTTCTCCTCAGGGTGAACGACTTGGTTGTCAACTTGTTTCCCTGACCTCAGTGTGACAACGACTTGCACATGCTCCAGCCCATGCACTGCATTTGATGAACTTTCCTTATGGAACTGCAACTTTGGGTTTGGCACAGGCTGACTAGGGAGCTTTCCCTTCTCTCTCTCCCCCAAGTGACTAGCAATTTGCCCGATCTGGGTCTCCATCTTGGCAATAGCTTGAGTGTTCACCATGGTAGCATTCTTCACATCATTGATGGATTGGCTTGTAAGCTGGATGAAAGCCTTAAGAGTGTCTTCCAAAGAAGACTGTGAAGAAAAGACAGGGGCTTGAGTAGGGGCCTGGTATGTGGTGCTAGCTGGGATGGACGGCTTTGATGGTGAACCAGCTGATGAAATCCAGGGGGGTATTGAATATGGGATTGGTGAGGAACTCCCCATTGAGTCATAGGCTGGTTCTGCTTCCAAGAAAAGTTAGGGTGGTTCCACCACCCTGGATTGTATGATTCGGAGAAAGGTCCACTGGATTGTTTCTGATAATCGTTGAAAGCGTTCACTTGCTCCATTAGTGACTCGACAAAAGCTGGCAATGATGGGCAAGTCTATGCTAAGTGCATGGGACTAGCACAGATGGAACAACAGTCAACATGGAATGGATTGGAAGCATTCATGGATTTGCTAACAACTAGGGCTTCGACCTTTTTGGTGAGGGCATCTATCTTCATTTTTAATTCTATATCCTCCTTAACCTCATAGATGCCTCCCTTCTTTTGAATGCGAGCAACCTTATCTCGATAGCTTAAAAAATCCCACTGTTGGGAATTGTCGGATAACTGATCTAAGGTCCTATACGCCTCCTCTCCCTTCAAACTCAGAAATGCGCCTCCGTTCATCGACTCGATCATGCTACGGTTGGATTGAGTTAATCCTTGATAGAAAAATTGCACGAGTCTCCACTTCTCGTATCCATGTGGAGGGCACTTAATCAGCATATCTTGAAATCTTTCCCAACTCTCAGAAAATTTCTCATCTTTTTCTTGAGTAAATGAGCTTATCTCCTTCCTACACTCATTGACTTTGGACATGGGGAAGAATTTGTTGTAAAACTTGTTTACCAAGTTCTCCCAAGAAGTGATGGAACCAGGCATGTTTGAATCCAACCATGCCTTGGCTCTATCATGGAGTGAGAAAGGAAAAATCCTAAGATGCACAGACTCTTCAGAAAAATTTTGAAATTTGAAGGTGGCACAGATGTCTTTGAATTTCTTCACATGGCTATAAGGATTTTCGAGGTCCAAGCCATGGAATGCGGGTAGGAGTTGGATGACATGAGGCTTGAGGTCAAAGTGAGTGGCATTGGTTGGGGGTAACACTATACATGAAGGAGAATTTGTTGCAACGGGTGCAAACAAATCCCTAAGTGTCCTAGTATGATCGACGTTTTCTCCCCGATTCCTCTCATTCTCATTCGCATGCATGTTATCTCCCATCTCAACAGAATTTCTAAGACTTCTCCTAAGAGTTCTTTCAATTTCGGGATCTAAAAATGTCAAGTTTAGGTTCAAAGATCTTCTACCAAGCATACACCAAGCATACACAAATGTTTAACCAAAAGACAAACAAAAATAAAGAAAAGAATTTGCTAATGGGGAACAAAGTTCTCCAAAGTACAATCTAGGCTAGTTCCCAGGTAGGTGAGGGGGGTCACATTGGACACACTTAAATCCCAAGACCTGTCCTTGCCAGAATTTGCCTTGTCATTGCCCTTAGATAGCTAAGTAGACCCACACTAGCAAGAAATGTTTTTTTTTTTTTCTTAAATCAAAAGAAAAACAACACAACTAAGATAAAAAGGTAAAGACTAACAAAAATGCATACAATTTACACAAAGATAGGAGCAAAAGTAAAAATAAGAATACTTACAAATTGGGACCAAAAAGAATTTTTGGTAAAAATTTCTGCTACTGATCTTATCCAGGAGCTGCCTTCTGAGTTGAGGTCGATCGATCGAATATAAAGTCGATCGATCAAAAATCGATCGAATATAAAGTCGATCGATCAAAAATCGATCAATCGAAATTGTAGTAGATCAATCGAATATTTGAAATTGGGCAGGAACAAAAACAGAACAGAAACTCTTTTTTTTTTTTTTTTTTTTGTTAGAACAAAATAAAACAAATTGAGGGTAATATGAAACACACACTACACAGAATTTGAGCTAAATTATAATGAACTAAAAGAAAATTAAACAAACAGCAAAATACTATTTAAACAGAAACAAATTATGAACAAAATGAACAAAATGGACTAAAAGAAGTATTGGAACAGAGATACTCACCTTGTTCCGAGCTGCTGCTGTGCAAAAATTCGTTCGATCGATCGAAACTAGATCGATCGAATATATTTTCGATCGATCGACTTTATATTCGGCAGATGCTAACTTGATCGATCGATACTCGATCGATCGATCGATTCTTCAGGGCACCCAGTGAGTTGAAGAAGCTGCAGAACAGATTCGGGATAAACAAAGAAAAAACTTAGAATGCAGAACAGAAGCTAAACAACAGAAAAATGAAACAAAAATCTATCTAACTAGTAGAAAAACAAAATCAATCAAACAAAAACCAATTTTTGAACCGATTTCCCCGGCAACGGCGCCAAAAACTTGTTGTGAAAATTATAATACTCGCAAGTGCACGAATTGTTTGCAATATAGCGTTATGCAAGTGCGAAGTCGATCCCACAAGGAAATGGTCAAATATTGGTGTCTTGTTTAATCAACCTCATTTTAACCTAGTTCCAAAGGTTTGAGGATTGATTCAAGAACAAAAGACTAAATAAAAGAGATGAAATGAAATATGCAAATTAAAAGGAACTAAGGCTAAGGAATCTACCAAACCAAATCCAACAACTCACACTCTTGGTTTCCACTTGAACACCCAAAGAACATTAAGCTTTGGATGTCATTCAAATGTCTTAACCACAAACTCTAGAACCATTAAATGAATCCAACTCAAAGATAAATCATAAAGAGTACCAATTTGAAATCAAATCATCCAATGTATTCATTCAATGAACAAATCACAATGGATATCATCATTCAAATCGATAAAACAATGTATCCATCGGTTGAAACGCATTAAATGTCATATATCTACTAACAACCACATTCATTGCAAAAGATAAAGCATTTAAATGAATGGAACTTGAACAACAAATATGATATATCATTAAATGTGCAAGTAGTACAACAAGAGTGTGAGTGTCATCAATGGAAAGGTTTCATCCTCAACCTTTGTTGAAGTTACTAGCCTTCCATGACTAAGAACACCACAAGAAAATGAAGAACAAATATGGAAATAAAAGAAAAGTTTTACAAAGAGAAAGTGTCTAAGAACAAAAGCTACTAAAATACACTATGAAATGAATGAAATTAAACGTAGCTACTGTTCTCTGAACTCTCCAACAAGGAGGCATGGCTATGGCTTTTATAGAAGGAAATTAGGGCTAGAAACCCATGTAAAATGACTCCTCTAACCCCTTCTAGGGTTCCTCTCTTGCTAAAGACAACCAAGGTCACGAAACCAGCGTGTTCTGCTGTGAAAATCAGAGGGAGAACTGCTTTTTGTAGTGGAGAAGCTCCTGATTCGGTGTTCTGGCGCGCTTCTGCAAAAGTAAGTTCTGGGAAATTTTGATTGATCGATTAATATTCGATCGATCGACTTCGGGCAAAATTCGATCGATCGAATTTAAGTTCGATCGATCGAGTTCTTCAGAACTTTCGAATTTTTCAAGCAATTCCTCATGAATTTTGCTATTCCTCACTTATTGACCTACAAAACATAAAAACACAAAAACTAACCAAAGCATCAGAAAATAACAAGGCTAAAGGTCTAACTAATGTAAATTAAGGGGTCCAAATACACAATATTTGGCACTCATCAAGTGACTTAAGTGTCTTTCCGAGCCGGCTACTTTTTCAAAACGAGGAAGCCAACTTTGATTTGATTTGATTTGGATTGGGTCTAATTGGGCTACCCCCCAATGACTTAGACAAATTTTTAATTTGTTTGAGTCATTTTTTAGGGAGATATTCGGAGTGACTTAGTTGTCTTTCCAAGCTGGTTAATTTTTCAAACTGAGGAAGACAACTTTCATTTGATTTGATCTTGATTGAGTCTAACCGAGCTACCCCCCAATGACTTAGAAATTTTTTTGATTTGTTTGAGTCATTTCCGAGGGAGATATTCGGAGTGACATAGTTGTCTTTCTGAGCCGGTTACTTTTTCAAACCAAGGAAGACAACTTTGATTTGATTTGATCTGGATTGGATCTGACCGAGCTACCCCCCAATGACTTAGAAAAATTTTGGATTTGTTTGAGTCATTTCTGAGGGAGATATTCGGAGTGACTTAGTTGTCTTTCCGAGCCGGTTACTTTCTCAAACCGAGGAAGACAACTTTGATTTGATTTGATCTGGATTGAGTCTGACCGAGCTACCCCCCAATGACTTAGACAAATTTTTTATTTATTTGAGTCATTTGCGAGGGAGATATTCACAAAAATCTGAATGAGTTCCCAAGCACTTCACTTTATTGAAATAGAATCCGGTTACATGTCTTCCACATAAAGTACTTCTTCAGATGCTTGGCGTTCTAGGCTCTCAGTAGTGTCTTGCCCTTTATATCGATTAGATGGTATGCTCCTTTGTCATGACATTTGATTCCTTTGTTGGGACCTTCCCATTGAGGTCTGAGTTTCCCTTCATTTGGATCCCTAGTGATTGGACTTACTTTCCTTAGGACCAATCTCCGAGTTGAAACTTCCAAGGATTCACAACTTTGTTGAAGTAGCGGGCCACTCGGTCTTGGTATGCAGCCCACGTGACTTGTGCTTCATCTCTTCTTTCTTGTAGCAAGTCCAGATGGAATTTGATTCCTTCGTCATTGAGTCCTGGATTGTAGTGTGACACACGAAAGCTCAGGGATCCGACTTCTACATGAATGACTGCCTCGGTACCATAGGTTAGAGAAAATGGGGTTGCTCCGGTCGGAGTTCGAGTTGTGTTGCGATAGGCCCATAGTACTTCAGGGATATAATCAACCCAAGCTCCCTTCTTCTTGCCAAGCTTATTTTTTAGTGTCTTTAATAGGGCCTTGTTTGTTGCTTCGACCTATCAGTTTGCCAGGGGGTAGATCGGAGTAGAATAGTAATTCCATATTCGAAGTTCGGTACACCAATTGCAAAATAGTCCACAGTCAAACTCTTTTCCGTTGTCAGTGACAAAGGCATGTGGGATGCTGAACCAACATATGACTAAGTTCCATAAGAACTATGTCACGTTCTCAGTTGTAATGGCAGCTACGGCTTCGGCTTCGGCTTCGGCTTCGGCTTCAACCCAATTGGTAAAATAGTCTACTGCAACAATAAGAAATTTTTGACTCCCTTTGCCTAGGGGCATTGGGCCGACGACCCTCCATTTCGCGAATGGCCACGGCAAAGTGATCGGACTGAGCTTTTTGGAAGGATTCTTCATTACTCGAGCAAATCTCTGGCACTTATCGCATTTTTGAACCAACTCAATGAAATCTTTATTTATTGTGGGCCAATAATAACTGGCCTGCATTGCCTTGTGTGCCAGCATCCGAGATCCTGAATGGTTTCCGCAAACCCCTTCATGTATCTCCCTGAGTACGTATTTGGCTTCAAAATTTTTGGGGCAATTTCAGGAGCAGCTTGGTGTGCCCTCTTCGATACAGTTTTCCTCCTATTAGTTTGTACCGAGCCTAGTGTATCTTCACCCTGCGAGACAACAACTTGTCTTCAGGAAGTGATCCGTTCTGAAGGTATTGAATGACTTCCACTGCCCACTCAAGATCGATTGATTCTTCTTCAATCTCCATCATTTCTTGCTTTGGAACGATGGACTATTCATTCTGCACTATCACTTCATGGGCGGAGGTTTTGATCTTGGGCCTAGTCCTGGAACCCATTTTTGAGAGGGTGTCGGCTCGGATGTTGTCCTCCTGAGGAATCTTTGTCAGCGTAACCCTGCCAAAGTTAGATTGATATTCATGTACCTTGTTGTGGTATCAGATCATCTTTTCACCATGAGCCTTGAATTGTCCCTGGATATGACCAACCACCACTTGCGAATCGCTTCTGACTTCCAGGTTTCTGGCCCCCATTTCTTAAGCTATGGAGAGCCTAGCCAAAACAGCTCGTATTCTGCTTCGTTGTTTGTAGTGACAAAGTCTAACTTGATTGTGTACTGGAATTTTTCTCCCTCCGGGCCGGTAAGCATGACACCGACCCTGCTTTTCCAATTAGCCATGATCTATCTACATAGGCTACCCATGTGTCTTCTTTAGGTAATTCTTCACTCTCTGGAGTGTTGCTGAGCTCTATGAGGAAGTCGGCTAGGGCTATCCTTTGATTGCAGTCCGAGGGTGGAACTCTATGTCAAATTGCCCTAGCTCAATTTCCCAATTTACTAGCCTGCTCGAGAGGTCCGATTTCTGTAATATTTTCTTCATAGGATATTCGGTCAATACCCTATTGCATGAGCTTGGAAGTACGATCGTAGCCTTCGCCCCAAGGTGATCAACGTAAAGGCTAACTTTTCGATCTGGGGATATCTCTCTTCAGCTCCATGGAGCACCCTGCTTGTGAAATACACCGGTCTCTAGATTCCCGAATCTTCTCGGACTAAGGCCGAGCTGATAGCCGAGGGAGATAATACAAAGTAGAGATAGAGTATTTCACCTTCTTCTGTACGGCTCAAGAGTGGCGGATTCGTCAGATATTCTTTCAATTTATCGAAGGCTTCCTCGTATTCGTTACTCCATGTGAACGCTTTCGTCAAAATTTTGAAGAAGAGGAGGCATATGTCAGTAGACCGAGAGATGAATCGATTCAAAGCCGCTATCCTTCCGGTCAATTGCTACAACTATTTGATGGTCCTAGGTGATTGCATTTCTAAGATAGCTTTTACCTTCTTGGGATTAACCTCAATACCTCTCTGTGAGACCATGAATCCTATAAACTTCTCGGAAGAGACTCCGAAAGCACACTTGGCAGTATTCAGTTTCATTCTGTGGTCCCTCGGTGTCTTGAAGGTTTCCCTTAAGTCAGCAATGTAGCTCAGGGCTCGAGCGCTTTTTGTTGTGAATTTTAAATGTACTCACAAGCGCATAAATTGTTTGCAATATAGTGTATGTACAAGTGCGAGGTCGAATCCACAAAAATTTATGTTGCAGAGATTAATTTCTATTTCAACTAATTCTATCTTAATCTAGTTCCAATTTTTGGGGTTTTATCATGCATAATAATAAACTAAATTAAAAATAATTAATAAAAAGCACTAAGGTTTTAGAATCCACATTGCCAAATCAAAGCACATATTCTCATGTTGTTCATACATCCTATGAATGTTCTAATTTTCATAAAATTACTTATTGAAAGATGCAATGAATCCATCATTTCTATAAAATCACAATGAATACCCAATTTAATTCAAAACTATCCAATGTATCCGTTTAATTAACAAATCACAATGGATATTCAAATTAAATCAAAAGATTCAATGTATCCGTTGGATGAAACATATTGAATATCCAACGTTTGTACATATATTAATCTAAACAATTAATTAAAAGAGTTTTAATCCTTTAATTGAATTGAAATGAACACTATGACGACCCTTTTTTTTTTTTTGAAAACATACAAACGGATCTTCACAGTGGCACGACTACATGTCGCTCAGCCAACATATGGCACATGCCCCATAACATGCACCTGATAATTAGAGTTAAATCTAACAGCGGAAAATCATAATCAATGTACAGCAGAACACATATCATATGTGGAAATACATCTAATACATAACAGTTAATTATAACAAGAGCCATTTACAAGTCTATCTACTTAAGGCTTATAAAACATATTACACTATTTACATACTAAAATACAGGCTCAACAAATACATGTGCCACGTAGAACATGAGCCATAAATAAAATACCCAAAATACAGACTACCCTTGAGTCCGTGACTTATGACTGTCGCGATATACTCCAATCATAGCATCCCATACGCTAGGTGGACGTGTCAATATCTATATCTGCATAACCTGCAACCAAAGCATCAATGTCTGCACAGTTGTGGGGGTTGCCGCAGCCGCACAGATGGAATTATGAGCCCACCGTCTTAGTATAAATAATTACACTAAGACCTCAGAGGTATACTATTCACTGAGTTTTCGCAAAGAACGAACTTTTCTTTTCTAGTCATGCGTACACTATATCAGCCACCAATTTTATAAACTTTTATTTGAAAACCCCCATAGCTGATATAGCAAACACCGACTAATAGAAAACATTTAAAGCATACTACGCAGTTGAGCTTATACGTAGAAGTTCCATTGTTGGAAACAACTACATACATTCTCATTCTCACCTACTATATTACCTTTGATTTAGTAAGACTAAAAAAACAATGGCATTTAAATCATGCAATCATCCGATAAAAATATACATAAGTTCTTTTCCATTGAAATTCTTATGCATACTAATACGTCTAGCATAAAACTACTATATATCATAACGTGAAAACAATTCATTTATCATAAAACAAATGCTATGCATGCTTGTCGTTCGTTTGCCTAAGGGAATTGAACCCCGGTCTTATTCGTTTGCCTAAGGGAATTGAACCCCTGTCTTGTTCGATGCCTAAGGGAATTGAACCCCAGTCTTATTCGTATGCCTAAGGGAATTGAACCCCGGTCTTGTTCGATGCCTAAGGGAATTGAACCCCGATCTTATTCGTATGCCTAAGGGAATTGAACCCCGGTCTTGTTCGTTTGCCTAAAGGAATTGAACCCCGGTCTTGTTTGATGCCTAAGGGAATTGAACCCCGGTCTTGTTCGATGCCTAAGGGAATTGAACCCCAGTCTTATTCGTTT
This sequence comes from Alnus glutinosa, assembly GCF_958979055.1. Classification (NCBI taxonomy): domain Eukaryota; kingdom Viridiplantae; phylum Streptophyta; class Magnoliopsida; order Fagales; family Betulaceae; genus Alnus; species Alnus glutinosa. The sequence continues at coordinate 10,272,280 of NC_084890.1, forward strand.
GCCTAAGGGAATTGAACCCCGGTCTTGTTTGTGTCATGCTCAATGCTCATGCTCAAATACTATACATTTAATTTCATGGACATGACTTTAACACATGCTTTATTCATAAAACATAAACAGTTCAACATGTCATTTTCTCAAACAATTTGCATAACTTAAATTTTCAGCCGCAATAGACAATAACTCTTCAAATCATATCTCAATACGTCAAAGATATTTCATACTCATATCTCAAATCATCTTAAATCACATAAACATTATTGTCATATTTCAACATAATTAAAACTACTCAAAACATCCAAAACATATAATTAACATATTGTCGGTTCGGTAAGAAAACACATTATTTGCATTTCTATAAAATACATAAATAGTAACTTTTCTCAGTGAGTAGAATACTCACCTTGACTGCACGGATATTAAGCACTAGGTCTCATAGACACCACCTTGCAATGTATCACTGTGAACATACACATTGCACATTATTTGACATTTCTAACATTAGACCAACATTTAACTCTTAAATTGCTCAAGAGCTAACCCTTGGAAAACCCATAATATTTTAAAGGTCCTAATTACACACCCATAAATCTAGACACTAACTAAACTGAATTAACACCAACCCAAAGTATTTACTTGGGGTTAGACATTAAAATCACCATCTAAAATAATTGCCTATAACATCAAATACTAATCCCAAATTATATTCACTAATCTATAAATTATTTTCACTAATATTATTAACCCTAAAATTATTTTCATTAATCTTTTACAATAATTATTTACTTATTAACATAATTCATTAACACATTTAAAATAACATTAACCCATAAGAAAGTCTTAGGGTTAACCTCGAAAATACTATTTAAACTAAATACCCATAATTATTTAATTTTACTAGTATTAGAACATAACTCATAAATACTTATTTTTACAAATTAACAATCTAGGTTCTAACACTTAAAAACCTTAAATTAATTTAACCCATCAAATTAGAGTTTCTAAACTTAAACCATAATTTATTTTACTAACCCATAACATAATATTGCTATTTAAACACTAATAACATTAACTCATAAGGTTTACTTAGGATTAGACACAAGAAATCGCAATTAAAATACATAACCCAAAAGTTAGGGTTTAAGGAAACTCACCAAAATTCACCAAACCAAAACTCATGGTTTGGGTAGTCTCAAGCAAGTTCCAAGTAACGTATTACCTAAAGAAAACACTAGATTAAACTCACATTTCAATATTTTAACTCAAAATTACGAAATCATAAATTTAGTGTTTTACATCAAAACGATAAATTAAAACGTAGATCGGGCTTCATAGATCACGTTACAAAAATCGGATTTAAATTTGGACGGTTAGATCTTTATAGATCAAGAAAAAACCAAAGAGAAGAGTTGAAAAAAAAAAAACCTCAAAAATCTTGAACTTTTGAAAACAAATGGGTTTCTGCCCCTTTTAATAAAAGAGGCTCCCGCCTCTGTGTAATTTAGAAAGGCCATTTGGCCTTTTAGTTTTAGGTGGTCATCATGCCCCCCTTTGGCTTTTAAAAATGCCACCCATGTCCCCCTTTTTCCTTAATGGCAGGGACGGAGCCAGAAAGTATTTTGAGCAGGGGCCAAGGCATTTTTGAACCAAAAAAAAAAAAACTAAACAAAAGTAATTATAGAAAATAAGGGTTTCATAATACATCAAATTTAATCCAAAACACTTATCAAAATGGAACCCGCCGTTTTTTTAAATCCCGAAAATCATCTATGATTGAATCTATGCTAATTGTTGCAGCAATTTCTCTTTCAATGTACACCATTAAAGAATCCGTCAGAAACTCGTCTTCAATTTTGTTGCGAAGCCTAGTTTTGACAATATTCATGGCTGAAAATGCTCGTTCTGTAGTTGCGGTAGAAACGGGAAGAGTAAGCACAAGTACAATAACTCGAAAAACAAGTTGGTAGATAGTTGATTTTCCGGTACTAACCAACCATTGGCACAATTCAGAAATATTTGACAATGCTTGAAAACTCGAATGTAGGACTACATTATGCTTATAATGGTTAAGTTCTGTTTCCAACTGTTCCTTTTCAAGATCGGTAAAATCTTGAGGATAAAACTTGTTTACCAACTGACAAATATCATCAATTCTAAAAGATTCACGTGCAGCTCGAGGATCAAGAGCTGAGCTGAGAATAAGCAACTCCACTGCATGCTCACTAAATCGGCGATTTAATTCTTGCAATTGAGAATCTATAGAGGCACAAAAAAATCCACTCGATAATGTTGCTCGATTGTAAAGTCAGCTTGTTGATGGCGAGCTCGACCTCGCCTCTCAACATAACGGGCATTCATATCTGGGATATCTATATTGCGTTTCTCGCAAAATGACTTCACATTGGTAAGTAAATCATCCCATTTATCATCTCTATATTGTTGGATATATGCTTTGGTAAATGAAACAAGATTCATGGCACTTAAAATGTCTTGAGATTTTGATTGCAATTCTTGACATAGATGATCAGTAATCTGCATCGTTTCTTTCATGAGATGCAAGATGAAAACAAATTCAAATGAAGTCATTACTTGATAAACTGGATCTGCTTCTGCTCGTTGGGAAGAAGTAGTTCCCACATCAATGATTTTAAGAATAACTTCACAAACTGGACTAAAAATTTTGATCAAGCTAGAAACTGATCTCAAGTGAGAACTCCAACGAGTATCTCCAGCCCGTTGTAAAGTACTAATTTGATTAAGTCCCCTTCCACTCTCAATCTCATTAATTTCAATCAGGTAAGCAATTTCAGCAGTTTGAGAAATCCGCAATTCTTCAAATCGATTGCATGAGGCACAAACAATATTGACAATAGAATTCAAATTAGTAAAAAATTGATGAACAAGAATAACTTCTTTTGATGCCGCTACTAATGCCAATTGCAAACGATGTGCGAAACAATGAATGTAGTAGGCATATGGACAATCATTTGAAATCAAAGCTTGCAACCCATTCCACTCACCTCGCATGTTGCTTGCGCCGTCATATCCTTGCCCTCGAATATTTTCAATGGCTAACTTATGTTGAGACAATACAAAATATATACCCTTTTGTAGGGTTAGTGCCGCAGTATTAGCGACATGAACAAGCCCAAAAAAAGGTTCCCGCACAAAACTATCTTTGTCGACAAATCTTAAAACTATAGCCATTTGCTCTTTCATTGACTCATCACGAGCTTCATCAACCATTATGCAAAACTTTGCATTACTAATTTCTTTGCGAATTGCCTCCTTCACTCTGGTTGAAAAAATATGTAAAATTTCTTTTTGTATCATTGGTGATGTATAAGAGGCATTTTTTGGAGCTTTAGCTATCACTTCAGCAATCTGTTCATTATATGAAACCATTAAATTCAATATTTCAAGAAAATTTCCACGATTCGTTGAATCCACACTTTCATCCCGACCTCTAAAAGCAACACCTTGAAATGCAAGCACTCGAACAACATCAATCGAGGCTTTTAACTGCAGTCGATTGTTTGCAATTTGTTTAGAAGTGAAATTTTCAAACACATTTTGTATATGTTGAGATTGGTTCTTCAAGTCTTCGTATGACCTCTCAGCAATTCTGTGAAATGAATTAGGATCTTTTCCTATATGATTGAGAAAAGCACAATTTTTTCCATCTCTAACTTTCTTCCAATTCTTGAATCCATCTATAGTGAAAACACGTTGCGTAGGATGTCCAGATGGCTTATTAAAGAGAAAGCATGGTAGACAAAATGCTGCATCTGTTTCGCGCGAATATTCAAGCCATGAAGGAAATAGATTGAACCACGAAGGTTGAAAAATACGAAGATGATTTCGATCTCCGGATTTTGGGTAGTCTGGGTGGATAAATTGGTACGGACCAGCTTTAATGTAAGCTCGTCGAATTTCATCCCGTTGATTAACATTATACTCCCATATCTGACGACGCAATCCAGGATCAAACTCCAATGAACTAATATTAAATTCATTGACGTCAACTCTTCGAGATTTTTTAGAAGAATTTTCAGAAATTACGATATCAGAAGTTGGCGAAGATGCATCACCAACATTGGCATTTGAACTTTGTGTATTTTTTCTTTTGAAAAAGTCAAATATTGTATTTGGCTTTCCCATTATCTACAAATAAATTTACATGGTTATATTAGAGTCTTTAGAAAAGCAATAAAAAATATTTGTAAGATAGCAATTAACAAACTCAAATAAAAAACAAATTGAATACAATAGTTTTTATGTGTTAAATTCTCTAATTAATTGTTTTGACTTATCAACTATAATAACCAATATTCTCAATATTTAATAACCATAATATCCAAATTATAATACCATTTATATTAGGAATTGAGCTTAGAAAACTAACCTTAAAAAGTGCGACTTGCGTAGAGTGGTTTCGCACTGCTTCTGTGTTGCGAATTAATTGTTGTTCTGTGTCGTAAAAATCAAATTAAATCAACAATTTCCAAAATCAAAATTTTATAATATTGTAAAGTAAAAACTAATAATAATAATAATAATAAAATTGTCAACGAGGCATTCAATAATCACTAAACAAACTATTTAAGCTATTTAATAATTCTCACCCTTACCAATTTTTCATTTTAATCAACCTATTAACTTTACTTGGACTACTTTTCTGATCCCCAACTTTAAACATTATTATAATTTATCAATAACACAAAGTAATCTCACAAATGACACAAATAATCAGTCTCACTCTCACTGTTCTCAACTTCTCATGGTAAAAGTAGCGGTTTTGAATTTTTGATTTTTCCTAATTCTCTTATTGTAGATGTGAGATTTAAATTTTTTTGGGTAAATAAATTGTTTGAGCAATGCAAACATTTGTCCTAATTCTCCTAATTTTTTGACTTGCTCAGTTGCTTGTCCTGTTGTCCATCGATGCAGATGGAAAAAAATTGAAAAGACAAATACAAATTATGCATGACCCTTTTTTTTCTTTTAAACACAAATTATATTTGTACATCAATACATGACTTGCTGTTGTCCATCCGTTCACTGTAGTAGATGGAGAAAAGTTGAAAAGGCAAACACAAATTATTATTATACAATTACATTTTTTTTGTTTGACTTCCTTGCCTTTTCCTGACCTCTTCTTTTTCTTTTTTTGAGTTATCCTGACTTCTTCTCTTTCTTTAGTCTAGAGACTCTAGACTCTTCTAAATAGACTAAACAGTAAACTCTTCTTGTCTTCCTCTTCAACGTTAAGTTTTCTTTCTTCTTTTTTTCAGTTCTTCACGGTTTCACCATATATGACTGGAAAAAATGATTTTTTTTTTTTTTAGGGATTTCAGATTTGAGAACTTACAAAGCGATATTGTACTGGCTGGGCGATGGGTCTGTTGGCTTCGTGACTCTGGCAGTCCGTCCCTGAAATTTCCGGTGCAGTGATCGGTCGAATGGTCGCTTCTTACGTAGGAGAAAGATGGTGAATCTAGAAGTGGTGATAGGCGAATTTGGTGGGTGTGGGTCGGCTAACAAAACTGTTAGGATCTGGAGGAGAGGGGTGGAGAAGACTAGAAGAGGTATTTTTGTTTGATGTTTCAGTTTTTTTTTTTTTTTTATTAAATAATAAATATTTTTGTTTGAAGTTGTTTGGTTTGGCTGTGTTGGAATTTGGAAGGGCACCGACGCCCTGTTAAGTGCTTGACGGCGCTGTTGATATCTATAGCAATTTAGCAAATTTGTGGATTGTAGACTTGTAGTGGGTTTCTTTTTAGGTTTATTTGGTTAAGTCAAAAAAATTTAATTGGGTAAGGGCCAACAAAATTTGTTGAGTAGGGGCCAATGGGCTTGAATTTTTTTTTTTTTTTTTTACAATTTTTTTTTTCATCTGTATAAATTTTATTTTTCAAAAAATTGGGGGGGGGGGGGGGGGGGCCATGGCCCCGGCCCCCCCCCCCCCCCCCCTCCTCCGTCTCTGCTTAATGGCCATTCGGCCTTCATGTTTTAAATGGAGAGCTTCTACACATCCTCCCCTCATCCCCCTCTTATCACCCTTTTATAATAAAAAAAATTGATTTTTATTAAAAAGTTCTCTCTAATATCACATAAGAAACAACTTTTTAATAAAAATCAATTTTTTTAAAGAAAAATAGGTGATAAGGGGAGGATCTTTAGCATTTCTCTTTTAAATGACCCACGTGACCATTTCGTTAAATGGCCATGTAAAATGGCCATCAGGCTCAGGCCACTTCTTTTTCTTTTTCTGTTTCTTTTTCTTTCTTTAAATTTTTCTTTTGACTTTTCTTTTACTTTTCCTTTTCCTTTTTCTTTTCTTTTCTTTTCTTTTATTCATTAATTTCTTTTATATATATATATTTTTTCTAATTTCATTTCTATTATTTCTATTTTTTTTTTACTTTAAAAATATTCCCTAGCATTTTTAAGGACACTAAATTAGCTTTAATCACTTATTTACTCAAATTTTATACTTTAATTATTAAATAATGTCTCGAATATTACAAACACACATTCAGATTATACTAACAAAACATGAAAATACGAAATCTAATCGATGGCAAGACTTTATCTTCAACCTTAGTTGAAGAATTAGTCATTCATAACTACAAACAAAATACTAACTTTTATTAAGAACATAAAAATAAAAGACTTACTAAAAGATGAGGTTGCAGAAAAATAAAAGCCAAAGAACCCAACGTACAAAAGTGAGGCTCACGTCTCAGCCCCCCTCCTCCAAGCAAAGACAACACACATATATATAGCAATCTCCTAGGGTTTTTGGGTGCTGCTGGGTCAAGACAAAAACATATCTCTCTATCTCTAAGGCGCCGCACGTACACACGTGTTTCTCTTCAATCTCTGCTGCCAATTTGGAAGGAAAATAAGTCTTTTGGTTCGGTGCATTGCAGATTTGGAGTAAAACTGACGTGTTTGTCGGTGTTAATTTAAAGCATTGCCCATGATTTGTGCCGCACGTTAATTAATTCAGCTTTCCAAGTCTGTTTGTTCTGTTCGGTTCTCCCACCTCAAGGCACCGCACGATCACGTCCTTGGAAAGAATTTGTTGCTGCCAGCTGGTAAGGAAAATAACGTGCATGCATGGCTTGCTGGTTTTGGAAGAATTTTGGTGCTGCCAAAATTGGAGAGAAACACGTACCTTTTTCTTGGAGTGAATCACTCTGTGATATTCCAGCTATGGAGAGAAATCAAGTCAAGCAAAAGAGGACCCGTCACCGTGTCTTGGTCTGCCAGGTATGGAGAGAAAAATCGGCTGCCTCTTTTTGCTTCCAGCTCAAGGGTCCAACGTGGGTCTCCTCCCTTTTGTCTTTCCTATAATGTTTTTTTTTTTTTTTTCGGCCAAAACAGATTCTCTCCAACACTTGCGCCGCACGCCCGAAACAGGTCAAGCCAGCATTTTCTCCGCACGCCTGAAGTAGATCTTGTGTGTCTCACGTCTCTTTTCTGTTTTGGAAAGAATCTTGAGAAGCCAACTCACACACGACTTCAACGTGCAAAAATCTGCTGTGACGCCTCCCACATACTCATGTACTGCCTTGTGTCTTCTTTTGCTCTTTCGGTGCTGCATCCAAAAAAAAAAAAAAAAAACGTGTTTTCTATTCAGCCTGCCAGTTATGCGTGTCCTGCATGGGTTCAGTGCTCCAATCAGGAAAGAATCGTGCATGTGATACGTCTTAGTTCAATGCTGCAGGGCATCGGCTCTTCTACGTCCAGTGATTGAAAATAAAGGCCCACGGCCCAGGTGGAATATATGATATATTCTTATCCCCAAGTGATCTTATCCCATGCTTAACAAAGAAAATTGAAACACTTTGCAATTTAACAAAAAGACCGTCATTTTCCCTTAATAACCTGCGAAATAGTAAAACACCAAAACTAACCCAAAACATTAAAAAATAACAAAGTTAAAGGTTTAAAAAAAAACAAATTAAGGGGCTCAAATATACAATATTTGACACTCATCACTTTTTACCAGCATGTCGTCGACATAGACTTCTACGTTTCGACTAATTTGGTCACGAAACATTTTGTTGACCAATATCTGGTAAGTGGCCCCCTAGCATTCTTCAAGCTAAACAACATCATTTTATAGCAATATAAGCCTCAATCGGTGATGAAGGATGTCTTCTCCTGGTTGGCCTCGTCCATGTGTATCTGATTGTATCCCGATAAGGAGTCCATGAAGCTGAGGAGTTTGTGCCAGAACATGGAATCTACGAGAAGGTCCAGCTGAGGCAATAGAGAGCTATTCTTGGGACATGCTTTATTGAGGTCGGGGAAGTCGACTCACATTCTCCATTTTCCGCTCAACTTTTTAACCAGAAGAACATTAGACAACCACTCTGGATAGTCTACTTCTCGAATAAATTCGGCTTGCTACAACTTCTGCACCTCCTCGGCTATGGCTTGGTTTCATTCCGGGGCACAGCTCCATCTTTGTTGTTTTATCGGCCTGTGACTCAGGTCGGCCATTAGTTTGTGGACTATTACCAAGGGTGGTATTCCTGGCATATCCTCGTGACCCCAAGCGAACACATCTTTATTCTGCTTTAGAAATGCCACTAGCATTTCCTTCATTTCCTGAGGGAGTTGTGAGCCTACTCGGATCTTCTTTGGATCGCCAATCTCAAAATCCTCCAAATCTTCGACTGGCTCCCTAGCTGTGATTGCTACCTTTCGTCCTCCTTTATTTTCTCACAAAGGCAGACGGCCTCGGGTAGCTTTTTCAAGCTCATGTTATAGCATTCTCAAGCCATTCTCTGGTCACCTTTCTCGACACCAACTCCTTCTTAGGTGGGGAACGTCATGCTCAGATGGGGTGTCGATGTTACGGCTTTGGTTTTATTCAGAGCCGTCCTTCCGAGAATGGTGTTGTAAATCGAGGTCCAATCTATTATCAGGAACTTTACCATGATTGGTCTTTGCCTCAAGTATGTTCCTAACATGACCGGGAGCTCAATAAACCCGAGCGGGAGCACCTGTTTTCTAAAGAAACCCATTAGGGAGTGTCTAGCTGGGACAACTTTGCTCTGATCAATCTTCATAAGTTCAATGGCTGACTTATAAAGGGTATCAGTTGAGCTCCCTGTATCTATGAAGATTCAGTGTATCTAGTGATTAGCAATGGCCAAGCTTAACACCAAAGCATCAATATGCAGGAGAGACACTCCTGCATAATCATCATTCGAGAACCTGACGATCTGGGTCTCGCACTTCCTCGATTTCGGAGGTTTTTGCACTGAGTACACCTCAAAATCCTGTATTTGCCTAGCATAGGCTTTCCGAGCAGAGATGGACTCTCCTCCTCCTCCGAAACCCCTTGAGATTGTGTGAATTTTTGGGAGGTTTTCTTGTGGTGCCTGCTGTGCCTGGCTTCTGCTCCTTCCTCTTCTTTCCCGATCGTCCCGATGATTCGGCTCCCTGGCCCTATTAGGGCACCTTTCCCGATCATTCGGGGACGATTGTCTTGATTCTGGTGGACTCGGTGGCGGTCTTCTCGGGGACGATTGTCATGCTCAAGATTCGTTTGGTTCCTCTAATTGGCAAGGAATTGGACGAGCTTACCGTTCTCAATAAAACATTCGATCAGAATCGTTAGGGAGATGCAAGCCTCGGTTCTATGTCCGGTGGTATCATGGAATGCACAATACTAGTCTGCGTATTGAGAATTCAGCTAACCAAGTATCGGCCTCAGCTTTCGGTACATCGGATCTCTCTTTATTTCCAAGAGAACATCTATAATTGGAGCATTGTGCGCTTGGATCTGGAGCCTTCTCCCTCCTGATTATCCCTACGTTCTTCCTTTCGGGACTCCCTTTTCTTCTTCTAAGGCTCGAATGTCGAGGTGCGAGGTTGCTTAGATCCCAAGAGAGCTCGGAGTGTTTCTTCTTAGTTAATGTACTTCTCGGCTTTGCTCATGAAGCCGTCGAGATTCTAAGGTGGCATCCGAGCTATGTCAGCCATGAGAGCCCCATCCTTCCTGATCCCCTGAAAGAGGGTACCATAGATAAAATCATCGATCGCGCTCTCGACGCCGAGCCTAGCCTGATTGAACCTCATGAAGAAGTTCTTCAGAGACTCCTCAGGACCTTGATGCAATGACATCGAAGATCCGGATGGCTTCCTCCTTACCCTACCAGCCATGAATTGCATCAGGAACATTTTTTCGAGTTCATCGAAGTTGCTAATAGAGTTTGGTGGGAGCTTTCTAAACCAATCTCGGGCATTGCCAGAAAGGGTGAGAGAAAAAGCTCTGCAGGCCACCTTCTCTGGTGTCCTGTGGAGGTCAATGTGAGCATGAAAATTCTCCAGGTACTCAAGAAGATCTTCAAGACCTGTGTAGAAAGGAATATCTAGTACTTTGAACTTCTCAGGTATACGAAAATTGGCTATCTCCTCGGTAAAGGGGTATGTAGTCTTCTGCAAGAGATTTTCGACTAAGGAAGCTTTCCCTTTGTCGTTGTGCTAGATCGTCGTGGTTAGAACGTTACATCTCTATTCTAGCCTATTGATCATACCATGCATTGCTCTCTCCGCATCGGTTTGTGGAGGAGGAAGATTCCAGGGAATGGGTTCTCGGTTACCATGCCTCTCTCCAGTTCCTTTGACTCGACTGCTTTCATATGCTTCTTCTTCCTGTCGCTCGCCCACATCACTATTGTGAGCTTCTCGATTTTCCGTAGCTGCCCGAATGTTCAGGAATCCGAGCCTGAAGAATAGCGTTCATGTTTGCCAAAATCTCAATGCTCTTTGCCATTTGCTCCATCCTCTCATTCAAGAGAGTGAGTTGGGGATCGTTAGAGTTGCCCTCATCCTAGACATTACGATCGTTCTGAGGCCCTCTATTGACTTCTGATCTCGCAGTCACCATATCGTATTTTGTTGATGGAAAAAACAATACAATTCGTTTCCCATAGACAACGCCAAACTATTGATACAGATTTTCGATTGATGACGTGTCACCCTACGATTCGTTTGAACTTTCCTTCTCTTGGGATTTGAAAAAATAAGAATTGCGTCGAGGGATGCCACTCTGATGCTTAAGTCAGCACATGATTCGAGAGAGAATATTTAGAGTAATTTTTAGGAGATCAAGTGTGTTTAATACCTGCAAAACCTTTGTATTTATAGAGGTTCTAGAGGTAGTTGAATAACTCTGCACGTCCCAAATTTTTAGGGATCTACAGTTGGTGGTGACGTGGGCTTAAATATGAAGATCATTCGAGGTTCGTGGTGCAGTCTTGGTTGCACATCTGGGGTCGAAATATCAGGGACCTTTCGAGGTTCCTTGGGTGATTCTGAGATATTCGGGAATTTAGGTCATCCAAGATATCCGGAGTGGTTTGACCCGAGTTCTAGGGCATCGGGGTGCTGTGTGTTTGTGGAGTTTCAATTCCGAGATACTTCAACCCCGAGACTGGCTTTCGTCTGAGGCTTTATAGTCCCAAGGGGTCTTGTCACATAAGGTCTTGGTAAACTTCGAGGTGGTTTATGACCAAGGTGACCTGGTCAGGTTGATCCTTCGGGTTAGGCCCCTAGACCCAACTTTGGGCCCAGGTGTCCTCGGAGTTAATTATTTCCCCAATAGCAACTTTCATGGCTATTTTCCATCTTTGCCAATACGGGTTTTAACATCAATGATAACATGTATACCGTAACTTCATTATTGTTGGCTTCAACTCCATAGAAGACAGCGAGAAGATAACTTGCATTTGACAGTGCATGGGGGGCAGGTGGCTGAGACGTCAAGTACTACTATTTAGGCTTAAGAAATAGATCAGTCAACCTTATCAACATCTTACGTATGCATGCATCATTTGAGAAGGAAGAAGAAACGCGTTATCAGTGTGGAATATATTTTTGTATCTTTGACTTTTATGAAGTTGACTTTTCAATCTTGGCAATGACTCGAGGGAATCTGCCAACATTAGTCATTGTTATAGTGAAAATCTCCAAACATCAATTTGGATATAGAATTAAGGGAAAAATCATATTTAGTACTTAGGTATTTATTTTATTTGAATTTAGTCGTTGGTTGATTACTATGCACTTAAATTGATCATGATCATGCATGCATTGTTCATCGATCGTCTTGTTCCTGTAAATAAAGTGTAGAAATTTGATGTGCAAATTTTACTCGCAAGGGCACAAGTCGTATGTAGTATAGGACATGCAAGTGCGAAATCGTATCCACAAGGAAGTGTGTGCAAACAAAATAAAATCAATTTCTATTTAGATTAATTCTATTTTAACCTAGAGTTGTGTTTTGGATTTTTCTAAGAACAAAGAAATAAAAAATGAGTAAACAAACACAAAGAAGAAAAAACACTAAGGTATCGGAATCCACCAAACTAAATCAAACACCATACTCTTGCATTCTGTTCATAAATTCGATTCAAAAGAGCTCGATATTCAAGTTCTTAAACAACAAAGCATGAAACCATTTGATGAATCCAACTCAAAAACAAATCACAACGATTATCCCTTAGAGTAGAAATCATACATTGTATCTGTTTGTCAAACAAATCACAATGGATATCCCAATCTCAAAGAAATCAATCGATGTATCCATCGGTTGAAACACAACAAATATCCACTTAAAATAAAATTCTCAATCTAAAGAAATAAATACATAAATTGAAATAGAACTTGAATATAAAATGATAAAAAAAAAATAAAAATAAAATAAAAATAAAAAATCAAATCTACGAACATCATGACAAGTATATAGGTGTTATCATTGATGAGGTTTCATCCTCAACCTTAGTTGAGGATTTTAGCCTCTCATAACTAAAGACACCGAACAATCTTGAAATGAAAACATAAAGAAATAAGTAAAATGATGAAGAAAGAAAGAAGAATAGAGACTAAATAACTTTAAATAAATTAAAGGAAATACAAAAGAAGTTTAAACTTACTAAAGAAAGAACAAGACAAGAGTTAAAACAATGCTCTGAAAAGAAAATGTGTACATAGAATGATCGATATACAGAGGTGCATACCAAGATGATTCAAAAGTGGTGCCTAGCATGAGGTTTTTATAGCAAAACATTAGACTAAACCCCATATTTTCAAATTGACACATCTACCGTTCAAAACCCTAATAAGAGAAAAGAATGCTAGGGTTTGGAGCCATATTTTAAAAATGGCACCTCTGTCCCTCAAAACCCTAATAAGAGAAAAGAAGGTTTGGAGTGTCTGTAGTCGCTTGGAGTAAGAAAATTTGTGTTCTTATATTGCAGGGCCCTCAAACATAGCAGACATTCGAATTAGAAAAATTTTATTACACAATGATTTGTAGTATTTTGAATTAGCTTTCTAACACCCCTGATTTCGCCTTAATACAATACTTAAGCTGAAAGTTATGGTCAAAATACTATGACTTGTGCAGAATGTGAAATTTAATCCAATCCGATTTTGACTTTGTACTTCCTTCCAAACTTTGCATTTTTCACTTTAAAACTATCGTTTTCTCTCAATGATTTGAAAATACCAAAATACAAAAACTAACCAAAAACATTAAAAAATAACAAAGCTAAAGGATTAACAAATATGAATTAAGGAGTCCACATATACAATATTTGGCGCTCACCAAAATTTATGGGGAAATAATGATATATGGAGAGGAAAAGTGATGAGTGTTAAATATTGGATATTTAAACCCTTTAATTTACATTAGCTAATTCTTTAGCTGTATTTTAATCTACTATTTTGTGTTAGATTTGTGTTTTTAATATTTTGTAGGTTGTTAAAGGAAAACGGCAGCTTTAAGATGAAAAATGCAAAGTTTGGAAGAAAACACACTTTAAGAAGACCTAGATGATGTGGTTATATTTAACCAAATTAATGAAAGGATTAAATCGAAATTTCTCTAATTGGAGTCAAAATTGGATTGGATTAAATTTCAGATTCTGCACTTGTCATAGTATTTTAGCAATAACTTTCTGTTCAAGTATCAGATTAAGGTGAAACTAGTAGCGTTCGAAAGCTAACTCAAAATAATACAAATCATTTAGAAATAGGATTTTCCTAATTCGGAGGTCTGCTATTCTAAATTTGACTAGGAGATTGAAGTATGATTTTTCTAGGATTTCTTGGGTTTTTAGGGTTTGTTTGCTCCCTATAAATAGATTGCTAAGTCTAAAAAGAAGAAGAAAGGAGAAACTAGAGACCATAAATATTTTCCTTTTAGTTTTGTTTTTCTTTAGGTTAGGTTTTATTTTTCATAATCATGTATAGCTAATTTCTCAACTAATTTTGAGGATGAAGCCTCATCGATGAAAAACAACAATACTTTCATGTAAGTCTTTATTATCCGATTTTATTTGGTTTAATTTTTTCAATGTTTTACTTCTTTTTAATGTGTGGAATGATTCTTGAATATCTTTTGTGATTCAATGATATATTTGATGATTTGAGATAATTTCACATAATTGGTTGCTTGGTTTTTATTTATAAAACAATTGGATATCCCTTGTGATTTGTTCTACGGATACAATTGATGTTTTGATTTAAATTGGATATCTTGTTGTGATTTACGGATACACTTGATGATTTGATTTAAATTGGATTTCTTTTGTGATTTGTGTAAAGAATGGATACATGGGATGATTCTGATTAAATGTTTGAAGCATAGTAAAACATACCTAAGATTTTAATTGTGAGAACTTCGGATGAATATTTATGAACATGGAGTATTTTGTTATGATTCGGTGGGTGTGGATTCCAAAACCTTAGTACATTTTCTTTTGTTTTGTTTTAGTTTATTTAGTTTATGTTTTCTTTTTATCAAAAATCAAACCTTTTTTGGAACTAGGTTAAGATTTAATTAGTTTAGAAACAAAATTGTTCTTCAAAAACACAATTTCCTGTGGGATTGACCTCGCACTTGCAAACCTTTATTGCAAACAATTCACGCACTTGCGAGTACAATTAAAATTCACATCAAAAGGCGAAAGCAAAAATAGAGAAAAGATATTTATGAATTGGTCAGAAGTGTTTTACTTGCAAATTTTACTAGACTTCTAAGTTTTAAGTCTATACCGTGTGTTTGTCTACATTACGCTCAAAACCCTAAATAACCCTTTCCCATAGAAATGCCTTAATCTTTTTCATCTAGATAGTCCTGTACGAATATACTACAATCGCAGTAGCGGTTGGGGCTCTCTAGACCTAGCTTGGTCAAACGGGATTCGACTGAAACTTCGACTGGTTCTCTCAGGTACTGTCTTGTTTAAATGCCATTAGCGCCGTTCAAATGGCAACGTGCCAAAATTGCACCCCAACATGAAAAATTCACTCAAAACCGATTTTAACAAACCCAAAATTTCCTTTTACACCATACAACCTCATTCCACTCTACATCCACTTTTACGTTAAAAAATCTTCCTTTTCTTGAGAACCCTAGTCCTCTCTACTTTTTTCCAACAACCTTACAACAACAACAATGACCGCCACAATATTTCCACAACAACTTCCTAATATTCTCTATTCAATATATCAACATTCATAAATTTATATAATGGAATTGAAATGAGAGCAACGAGAGTGTAAGAAATTTATACCTTTAAGCTGTCTTCCAAGCTCCTCTTCTTTCTCTAACTATTTTCTTACTTTCTCTGTCTGTTTCTCTTCACTCAAAAACAATTTAGAAACTTCATTACACAAACTCTCAGAATAAAAGAAAGACAACTTACATTTTTCCTTCAGCTTTGATTTCTTTCAATAGGCAATTTTTTAACTTTGTGTACTCGAGTTTGAACGAGATGTGCTTCTGTCCGAAAGGCGTTGAATTAGCACTACAAAAAAAAAAAAAAAAAAAAAGAGTATTTTTTGATGTGTCTACAGTAATCCACTTTTTGCCACGTCACTAATCACTCAAAAACAAGTCAGAAATTCATTACACAAACTCTCAGAATGAAAGAAAGACAACTTCCATTTTTCTTTCAGCTTTGATTTCTTTCAATAGGCAATTTTTTAACTTTGTGTACTCAAGTTGAACGAGATTTGCTTCTGTCCGAAAGGCGTTCAATTAGCACTACACAAAAAAAAAAAAAAAAAAAAAAAAAAAAAAAAAAAAAAAAAATTTACGTGTCTACAGTAATCCACTTTTTGCCACATCACTAATTAGTGACGTGTTAAAAAGTGGCACATCAATCAAATATTTATTGACGTGTGGAATTTGCCATGTCACTAATTAGTGACGTGGTGAATTCCACACCTCACTAATTAGTGACGTGTCAAATATTGCCACATTGCTAAATTTTAAGCCAATATAACTTTTAAAAAATATACTGAAATTTAAATAATTAGTGACCTGACAATATTTGATACGTGAGTAATTAGTGACATGTGGAATTCGATTAGTGACGTGCCAAATATTGCCACGTTGCTAGTGACGTGTTATTTATTGACGTGTTGTTTTAACACGTCAAAAGCCTATTGGTGTGTTGTTATTGACACGTCAATAATTATTCACATGTTAACATTTCGCACGTCAATAATTAATTCATCAATAACTATATATTGACATATTGGTGGTACACATATAGCAAAACTAAAAGGTGGCTTTAATTTTGTTATTCGCAATGATTTACCAATTTACATGTAGGTCATAGTCATGTTGGGTCTAGTACGTAAAATTGACCTTACGAAAAATGTCTCTTTTGCTTTGTGATGCGGTAATTTTGTCACTTTAATAATGATAATACCACTCACAATAGCACGGATCACTATAGGATAGTGCCTATATGGAAGGTGTCAATCCTCAAGGATTGAGTTGGTTACATCTATCAAGCCTCAATAAAATCAATTTTAATTTATCCCATAAAAAATGTATTTTTGTGACTTTTTTGTTTTTTAAAATAACAACTAAAATTGAATATTGAAAAATAAATTAAAGTTAAATTAAATGAGATAGAAAATAAAGATTGATTTCATCACTAACCTTGTACCAATGGCTATTATATTCAATTGAGAAAACTCATTCTAGGCATTGTTGTGACGATCCTTTTTTTTTTTTTCTTTTTTTTTTTATACAAACATAAAACAAGTCGTCACACTGGCACAACTATTTGCCGCTCAGCCAACATACAACACATGCCCCATAACATATACTTGATAATCAAAGTTATATCTAACAGCAGAAAACATAAAGACACTACTATAATTTCAGCGGAATAGCACATCTAAAACTTAACCTGTTAATTATACAAAAGAGCCATACACATGTCTATCTGTTTAAGGCTTAACATCATTACATCATATAACAAAAGAATGGCTTATACAAAAGAATACGTGACACCTACGTCACAAACCATATACAAAATATACCAAAAAGGAGGACACCATAGTCCATCCCATTACAACTGTCGCTGCGGGCCTCAGTCGTAATATCTCAAATAATACGCTATTGGATCGTCATCTAACTCTGGAGTACCTGCAGCCAAACGAGCAGCATCTATACGGTTGTGGGGGTTTGCCACATCCGTATAAGTGGAATTATGAGCCCACGGTCTTAGCATAAATAAATACATTAAGACCTCAGAGGTATACTATTCACTGAGTTTTCGCGAAGAACTAACTTTTCATTTCTAGTCATGCGTACACTATAACAGCCACCAATTTTATAAAGATTTATTTGAAAACACTCATAACTGATATAGCAAACACCGACTAATAGAAAACATTTAAAGCATACTACGCAGCTAAGCTTATACGTAGAAGTTCCATTGTTGGAAACAACTACATACATCCTCAACTACTATAATACTTTTGAAGCAGTGAGACTTAGAAAACAATAGCATTTAAATCATGCAACCATCCGATAGAAATATACATAAGTTCTTTTCCATTGAGACTCTTATGCATACTAATACGTCTAGTAAAACTACTCGTAGTATAAAAAAATCACTCATAAAAACAATGCTATACATGCTCATGCTCATTGTTTTATGCCTTGGGAATTTAACCCAAGTATAGTGCTTCGAGGGAATCTAACCCAAGTAAGCACTAGTACCTCAAGGGAATCTAACCCAAGTAGGCACCTCATGAGAATCTAACCAATGGTCGAGGACCTCAAAGGAATTTAACCCAAGTAAGTACCTCATGAGTACTTCAAGGGAATCTAACCCATGGTCGAGGACCTCAAGAGAATCTAACCCAAGTAGGCACCTTATGGGAATCTAACCCATGTATAATTTCCCGTAGGCTATGAACCTCACTTCGATACATGTTTAACGTTCATATGCTTATGCCTCATGCCTTAAAACAATATACATTTCATGAATCATGCCTTTAACACATGCTTTCTTTATAAAAACATAAACAATTTACATAACTTAACTCACTCTAAAATCGTATTCATGTTCCATTGCAATCATAATAACATACAGTGACTCTATTCATTTAAACTCCACATATCATATTCATACTTCAAAACATCATCATAATTTCAATATACTCAAAAGTACTCAAATCATTCAAAACAGTTCTTAATCAACATACAGTTGGTTCAAGTTTGTAAAACAATGTATATTTTACAATTCATCATATATGAAAATAATATTTCTCAGTGAGTAGAATACTCACATTGGATTGTTTATACTCCTGATTCCAACAATCCTAGATTTGACCCACAAAGTGCTGCTATATTCACAACACAACACACTATTTAGCTATTTAACCAACAACTATAACAATTAGCACTTTGAATCTCTTAAAGGCTACGACACGAATTTTCCGCTAATTAACTAAACCTATAAATGAAAATATTCTTAAATTTGCAATTAAAATTTTTCAATTTATACAAATTATTATTTTTTAGGACCTAATCCCATAAATGCCTATTTTTCATGAAACCCATATATGATTTGAAATTATTTAACACTTCAAAACCCCCAAATTAATTTTACCCATCAAATTAGGATTTTTCAAACTTAACCCATAATTATAAAACACTACCTTAATCACAATATCATTAACCCATAGCATTTATTAAGGGTTAATTCCCTAAAATACAACTAAAATCAAATAACTAAAAGTTAGGGTTTGGGGAAAACTCACCACAAGATCAGGGTCAGCTCTATATGTTTTGGAGCCTAAGGTGATAATTATATATGAGGCCTTTTTATATAAATATAAATATAAATAATTTTAATTTTTATATAATATTTTTATAGCTTTGAAATTTAATATTATATTGCTAGTATTAAATCTATATAATTTATTTGAGTTTCAGTTAATTTGTTAATTTTTTTATTTTTTAGAGTGTTTTATATATTTAAATGCATATTTTTAACAAATATTTATAAAAATAAAATTATAAATAAAAAAATATGACCTAGGCACAAAAAAAAAAAAAAAAAAAAACCACAAAACAAAAAAAAAAAAGGAAACGTGTGGAGTCTGTGGACATACAGTGGATATGGACATGTTCTCGATGAAAAAAAAAAAGAAATTGGAAAAAGACTAGTAGGCGAGTTTGGCCAGCATCTCAGGCTCTCAGCTCATTTTGCTTTGGCTTTTGTCGCTTCACGTCACTGTAGCCGAGGGTGATGCGACAAAAGCTCAGAGTTTAGTAAAAAAACTCTGACGTTGGGTAGGTGCGATAGATAAATCGTGCAAAAACCTAACTAAATCGCTTCGCAAAGCTAATAGATTTTCAGCTTAAAAAAAGAAAAATCAATCAGAGGGGTAGAAAAACAAAGAGAACCTGCCCCGCCTGAGTTCTTTTTATTAAACACCCTCAGCTACAGTGACGTGATGCGACAAAGCCGAAGGAAACTGAGCTACACATCTCTTCGTGCAGGATTCGGATCAACGGTTAAAAATGGCTATTCGGAATAATGACACCTCAGCGATCCGCGTGAAGCAAAAATCATCAAAAGTGCTTCATTCTTTTTTTCTTCCCACGAACGGATCCGCGTGAAACAAAAATCTTCAAAACTTTTTCAGGCTTTCTCCTCCACGCTTGAAGAGTCGTTCATTGCTGGCGATTTCCTCAACCTCCTTCCTTCCTATCCACCTTCCTCTTCTCGTAAGTGGGCGGAACCAGAGGTTGATTCCGGCAGCCAGAAGCAGAGGTGGGGCGGTTCACAGCATCTTTGAGGTGAAAGTGACGGTGTTGATGTGGTCCTTGTCCGGGGAGATCGGGAATCGGGTCTCCACGAGGCAGAAGCACTTGAAGTAGTTGTGGAGGAGGTCGCGTCGGGCGGTGGGGGTAGGTTCGGAGGTCGTCGTCGAGGTTCTGGGCCTCCTTGCCGCCGTCTTTTTAACCCCAATTTCTCTTCCCCAAACACACACTCGTCAAGGTTCTGGGCCTCCTTTCGTCCTCTGTTTATTTTGGGTTTGCGATTCTGGTATGGTTGAGTTGCTTTGGCTGTTTTGATGAGGATTGGAGGGTTGCTCTTTTGTGGAATGCTGGTATTTTGTGATTTTTGCTGCTGCTGCTCTGATTGATAGTCTTGCTGTTTTAAAGAAGTAGATGTTGAATTCGACTGTTTTGAACTTTGCATCACAATTACTTCCTGGCTTTTCCTTTCCAAATCAAGAGGTTCAGATCCTGTGGTGTTTTACAGGGTTCAAGTTGGTATAACTGAAACCCCTTTTGTTTCATGATTTGTCAAAGGATCTCAAAATGCCTGATTGAGATACAGATCTGTTTTTCATATGAAGTTTCTGTAGATTCCATTATTTGAGTTAATTTTTTTTTTTTTTTTTTTTTTTTTTTTTCTGATTTATAATCCCAGGTACTCTTGAAGGCTCTTATGGTTGCATTTGTCATGAGCTTTTTGGTGTTGGATGTACTCGTGTTCTGTCCAATATTGCACTACTACTGGATCCCAGAAAAGAAAGAAAAGGATGCTAAAGACGTGCATCCTTCATTGTTGAAGGAGAAATGAGAAATTTCAGGCAGAAGGTTCACTGTTGACCATCACTTCTGTGAAATCTCGTCTTACAGGGAGTTCTACTTGGACTCACGGAAGTCGTGTTTAATTGAAAGAGGTCTCCTTATTCTACAAGAAGTCGTGCAGCAGCTCCTTGGAAAATGAATGATTGATTCAATTATAAGTAGTAGTTTTCTTATGGATTTCAATAAGTCGATCTTTATTTAAAGATGTGCTCCAATTATCCATTTTTATGAAATTTGCATTCTAAAGTATTTCTTGATTTGTGATTGCTCTGCTTCTAGTTCTGTTTCTGGTGTGATGCCAATATCACTGTACTTCTGTTGGTGCATCACGAATTGATTACTGATGCTGGGTCATGAGAACTTCAATGTGGAACTAAACTCTTCACAGGATAATACAAGAAAGTTAATTCCAGAAAAAAGAAAAATGTAAAATAGAAGAAGCCAAATTTGACTAGGTACTATTAATCAAAATAACATATTTCATATATGGCTAAGATGGTATATACATGTAGCTGTTTTTCCGAAAATTACATGCCCATTCCGTATCTTCAATAGTCTCTCCCTATCTTTTTTCATTTAAGATAATGCCAAAAATATAAAAGGCAGCTTTCAAATAGCTACAAAATTGTTGATCCAGTGAAAGATTATAGAGGCAATCATTAATAGTTGCCTCTGGGGTGAGATCAGTAGAAACATCGAAACATGGATTTATGAAAACATATCATTCCAAATCGAAGTAGAACATGACACTATTAATTTCCCTTTAGGAGTCAATGTAACAAAAGAAGCAAATAAGCATGCAATCTTCAAAACTTCAAAGAAAACCATCTTCCAACCGAGTAGATGATGTAATCCCTAAAGTACCACCTCTAGAACAGCAACCTACAAGATAAAATGAATTCAGTCTATATATCATGCAATAACACAAGTAAAATTAACTCAAATAATAGTATCTACAAAAATTTAATATGATTAAAACAAAATCGTATCTTAGTCAGGAATTTTGAATGAATTCAGTCTATATATCATGCAATAACACAAGTACTTTTTTTGATAAGTAACAAACATGCAGTACCAACAGAGACAAGCAAACTCAGAACAACTCACAAATCTTTGAAGAACAACCCTGAGACACCACAATTTTAAATCTTCTAGTTTCCTTCAATTTTCTCGGTAACCAAACAAAGTGTAAGGGAGAAGAGCAAGCCCAGAACAACCCACAAATCAGACAAACAACCCATGAAGCCCAAGTCTGCATTACCAAGTTAAAAATCATGTTATAAATGATAAACTTGATGATTACTTGGCCTCAATCAGATTTCAAACAACCATCATAATTAACTGTAGGATAGGATAGACATTGGAATAACATCAGGGCAATGTATGATCTGATTACAATACATGCAACTCAAATATAAAAGAACAGGATAAACCCAATTCACATTTGAGAAGGAAAGCCCAATTTACCGGAATTAAACAAATAATTTGAAATCAACCTAAACCAATCAAACCCAGTGGCGCAAAAAGAAAACCTATCATTCACACAACTCCCCGCGTTAACCTTCAGATCATCATAAGCGCTACAAGACGAATAATAGAAAAATAACCCAAATGAGAACCCAAAAAATTTCCCAAATTTAAACCAAACCCAGTTCAAATCCAACCAAACCAAACAACCCCAATAGCTAAAATCATAAAACCCACAAAGTACTACCCCACAAAACAAAAGTTAAAACCTATTGACCCAGATGACATTAGCACCTTCCTAGAGAGAGAGAGAGAGAGAGAGGCACATACGTCTACAGAGCAACCGACGGTGGCCGCTTCATGTCCCCCACCCCCACCGCTCCAGGAGAGTCCAGATCGGGAACTGGGGGCTCCGAAGCCGAGAGAAAATAACGATCCCAGGAGGTTGAGGAAATCGCCGGGCAAAGGTACAGGTATCAGACGACTTCTTCCGACTTTTTCCGGCAAAAGTATCATCCCCAAATTTTCTGCCTAAAACCTTACATCCATGGTCAAGCGACTTTGTCTGGAGAAGGGAGAATGGAGAATGGGTCAGGAGAAAGCGAGGAGAAAGGCGAATGGGTAAGAAAAAAAAGAAAAGAATCAGGAGAAGAATGAGAGAGAGACGCAGACTGAGGTTTGGGGGGGAAGGAGAAGATGTTTTTTCTGAGTTTGACGCGGATCGATGAGGTGGCGCCTTAATAGCCGTTATTTTAAATGAATGGCTTAGATGGGAGAAATTGTGGCTGGGCAATTTTTTGAGATTGCCGGGGATCTCAATCCCTTGGTGCAATGCTCCCTTCAAGGTAAGTGAATAGCACTAGAAAAAAAAGGTCGTTTATGACTATCTCTTGATGCGGTGCACATCCAAAAAAGAAAGAAGCAGATTTGGTAGCCTGATGGTCAAGCTGTGAGAAATTACCGGAGGGAGATCCAGAAGTCGGACGTAAGATCTGGTAGGCAGTGTAGGCTGCGGTGGTTTTGGGCTCCTACCACTTGACTGCCGAGGATTGTAGAGCATTTCAGAAAGTGATTTTGGTACTTTTCTGGAGAGATTGTTCAGAGATCGAATAAGATTTGTGGTTTTTTTTTTTTTTTTTTTTTTTTTTTTTTTTTTTTTAAAGTAAAATGTCTTTACTTGGCATGACAGTTTGTTTTTATATGCGGGAGTTCTAGAGCCTCCCAGAGTCCCAGTGTGATAATGGAATTTTTTTTTGGAATTGTTGTGTTTCTAGGTAATTGATTTTTTGTGAGAGATAATGAACTCTTCTTTTTTGGCATTAATGTTGTGTTCTTGAGCCCCTCAAACTCCTAATTTTTCTATGGAAGTTTAAGAGTCTCTACGTAGAGATAATGGACATTTCTTTTGTTAAAATCGTTGTAAAGGCTTTAAATTTTTATTTATTTTTTTCTTTTTACAAACATTTTTATGGGGCCTTAATTTTTTTTTTTTAATTTTTTAATTTTTAATTTTTTAATTTTTTAATTTTTAATTTTAAGATAATTGCAGAGGTCTTATTTTAATTTTTTTTTTTCACAAGCTTATTTTATCATATGGGGCCTTCTTCTACGCGGGGCCTTAGGTGGTTGCCTAAGCTTCCTAGTGGAAGAGCCAGCCCTGCACAAGATCACTAAACCAAAACTTAAGGTTTGGATAGCTTCAAGCAATTTTTGACAAGCTCAAATACCTAAAGAATATAGAGAACTAAACTCATTTATAGGATTTTACCCAAAAATCATTAAAACCATGAGTTTAGTGTTTTACCACAAAGGAAATGGTAGTAACGTAGATCCGAGTGCAAGGATCTCGTATCCGAAGACGGATCGAAGATCGGACCGTTGAATCTTCGAAAATCATGATTTTTGTATATAGGAAAAATAGAAAATCTCCCTCCCCACTTTTCTATCCTCTCGAGCTTATGGTAAAGAGCTCTTTCCTTTCTTTCTTTTTGGGAAAATTGCACCATTAGTCCCTGTGGTATTCCATAATTATTTTTTACTCCCTATGGTTTAAAAAATTACTGGGAGGTCCTCGTGGTATGCAATAATTACAAATCGATCCCTGGCGTCAAATTCTGTTAAATTTTTTAACAGATTTTTTCAAATGCCACGTCGGCGACACGTGTCGCCATCTTACGGCGACACGTGTCCATCTTAATAAAAAAAATATAAATTTATTAAAAATAAATAAAAATACTTTTATTTTAAAAAAAAAAAAAAAATGAACGGGTGGCTTGGCCACCCCCAAAGGGGTGGCCTGACCGCCCCCAGCCACTGGGTGTGGCCGCGCGCCACCCCCAATGGCCGCAGGGAGTAGCGCGCGTCCACCCCCAGTGGCCAGGGGTGGCGCGCGGCCACCCCCAAGCTACAGGGGGTGGCCCGATGGCCACCCCAGGCAACTGGGGGTGGCAGACAACTCCGGGGTGGCGCGCAGCCACCCCCGGATCTTCCAGGGGTGGCCCGAAGGCCACCCCCTGTGGCTTGGGGGTGGCCGCGCGCCACCCCCTGCGGCCTCTGGGGTGGCGCGCGGCCACCCCCAAATGGGTGGCCAAGCCACCCGTTCAGTTTTTTTTTTTTTTTTGAATTTTTTTTTTTAAAAAAAAATAAGTATTTTTATTTATTTTTTAATAAATTTATATTTTTTTATTAAGATGGACACGTGTCGCCATAAGATGGCGACACGTGTCGCTGACATGGCATTTGACAGAATCTGTTAAAAAATTTTACAGAATTTGACGCCAGGGATCGATTTGTAATTATTGCATACCACGAGGACCTCCCAGTAACTTTTTAAACCATAGGGAGTAAAAAATAATTATAGAATACCACAAGGACCAACGGTGCAATTTTCCCTTCTTTTTTTTCTTAAGATGTGCACCTCACACCTTCTTTTTTATTTTTTTTATTTTATTTTTTTATTCTTCCTTCTTTTTGAAGGGCCACATGGCCCTTCTTTAATTTGTTTAGTGGTGGGCGCCACTCCTTTTCTTCTATTTTTCTAATTTTTTTGTTTTGTTTTATATATATATATATATAATTACTTATTTTCTCTTATATTTTCTTTTGTTTTATTTTTCTATTTTCTTATTTAAATTCTTTAATTCTTTTCTTTTTGTAATTTCTTTTCTTTAGATCTAAAATATTCTCTTGCATTTAAAGACGCTAATTTAACTTAAATTAATAATTTACCCAAATTTCGTGTTTTAGTTATTACAAAATGTCTTGGACATTACAATTGTAGTTACTTGTGTGTGGTTGTCAATCACACAATAAAATTGTCAAGAAAGTACCATCATTAAAAATAAATGTAACCCATCTTCGAGTAGCACGGATCGTCTACCTAAAGTAGGGTGTAATACAATCTATCTACTCTAAGCATGGATTATCAAATTTATTAACTTAATTTCACTTAAACAATGATTAAGTGTTGCTCATCTTAGGATTAGTACAAATCATCTACCTAAATTACAAAAATCTAAGGTGTAGCATGACTTGTCTATCTTAGGCATGAACTATCAAAACCTCTTGTTGCATGTTCAAATAATACAATTGCATAACCATTACATTTATCATCTTTTGAACAATGAATATAATTTGAGCACAATCAAGATAAGTCACTTTCTAAGACAAGACATGTAAGAAATTTACCAAGATTGTATTTAACATTAAAACCAATTACAAAATTGCAATCCTCATAATTATACAATCATCAATGCCCAAAATAAAAATTTCAAAGAAAAAACACAATTAAGCCATCAATACATTAATAGAGTTTATCAAAACTCTAAGAAGAAATTAGCCACCCATGGATGTCCTTTAATCCATTGGAATTGAAGCATCGTTCCCCATTTAGCTGTCCACGAACAAAATGTAGAGAAAATAAAAACTGGACACTCTCCCTTTCTTTTACGTTCACTTTGTTTTTCTCTTTTAAAAACTAAACTAAAGACCTACTCCTATAAGCTAACTAACTAAGCTGAGAGAGGTCCAAATGGACGTGGGGTGCCTTTTTTATAGAGGTGAGCTTTACTTTATGGGAAGCAAAAGCATCTCCAAAGGTGCAGTAAACGTGCATCTCCAAGGGTTTAACAATTGCAAATTAAAGAGCTTAAATGTGAAACATTCAAGACCTATCACTTTGCTGACATGTTCTTAATTATTTCTCACTATATATATATTACTTTTGAAAAATAAAAGACTCCTTATTTACCGTGTGTGTGATCAATGTGTAACAAAATATATAAAATGAGGAATTTAAATAAGACAGAGCTAGTAACAAAGCAGTAACACTCACATACCCCGATGCAGCGATCGTAACTTGCACTCTGACGTGTACCTATACACGAACGCTTCCCAACTAAGTATCCTACCTGAAGGGGTCTTCAATGGATTCCTTTAGCTTAGGGCTCCTCCCTAACCTAGACTTTACACAATTAAGAACCACACACCGGGCAACTCTTAGAGAGCTAGTAGATTTTCACTATTTCTACCTAAACACCCTCTCTAAGCTCAAGAGAATTCAATACCGAATTTTGTAAATAATACATGCCTAGAGACCTCTATTTATAGGCTTTAGAAAACCTAGTTCATCATTGGATCAGAGTTCTTTGGACGGCGTGCGAACGGAGGCATAAAGCGTCTGGACGGTGAACTGTGCAACCGCATTTCCATAACACGCTTCAAGCTCTCTATATTAAGGCTGCGTTTGGACAGTGTTGCCCTAGCGTTCGGATGGTTGCAAGCTGTCTTCCCTATCCATGTTTGTAAAGGAGATCTGAATACTTCTCAAACTCTGACTGGCGTCCGAACAGTGTTGCCCTTTCGTCCGGATGGATGCATGCTAAAATGCTGAGCTGTTCAGAAACTTCTTGACACAGATGGACGTCCGGAGACATCACTGAACCGTTTGGACGGAAGCAAGCGATCTGACTTTTGCTGAGTTGGAAACTGCACAGAATCTTCCTGAAACTCTGAAATTGCCTTCTTGAAGCTTGTGACACTGAAACTTGTCATATTAAGGCCTTTTTCCGTATTAGAGAAATAAACTCTATATACTTGAAGATTCTGAAATAATACAGCATCTCTGTGAAAACAGCAATATTACATGATAGTGATTTTGTCAACAAAATGTTGCCAGTTTCAACTAGCAAGTTGGTCAATTTGACCATCTTAGCAAAAAAAATCTTTCTCAGTAGAATTTTTAGAAGCTAAAAATCAAAGAGTAAAAGAAATGTACCTTAGTGAAGCTTTGGATAGTGTGCAATTGTTCATTGCATGAGAAAAACAACTATTTAGCATTAAGATGCAATAGGAAAACTTAGCACATATCAGACATAAACTCTTAATCATATATAAGCATATTCAATCAATGCACAATGAGCTCAGATATCAGGCAAAAAGACGTGAAATATCTGTAAAGCTATCAAAAAAAAAAAAATCTGCATCTTCCCCCCCCCCCCCCCCCCCCCCTCCCCCCCTTTTTATTATGTTGAAAAAAAGAATAAGACAGAAAAATAATAAAAATATGCTCTGAGGAAAAGAGACAATATCTAGTCCTAGCATGTGAGGTAAGATCAAACCTGTCCTCAGGGAGAGAGGTTTAGAAATACCAAGACAAAAAAGTAGCTAGAGACATTTTCTCAAGACTGATAAGCATCGAATGTTGCACATTCAAGCCCCTTAACTTATATATGTTAATTCCTTAGCATTGTTATTTGTTTGATTTTGTGTTGTTTTATTATTTTCAGGTTTTAAATAAAGATACAATTAATTCCATTGATTTTGGGCCTAAAGCACACTTTGAGAAGACCTAGAAGATATGTTTAAGCTTAACCAATCATAGTAGAATACCTATATGATGTGGTTAAGTTTAATCAAATCAAGTGAAGGATTAAATCGGAATTTCTCCACTAAGAGTCAAAATCGGATTGGATTCAAATTTGGATTCTGCACATGTCTCAGTATTTGGATCATAAATTTTGAGTCAGATATCGGATTGCAATGAAATTGGTGGAGTTGGAAAGCTAATAAAAAATACAACAAATATGACAGAAATAGCTTTTCCTTAATTCGAACATTTACTATGTCAAAATCGCCCCGAAATAAAGGACCGCAATTCTGGCCGAATTTGGAATCCTTTTCCTACTTGGATTGAAGTTTCAATCTCCTACTTGGACAAGAAGACTCAAGAGCGATTTTTCTGGAATTCCAAGGGCTTCTAGGACTTGTGTGCTCCCTATAAATAGACCCCTAAGCTTCAAGATGAGGTGTGCTTGGTGCCTGGGCTTGTGCTTAGATTTAGACAGAAAATTCTTCTGGGAGGCCTGACAAGTTGAAGAGGAGAAGAACATGGCAGGAGGCCATCCCAACACTACGATGAGCGGCTAAATTCCTAATAGGGTGTTGATGTAGCCATTTCCAGGTAACAATGGTTTAGTTTGGGATTTTCTCTATGGATGATGGTTGTATAACTGTGAGAATTGATTTTAATGTTTATATTCAATCATTATGAAATTCTTATCTTGTCTTAGAAAGTCTTTTATATTGATTAAATTCAATCCTTCATATTTTCTGTAATTATGTGAATGATTGATATGTGCGGAGCACGAGGTACCGTCCCAGGCGTTCCAGCACACAACACACACACACACACACACACACATATATACAATTCTCATTCATACCCTTATGTAGCCAAAATAATACTTTCCACACACACATGTATTAGCCATATACCATTTACACTTACTTACTAGTTCATACTTTAATATTCTGATTCATGCAGGGAGTTCCAGCACACAACACACACACACACACACACACACACACACACCTTCCTTTTCATAAATCAATACACCCATATTTCAACAGCTCACTTCCACACAAAAGTATTAGAGCAAAGCTACTATCTTGCTTGTTTAAAGCTTCATGAGTGTAATTCTTTCAAGAGGAGAAATCACCCATAATTCTTGGGAACACATACTGAATTTTAGAGAGTAGAAAGGGAGATTCACTTACCAAGATTCGCACCCAACAGATTGGATGAAAGAAGGAGGTCTAACTCCAAAGCAAAGTGCTTGAAATGAGTTGGAAGCTGCTGGCTTTCGAGCTAGAATTTGAGAGAGGTTTCTGATGTTGATTATTGGTGTTTTGTTGAGAAACAAGAGGAGATTTAAGGCTTTATTTCTGGCTATAGGTACTGGCTTCCACAGAAGAATGAGAGAGATTTTTCCATGGGAGATTCAGTACCAAAACAGTGAAGGGGAGGGGAGCTTACGTGAGTGGTATGGGGAGAGTTTAGGCTGATTTTTGGTATCCCATGCAAGCTATATATAATAACCACGAAGGGCTGAGATCAATCCAGCACAAATCCTTCCAAGGGTCGGATCTTTGGCAGCAAGAGAGAGAAATATCCATGCAAGATCATCTAATATCCAAGATTAGATTTTCTTCCATATCTTGAGTCATGATTAAATTGTACCACCATATCTAGTTCAATTTCAACCAAACTAAGCTAACTTAGGCTAACTAAATAAGTTTCAATCATCTGGAACCGTCCATAAGCAATGGGTTCAAAATCAAAGGTAAAAATCACTTTTCTACTGTTTACCCGTAAGCTGCGTCGCACTGGATAAAATCGCTCGATCGAAACTTAGTCGATCGATCGACATCGACCTATAATCGTTCGATCGACCAGAAAGTCACTCGATCGACTTCGCTTTACTAATCCAACTTTCTACATGCATAACTACATAATTCTATTAGACTAAGAGCAATTCTTAAATCTTATATTTATGCACATATTTTAATAACTTAAGTGGGGTGTCTTTCTCGGGTATTACATCAATCAAGATTTATTTATCTCTATAACAAATGATATCGAAATTCTCAATCCATTTGGCTAATACCCAAAGTCATCACATAAGTCAATAGCCAAATTCTATACTTAAGGCTAATATCTTGTTAGCCAAAACTTATCATACGACCCTTCATAGTTGAAATAGGAGTAAATCAATCCAAAGGTCAAGTTGGAAGCTTCTAAAATTAATCCAATTCTAGCTTGACTGATTTTACACTTATAATCTCCAATTAACTTCTCAAAAATCATGGTTATGCTTATTCTTATTCTAAAGGGTAATTCTATGTTATTCATAGGAACCATAATCCTATGGGTCAATATCCAAATTTACCATAATCATAATCATTATGGTAACTAAAATAACTTAAATCTGATATAGGGCTAAGCATCGTTCAAAGTCAATGTTAACTGAAGTAAGTGTTAACATCGAATTCCTAATGGATAAAATTCTTAATCTAAATCGTCAAGTATTAGTCCTACTCAATACGACTAAGAGGGTTAACGTACTTACCATGTATGCTTAACCGATAGTAATCTTGCCTGTGATAGATTCTGGTCTTCTAGATGTCAGCATAGGGATTCACAAGGATTATGATAAGGTTGCCCTTTGTTGGTGGGGCTTGACAAGACGTGTTGGCTATCGTCATCGATCTCTTTGTCGTCACCGATTGATCGCGGCCAGTTATGATTAGTCAATCGATCAATCAATCACTCAAACATTAGTGACAGGAATAATCAATCAACATAAATCAATACATGAAATCTATCATCTCACTGTTTCTTAGGACTTAAAGAAAATCAATGCTAATCAACATATGCCATAGATTCCAACCTCAACATGAAGTTTTCAGGTGTAAATATTTCTTCAAATGGTTAAATCCTGGATTGCTAGAAAATTCGTATCTCTAAATTTTAGTCAACAAGCCTAACCTTAAGGTTTATTGATTGAATCATTCTGAATGTCATAAATCATTCTTGTCAGATCTTAACAATCATAATACTTAGACCATCATTAATCCATACCTCAAAATATAGCAGTCCTCTTTGCGAGCTAGATATGTTTCCTCGATCATATATAATTAATCTTATCAAAGAGGTGCAAGGAAGTAATATGGTCTTATCATAATTCTTCAAACTTTTACTTCCATGTTTTTTTTTATAAAGTACCATGATCTTTTTCTTGTTCCTGCACAATTTCTATCATCCTCAAGAGGTAAAGTAATTAGATCAAATTCTTAATATTAATCCAATACAATTATGCAGTCAATCAATCCTCAAATAGTAAAAATATCCATCCATAAAGTCAGAGTTTACTAAGAAAATAGTAATTGATATCAGATGCATGGTAATGAGGCATCCTATATACAATTCTCTTATACCAAACAACTTAGATTTTAGAAAACCTCAATCATTCCTCAATTAAAGGATTCTAATATTTCCAAAGCTTATCAGATGCATAAGAAGAGAATCTTGTCCAATACTTTCGAACCATTCAGTCATCATTATTTCTTCATTAATCCCATATATTCTCCAAAGATACTAGATTCGGCATAATAGGCAGTATATCTTCAAATACACAAGAATTAATAATCCTCAAAATTCAAAATGATCCATCAATTGCAATTTATATACCTATCTTTAAAAGATATCATTATTCTCAATTGGCTATAGTAGATGTTCATCACCGAACTACTCAACAATTTTTAGTCCACAAGATATACTTTTCCTTACCTTATGATTAATAGATATTAAAACCTTAATATTTGCTCTTTTGATTCCAATGTAGTCTTTACCATAGACATAGGAGAAACATCATTTATAAGCTTATCACTAAGGTACTAAATCAACTTAACATCCATAAATCTGCCAAAATAATTAGCACCAGAATTAATAATCTATTTCTCCAAATATGTATAACAATATCACAAGCATACATCAAAAGTGGTACTAAATATCAAATTACCCTAACCATGAAATTATTCTTAGTGCCATACCTCAAACTTCTCAGATTGAATTATCATATATCATATTCCTCATCAGATCCTTAGAAATATAAATTCAAAAATGCCTGAGTGATCAACTAGAGAACCTCAGTAATTTACCAATTAATAGATCCTAACTTCTCCAAAGTTTATCGTCAAATCATATAATCGACTAATTTCCTCAAATAAATCAGTAATCCATAATTTATATACTCATCTTTAAAAATACCAGATTCGGAATAATAAATCTCATCAGTCGTAAGATATCTTTGTTGTAAATTCTAGGGTCAATCAGATATACCTTAAAGCCTCAATATTTATTTCTTGATTCTCAGGTTATCCTCATTATGGGCATAGGAGAATTATTATCTCTAAGCACATGAAATATCCTTAAAGTACTTAATAATTTTATCAACTTAATATCCAAAAATCTGTCAAGGTTTTAAACACTTAAATTCTTCAAAAGTATCTCATGTCTATTCCTTAAAATAATTGTAGATATCAAATTATTCTAATCATGATATTATTCCTACTTTCATACCTCAGATTTCTCGTCTGTCTTACCATGGGATCGTTGTTTAGGTAGGAGGTCTCTACACTTAGACATCTAAACTCATTAGATATCATAAAATATTTATTCAACTCTTTTCGCACGATAATCCAATGTTCAATCACTTATCCAATAAGAGCAAATAAATATTATCGTAATACTAAACTTAGAGATCATATATAACGAAGCATCATCAAATTATTTTATTAACAATCCACATATCCTCAAAATGTGCCATTATTCATTTATCCATAAGTCATCAAACCATAGAATATATTCTTCTAAGATTAATCAGGTAAACATTAAACAAATATAGGAAACCGTTATCTTCAATTTAATCAATAAGGTGCTTAATTAATTTATTATCCATATATCAGTCAAAGTGTTAAGCACCAAATATCCTATCTCCAAGCATCACAAAATTAAAACTATACCTCGAAAATGACACTTGGTAATGAATTATCTTAATCATGAAATTATCTCTATTCTTATACCTCAAAATCATAAGCACTCAGCTACCTCATTATTAAATTCAAGAATTTCATCCATTCTATGCTAAGGCCATTATCAAGGCAGAATCCTTTCTACACTCAAATATCTAAACTTGTTAATAGAAGAATGTCTATAATAATTATCTATCTAATAACTTTGTAGGTAGAGCAGATAAACATTCAATATAAAATTATACAAATCTTAATTTCAGTTCATATGAAAACCAGAGGCATTTATTTATAAAAAGCATTACCATGTGCCATATAGTATTAGCACATTTTCACAAATTATTGTATTAAACTTTGTTTTTCATACATAAATTATATTGTTTTAAAATCTTTTGAAAACATATAGGGCTTGTTTGGTAAGTAATTGTGTTGTGGAATATTTGTGTGTTGTATAGTAAAAAGTGATTGATGTGATATAAAATTTTAGAATGTTTTATAGAAAAGTGAAAAAAATTTTGTTTTGTAGTGGATTTTTTTATTTGAATAATAATAAAATATAATTGATGTGATATAAAAGTGTAAAAAAGTTAGAATGTTTTTGATTTGATATTTTTGAAAGAATTGAAAAGAAATAGATGGAAAAAGAAAATGGGTTGCCAAACTAGCCCATATTAATACATGAATGAGTATCCTCATTCTGGAATAAAAGTTTTACTCATTCTATTCAAATAAAAAGCATTACCATGTGCCATATAGTATTAGCACATTTTCACAAATCATTGTATTAAACTTTGTTTTTCATACATAAATTGTATTGTTTTAAAATCTTTTGAAAACATATAATAATACATGAATGAGTATTCTCATTCTGGAATAAAAGTTTTACTCATTCTATTCAAATAAAGTGTCCCAGTTGCTAGTGAAAACACCAATACGTATATAATATAGATATATATCATTTTCATAAAACTTTTATTCTAAAACAATTTCATCGCATCTAAATATCATTTGTAAACATTGTTCAAACGTTGAAAGCTCATATTTAAAAATCAGTTCTTTCATCAAAATGGTTTCATATTCCTTATCTTGAAATATGATATTTGTTTAACATGTCATCATACCAATATGTTTTCTAACATATAACAAGGCATTGAGATAAATATATTCATGGATTATCAAAGGATGAAAAATAAACACTAATCAAACAATACTATACAATCTAGTAAAATCCACACAAAGCATTAGAAATGTGATCTATTTTCTATAGCTCTTGTGTTATTTCTAGACTTCTAGGGTCAAGTCTTAAGGTCCTCAGAGCAAACTGCTCTGATACCAAATTGTAATGCCTCACCTTTTACAAAAAGGCGTAAGTAAAATTTTAAAATTTTCACGTGACATTACGACATCGTCAGAGTTAAGATTTGGTAGCGGAATATAATATATCCAATAGACTTGGAATTTAAACAACACATCAGAGCTTCTAACTAAAATACTTCTAAACATCCATTAAAATACTTAGAATAAATACATGGAAACAAGTGTCAATAGTGACACAAAAGAATGCATGGAAATTTTAGCAATCTTTTCAACATAAAAGGTTATAAACACAGAAGACTACAAACAGAATACAATCTATGTGTCCTTAGCTTTAAAACCTTTTAAGCTTTTATCTTCATTTATAAAACCTGCACCAACATATATCTATAGAAACAATAACACAAAGCAATAATATGATAGTTTTAAATGCAGATTTTTAGGTATTTCCCTTTTTCCACTCCTCTGTTGGCCTAGGCACGGTTAACGTCTTATTTGAAGCCCGTGCTTCCTCACTTAAGTTTTAATTATATTCTTTGGGAGCCTAGGCTTCTGGAAACCTCGGTCTTCCCTGATGATCTGGGTACACCAGTTTTTATATTTATTATTCTCTTTTTCGGTATTTCTACATTCACTGTACCTAGGCTACCAGTGAATCGTCATGTACCACTGTGGATCTGGATCCACAGCTTGTTATTAAACAGATTATTAAAATAATAAAACGTGCAAAGTCACATGTCGTTTGGACATTATAACGGCATATAGAATGGATTAATTATAATGCCACATATTTCATGCGGGCATTATAATAGCATTTATAAATAATGGCCAAAACATCCATTTTTAATAAAAATTGCCCTTTTCACTTTTAAATCATATTAGCATAATATTTCTTTTTAAACATAACAATTAATATAACTAATTGCCATAGCTATAAAATAATTTTATCTTTTTATAAAATTGGGCAGAACAACGGCATTAATATATTGAATGCATAAAAAAACTTAAAAATATTTTAGCAAAGTAACGGCGCTTTTGTAAAATAGTAACTTTTAATTCGGCCATTATAACGGCGTATTTTTATATATAATAACTCCACTTTGAATACCCTGTTTAAACCACAACTTAAAAATGTTAGATTAAAAACTCACATAATCAACAATATTAAAACAAAACTTTAATTAAAATCCAAATATCATTTTTCTTTTTCCCTTTCTTTTCTTCTTTTTCCTTCTTCTTCTTTCTTCTTCTTTTTTTTCTTCTTCACTTCTATCTACTGCAAGTGCCCACGAACAAGAGAGATGGAGAAAGAGAGAGAGAAAGAGAATTAGAGAGAGAGATTTACCTTTTGATCTTCTCTTCTTCTTGCTGCTGGACCCAAACCAAGAGAGAGAGAGAGAACTGAATTTGAGAGAGATTGAGAGAGAATTTGAGAGAATTTGAGAGAGGATGAGTGATTGTGAAGGGGAAGAAATGGGCTTCTTATATAGTGAAATGGACGGCCCATATCACTCTAAAATGACCGTATCCAACGGCTGGGACGGAGATTTGGGGAGATTTAGTAATTAATATAGAATCCTAGATGATTCGGTACATGAATTTATTTTCTGCAGAAAGTCGATAGATCGATTTCTAAGTTGATCGATCTACCTGAACAGTGTGTTGATCAATCTATTTTAATGTCAATCGATCTACTTGAACAGTAGGTCGATCGATCTACTTTTTACACTATAAAATAATCGATCGATCTATTATACTTAGCCAAATTTTCACCCGTTTCACCACCTATATAACTAAATCGCTCGATTGGTTAAAATAATCAATCAATCGATCGATTTTGGCTTCTAATAAAGGTTTGATTCCTTAATCACACGATCGATTTTAAGACATTAAATAATCGCTCGATCGATTGTATAATCGATCAATCGAATTAGACTTGGTCTAATTTCTAATCCATTTTAACTCTTACAGACTTATACATATATTCTTAATAAATATTTAATCTCTTAAATATATATACCTATTATGATGAATATTTATTCCACAAATATTCATATGTATGTTATTCCTATCATTAGGCCTTAAATCATATTTTAAGATATTTTATTAATATCTCAAAATACGGGGTATTACACCTATCAAGAAAAGACTGCACAGTACTTTAATAAAATGGTAAAACCCTGGTCTTTCATCTTCGGAGATTGAGTTCTCCGAAAGGTGACCCTAGCTACTAAAGACCCAATTGAGGGAAAATTGGGTCCAGTTTGGGAAGGTCCCCACCGAGTCATCAAGTGCCATCACAAGGGTGCCTATCATCTAGAATATCCAATGGAAAAATGCTTTCGAGGCCATGGAATGCTGAGCATCTACGCAAGTATTATATATAACAGACTCATGTATTCCGCTCCTCATTTATCAAATGAATAAGACTGTGATTCATGCAACAACATCTTGTCAAATACTACCGAGGCATAAGACTTTTTCACTTAACTTAAACTGAGGCTTCAAGTACAAAAGTAGAGGAGCTACTTTTTCACTTAGCCTCGACTGAAGTTTCAAGTACAAAAGTACATGAGCATAGTTTCCCGGGACAAGCTCCCAAAAAGAAAAATCTTTTACACTTGACTTTAACTGAGGCATCAAGTACAAAAGTTTAGGAGCTACTTTTTCACTTAGCCTTGACCGAAGTTTCAAGTACAAAAGTAGAGGGGCATAGTTTCCTGGGACTAGCTCCCAAAAAGAAAAATCTTTTACACTTAACTTTGACTGAGGCTTCAAGTTCAAAAGTAGATGAGCTACATTTTCACAAGCCTCACCGAAGTTTCAAGTACAAAAGAAGAGGGGCACCCTAGAAGCTCTGAGCCCATACTTTTCCACTTAATTTCATCCAAGTTTCAAGTACAAAAGTAGTGGGGCACCACGAAAGCACCGAGCCCATACTTTTTCCATTTAACTTTATCCAAAGTTTCAAGTACAAAAGTAGAGGGGCACCCCACCCCGGAATTACCAAGCCTAATTACTGAGCTTCAAACTTTTTCAAGTTCGGTAATGGGGGGTACTATGGGGAAAGCAATAATTAAACAAAATTTCATTTTTTCACCTAATCGAAATACAAAAACTTCATGATGACATGCCTGCTGCTATGCATGTTGCATTTCCAGACGTGGCTTCCTCCTCTCATACCGTCCCGCCATCTGAGCCAGAGGCAAATTATTCTCCGATCGTGGAGGCCTTAGCCGCCATTCAGGGAGGGATGACTATCATGCAGCAGTCCATCTCCTCCTTGCAGCTAGAAGTACGGTCTATCAACAAGCGGGTGGAGCAGACCCATTTCGACCTTCAGGAGTGCCTTCGAGTCCATCATCCGGACAGCAGTGATGATGAGGATGCTGCAGCTCCGACTATACCCATGCCAAAGGATGTTTGAGTTTCCCTCTGTTTTATTGTCTCTTTTTGTTTGTGTTATTTTGAGACTTTTTTTTTTTGTTATTTTCTGTTATTTTGTTAAACACTTAAACTAATATTACTCTATTTACCCGGGTTCTTCTGAGACCGTTAGGGGGAGTAATTTTTATTGCAATTGTTTTTATTACTCTGTTTTACCCTTTGTCCCTTTGTGACAAAAATGGGGAGTATTTTTTATTTTTGGACCGAGAATGTATTTCCAAACCGGTGAAATGATTTTTGTCCCAAAATGGCCAAAGGGGGAGTTTGTTAGTATTTTGGCCTCATTCTGTGTTTGGACAAAATCACTTATGTGTAACGATGCTGTAAACATGGATTCCACTTGTCAGAGCATTTTCAGAAGACTTTGCACTGCGAAAAAGATAGAAGATTTCAGATTCCCTGTCAGCCGTCCGGACGAAGTGTCATCCCGTCCGGACGCCCATCTATCCACTGTTCCATCAGTCCGGACGATGTGTCTTTACCATCTGGACGCCAGACAGACCAGCATCATCCGTCCGGACGTCGTATCTTTCTGTCCGGACCTACCACTGTATCGAGAAGCTTCTGTTCCAGCTAGCATTCGTCCGGAAATCTCAGCAGCTCGTCCAGACGTCCATCAGTGATCGATCAGCTTCAGATTCTTTTCAAGTTCAGAATATGGGAAGATTGATACACCGTCGGGACGATGTGGTTTCCCGTCCGGACGTGCTCATAAATAAGGCAAGAGTCACAATTCAAATATCACCGTCCGGACTTCAGTCAGCCTTGGTCTGGACACGCGTGCTTCTAATATGGAAATTGCCGATTCGACTTCAACCGTCCGGACGTCTGCCTCTCATGGTCCGGATGCACGCATAGCAGATATGGAAATTGCGTGTTGAAGAATTGCTGTCCAGACGTTCATCTCCCTTGGTCCAGACGTGCGAAGCCTTATATGGAAATTACTTGCAGCGGACGTGCGACCGTCCGTACGTCAGTGTCTCACCGTCTGGACGCGGCTCTTAAACAGGAAAGATTTTCAGGGAAATTTTCTGAAAATCCTGTTGCACAGTTGTCCGTCCGAACGACCTAGTTCACCGTCCGGACGGCGTCCATACATATTACAGCAGTAGCCCATTCTGCACCTCAGCCTATAAATAGAGGCCCCTGGGCATTGAGAACTGCAAGAATTCGGTATTGAATTCAACAAGAGCTCAGACAAGTTCAAGATCCCTCTGAAGCCGTTACAAGTGTGCTGCGCTACATCTGAAGTAAATCTTAGGGGTTGGCCCTAAGGTAAAGGATTCCATTGAAGACCCCTTCAAGTAGGAGACCTGGTTGAGAAGCGTTCATATTGGGTTACACGTCAGAGAGCAAGGTACGACCACTGCATCGGGTTAATGTGAGTGTTACTATCTTGTATCTAGCTTTGTATTCTGAATAGTGGAATTCCTGGGTTTGGCTACCCCGGAATGGTTTTTCTCTTGATTGAGTTTCCACTTCGTCAACAAAAATCTGTGTGTCTTTTATTTTCCGCTGTGCTTAATTTCTGTTGACACTTGTGCACCCACTTTACTTTTAGAAGTCGATTTCAATTTTCAGCAACTGTGGTTTGTATGTCATTGTTTGGTTTAATATCTTGAACATTGCATGTCTTTAGAACTCTGAATCTTTTGACTCATCTGTTGGATTAGAGAGACATCACTTGTTTTAATTGTTTAAGCACATTAGCATAGGGTTTATGAATTATGAGATTTGAATTGAGGAGTGTGTGTCTGGAGATTTGTAAGATAATTTGTTGATGAAACCTTGGCTTAAATTAAAAATAAAAAATAAAATAATAATAATAATAATAATAATAATAATAATAATAATAATAATAATAATAATAATAATAATAATAATAATAATAATAATAATAATATCATCATCAGTTTGAGTTATCATTGAGTAACTAGGCATCTTGCCTAACTAAGCATTAAGTGTTCGAGTAAAAAAATGAGAAATTCAATTTGGTTGATTGAATGGCTAATTTGGCTTTGTAGCCTTTTTGACTTGAGTAATTATGCCCTTAGGGATGTTTTTACATCTAGTGCCCTAAAACCATTTGGTCTGAGAGTTACTGGCCCAACACTCGTTATATAAGTCAATTAGAAAGCTTAAGGGAGTCAAGCATTGCACAACCTACACAAAATATATATATATTGGTTTAAGCCTTGGTTGTTTTCATCTGGCAAGAATTCCTATGAATTTTTGGGTACACAAGCTTTGAAAAAAATTGAAACCTCATGTTAATCTCACTTTGCACTTATTGGAGAATGTGTTGTCTCAATTTTTCAGCTATGAGTTGAATGATTTATGATGTCCTGATGATGTGATTGTGATGTTCACCTTGTTAAACTTGCTCATGATGTTTGAACCATGTGTTTGTGTGGAAGTCTTTGTTTGACAACAACATAAGGCTTTAAAATGTTTGTGGGTATCATTCCTGGCAAACCCTCAAGAGACTTCACTCGTCCTCTAGGGAGTCCTAGGGGTTTAAAAGGCTTGTTGCATATGCTACATACAATCGTCTCTTCCACGAAAGCGGATTTATGTTTCTTCCTTTGATTTTATTTTTTATTTTGTTTTGCTAAGGGACTAGCAAAATGTAAGTTTAAGGGTATTTGATGAGTGCCAAATATTGTATATTTGGACCCCTTAATTTGCATTTGTTAAACCTTTAACTTTGTTATTTTCTGATTTCTTGGTTAGTTTTGGTGTTTTAGTGTTTTGCAGAACTTTAAGATAAAATTGTAGTATTTTTGTGAGATTTGCAAAGAAATAGGAGAAGAAGTCTTCAAAGCCATTCAAAGAACAGTTGTTAGGGCTGACATGGCAGCATTATTGAAGACACAAGGAGAGCTGAAGAACTAGAAGGCGCTCAAGTGCAGTGCGCGAGTCACGACGATGTTGCTCGAGTGACCTCGATAGGTGCTCAAGCGCATCAGCACGATATCGCTCGAGTGACCCAGAACGTGGTTGCACAAGTTCTGGATGCGAGAAGATATCTGGGCCAGACATATGGTGACCCGCGTTCCGGAAGATACGAAGGCCCAAGTTTCGGAAGTGGAGACCCACGATCAGAGAGCCGGTTTCCTCCATTTCTGGGGAAAACCGACTCTGCCCTTCAATATAAATACAAACCTACCTTCAGGTATTCTTCTAGCTAATTATTGTGATTAAGGCATATACTTGCATTTTCTAAAGAACTGACTTAAGCATCGGAGTGGGACCGGCTGGAACCCCCAGCAAGCATCCTTACCGACCATATTGTTTTGCAGGAAAAGACAAGAAGAATTTTTTAGAAGATTGTGCTACCGGTCCAGAAACTGTTTTAAAATTCTATATGGAACTGATATGTAGCCTTTACAAGACAAATGAAAACACATTATGTTACTTTCTCTTGTTCTGAAATGAATATTTATTTGTCATGGAAATCGGTTTTCAGGTTTTTTTTTTTTTTTCGATATTATATATTGTTGGTGGCATTGTTACACAAAATTCTTGTTCATATAGGCTGGATCCATTAATTATAGTGAACCGTCTTTATAATGTAGTTACTTGGACAAGTACTTTGTCCTATGGCCTAAACCCAAGCATTCTTTTCTCCTATTAGGGTTTTGAGGGGTAGAGGCGTCATTTTGTAAAAATTGAGTTTTAACCTAATTTTCTGCTATAAATACCCCATGCTAGGCACTTCTGTTTTCACTTCTATATTCACAATTGTATTCAGAATTCATAATTCAACATTGTATATACATATTATTTTCAACTCTTCTCTTTCTTTTGTAATTTAGTTTAATTTCTATCTCTCTATCTTCTCCATTTCTTCTATTCTTTTTGTCTTAGTTTTATTTTATGTTTTCATTACAAGTTGTTTGGTGTTTTTAGTCATGAGAGGCTAAAATCCTCAACTAAGGTTGAGGATGAAACCTCATCAATGATAACACCTACATTCTTGTCATGATGTTCGTAGATTCGATGTTTTTATCATTTTATATTCGAGTTCTATTTCAATTTATGGATTTATTTCTTTAGATTGAGAATTTTATTTTAAATGGATATTTGTTGTGTTTCAACCGATGGATACATCGATTAATTTCTTTGAGATTGGGGTATCTATTGTGATTTGTCTGACAAACGGATACAATGGATGATTTCTACTCTAAGGGATAATTGTTGTGATTTATTTTTGAGTTGGATTCTTCAAATGATTTCATTCTGAAAAACAAAATTGACTTCTAAAAATAAAATGTGTGCATAAGTGTCAACAAAAATTAAAGTACAGCGGAAAATAAATGACACGCAGATTTTTGTTGACGAAGTGGAAACTCAATTAAGAGAAAACCACTTTGGGGCAGCCAAACCCAAGAATTCCACTATTCAGAAGACATAGCTAGATACAAGACAGTAACACTCACATATACCCGATGCAGTGGTCGTATCTTGATCTCTGACGTGTAACCCAACACGAACGCTTCCCAACCAGGTTCTCCTACCTGAAGGGGTCTTCAATGGAATCCTTTATCTTAGAGCCAACCTCTAAGATAGACTTCAGTTGTAGCATAGCAACAGCACACTTGATAGGGCTTAAGAGGAAATATCACGTCTCTGAGCAGTTGTGGAATTCAATACCGAATTCTTACAGTTCTCAATGCTCAGGGGCCTCTATTTATAGGCTGGGGGCTCAAATGAGCGTCAGGCAAAATATACCTGGGTGCCGTTCGAACGGTGGAGAAGGGCCGTCCAGACGGACAACTGTGCGACAAGATTTTTCAAAAATTTTCCGAGAAAATCTTTCCTGTTTAAAAGCCTCGTCCGGACGGGATGGCACATCGTCCGGACGGTCGCACATCCTCTGCAAGTAATTTCCTTATAAGGCTTCGCGCGTCCGGACCATGGGGGAGAAGCGTCCGGACGGCAATTCTTCAACACGCAATTTCCATATCTGCACTGCGCGCGTCTGGACCATGATAGGCAGTCATCCGAACTGTTGAAGTCGAATCGGCAATTTCCTTCTTTGATGAACGCACGTCCGGACCACAGCTGTCAGACGTCCGGACGGTGATATTTGAATTGCGATTCTTGCCTTAAGGAGACGCGCTTCCGGATAGAATACCACATCGTCCGGACGGTTGGTCGATCTTCCCTTTCTTGGAACTTGGAAAGAAATCTGAAACTGATCGAGTACTAAGAGGCGTCCGGACGTGCTACTGAAACATCCGGACGGATGCAAGCTGGATAGAACCTTCTCGACACAGTGGAGGGTCCGGATGGAGAGACACGTCATCCAGACGGATGATGCTTGGTCTGTCTGGAGTCCGGACGGTATGGCACGTCGTCCGGACGGATGGAACAGTGACAGATGGTCGTCCGAACGGCTGACAGGCAACTGAAAATCTTATGACTCTGAAGCATTTCTGAATAGTAGAATCCCTGTGGAGCATCGTTACACACAAGTGATTTTGTCCAAACACAGAATGAGGCCAAAATACTAACAAACTCTCCCTTTGTCTATTTTGGGACAAAAATCACTTGACCGGTTTGGAAATACATTCCCAGTCCAAAAATTAAAATTACTCCCCCTTTTTGTCATAAAGGGACTAAGGGTAAAACAGAGTAAATAAAAATCAATAACTGTAATAAAAATTACTCCCCCTAACGGTCTCAGAAGGATTGGGAAATAGAGTAATATAAGTTCAACAGTTTATCAAAAACAAGGACTGAACAATTGCTGAAGAAAACTTCTGAAGAGAGAGAAATCAGCAAAGTTAGGGCCTCCACAAGGATAGTAGCACACGCAAGTATTTCTGTCTGAGAAACTAGTCATAGAGCAAGTCAGAATTATGAGAACATGGAGGTGATAGACAAGTATAACAGACACAAAAATTACCCTGCCAAAATAATGAAGAGAGCCTACTCAACTCATGCAATGCGTATGTGTGTGAAGACTCTTATGTACAAGGTTTGCATTTTACAAAAATGACAAGAAACCACCAGATTTACTAGACAAGAGAGAAAATCAGTGACAGATTAGCCAAAAGTCAAACCTTAAAACTTACTAGGGCCTAGTCACCCTCATCTGATACACTCCCCCTGAGATACAACACATATTCTGTTTTACTTGTACCATGTAGGACAAGGTAAAAAATTTTACTTGCTCATAGAGGGCAAGGTAAAGTTGAGCACATAAGCAGTGATTAAACAATTTAAAGCACAAAACTTTTTATGAATTACTGCTCGAATCTGCAAACTGTAGGGAGTGCCAGAATTTATAGATGCTAGGTTCAACTAGCATGTGGTCAATTTGGCCATCTAAGCAAAAACTTCTTCTCTTATCCAAAAATTTAGTAGTAAAAGGTCAGAGAAGGAAAAATACGCACCTTTTGGGAAGTCTAGGATAGTGCACGAGATCATCACATGAGACAAACGACTATCAAACAGAACAATGAGCAGGAAAGACTTTTGTACGTGGCAGACTAATTTTTTTCACCCATATGTAAACATAATACATCAATGCTTCAACAGACTAGAAAAAAAATACATGAAATAGCTGACATACCTTGTGAAAGACTTACCCTGCTACGAAAACTCCCCCCACCCCACCTTTTTTTTTTTTAAACATCATGCTATTAGAGGATACATGGAATATCATGACTAGG
Organism: Alnus glutinosa; assembly: GCF_958979055.1. Lineage (NCBI taxonomy): Eukaryota > Viridiplantae > Streptophyta > Magnoliopsida > Fagales > Betulaceae > Alnus > Alnus glutinosa. The sequence continues at coordinate 10,317,016 of NC_084890.1, forward strand.
ACATGGCACAAACATCAATGGCTTTTCGAAGAGACTCAAACCTACTACCATCTAGAGGTTTGGTTGTCAGCCAATTGATTCTCGGTGGGGATGAATGAGAGAGAAACTACCTCAGATTCCACAAGATCACGTAAAAAGTGATGTCTGATGTCGATGTGCTTGGTCTGAGAGTGCTGAATGGGATTCTTTGAGATATTGATAGCACTAGTATTATCATAGTTGATAATCATAGTATCTTGAGAGAATCCGTAGTCCCCTAGCAGCGTCTTCATCCACAGTAATTGGGTAGAACAACTACCCGCAGCAATATACTCAGCCTCAGCAGTGGAGAGAGAAATAGGCACTTGTTTCTTGCTCATCCAAGCTACAAGATTGTTCCCCACATAGAAGCACCCTCCAGAAGTACTTTTTCTATCATTAGCATTTCCATCTCAATCTGCATCAGAGTATCCTGCAACAACAAGATTTGTTTCTCTAGAATACCATATGCCATAAGAGAGGGTATCATTTACATGCCTGATGATATGCTTGACTGCAGTGAGGTGAGATTCCTTAGGATTTGCGTGGAAACGAGCACAAACACCCACACTGAAAGCAATGTCTGGCCGACTGGCTGTAAGATATAGGAGGCTCCCTATCATACACCTGTAAAGAGATGGATCAACAGATTTGCCTGCAAGATCACTACTGATCTTGACATTGGTGCTCATGGGAGTTCGAGCATGACTTTTTACATCCACCCAAATCATTTGACTTGATCCCTAGCATACTTAGACTGAGAAATGAAGATGCCTTCAACAGTTTGTTTAACTTGAAGGACAAGGAAGTAGTTCAGCTCACCAATCATGCTCATCTCAAATTCCTGCTTCATTTCCTCAGAGAACTCATGGGCAAAAGAGTCTAAAGTAGCTCCAAAAATAATGTCATCAACATAAATTTGAGCGATGAGTTTGCGAGCACCTTGTTGCCTAATAAATAGAGTTCGATCAGCTTGTCCCCTTGTGAATCCCTTGGCCAGGAGATAAGTGGTGAGACGCTCATACCATGCCCGAGGAGCCTGCTTAAGCCCATATAGTGCCTTTTTCAGCTTGTACACATGATGGGGATGATGAGGGTCTTGAAAACCCTTTGGCTGTTCTACATAAACTTCTTCTTGCAGAACTCCATTTAAAAAGGCACTCTTTACATCCATTTGATATAACTTGAAGTCAAGATGACAAGCAATAGAAAGAAGAATTCTGATAGACTCTAACCTGGCAACATGGGCAAATGTTTCATCAAAGTCTACTCCCTCTATCTGAGTATATCCTTGTGCAACAAGACGGGCTTTATTTCGAACCACAGTACCATGTTCATCTATTTTATTCTTGAAGATCCACTTGGTACCAATAATATTCTGTTCTGCAGGATGGGGAACCAAGGTCCAGACATCATTTCTGGTGAACTGATGGAGTTCATCATGCACTGTAGAGACCCAGTCTTCATCCTGTAGGGCTTCATCAACTTTCTTGGGTTCTGTTTGAGCTAGATAGCAGCTGTAAGAGACTTGATTGGCTACTTCACTGGTGGGCTGAATGACTCTGCTTCTCAGCCTACGCCCTTCATCTATGTTCCCAAGCAGCTGCTGAGGAGGATGATTATGCTTCACCCATGATCGCTTAGGAGGATTAGCAGGAGTATCCTCATCTTTGGAAGTAGTAGGAGTGGTATCCGAAGTCGTGGGAGAAGAAGCAGATTCATCTGGAGACTCCTTTGAAGAAGGATTAATGATATCAGTTGGGGCTGCTAAATCAAGCTGTTTTTCCTCCCAGCTGATAGGTCTCTGAACTTCTTCATCATCAACAACTACATTTATTGATTCCATCACAGTCTCTGTTCTTTTGTTGAAGACTCTGTATGCACGACTGTTTGTAGAATATCCCAAGAATATACCTTCATCACTCTTGGTATCAAATTTCCCCAGATTTTCCCTGTCACGAAGTATATAACATTTACTTCCAAAAGTTTTAAAATACTTCACTGTGGGTTTCTTACCTCGCCAAATTTCATAGGGAGTCTTGTTTGTTTCAGGCCTAAGGTAGGCCCTGTTGATGATATGACAGGCAGTGTTTACAGCTTCTCCCCAGAAGTTTTGAGCAAGATTTTTTGAGTGGATCATCACACGAGCCATCTCCTGAATTACCATGTTCTTCCTTTCAAAAAATCCATTCTGCTGAGGAGTGATAGGTGAAGAAAATTCCTGCTTGATTCCATATGAGCGACAGAATTCTTCGAACTTGGAATTTTCAAATTCTCTTCCATGATCACTACGGATTCTCACAATCTAGCAATTTTGCTCAACCTGAATCTTCTTGAACAAATGTTGAGCTGTATCAAAAGCATCAGATTTTTCCCGAATAGGAATAGCCCATGTATATCGAGAGAAGTCATCAACAATAACTAGAATATATCTTTTTCCACCTAGACTAGCAGTTCTAGTGGGACCCATGAGATCCATGTCCAGTAATTCCAAGTTTTTGGAAGTTAGAATACCTGAGGTCTTCTTATGGGCTGCTCGAGTCTGTTTCCCTAGTTGACAAGGACCACAAATTCCTTTTCTAGTCTTCTCCATTTTGGGCAGGCCTTTAACAACATCTTTGCCTACAATTTTCAACATATCGGAGAAATTGAGATGCCTTAACCTCTAGTGCCATTGCTCACTGTCATCTATGGTTGCTTTGTTGCAGAAAATCTGAGGATCTGAAGTCAAACCAGGAAGGCCGTAACAATTGTCAGCAGTTCTTTCTCCTCCCATGAGCCACCTGCCACTGCTGTCAAATATATTGCATTCCTTCTTGGAGAATTGCACCACCAAGTCATTATCACAAAATTGGCTGATGCTGAGGAGATTTGCCTTGAGCCCTTCTACATACAGAGCTTCTTGAGATGTTCTGAGGCCTGGAATGTCGATGATCCCTTTACCAATGACTTTGGATTGACTCCCATCTCCATAGGTGATTCACCCACCTTTGCCCATCTGAACTTCTTTTAGCAAAGTCTTATCACCTGTCATGTGTTTAGAACAACCACTATCCAAATACCACAAAGTATCAAGAATTTTCAGTGCAGTATGAGAAACTAAACACAGATCTTTGCTCATTAGGGGTGAGGTATGCTAACTTCTCACTAATGAGTTTAACTTGATCACTTAACATCTTAACTTGTTCTTCAAAACTTGGTTCATCTTTCTTAGGGATAAGGGTTTTCTTCCACGGTTTCTGAGACCTAATTTGGAAACAGTTTGGACGAATATGACCAACAATACCACAGTGATGACAACTAGGTATAGATTATTTATCCCCTTTACCCTCACAAACAGATTGTGTATGAGACATGATAGGTTTAATGAACATGGTCTTATGAATAGACATATCATTTGAAATAGAAGCAATTTTATCCGTACTAAACATAGACAAAATAGAAGTCAAAATAGCACTCAAGAAATTAATCTTCTCAGAGTGTACCAAGCTCTGATACCAATTGAAAAATGAAATTGACTTCTAAAAATAAAGTGTGTGCATAAGTGTCAACAAAAATTAAAGCACAGCGGAAAATAAATGGCACACAGATATTTGTTGACGAAGTGGAAACTCAATTAAGAGAAAACCACTCCGGGGCAGCCAAACCCAGGAATTCCATTATTCAGAAGACATAGCTAGATACAAGACAGTAACACTCACATATACCCGATGCAGTGGTCGTATCTTGATCTCTGACGTGTAACCCAACACGAACGCTTCCCAACTAGGTTCTCCTACCTGAAGGGGTCTTCAATGGAATCCTTTATCTTAGAGCCGACCTCTAAGATAGACTTCAGTTGTAGCACAGCAACAGCACACTTGATAGGGCTTAATAGGAAATATCACGTCTCTGAGCAGTTGTGGAATTCAATACCGAATTTTTACGGTTCTCAATGCCAGGGGCCTCTATTTATAGGCTGGGGGCTCAAATGAGCGTCAGGCAAAATATACCTGGGCGCCGTCCGGACGGTGGACATGGGCCGTTCGGACGGACAACTGTGCGACAAGATTTTTCAAAAATTTCGCGAGGAAATCTTTCCTGTTTAAGAGCCTCGTCCGGACGGGATGGTACATCGTCTAGACGGTCGCACATCCGCTGCAAGTAATTTCCTTATCAGGCTTCGCGCGTCCGGACCATGGGGGAGAAGCGTCCGGACGGCAATTCTTCAACACAATTTCCATATCTGCATTGCGCATGTTCGGACCATGATAGGCAGTCGTCCGGACGGTTGAAGTCGAATCGGCAATTTCCTTCTTTGATGAACCCGCGTCCAAACCACAGCTGTCAGACGTCCGGACAGTGATATTTGAATTGTGATTCTTGCCTTAAGGAGACGCGTGTCCGGACGGGATACCACATTGTCGGGACGGTTGATCGATCTTCCCTTTCTTGGAACTTGGAAAGAAATCTGAAACTGATCGAGTACTGAGAGGCGTCCGGACGTGCTATTGAAACGTTCGGACGGATGCAAGCTGGATAGAACCTTCTCAACACAATGGAGGGTCCAGACGGAGAGACACATCGTCCGGACGATATGGTACGTCGTCCGGACGGATGGAACAGTAACAGATGGTCGTCCGGACGGGATGGCTCGATCGTCCGGACGGCTGACAGGGAACTGAAAATCTTCTGACTCTGAAGCATTTCTGAATAGTAGAATCCCTGTGGAGCATCGTTACACACAAGTGATTTTGTCCAAACACAGAATGAGGCCAAAATACTAACACATGCTTTGTTGTTTAAGAACTTGAATATCAAGCTCCTTTGAATCGAGTTTATGATAGAATACAAGAGTATGGTGTTTGATTTGGTATAGTAGATTCCGATACCTTAGTGTTTTACTTTGTGTTTGTTTACTCTTTTTTTTTTTTTTTTTTTTTTTTTTTTTTTTTTTTGTTCTTAAAAAAAAATAAAAATCCAAAATGCGGCATGCCTTGCTATAAACAATCCGGTATGGAGACATATCGATTGGTGTCTTGTAAGTTGTGTGATGGGCCCATAGTGCATCATGGAGGAGCAAGGACCAATCCTTGCAGTCAGGCCTAAGTCTTCTCTGGAATGTGCTTGATCTCCTTGTTGGAAACTTCCACTTGGCCACTAGTTTGAGGATGGTAGGGAGTGGCTACTTTGTGTGTGATGGAATATTTAGAGCAAGGTCTTGAGAAACCAGTTACAAAAGTGCTTACCTCCGTCACTAATGATGGCCCGTGGGGTATCGAATCGGCTGAAAATGTTGGCCTGGATGAATTTGACCACAACCTTGTGATCATTAGTCTTGGTGGCCCCAGTCTCGACCATTTAGAGACATAATCCACCCGTACAAGAATATACTCAAACCCAAAAGATGGCAGGAAGGGTCCCATGAAGTCGAGACCCCAGACGTCAAAGATTTCAACAATTAGGATGGGGTTTAGTGGCATCATGTCCCTTTGAGACATAGTTCCAAGGTGTCGGCGGCTCTCACAAGCCCGACAAAACCGATAGGCATCTTTGAACAAGGTAGGCCATGTGAATCTGCTCTGTAGAACCTTGGCTGTAGTTTTCTTGGCATTGAAGTGTCCTCCACATGCTAGTGAATGGTAGAATGTAAGAATACTGTGGAATTCACTCTCAGGGACACAACGGCGGATTATATGATCAACACAATACTTGAATAACTCCGGATCTTCCCAAAAATAAGATCGAACTTGCTTGAAGAAGCGGTCCTTGTCTTGTTTGGACCAATGACAAGGGATCCGACCTGTGGCTAAATAGTTAACAATATCAGCATACCAAGGCGGCTCCCTCGAAGTAATCACAAATAGTTGCTCATCTGGGAAGGAATCTTTAACTGGCATAGGTTGAGGTGTCTCAAACATAATCCATGACAGGTGGTCGGTGACAACATTCTTAGTTCCTTTCTTGTCCCGTATTTCGATGTCGAATTCTTGCAGAAGAAGTATCTATCGAATCAACCAAGGCCTACTTTCTTTCTTGGCCAGCAAATGGCGCAAAGCCGCATGATTAGAGTAGATGATTACCTTGGATCCCAGAAGATATGAGCAGAATTTATCCAAGGCAAAGACATCGGCTAGCAGCTTTTTTTCTGTTGTTGTGTAATTGACTTGAGCATCCATCATAGTCTTACTAGCATAGTAGATGACATGAGGAAGCTTACCTTCAAATTGTCCCAGGACTGCACCTATAGCATAATCAGATACATCACACATGATTTCAAACGGTAAAGACCAGTCGGGAGGTTGCATGATCGGAGCAGAAGATAGCATAGAACGAAGCTTATGGAATGCCTCTAGACATGCATCATCAAAGTGGAAAGTAGTAACCTTGGCAAGTAAATTACACAAGGGTCTTGAAATCTTATTGAAATCCTTGATGAAGTGGCGATAGAAGCTGGCATGCCTGAGGAAGGAACGAATCTGCTTCACTGAAATAGGTGGCGGTAGATTTTAAATCAGCTCAACTTTGGCAGGATCCACCTCAATTCCTCTTTTAGATACTATATTCCCAGAACTATTCCCTCTTGCACCATGAAATGGCTCTTCTCCCAGCTTAAGATCGGATTTGTTTCTTTGCAATGTTGAAGCACAAGTGATAGATTGTGGAGACATGTATCAAAGGAGGAACCAAAAATAGAGAAATCATCCATAAATACCTCTGGAAATTTTTCTACCATGTCTGAGAAGATAGACATCATACATCTCTGAAAAGTTGCAGGTGCATTGTATAATCCAAAGGGCATGCGCCTGTAAGCGAAGGCGCCAAAGGGGCAGGTGAAGGTCGTCTTCTCTTGGTTTTGGGGATCAGCCCCCACTTGATTATAACCGGAGTACCCATCTAGGAAACCGTAGTAGCTCTGCCCAGCAAGACGCTCTAGGATCTGATCAATGAATGGGAGTGGGAAGTGATCTTTTAGAGTATGGGAGTTGAGCTTGGGGTAGTCAATACAGACGCGCCATCCCATGGTTGTGTTCTGGGGAATCAATTCGCTAGCTGAATTCTCTACTACTGTGATGCCAGACTTCTTTTGAACCACTTGGGTGGGGCTCACCCACTTGCTATCGGAGATGGGGTAGATGATACCTGCATCGAGTAATTTGATCACCTCCTTCATCACTACCTTTTTCATATTGGGATTCAATCGGTGTTGTGCCTCATGGGAGGGTCGAGCATCTTCCTCTAAATGAATCCGGTACATACAGATGGAAGGGTCAATGCCCTTTAAATCAGCTACAGTCCATCCAATAGCCTTTTTACGCTTCTTCAATACTGCTAATAAACTTTCTTCTTGGTCCTTTTGTAGATCTGAAGCAATGATGACTAGCAAGGTATCATTAGAGCCGAGGAAGGTATACTTGAGCTTCTTTGGCAGTGGCTTCAATTCAAGCTTTGGTGGAGACTCAAGGAAAGGAACAGGAGGAGTGCTCGAAGTTGGAGGTAGGGGCTTCTTGGGTAGTCTCCATGGATGAAAATCTGCACTGGCAACTGTCTCTAGCAAGGCATTTACCTCATCAATGTATTGATTGGTGTTGAAGTCTTCAGAGTCAAAGTGAGTTAGGCAGTCTTCCAAAGGATCCCTTGTCAAAAGACTAGGGAGTGAATCTTTTACATATTCTTCAATGTTGTCCACAAAGAAACACTCATTCTAATTAGGTGCATGCTAGAATGCATTGAAGATATTTAGCTTGACCTTCATATTACCAAAGGAGATCTCCATGATTCCAGTATGACAGTTGATACATGCATTGGCCGTGGCTAAGAAAGAACGCTCAAGGATGACTGGGATCAGCTTCTCAAGATTGGGAGCGGGCTTAGTGTCAAGTACGATGAAGTCCACTGGGAAGAAAAACTTATCTACTCAGATGATGACATCTTTTATTACCCCTCTTGGTTTCTTAATAGACTGATCAACAAACTGCAAAATCACTGTGGTGGGCTTCAGTTCCCCTAGGCCAAGTTGCTGATACACTGAATAGGGAAGTAAATTCACACCAACTCCTAAATCTAAGAGTGGTTTATCAATCTCATTTTGTCCGATGATACATGAAATTGTAGGGGATCCAGGATCCTTGAACTTCGGAGGAGTGCTGTGCTGAATCAGGGAGCTCACATGCATAGTAAGGACTTTCTTGGGAATATGATTTCTGCTTTTCCTTTTCTGAGTACACAAGTACTTGAGGAATTTTGCATAGGCAGGTACTTGCTTGATGGCATCAAGGAGTGGGAGGTTGATTTTTACTTGTTTGAGGACCTCCAACATATCTTGTATTTTCTCTCCTTGTTCCCCAAAGTGAGAAGATGCCTTGAGACATTCCGGGAATGGGACCCGAGGCTCATATGGTATCTTAGAAGTGGGAGCTGATGAAGAAGAAGCCTCAATGTTTACTTGCTTACCTTTGTCCTTCTGTGAATTCTACGGGATCTCAGTTTGCTCATCCACCTTTTCTTGCACATGATTGTCGACCCCTTTTCCACTACGCAATGTGCTGAAGGCTTGAACTTGCTGGAGATGTGAAGTATTGCCTTCTACCATGTAGTGTCCCTTCGAGTTAGCCACTAGATGACTTGGAAGTGTCCCATCTTCTCTCTTGTTGAGGGTATTAGCCATCTGTCCGATCTGAGCCTCTAACTTGGTGATGGATTGAGAGTGGGAGTTCACTATTTGATTCTAAGAGTCCACTTTCTAATTGATCTCACTCAGAAGTTTCAACATCTGAGCCTGAATGTCAGAATCTGACTAAGGAGATGGTGTAGCCTAAGATTGTTGCTATGGAGGGTGGTATGTGGAAGAAGATTGGTAGGGCTTCCTATTAGATTGAGCTTGATTGTGCACCCCTTGGACTGAGTTACTTGAAGCTTGAGCCTTCCATGAGAAATTTGGATGATTTCTCCACCTTGGGTTATAAGTATTAGAGTATGGATCATTACCCGGATGTGAAAAAAAGCTGCATTGACATGTTTAGTTGAATCATCAGAAAACTTTCCTGCAGTAGGACAATCATTTGTGTGATGCATAGGACTAGAACAGAATGAGCATGGTGCGTGCTGTGTGTGCATGTGAGCAGAATTAGGGGCAAAACCAACAACCATCATTTGATCTAATTTACTAGTGATAGCATCAACTACTTGGGTAGCTACATTTGAAGAATGTCCTATTTCAAAAAGACCTTCGGTCTTTGGTGCTTTAGCTATAGGTGCTCTACGTCTAGTGGATGCATGCTGAATGGAATTATTACTCAAGTTTTCAAACAATGTCCATGCTTCGTCCTCACTTTTCATCATAAATATTCCCCCACAAGTTGCATCTACCATTTGTCTATTAGGCTCAGTCAAGCCTTCATAGAAGCTTTGCACTAGCTGCCACTTCAGGACAGCATGGTGTGGGCATGATCTAAGTAGGTCCTTCAGTCTTTCCCAAGTCTCATACAGTTGTTCTCCCTTATATTGGGAGATACTAGTAATAGCTCTCCTAATATCATTGGTCTTTCCTATGGGAAAATACTGTCTCTTTTAATTCCTCATTTTTTGCACACACTTGTTAAAATTAGAAGTCTCTTTAATTTTCATTTGGTATTAGAGCTTGGTACACTCTATTTAGATTCAATTCTTGAGTGTTATCTTTCATTTTGACTTCTAGTTTTATTTCAATGTCTCAAAATCTTAATATTGTTCCTGCCTTTGATTGTACGAACTATGCCTATTGGAAAGCTCATATGTAGTTCTTTTTAAAATCTATTGACTGTTGGAATATTGTTGGAACTGGTTGGACCAAGCCAGCTGATGCAACTCTCGAACTAGTCACTGAGAAAATCGCATGACTTTCTAATGATAAAGCCCTCCATGCTCTATGTCAAGCGCTTTCACTGTTTGAATTCTCAAGAATCTCAACCAGTGAATCCATTAGAGAAGCATAGCAAATCTTATAAACAACATATGAAGGCACCACACTTGTTAAATTTGCCAAACTTCAAATGTTGATATCTATATTTGAAGAAATTAAGATGTTGGAAGATGAGACATCTAGAGAGTTTTACTCCAAAATGAGCAACTTCAGAAACTCAATGGTGAGTCTTGGGAAAATCGTCTCGGATGTAAAACTCATTTGTAAAATTCTAAGATCTTTGCCTGAGCGTTTTAGAATCAAGGTGACTACAATTGAAGAAAGCAAAGACTTGAAAGTGATGAAGATTAAAGAGTTGGTGGGTTCTCTTCAAACTTATGAGTTGTCCCTGCCCTCGGCCAAAAAGTTGAAGACCATTGCCCTGAAAGCTTCCAAGAAGAAGATCGAAGTCTCATCTGGAGATGACTCTGAGGATGAAGAAAAAGCTGTGGCTATGCTGGCCAAAAATTTCGAAAGATTAATGAGAAATGAGTAGTTCAAGAAGAAGTTTTTCGAAAAGATAAAGAAGGCCCCCAGAGAATTTGAACCTGGGGAAGCTGAGAAGAAAGATCCCAGAGGCCCAAGATGTTATGAATGCTCAGGTTTTGGGTATATTCGGGCTAACTGTGGGAACCTCAAGCAGGGAAAGGGGAAGAAATATAACGCGACTCTCAGTGATGAGTCCGAAGAAGAAGAAGCTCCTGAGCAAGAGAAATTTCTAGCCTTTGTGGCTCCGCATGTAGAAGAGGAAGATTTTTACTCAGAGTACAATGATGAAAATGGGGAAGAACTCAATGAGGCTTATAAAACCCTCCATGTAGAGTTTGAAAAGCTTAGGGAAGCTAGCAAGCATCACATTCATGATCTGAACAGTTTACAGACTGAGAAGAGTTCATTGTTGCTCAAGATACAGGGGCTAGAGGAGAAGCTGCTAGAGACAGCTTCAATTGGAGAGGGTCACCAATGAAAACTGACTCACATGCTGTCAATCCAGAAGAGCCCAACTGACAACACTGGTCTCGAGTATGTAGCTCCTCCTTCTGATATTCACTCTACTTCCCAGACTGTTTTTGTTAAGCATACAGTCCCGGAGCCTCCACCCACAGTTGAGGATAAAGGGAAGGAAAAAATCAATGGAGATGTTCCGGCTACTCAGAAGTTACCGACCATTAGAAGATCTCCCATATGCCATCACTGCGGACTAAGTGGGCATGTCCAACCCTAGTGCTCCCTCCTCAAAGCTTAGAGATCAAAGTTTAAGAAAGAAGTGCCAAGATAAGCAAATTACGACACAAGACCTCTGGCCCAGTATCAGACTCCATGGCATCAGGCTCCTTATTAGGCTCAATGGAATCAAGCTCCAAGGCATTAGGCTTCTCAATATCAAGCCCCTTGGCATCATGCTCCATGGCGCCAATCTCTTCAGCATCAGCGGCCTCAGTAGAGATTTGTTCTTGCCAATCATAGTGGCAAATCCAAGACCTTTAAAAAGCCGTAGAAGGAGGAGGATGATCAATACTACAAGGAGTTACCTATTTGGATGCTGAAAATAAATATTGACTTCTAACAACCAAGTGTGTGTTTGTGTACAACAAAATATCTTAAATGCAGAATATAAAGAAGACAAGATATTTGTTAACAAAGTGGAAACTCTATGAAGAGAAAAACCACTCCAGGGCAGCCAAACCTAGGATATCCATTGTACCGAAAACAAAGCTAGTTACAAGACACTTGTACTCACATACCCTTATGCAGTAGTCATACCTTTAACTCTGACACGAAGCCCAACGTGAATGCTTCCCAACCAAGTCTCCTACTTGAAGGGTTCTTCAATGAATTCCATTACCTTAGGGTCGATCCCTAAGATAGACATCATAAGAACTTTTGAGCACACACCAGCAATGGCTCGAGAGCTAGCGGATCTTCAATTCTCCCTAAACACCCTCTCTAAACACAATGGAATTCAATATAGAATTTAGGCCCTCTATTTATAGGCTTACAAAAAAACCTAAATCTGCTAAAATTTGGACTCTGGCTGTTGAGCGTTCGGACAGAAGATAGCCACATCCGGATAGTCTTTTGCGACCACCTTTCAGAAACAGTGCAAGTCTTTCCTTATTAGGTCCACGTCCGGACGGCTTGGCCGAGAGTCCAGACGGTCTTCTCTATAGCTCCTTTCTATGTTCAAACGGAACACTGGAATATTCTGAAATGCTGGACAGCGTCCGGAAGTGTTGCCACATCGTCCGGATGACTTGTAGAGACTTCCTTAACAATGTCGACCCGGTGGTGACATATGGTAAGGTAGGATCTCCCTTTATCTAAAGCCTCCATCTATTATTAATTAGGAACCCACTTTATTTTATTTCTATCATTTGATAATTAAAATTTAACCTCACATATATTCAAACAACATTTTACTAATGCGATTAATTATTTATTTCACTAGTTCATATTATTATTTGTTATTATTCTCTAAAGACCCATTAGAAATATTTTATTATTCTAATTCCATTATTCTATCTTAACTCATTTATACATTGATAATATAAATATTGTTACTTAAAACCTAATTATTGGTCCCATCTAATTAATAAATATAATTTATTAATTGTTGAATGTCCTATTTATTTTCTTGGTCTTTACATCCTCTCCTCCTTATAAAATTTCGTCCTCGAAATTGCAAACTCTTTTGATCCCACATGCTTACCTGTAGTTACCCTAATAGTCCTCAAAGTTATTAGCGCCAATCATTCTATCTTATCCTCTGAGTCATAACTAATCTTTATACTTGGCTAACCCATACTTTATTCATCTGAACTTACATCATCCTCAACAATCCTCAATTACTTCAATTCATCCATCGTCTTACCATACACCACTTCATAAGTATCACTTGTCTCTTTATATATTTTCATTGCAAGTCCAAGTCATTTCACTAAGTCTCCCCTCCTTAGTTCAAAACTCACTATTCAAACTATATCTTAAGGTGAATCACTCTCATTCCTCTGTACCATATACTTTTTATTTATCCTTAGTGCCTCCTACCCTTAGCCAATGTGGCAACCTGACCTCAAAACTTTAACCATGAAACTCATTTTTCAAGCAACCTCGTCAATAATTTGATTGTTTCACACTACAAAAAAACAGTTAATTAGCGACATTTAATTAGCGACGTTAATTGGTCTTTAAGCGTCGCTAATTAACTAGCGGCGTTTAATTAGCGGCGTTTTCTTGGTGTCGCGATTCTTTAGTCGAGAAAATTAATTCGCGACGCTTTATTTCAAAGCGCCGCTAAAAGGAAAACGCCACTAACATTTTAGCGTCGCTTTCTTAACAGAAAAGCGTCGCCAATTTCCGACGCTCATCAAGCATAGCCAATTTCCTATTTCCGACACTTTTCAAGCGTCGTTCATTTCAGACAGTTACGAAGCGACACAAATTTCCGACGCTTATACAAGCATACAAACAACGCAAATATGATAAAAAAAATGGCAGCTGAAATTTGGCGTTTCCATTTAAAAGCTGGTTTGATCACATGCACCTGATACATCACATGCAATATTGTGGTTTTTTTTTTTTTTTTTTTCTCATATAGATGATTACTTAGAGCATTTATAGGCCACAAACAAACAAATATATATTAATTGTTCAAAAAGCAAAGCAGTACATAGTGAAAAGTAAGATGTAGTTGCAATATTAAGAGCAACCAGTCAAAATGTGCAAAATCCTAAAGAGTACGTACATAGTCTCCACCCTAACTTGAACAGAACATCAAAAATAAATATAGCTTAGTCTCCACCCTAGCTTGAACAAAACATCAAAAACAAATATCAACTAGCTATATTCTTTCTTCTGTCAGATTTTGTCCAATCCACTGCATGTCAGCATCTCCCTAGATAAGAAAATAAAAGAAATCAGAACACCAACAAAAAGGTAGGGAACATATATATCCATAACCAATATATGTACGTAGAAGTCACACTACCATCAAGGAAGCAACATAAAACTGCTTGAACAGAACAAGGCTGAACACATGGGACCCAAATCGAAAAAGACATTTCTTATAGATAAATTTACGACAAGTCACACCAATTACAACCAACAAGCAAAAAGATCCAATCTTACCGGCAAAATCAAAACATATCGTGCCAAAGAAAATAGGGAGAAAAAAAAAAAAAAAAAAAAAACAAGAGCCATGATACGAGACTTTTCGAATTGATGGATTATAGGGGGAATATATATTTAGGCTTCAACGACTACATTGTGACCAAACTAGAGAGACATGACAAGACCAGAATATGGGATATATATTCAAAGTCGTTTCCTTAACTGAGGTCTCTAGTTCAATCTCTATGATTTTTAATTTTATTTTTTATTTTTAGTTTTAGTATATAAAAAATTCATGGTGGCTTAGAGAACAATTTTAACCATTTCTCTGTTGCATATATATACTTTCATGGTGACTTATTAAGGATTAGAAGAAGAATTTTCTCTAAGCTACAATTCAAAACATGGATAAGTCTCATTAATGTCCTTAGATTGGGGCAAAGGAATGCTAGAAACAAAGATGGAGTGAGAATAAGATAGCATAACAGAAAGGACTACCACATGAATGTTATTATATAATGGCATGTATATACCCACTTTGAAGGGCTAGAAAAGAGTTAAAAAAAAAAAAAAAAAAATTCTCTGGAGGATCATGGTGTGATGAACAACATGCATGCATACTAAGCATCATAGACGAGAAGTTTCACATCACTAAAGAATAACTTTGTTAATTATGAGCCATAAACTCAAAAATATTAGCCGATCCAAATTAAGAGACTCATGCACATTCTTCTCTCAAAAATACAAGTATACATTAAACATTTGACCCAGTTGGAGCACATGTGTATATATATATATATATATATATAATAAAGAAAGTTTATTAGTGCATAGTAAGTGTTTAATGCATGACCTTTGCTTGCCAAAACATCATCCTCCTGCCATCTATGCGCCTAGTTGTCCTGCATTAGCGTCATCGTCTTCCATCACAGCTTGTTCACCTATAAAACATCGTCTCTCATGTTATTTAGTGTTTTCCCTTAATAGGTATGGTGTGGATAGTATATAATGTGACAATCATACCCGGTTGACTACTGGCTGATGATCTAGGCCTCACAGGTGGAGATCGTGTGACAGGATCTTGCACTCCAATTGAGTTCTCACCTCTATCCATATAAGCTTGGAGCATCCTACGCATTTCACTTATCTCATTCTGATGCATTGTTTGCATATGCAACATTTGAGATTGCATCTCATTAACCTTGTTCAGAAGTTCAGTTTCATTGGAGGAAGATGTAGATGCCCCAAATGTACATGATCTGTGCCCGGTGTAGGCCCAAGCCCCGTTCCACGTACACGCCCTGAGTATTCCGCGCCCATGACTTGTGCATATGCGTCGTCCAAAGCCCATTGTATTGACCCCTGTGTACAAACATTTGGTTCTCTCGGAGGCTCTTGTGACACTATTTCCCTCATTTTCGCCTGCATATTATTAGAAGTTAAAAAAAATAAAAAAATAAAAAGGTTAATGAAGCCTATAAAAAATATATGTAAACGGTAATCCATTTAAAACACTGTATCAATAGAATAAAGTTACAATTTTTTCCGCGGCCTCATCATTCATAGGGGTGCCATCCTTTTTCGAGTGAGTATCTATAAAAATTTCGGTTCTCCAAGGGGCATATCCACTCGATGTCTCCTACAAAAACAATTAAATCATATACCAAATTACGTGTAACTATATAGAGTGAAAAAAAAAATCTTATTTAATTGCATAAAAAATAATGTACCTTCTCATTGGCAAGTCGGGCGTAGCTCTTTGACCCCGATGTGTGCGTAAACTTGGACAAGCTATGAATTTGCTTGTTCCTCTCAGCCCTTACCTACATCATTAAAATCTATCACTAATATGGAGATTAATTTAAATATGTGAAAAAAATATTACTATGTGAAATGCCGTCTCACTCTATCCTCCTCTGTCAACCACATTTCAACACAACACTCAATGTCTTCCGCATCGAGTAGCTGGAGATTTGGTGTCGTTGCCAGTACATCCTCAAGGGTTTCACCTGGTTGAATTTGCAGTGATTGCTTCACGGCATGCTTGAAGTCTCTCCTTTTTTTTGCAAAATCCATGAATGCAACCCTTTTAATATCTTTAAGCAGTTTACCAGGCTCGACGCAAAACTTTTTCTATACACAATACAGAATCGCATATTAGAAATAAGAAGTTAAACTTTCTATATATGTGTGTGTGTGTGTGTGTGTGTGTGTGTGTGTGTGTGTGTGTGTGTGTGTGTGTGTGTATTCCATACCATAAGTGCGCTCCAAAGTTCTTCCTTCTTTTGTAGTGGGACCTTCTTCCAACTCTTGGTCCGAATATCTACAAATTTTCCACTTCTAACAAGCTTTCCCGCAATCCTGCGGAATCTTTCACCACCTGGGCCCATTGGTTGGAAGGAGTTATTAAAATTAATCACTACCTTTTCCCCATTAGGGATCTGCCAAATTTGCGAAGGACCGCCAACCGTCCTCACATTCCTTACCCCGTCCTTATCTGCAATTTGGTATAAATCATCAAAATAATTAGTCCAGAATGCTAGAAATGAAATCAGTGAGAAAGCTAGAAATGAAAATAAAATATAACACCTGATACATACCAATTGTGTAGACCTGCCCATGGAGTAACTGTTGCGGCTGCTGTAGCTGAGTCGGCTGAGTGGAGGGTTGCCCATGTCCTTCAAAAGAGGGTGTTGGTGTCTGTGGGTGCACACACGCTTCTGGCGTGTCGGAGGATTGGTTGGAACAAACTTACTGATAAGGAGTGGGTGGACAAATGTGACCTGTTTGGTACGGGGGGATAGACGTACCAAGAAGCTCTGACAAATGATGGTTGCTGGACAAATCTACATTTGTCGGGAACAAAGATTCCTCATGAGGTTGGATAAAAGTTGGCATATAAGCATCTTCATTTTGTGGTTCGCTTGGACTCTGTGTCTCAGCTGTATCATGTGTCTCATGTGTCCTGGCTACTCCTACCCTACAAAGTCGCGACAACCTCGGTCTTGTCTTTGGTGGCATGTCTACCTACATAAATAAGCCAATGTGTCATAGATAGAATATGTACAATATAATCATAGGAAGTAAGTGAAAAAAAGAAATGGGTCAACACAATATAATCATAGACAATAAGTGTAAAAAAGAAATGGGTCAAAACATGCATCTTACGTACTTTTCAAAATGTACTATGGTGGCGGGTACACCAATACGTGCACCCTCAATATTTTCATTGGTGACATCAACATCGTGATTAGCATTCAAATTGAAAGGCTCAATCTCCTTATAGTTACCAGGGTCATCATCGTGACCTTCCCCTAGACCAACATCGTACACGTGCCTTGTTTTTGTCTTCACAGCAACGACCCAGTTCGGATGTCTCTCATCCTCGACATAATATACTTGGGATACTTATGAAGATAAAACGAACGGATCATCAATGATCTGCTCTCCCGTGTGTATTAACTTTTTGAAATTGACAAGTTGGAATCCATATTCATCCTCTTTGTATCCCCTATCTTTTCTGATGTTTGCCCAATCACACTTGAATAGCACATATCGAGTCTCATCGTAATACTGCACCTCGAGTATGCGTACAAGCTTGTCGTAATATGTCAGGCCGTCTACAGTTGTGACACATACCCCACTATTCTGAGTTCTCTTTCCATTATCATGTTCAATAGTGCAAAACATCATTCCATTAACCACATAGCGATTAAATTCAATAGCAGATTGCATCGGCCCTTTCGAATGCCATATAAGTTTTTCACCCAATTCATTTTTGCATGTCTCGTCCAATCGGTCGACCTGATATTTGGACAACGTTCACCATAATGAATATAACGTACTATCAAGGTGCATTTTTGTATTAATCGATATTATATTAGTAATTATTAAAGTTTTCTTACATAGTCCCGATACCAATCACAAAATTCGTCTCTATGCTTCATATGCAACTCCTTAACCGATTTCCTGTTGCGATTGCTTGTTTGCCTTAGCGTCTCAATGTGCATCCTATATATGTAATCCACCATAAGTAACCTAACAATCAATTGTATAATCATTATTTGTAAAAAGTTGTAATGCAACTCACATGCGCAATGGAAGAAAGTCATCAGAGTTGAATAGAATATATCGATGTGCATGTATCAATGTGATTCTGTCGAGAGTAATGTTAGTCATTGCCCCTCCACAATCATCTGGGTTTCTTCGAGGCATTGTGTGGATTGTTGGCGTGTCAAGTAAATACCGCGAACAAAACGTCAACAATTCATTCGCAATGTAGCCCTCAGCAATAGACCCTTCCGGGGCAGCCTTGTTACGAACGGTAAATTTGAATCTACCAAGACTCCTACAATACAAAAAAACCCGATCATAATACCATAATCTATTTGAAAAAAAATATCGTGTAGAATAAAAACTTCATTATTTTATTGTAGTAATACCTCTCAATCGGATACATCCACCGGTAGTGTACCGGTCCACCTAGCCTGCATTCACGAACTAAATGCATGACGAGATGCACACTAATCGTAAAAAATCCAGGAGGGAAAATTTGTTCCAAGTTGCACAATATTATAGGAATTCGGGACTCAAGACAGTCCAGATCTTCAATGCGTAGTGTTTTAGAACAAATCTCTCTGAAGAAGCCACACAACTCTATTAAAGGACCAACAACCTTCTTTGGTAAGGACCCGCGAAGTGCAATTGGCATGAGTTGTTGCATGAGTATGTGGCTATCATGGCTTTTCATACCCCCAATACTACATTCTTTAAGTTTGACACAACGTGACACATTTGAAGCATATCCATCAGGCACTCTTACATCACTTATCACCTTTAGGAAGCCATACTTCTCCGTTTTTGTCATTGTGAAGTTCGCTGCAGGTAAATATGTTTTGTTGTTATCCGCAGTAAAAGGATGAAGTGCTGATCTCAAACCCAATTTTCGTAGATCCTGATGTGCTTCGTAATTGTCTTTCGTTTTCCCTTTAATGTCCAACAGCGTGCCAATTATATTATCGACGACATTCTTCTCAATGTGCATCACGTCAAGGTTGTGACACAATTCATTATCTTTCCAATAGGGCAATGTGAAGAATATACTTCTCTTCTTCCAACCCTCACCCTCTGACCTTGGCCTCTCTACAAAACCTTGTAGTTGTTTCATTATCTCATCACCACTTGGCACACTAGATGGATGTCCCATTTCTTCCATACCATCGAATGCTCTCTTGTTCTTTCTCCATATATGATCTTCAGGTAACCATCGTCGGTGGCCCATATAGCATTGTTTTCTACCATAAGTTAACCACATAGAACGTGTTGAATCCATACAACAAGGACAAGCCTTTTTTCCTTTTGTACTCCATCCCGACAAATCTCCGTACGCTGGTAAGTCGTTTATTGTCCACATCAATGCTGCACGCAACATAAACTTTTTTTTTAAGGATACATCAAAAGTCTATACCCCAACATCCCATAGTTGGTTAAGTTCTGCTACGAGGGGCTGTAGGGAAACATCTATATTCATTCCAGGTGAACTTGGGCCTGGGATAATCAAGGATAACATAAAATATGGTTGTTTCATGCACATCCATGGAGGCAAGTTGTACGGTACCAACAATACCAGCCATGTACTGTGAGCAGTGCTCATGTTTCCAAAAGGATTGAATCCATCTGACGATAAGCCGAGTCTGACATTGCGTGGATCTTTGGCGAAGTCTGGGTAATGTGCATCGAAAGATTTCCATGCTTCACCATCGGCTGGATGACTTAGTACACCATCTTTTGTGCGCTCAACAGCGTGCCATTTCATGTGTGTCGCAGTATGCTGTGACATAAACAACCTTTGCAACCTTGGTATCAGAGGAAACCACCGCAACACCTTAAACGGCTTTCTTTTTGATATTGGGGATGAACCATCTTCATCAGTTATGTTATCCTTCCACCTCGACATATTGCACACTGTACATTTGTCTAACTTCTCATTCTCCTTCCAAAATAGCATACAATCATTGCGACACGCCGAGATCTTCTCATATTCAAGCCCCAAGTCTTTCAGGTACTTTTTTGCCTGGTATGTGTCATTAGGCAAATGTGCATCCGTTGGAAGCAACTCATTGATAAATTCAAGAAACAATGAGAAATGTGTGTTACTCCATCCACCCATACACTTCAAATTGTATAGACGTATAATAGCCCCCAATTTGCTATGTTTTGTATTCGCATGGAGTGGCCTATCGTCCTCTTTAAGCAAAGCGTAGAACTTACTTGCATTTTCATCATAGTCCGCAATATCTTCCTCTACAGCTTCTGCTTCGATACCCATGTCAAATCCACCATAATGTAGTTGATCATTGTGCATAGCAAAAACATCTCTAAGCATGGCTTGCATTCCACTGGACTTGTCATGTGTTGGCATCCTATCGGTGGGACTTGTAGTGGACCCTTCGAATATTGGGTCCTTATTGACGGAAGGGTTAACTTGTTACCCATGCATTACCCACTCGGTGTAACCCTCCAAAATCCCTGCTCCTGATGTCAAATGGTCGTACACAACATCTTCCCGCAATGTCACGCCCAAACAACACTTCAACATGGGCACACGATGAACCCTTTAGTTTTGGAGTTGGCAGCTGAAAATATCATAAATTCCTCAACTCCATCCATATACTCTGTTGATCCTCTTCATTTTCTCATCCAACTCTTGTCCATGGCTTCACTACATTTTAAATATATACACAATTGTAAAAGCAACTTAACTTACTAATCCACAGAGTTCTAGGTATAACTTATAATTTATTATAAATGCTCAACAGGAAAGAATAAATTATTAATCATCCAAAAGGCATATTTTGATGAACAAGTATTAAAACACAATAATAGATAATCTGCTAGTATTTTTTTGTCAAAGACAGATAATCTAGATAATCAATTTGAACAAAAAAAAACTTACTTATTTCTCTTCATTTCTTTTCTTGCATCTTATTTGGTTAAACACAAACATAACCATTATTTTGTAATAAAACTATAGTTAAATAAAATGAATAATCTGGAAAAATACATATATAACCAAAATTTTCTAATAATATAATTATATATGTTAAATAACTATACATATTTAATTTTTACTACCATGGATGACATATTGCTCCACTGCAACGAGACTTTTTTTTTTTAAGTAAATATTTCACTTACATCAATAAGAAACTGAAAATGAGGGTTTAAAAACACTTGAAAAATGTCTTTCAGCATTTTGGATCCCTAGCTTTATAGTTTTGATTTATAATGGATTTAACATCATGGGAGGTTTTAGAAACACTTTAAAAGGTTTCTTTCAGAATTTTGTTCCCTAGCTTCATACTTATGATTTGTGATGGATTTAACTTCTTTTTTCTTTTTTCATTCCTTTTGTTATTCATGGATTGTCTCCACACCTAGTGCAATGAAGATGTATTAAGAGGTTTGAGGCAGAGAACACTAGCTAGCTAGATAATCCATTGAGTATTGCATTCACTTTAGGCAGATAAATGGATTTTTTTTGCCTTTTCTCTACCATTTAGGCTTCTAAGAATGATTTTCTATAGATTCTTGCAGGCCAACTAAATCCAAATGGTTTCTTCAAAATAACTCAAAGATTAGAAACAAAACAAGAACAATGGGAGAATGCAGGGTTTTCTGTTTTCCCAACAGAAAATAGAACAAGATATATGTGTACACACTTCAAAATAACTCAAAGATTAGAAACAAAACAAGAACAATGGGAGAATGCAGGGTTTTCTGTTTTCCCAACAGAAAACAGAACAAGATATATGTGTACACACACACACACACACACACACACATGGTTTCTTCAAAATAACTCAAAGATTAGAAACAAAACAAGAACAATGGGAGAATGCAGGGTTTTCTGTTTTCCCATCAGAAAACAGAACAAGATATATGTGTACACACACACACACACACACACACACACACACACACACACACATGGTTTCTTCAAAATAACTCAAAGATTAGAAAAAAACAAGAACAATGGGAGAATGCAGGGTTTTCTGTTTTCCCAATAGAAAACAGAACAAGATATATGTGTACACACACACACACACACATGTGTGCACACACACACACACACACACACACACACACACACACACATGGTTTCTTCAAAATAACTCAAAGATTAGAAACAAAACAAGAACAATGGGAGAATGCAGGGTTTTCTGTTTTCCCAACAGAAAACAGAACAAGATATATGTGTACACACACACACACACACACACACACACACACACACACACACACACACACATATATATATATACATAATGGGAGAATGTAGGGTTTTTTGTTTTCCCAACAGAAAACAAAACAAGATATATGTGTGTGTGTATATATATATATATATATATATGTATATATATATATATATATATATATATATATATATATATATATATATATATATATATATTGGATTGTTCATGGGAGAAAGGTGCAAAAGTTATCCTATCATGGTTAAATGCTTTAAAAAAATAGGACCATAAATTTTCTAAGAAAAATGCATACATTTTGCCCAAAATATGATATCTGGCTTGCTTCCCTGAGTAGCTCATGTCAAGAGCCGCGCTAGTGCATGATTAAACTGTTATATCTTTCAAGTATTTCAATCTTCAGGTATTTGTCCCTTTTGTTCTATAATTCTATGGCTAGAATGTCTTCATTCATCACTGTCAGAATCCCACCCACTTTGAGCAGAGTAACATTTGTTACAGCTACTTCATTCATTCTGTGGCCATGGGACAACCTACTCTATGGATAAATTTGTCCATTGCAAAATAATATATTATATCAGTGATTGTTGATGCACATATTGCATCCATTTGAATCCTTACCAAGTAGACCTTTCATTTTCCCTTTTTGTTGTTTATATTAAGCTACTTTCACCAGTAGAACAATATGGTTGGTCTGACTGTCCAAACAATAAGTCTAATTTTGAGTTATTTCTCAGGAGATAACTCGTCATCGTTACTTGTGATCACTGTAAATGTACTAAATATCTCATTCCCCTGTTTTCCAGGTGTGGGAATACTGTCACTTCCATATGCACTTTCTGAAGGAGTAATTCTCTATAGCAATTCTCTGTTCTTGTGGTTGTTATAGCGTTAATGGTGAAGACCCATATAGATTCTTCACCTTGAAAGTCATGTACGACGATATCTATCCTCTTGGTGTCAAGAAAATGCTTCTTGCTTTTTGAAACCAAAAGTTTATTATTTTGTTTATAGGCCAAGAAAAGACTTTAACAGTAAAATCGAAACCCAAAACATCAGTAAAAAATCTGAGATTCAAATGCAAACAACATATATATGAAGAAATACCCAATGTGAAGCAAACCATAGAAAATAAGAGTTGAATCATATTCTTCAGAAGGAATGGAAGTTCATACCTTTGCAAGAAGAATCGATTCCTTGAAGAAATTTCTGGGTTTGAGACAGAATGAGACTGATCGAAATGAAAGAGATGAAGAGATTAGAGGTGGCCGGAAGAGGGAAAAGTGGGAAAAGAGAAGTAAGAAGGCAACAGAGGTACAGTGTGTGCGTGGGAAAACGAAAAATTAAGGTGGGAAAAAATGCTATAGGCGCTCGGGCGCGGGATGAATTTCAGTACGTAGCATTATTAATATTTCATTTTCCCGTCATTTCTAAACTCAAGCGACGCGAAAAAATGAATATTAGCGTCGCTAAGAACTCAAGCAACGTTATTTTCCGTCTTTTTATAAAAGCGACGTAAAATAACGTCGTTTGTAATTTAAGCGTCGCTAATTCATATATTTAGCGTCGTTTTAATTAAATGCCACTAATTAAAACGTCGCCAATATCCCTTTTTTTTGTAGTGTCACATGAATCTCCTCTATCATTTACCATATCAATTCCGAAAATCATATTGGAACAACCCCAATTGTCCTCAACTATGACCTTTAAGACACCGAAGGTCTAGTGTGGGCTCACTATATGTCCAATTTTCAGAATTTTTACTTAATCTCATGTGATATTATAACCTATTTCTCTTTAAATCATAGGTATTATCATCCTCAAATAGATATACCATTGAAATTGTCATACTCAACCTAACATTACTATGTCTCATCTTGCTCTTATTCATAACTGGTGACTTATTCTCCACATATTATCAATTTGATCCATTAATTTCTTACTATTCTACCTTCATCAATGCCTTCAAAATGTAAATTTTCTCTAAATATATTGGTTTTACAATCCAAGGTATGCGATGACATCAGCATTTCATCTAAGGGTACATCATCATATTGCTCTTTTCTAACCATTGATCGTATCTCCAATAGTGTTATTCGACACTTACAGTTTTACTAAGGGCTATTCTTTAAACTATTCCTTCATTTTAATAACCACTAGTATTATACATCATGTCTTACACACAAAACATTTTGGAACTTCTATCTTTTAAATTAATTCATGTTAGAAATCGTGTTTTAGAGCATTCAAGCTTAGCCCTTAAATCTTATTAAGTAATCATTCTTAACTTAACTGCTAGTTTTAACACTGTTCTTAAATTCATAAATTGTTAAATAAGATATCTTAAGGTTTGTCATTTTTGTCATTCACTAGTTTAGGCTGTTTCACATTAACATTCTATTATCATGACTTGAACCTATTGGTCGGATCCCCAGAGGATACATCTCTCGTTGTTTGAATAGTTATCTCGGTTGTTGGTCGTCTCCTTCAATGTGCCATAAGATTACGTCATCACTTTTCATAAGGACGGTTATTAGTCTACCCACACGAGAAGCTCTCTTACATCGCCTATAGCTTAACACAATCATGCTAGACTCTTTTAAAAGACTACACGACTAAACACTTAAGCCAACCCATTACAGCGTCACCAACGAGGGGCCACGCATGTTTCGACCTAAGGATTTGCATCCAAACCATACTTCTAAGACAAAAGAATGTGTTGCACTCGAATCAGTTGAGACGTATGCAACACTTCCATACGAGAAAGTAGTGATTGTCTAAGTGGCATAGTTTGTCTTCTTAAAACAATGCTACATAGACAACACAGATTCTAGCATATGCATTACAACAATTATGCAATGCACACAAGATCTTAATTTAAATCTTTTTGTCTTTGTTAAAGCTTTTAAAATCCTAAGGCTCTTTTGTTATCCCTATACTCCAATGCAAACTTAGACTTCTGCTTTTCCTAACAAACCTTAGAACTAACTGCTCTGATACCATTTACTGTGACGAGCCTTTTTTTTTTTTAAAAAAAAACATTTCATAAACATTAATCTCTTAAAATACAAATGGATCCTCACAATGGCACGACGATGTGTCGTAGAGCCAACATATGGTACATACCCCATAATATGTACCTGGTAAGTCAGAGTACGACATCTAACTACAATGCTGCGGAAAACATAAACCTAATAGCGGAATTCACATCTTAAACACCTATCATAAATTAATAACATCAAGAGCCATTTAACATCTATGTGTTTAAGTCTTTCCTCAATATAAATACATAACAGAATTGGCTTTATACAATAATAGGTGACAAAGGCGTCACAAGCCATAACAAAACCTATAAAACTGAGGACACCCATGGTCCCGCAATTACGACCATCGCGGCGAGCTTCGGTCATAATATCCCAAATGCACGTATACGACCCCATCAACTACGACCCGAGTACCTGCAGCCAAAGAGACATCATCTATACGGTTGTGGGGGTTTGCCACATCTGTATAGGTGAAATGATGAGTTCACCGCCTCAGTACATAATACTGAGACCTCAGTGATATTAAACTAACTAAGTTTTCGCAAAGAACCAACCTTTTCTTTTTAGTCTCGTGTACACTATAACAGCTACCAATTTATAAAATTTTGTTTGAAAAACCCCCATAGCTGATATAGCAAACACCGACTATGAGAAAACATTTAAAACATACTATGTAGTTGGACCCATACGTAGAAGTTCCATTGGCTTGGAAGCAACCACGTATAAACCCACCTACAATAATACTTTTATGTTGGTAGCTCAAATGCACATAGGTCTAACGTTATTAACTGTGATAACACTGTGCCTCAAGGCATTATAACTTCATGTCAAAGTAAATAGTTGTCCATGCGGTTACTAGAGTAAGACTCTAATATCCAAGCACTTCTGACTGATGTGCAACGACAATCCATCTACCTACTCCCAAGCCACACTGATATTGCAACCAATAGTGTCAAAACCAAGCACACTAAGCTTAAAACATGCCATCTCGCTCTTTAGTACAAGTTTACTATCATTTTCCGAACATGGTTAACACGGAATCCTAGGGCATTACAACTTCATGTCGAGCACGTAGTTGTCCATGCGGTTACTAGAGTAAAACTCGGGTATCCAAGCACTTCCTACTGACGTGCCACGACAATTCATATACCTACTCCTACGACACTGTATTACTCATACCGAACCATGACAATATTCTTGTTCATCCAAGCTCAATGTTTTAAAATTATGCAATTAGATGATAGCAGTATACATAAGCTCTTTTGCCATTAAAAACTCTTAGGCATACTAATACGTCTAGTATAAAAACTACGATATTCTATATCATGAAAACATAACACAATTTAAACAATGATATGCATGCTTATGATGGTCTTTTCATTCTTTGTGAGACTTTCCTTCCTTTCCATTCTTTGAGTCTTACTCTTCCTTTCATTCTTATGCTCATGCTCATGCTCATGCTTTATGCTTTACAATTCAAACTCTATACTCCTATTCTTTGCAAATCGTGCTTTCTTCAAATTCGCTAAACCAATCAACATGTAATTTCATCATTCTACTTTGCATAATTTAAATCTCAACCACAGCTCACATTAAAACACTCTAAATCAATTCAACACATTTCATTCATACCTCATTTCATAACATCATTGATATATTTGAACAAACTCTAAAGTATTCAAATCAAGCAAAATAGGTATATTCAACATACAGTTGGTTCGAATTTATAAAACAACATATATATTTTGCAATTCTATAATATGTAAAAATAACAGTTTTTCAATGAGTAAAATATCACCTGGATGCATTAGACTCTTGACTTGAACATCCCCTCAGATTCTAGTCACTTGGACTCTACATTGGAGAATCAAATGAAGTCTCCAATCCGGACACTATCTTGCAAATATTATAACGTTAGACTATGCTATGGGACTCATTCTATGACACTAAAACTACCCGCGTGCTCACACGTCGCATTACCCGTGTCTAAGTCTAGTTAAGTATCTTAAGCTACTACTAGGTTATCATTGGTTTTAGGTTCACATTTTATCTTGTTTATTAACTACACAATGCCCTTACTATTTTATTTGCCTACTTATCATTATTACGTCACATTACCGTTGTTAATCCTTTAACGGCTTGCTTATTAATTTATTAAGTTAACATATATATTTAACTCATGTATATGCATGTGTATATATACATATACACATTCAATGCTTAAGCCTAATCCGATGATACACTACGATACTTAGTGTACATGGATAGGTGAATTGGGTACTTAGTTACTATGTTATCATTATTAACTATTAAGCTTTATTTATCAAACTCTTTTTAAGCTAAACCTATTCTTATAACACACTTGGGTATTTCATCTTACATAGATAGACACATTAATCATCTAGTTACGTCACTAACTAAATCCGAAACCCATTCATGTGTTTCTATAAGCCTTCTAACCTTTACTTATTTCCTTAACCTACTTCTAATTAGGTAAATGTTCCAACCATTAACTCGTAGAGCCAAATGTTTAACACTTACCTATTTATCATATTGTCCTAGTGCCCTTATACATTAATCCTTCCTCATACTTTCTAAAATCCAAACCAATCACGCTCATAACATAGTCAAGTGATCAAACATCATTCAACCATTGTTCAAAATCACACCCAAGACACTATATCAACTCAGCCCACAAATTCCCTCAATTTAAATAACCCAATCAACTAAAATTTCTTCCAAAATCTCATAACTATTATCATTCTTACTACCAAAATTCCAACAATGTATGATTTGGCATTAGCCATCAACTAACATAAACAAAAACCACCGAAATCAAGATCCTAAGAGGAACAACAAATCCAACAATAACAAATTATCAATCCAAAATCCATATTTGAATCCCATCAAGAACACCCATTAAAATCACTCTCTCTATACATGGCTACTACAAGAGACTAACCAAACCATTCAACCATTTTCAATTAGCATTAACCCCTACAACACAAACCCAAACAATAATCCAACACAATTAAATTTAATCTCTAATGATAAAATATAAACCAACTTTATCACCCAATTTACAAGTCCTAAAACCAATTCAGATTTCCATCAAAATACCTATTAGAATCAATTTCCAATCAAACATTAACAACCTATTAATAGAGTATTAATCATAGGCTAACATATTCAAGAATCAAAACTCCAAGAGCACCCTAACTCAATCGATCCAGCCAACCTTGCCAAAAATCCAATAAAACCCTAGGTTTCATCTTAAACAAGACCCAAACATTCAACAGAAAATTAAGGAGCCAAAACACCACAAATACACACTGCCGTGACCCAAATTTGCCCATCCATAAACATTATCGAAAACTCAAAGACCCCAAGAGCAACCAATCGGTTTCCCCATGGAAACCCAACCAAAATTCCAACATCCCCCTAAGAACACCTCAACCGGATGCTACAAGGACTCAGATCAAACTCTCAAAGCAATTTAACCAAAAGATAATCCAATATGTAGAGAACCCACAAATTCGAACCCATTCAAAACCCCAACAACCCATATAATTTTCTAACTCTACGATCAATGGGTATAATGAAATTCACAAGAAAAAGCTAGAGATTTACCTTACAAAACTCCCATGGCCGGATCCCATGAAAATTGCCGAAGAAACTAGCTTAGCCCTCCGGAAATCAGCTCCCTCTGTCGCTCGGGTTCGGTTACACGGTCGGATCTCTCCCACAAAAGCTCTCTCCCTCTCTCAATCACTGCTCATCTCTCTCTCACGATATTTGTGTGCGTGTGATAGAAGAGAAAGGGAGAAAGGAACGGAAAGAAAGGAGAAGAAGAGAAGACGAAGGAGAGAAGGGGTGCCGGGCTTGTTGCGTGGAACATGGGGGGTGTGTCGGGCCATGCAGAACAGGGAGAGGGAAAACAGGGGAGGGGCTCGGGCCATTGCTATTCGTGACAGTGAGGGAGGAAGAGGAGAAGGAAAGAGAAAAGAAGAAGATAAGGGATCGGGGGAAGAGAAAAGAAAAAGAAGAAAAGGAAGTAAGAGGCGTGAGAGAGAAGAGGGGGGGGTTATAACCGGATGGGGGAGAAAAAAGAAAAGGAAAAGAATGGATAAGGTGGCCATGTGTCACATTGTGAGTGGTTGAGAGAGGATAATGTAATCTTCTCTTGATCAACCCAGTGGTGACATGTGGTAAGCTAGGATCTCCTTTTATCTAAAGCCTCCATCTATTATTAATTATAGTAGGACCCCACTTTATTTTATTTCTATCATTTGGTAATTAAAATTTAACCTCACATATATTCAAACAACATTTTACTAATGCGATTAATTATTTATTTCACTAGTTCATATTATTATTTGTTATTATTCTCTAAAGATCCATTAGAAATATTTTATTATTCTAATTCCATTATTCTATCTTAACTCATTTATACATTGATAATATAAATATTGTTACTTAAAACCTAATTATTAGTCCCATCTAATTAATAAATATAATTTATTAATTGTTGAATGTCCTATTTATTTTCTTGGTCTTTGCAAAACTAACCATCTTAGTAAACCGGATGGGGGAGAAAAAAGAAAAGGAAAAGAATGGATAAGGTGGCCATGTGTCACATTGTGAGTGGTTGAGAGAGGAAAATGTAATCTTCTCTTGATCAACCCAGTGGTGACATGTGGTAAGCTAGGATCTCCTTTTATCTAAAGCCTCCATCTATTATTAATTATAGTAGGACCCCACTTTATTTTATTTCTATCATTTGGAAATTAAAATTTAACCTCACATATATTCAAACAACGTTTTACTAATGCGATTAATTATTTATTTCACTAATTCATATTATTATTTGTTATTATTCTCTAAAGACCCATTAGAAATATTTTATTATTCTAATTCCATTATTCTATCTTAACTCATTTATACATTGATAATATAAATATTGTTACTTAAAACCTAATTATTGGTCCCATCTAATTAATAAATATAATTTATTAATTGTTGAATGTCCTATTTATTTTCTTGGTCTTTACAAAACTGACCATCTTAGTAAAAAAAAAAATCTCTCTCATTTAGAATTTCCAGAAGCTAAAAGTCAAATGACAAAAAAAAAAATGCCTTAGGGGAGCCTTGGATAATGCATATTTTTTATCGCATGAGAAAAGCAACTATCTAGCAAAGATGCAGCAGGAAAGCTCAGCACATATCAGATTTAGAATCTTAACCATATGAATATATGTTCTATCAAAGGACATAGAACTGTCAAAACAGATAAATATACATGAGATAGTTGAAAACCTGACCTCAGGGAGAGAGGTTTGACAGTACCAAGATAGAAAAGTAGCCGCTCAACGTACTTTTTCTATCATCCCTATTTAATACCTGTGGAATATCCTCGAGACAAATAAGATGGAATATAGGGATAGAAAAGATGGTTCCATAACAACATGCAAAATTTTCATAAGACGATATAAAAATGCTATGCAAGTGTACCTGTCATGCTCTAGGATTTAGGAACCAAAATCCTAGGACTAGGTAGGTCCGCTCCCCCTCGGGGATTAGGTGTCCTCTTCCTTATCCCGTCCTTCCTTCTTTAGCTGTAGTGTCAGATATCTGACTAGATCTTGCATGAAAGAACTGACGAAAGATGTTCCTTCATAGAAGATTTTCCTTTCTGCAGTCTTCTGTTCCTCCATATACAGCTTCTTGGGGACCCAAGTCTTTTTTACTTGAGTAGGCCTTTGCAGCTGCTGATGCCTTGGAACATGATTTATGGGTGGAGATCTATGATGCCTGGGTGGCTTAGGTGGAGGACACCTAGGTTTGATATGACTACTAACTCCACATTGGTGACACTTGGGAGTTTTAGGAGCCTGCCACTTTTTCTTCCTCTGAACTTGCCGATGTGGGCATTTAGGTATGATGTGCCTTGGCTCGCCACAATGATGGCATGTGGGAGGCTTTCTTCAGATAGAAATCTTGGCCAGAGGCTGAGGGATGACTAGTACTTCCCCATCCATAACAGTGTTTCCCTTATCCACGCTTGAGGGTGGAGACTCGGGAATAACCGGCTTCACAAAAATAGTCTAAGAGGTAGAAGGAATATCAAAAGTAGAAGGAGGAACAAACCCGAGTCAAGTCTTGTTGGTGGAGCACTTTTGAATGGAGAGCATGTGAATTAGCTTCTCGTCTAAGACTTTCTCTAGCTGTAACTGTGTCTCCAGAAGCCTCTTCTAAATCATTCATCTTTATTAGCATAGCGGTCTTCTTAGTCCTGATGCTGTTTAGCTCTAGTACCTGCTGCTTGTATTTCTCCCTCAGCTTTAAGAACTCTACATATTGAAGTTGATAGGCTGACTGCATATCTTCTTCTTCACTATTCTCAGAGTAGTAAGATTGAGAATCCTTATTTTCTTCATGTGGGGCCATGAAGGCCAGAAATTTTTCTTCCTCAGGAGTTTCTTCTTCCTTCTCAAACTCATCGTTAAGAGTAGCATTAAAAGCATTCCCTTTTAGTTTCTTCAGATTTGCACATTCAGTTCTGTTATGCCCGAAGCCTAAACATTTGAAGCATTGGGGACCCCTCGGAACTTTCTTCTCTGCTTCTTCTAACTCAACTGTGTGGGGAGCCTTTCTTAGTTTGTCAGAGAACTTCTTCTTGAATTTATTATTTTTCATGAACCGCTCGAAGTTCTTGGCTAACATTGTCACTGCATCTTCATCAATGTCATAGTTTTCGTCAGATGAGACTCTGGATTTCTTCTCGGATGCCTTAGATGCCTTGAGGGAAATAGTCTTTGCCTTTTTGACTGGAGGTAAGGAGTATTCATATGTCTGAAGAGATCCTACCAGCTCTTCAATCTTCATCTCTTCCAGATCTTTGCTTTCTTTTATAGTTGTCACCTTAATCCTGAAACGCTCAGGCAAAGATCTTAGTATCTTTCGGATGAGTTTTACATCCGAGATTTGCTTCCCTAAATTCACCATCGAGTTTCCTAGGTCGCTAATCTTAGTGTAAAACTCTCCGAAGGTCTCTTCTTCTAGCATCTTAATTTCTTCAAATTTAGAAATCAACATTTGAAGCTTGACAGATTTTACCAGTTTTGTGCCTTCATATGTTGTTTCTAGAATTTGCCATGCATCTTTAGCAACTTCATAATTTGAAATTCTTGGGAATTCAGATGGTGAAAGTGCTTGACATAGTGCATGGAGGGCTTTATCATTGGAGAGTCGCGCGCTTGTTTGAGTAATAGTAATTTTTTCTGTTTCTTTTCGTTTAATCCAACCAGTTTCAACAATTTTCCAGACGTCAATTGATTTGAAAAAGAAGCGCATGTGTGCTTTCTAATAGCCATAGTTCGTCCCATCAAAGGGCGGAACTGAATTAAGATTTTGAGACATTATAAAAATAAAGAAAATAGAAGTCAAGAGATTACACTCAAGAAAAAATCTAAAAAAAAGTGTACCAAGCTCTGATACCAATTGAAAATAAATATTGACTTCTAACAACCAAGTGTGTGTTTGTGTGCAACAAAATATCTTAATTGCCAAATATAAAGAAGACAAGATATTTGTTAACGAAGTGGAAACTCTGTGAAGAGAAAAACCACTGTGGGGCAGCCAAACCAAGGATATCCACTATACCAAAAACAAAGCTAGTTACAAGACACTCGTACTCACATATCCTTATGCAGTAGTCATACCTTTAACTCTGACACGAAGTCCATCATGAACGCTTCCCAACCAAGTCTCCTACTTGAAGGGGTCTTCAATGGATTCATTTACCTTAGGGCCGATCCCTTAGATAGACTTCACACGAACTATTGAGCACACACCAGCAACGGCTTGAGAGCTAGCGGATCTTCGATTCTCCCTAAACACCCTCTCTAAGCACTATGGAATTCGATACATAATTCATACAATTTACAAGCCTAGGGCCATCTATTTACAGGCTTACAGAAAACCTAAATCTGCTGAAATTCAAACTCTGGCTGTCAAGAGTCCAGATGGAAGATAGCCATGTCTGGACAGTCTTCTACAACCGCCTTTCAAAAATAGCACAATTCTTTCCTTATTAGGTCCATGTTCGGATGGCTTGGCCGAGCGTCCTAACGGTCTTCGCTATAACTCCTTTCTGGGTTTGAAAGGAACACTGGAATATTCTAAAATGTTGGACAACGTCCGGACTTGTTGCCACGTCGTCCGGACCACTTGCAAAGACTTCCTTAACAATGTCAACTTCTGAAATCCAACTCAGTGTAGAATAATGATTGACCTAGCATCTGGACGTCTTCAATGTAATCTGCTAGACACTGGGGGGCGTCTGGACGCCGACAAAGGCTCATCCGAACGGTTGCACAGGAACCGGTTGATTTGGCTTGGAATTTGCAAGGAATTTTCATGGACATCTTCTAGAAGCTTGTGATTAGTCACATGTTTTGAAATGAACACTGTCCGAATAAATGAAGACTCTGAATAAGAATCAATCATCCTGTTAATTTGTAACTATTACATAAAGTGTTTTTGTCATCCCGAATGTAGCCAACATAAAAAATTTAACAGATGCAGAGCATGATGCAGTGGATGAATCATTAGATGAAGTCCTGTCAACAACAACCCATAGGAAGGCAGGCTTGGGTCAGAAAGAAGGAAGACATTCACCTCTTGAGGGGGAATGGACTCACCTAGTTGGTGAAGGTATTCATGCTTAGGATTTGGTTCCTAATCCTAAGGCATCAAGTTTGATTGCATTGCTTATTCTTCTACTGTTGTACCTTGTGTTGCTCTACAATTAGGAACCACTATTATTTGCCCCCTATTTCACTTGAGCAAATATTGCAGGTATTATCTGGGGAAGACAGAAAAAGCATGTTGGGCGACTGTTTTTTTTTTCTGTATTAGCAACTTTGATCATTCACAGGTTTGATCTTGCCTTGCATGCTCATTTTATGATATTGTTTCCATATAGCATGTTGTTTTCTTTAAAATAATAAAAATAAAAATTTGGGGAAGAAAATGCAGGGAATTTTATTTTTTTCTTTTCTTGGCATGTCAGATATTGCTTGTATTTTTATCTGATATCTCAGTTCATTGTGTGTTAATTGACTTTGCTTAGATTTGATTGAGAGTTTATGACTTTATATCTGCCAAGTTTTTCCTCTGTATGTAAAAGCTAGATAATTACTTTCCTCATGCGATGAAAATGTGCACTATCCAAGTCCCCTAAGGTACATTTTTTTTCTCTCTCTGACTTCTTACTTCTGGAAATTCTAAATAAGAGAGACATCTTTGATAAGATGGTCAAATTGACCAACATGCTAGTTGAACCTAGAGCCTAAAAATTCTAGTATTTTTTCTAGGTTGTAGCACAAATAAGAACCAAGCAGTGATTCTTCTAAATTCTGTGTTATATGCTTATATTCACTGCTTCTGTGCTGAATTAGCTTTATATCTTTTCCTTCATGGTGCAAGTAAAATTTTGTCTTGTCCTTTATGGTACAAGTAAAACATTTAGGTGCTGCATCTTAAAGGGAGTGTATCAGATGAGGGTTGCTAGGCCCTAGTAAATAATAAGGTTTGACTTTTGACTAATCTTTCATTGATTTTCTCTCTTATCTAGAAAATCTGGTTGCTTTTTGTCATATCAGTGAACTTCATACCTTATTGAGAAAGTCTTTAAACACACACACACACGCATTGTATGAGATGAGTAATTTATTTAAATATTCTGTCTATAGGAAAATTTTGTGCTGATTGAAATATGAACTCTCTTTTATATCTTTGCATAGTTTTGAGATGTTATTTGACTGTTTTATTAGTTGATTATACATGCGTGTTCTGAAGCTGACATTAGGAAAAATATTTTTTTTTTTGCAATTTTTCCTTCAGTTTCTGTTTTTTAGTGTGAAGCGTCCGGACGGTCTCTCCTTGCGTCCGAACACACACGACATGTCGCATGCTTATGTAGCAACGTGCGTCCAGACGGGTTAGTGAGCCGTCCGGCCGGGGACCCCACAGTTATAGGTCGAGTTTCTACCCTAGTCGCCGCCGCATCTCACTTTTGTCCCCACATGTTTTTGTTTCATACTTTTTGTCTTCTAGTGCATTTTTCTCGTGGTTTTCACAAAATCTCAAGTTATCTTGTCCTCTTGTGCATTTTTCTCCTCTCTCCAGGTATTTTTTATTATTTTATATTCTTATTTAGTGGTTTGTTAACTGTTAGAATATTGAATCTTTTGTGGAATGTTTTTGAGAATAGGAATTGCATTTTTGTGATATCTAGTGTGTTGGGAACATATGTTTTGGCATTATTTTGGATTGTATTGTGATATTGGCTGGTTGTGTTTCTTTGGAAAGTCCATTTTACTGTCGTTATAATGCCGAATTTTCTTTTGGAACTAACAAGATCTTAACCTATTTTAGATTATTTTTGGCAAATCTTGTTAGTTATTTTTGCAGAATCATGTCTACTGGCAGTCCACAACGTCGAGTCCGACAGAGGACAAAAGGAGATTTCGCAGCCCTGAGAGCCAAAATTATGGACAGAACTGTCATTGCCGAACGAAACGTTGTTCGTGCAGATATAATGGTGGCTCCTCTAGATAGCATCCACGATATCATCCAGACCTACCACTTGGGATATCTTCAAAATTGCGCCTATGTTGTGCTCACTAGGCTTGTCAGGCTATTTTATACTAATCTCCAGGTTTTTCAAGATGATGACCACGGGTTGGTTCTTTAGTCCTCTGTGGATGGGCATATTATCACTGTTGATCCTCAGATCATCAGTCAGGTCATCGGGGTGCCTGTGCTCCAGCTTCCTACCAGCCCATATAATGCGGTAGTCTTACCTTCTTCTCTGGATGATCTCAGAAAATTTTTCTAGGTTGTTCCTCAAGATGAGGAGCGTGCCACTACCATCAGGATCAGTGCCCTGTCTGCTCCGCACCGCATGCTATCCAAGATCATCCTGCACAATATATGGCCCGTTATTAGGCGCAGTGACCTCATTCTGAAGAAGGCACAGTTTTTCTATGTTGTTTGCTTGCGCTTGCCCTTTTGTCTGTGCAAGCATATTTTGGGAGTTATCCTGGAGGCCCGCGATGAGGGCAATACCGGTCTTCCCTTTGGCTGCCTACTCACTTAGATCATTTTGCAACCAGGCATCAATGTCACTGGCGAGCACAAAATGAAGATTTAGAATCCCATCAGCAAACAGACTATGATGAAGTCTAATGCCCAGCTGAGACGAGATGATCAGGATGATGATCCACAGCGTCCTCATATTCATGTAGCAGCACCTGATGTGGCATCCTCTTCTCAGATTGCTCCTCCACCTCCACAGCAGGATGCCGGCTATGCTTAGATATTGGAGGCTTTGGCTGCACTTCAGAGCAGTATGAGCTAGCTGCTCCTGCTCCTCAGAGCAGGATGCCTGCGCCCCTGCGCCTCACCACTCCTTTTCTTCTATTTTTTTTTCGTTTTGTTTTATATATATATATAATTACTTATTTTCTCTTATATTTTCTTTTGTTTTATTTTTCTATTTCCTTATTTAAATTCTTTAATTTTTTTTTTTTTTGTAATTTCTTTTCTTTGGACCTAAAATATTCTCTTTCATTTTAAAGACGCTAATTTAACTTAAATTAATAATTTACCCAAATTTCGTGTTTTAGTTATTACAAAATGTCTTGGACATTACAATTGTAGTTACTTGTGTGTGGTTGTCAATCACACAATAAAATTGTCTAGAAAGTACCATCATTAAAAATAAATGTAACCCATCTTCGAGTAGCACGGATCGTCTACCTAAGGTAGGGTGTAATACAATCTATCTACCCTAAGCATGGATTATCAAATTTATTAACTTAGTTTCACTTAAACAATGATTAAGTGTTGCTCATCTTAGGATTAGTACAAATCATCTACCTAAATTACAATAATCTAAGGTGTAGCATGACTTGTCTATCTTAGGCATGAACTATCAAAACCTCTTGTTGCATGTTCAAATAATACAATTGCATAACCATTACATTTATCATCTTTTGAACAATGAATATAATTTGATCACAATCAAGATAAGTCACTTTCTAAGACAAGACATATAAGAAATTCACCAAGATTGTATTTAACATTAAAACCAATTACAAAATTGCAATCCTCGTAATTATACAATCATCAATGCCCAAAATAAAAATTTCAAAGAAAAAACACAATTAAGCCATCAATACATGAATAGAGTTTATCAAAACTCTAAGAAGAAATTAGCCACCCATGGAGGTCCTTTAATCCATTGGAGTTGAAGCATCGTTCCCCATTTAGCTGTCCACGATCAAAATGTAGAGAAAATAAAAACTGGACACTCTCCCTTTCTTTTAAGTTCACTTTGTGTTTCTCTTTTAAAAACTAAACTAAAGACCTACTCCTATAAACTAACTAACTAAGCTGAGAGAGGTCCAAATGGACGTGGGGTGCCTTTTTATAGAGGTGAGCTTTACTTTATGGGAAGGAAAAGCATCTCCAAAGGTGCAGTAAACGTGCATCTCCAAGGGTTTAACAATTGCAAATTAAAGAGCTTAAATGTGAAACATTCAAGACCTATCACTTTGCTGACATGTTCTTAATTATTTCTCACTATATATATATTACTTTTGAAAAATAAAAGACTCCTTATTTACCGTGTGTGTGTGATCAATGTGTAACAAAATATATAAAATGAGGAATTTAAATAAGACAGAGCTAGTAACAAAGCAGTAACACTCACATACCCCGATGCAGCGATCGTAACTTTCACTCTGACGTGTACCTATACACGAACGCTTCCCAACCAAGTATCCTACCTGAAGGGGTCTTCAATGGATTCCTTTAGCTTAGGGCTCCTCCCTAACCTAGACTTTACACAATTAAGAACCACACACCGGGCAACTCTTAGAGAGCTAGCAGATTTTCACTATTTCTACCTAAACACCCTCTGTAAACTCAAGAGAATTCAATACCGAATTTTGTAAATAATACATGCCTAGAGACCTCTATTTATAGGCTTTAGAAAACCTAGTTCATCATTGGTTCAGAGTTCTTTGGACGGCGTGCGAACGGAGGCATAAAGCGTCTGGACGGTGAACTGTGCAACCGCATTTCCATAACACGCTTCAAGCTCTCTATATTAAGGCTGCGTCTGGACAGTGTTGCCCTAGCGTTCGGATGGTTGCAAGCTGTCTTCCCTATCCATGTTTGTAAAGGAGATCTGAATACTTCTCAAACTCTGACTGGCGTCTGAACAATGTTGCCCTTTCGTCCGGATGGATGCATGCTAAAATGCTGAGCTGTTCAGAAACTTCTTGACACAGATGGACGTTCGGACGTATCACTGAACCGTTTGGACGGAAGCAAGTGATCTGACTTTTGCTGAGTTGGAAACTGCAAAGAATCTTCCTGGAACTCTGAAATTGCCTTCTTAAAGCTTGTGACACTGAAACTTGTCATATTAAGGTCTTTTTCCGTATTAGAGAAATAAACTCTATATACTTGAAGATTCTGAAATAATACAGCATCCCTGTGAAAACAGCAATATTACATGATAGTGATTTTGTCAACAAAATGTTGCCAGTTTCAACTAGCGAGTTGGTCAATTTGACCATCTTAGCAAAAAAAATCTTTCTCAGCAGAATTTTTAGAAGCTAAAAATCAAAGAGTAAAAGAAATGTACCTTAGTGAAGCTTTGGATAGTATGCAATTGTTCATTGCATGAGAAAAATAACTATTTAGCATTAAGATGCAATAGGAAAACTTAGCACATATCAGACATAAACTCTTAATCATATATAAGCATATTCAATCAATGCACAATGAGCTGAGATATCAGGCAAAAAGACGTGAAATATCTGTAAAGCTATCAAAAAAAAAAAATCTGCATCTTCCCCCCCCTCCCTCCCCCCCCTTTTTATTATGTTGAAAAAAAGAATAAGACAGAAAAATAATAAAAATATGCTATGAGTAAAAGAGACAATATCTAGTCCTAGCATGTGAGGTAAGATCAAACCTGTCCTCAGGGAGAGAGGTTTAGAAATACCAAGACAAAAAAGTAGCTAGAGACATTTTCTCAAGACTGATAAGCGTCGAATGTTGCACATTCAAGCCCCTTAACTTATATATGTTAATTCCTTAGCATTGTTATTTGTTTGATTTTGTGTTGTTTTATTATTTTCAGGTTTTAAATAAAGATACAATTAATTCCATTGATTTTGGGCCTAAAGCACACTTTGAGAAGACCTAGAAGATATGTTTAAGCTTAACCAATCATAATAGAATACCTATATGATGTGGTTAAGTTTAATCAAATCAAGTGAAGGATTAAATCGGAATTTCTCCACTAAGAGTCAAAATCGGATTGGATTCAAATTTGGATTCTGCACGTGTCTCAGTATTTGGATCTTAAATTTTGAGTCAGATATCGGATTGCAATGAAATTGGTGGAGTTGGAAAGCTAATAAAAAATACAACAAATATGCAGAAATAGCTTTTCCCTAATTCAAACATTTACTATGTCAAAATCGCCCCGAAATAAAGGACCGCAATTCTGGCCGAATTTGGAATCCTTTTCCTACTTGGATTGAAGTTTCGATCTCCTACTTGGACAAGAAGACTCAAGAGCGATTTTTCTGGAATTTCAAGGGCTTCTAGGACTTGTGTGCTCCCTATAAATAGACCCCTAAGCTTCAAGATGAGGTGTGCTTGGTGCTTAGGATTGTGCTTAGATTTAGACAGAAAATTCTTCTCGGAGGCCTGACAAGTTGAAGAGGAGAAGAACATGGCAGGAGGCCATCCCAGTACTACGATGAGCGGCTAAATTCCTAATAGGGTGTTGATGTAGCCATTTCCAAGTAACAATGGTTTAATTGTATTTTAGTTTGAGATTTTCTCTATGCATGATGGTTGTATAACTGTGAGAATTGATTTTAATGTTTATATTCAATCATTATAAATTTCTTATCTTGTCTTAGAAAGTCTTTTATATTGATTGAACTAAATCCTTCATATTTTCTGTGATTATGTGAATGATTGATATACAACGGTTTTAATTGATATATGATCAAGAGGATTAGATAGACTATGCCTAGGGAAAACGGATTGTACTACACCCTAGTTTAGTGTAATTTAGGTATATAGTCTGTGCCAACTGAAGATGGGTTATACTATTTCATTGATTGTGTGTATATCCTATTAAAGACGTAGGTAGTCCATGCCTAGGGAAGACGGGTCGTACCGCATCTTAATGGTTAGGTGGACGGTCCGTGCCAACCGAAGATGGATTATACTTATTCTTTAGAGGTAATTTCTTGACTACTCGAGTAAGACGAGTCTTATATCATGCATAGTATGAATTTTCCTTGTTAATTTATTATTGACCATTGTTATGCGGTGAGTGGTGAAATCAATCCCCTATTCTTTATCTCATCCCTACTATCTTTAAATTTATGTCTTTTACTTTTATGCATTTATTTTTAGAAAACAAAAACCAAATCAAACATATTTTTAATTAAGTTATATTTAATCTCAAAAAGCTTGATAACAACACATACGCAGTCCTTGAGGTTCGACACCCTCTCTATAGCCTTATCCTACAAGGATTCGTCCTATTGCGAGTAGTTATTTATTATTGATATATTTTGGTAAACAAAAGACCACATCAATTTTTGGCGCCGTTGCTGGGGACTGCAAACGGTTATGTTATTAAGTTTTAAAAATTGAATTTAACTTGATACTTTTCTGTTTTTATTTTTATTTTTATTTTTTAATTTTGGTTTCTTTATTTTTATTTTTTGTTTTCAATCTTTGTTTTTATTTATTTATTTATTTATTTATTTTTTTTGTCAATTTAGTTCATGTGGGGAGGTATTCCAACACCCCATGGACCATGTTCATATTGCTATAGTCCTTATCACCATGTTAAAGATTGTCCTACTGCAGGACAATTTTCTAACTATTCTTATGAGCATATGAACACACAGTTGTCTAGACCGAGGAATGAGCCGTACTGTGATTCCTATAACCCGAGATGGAGCAACCAGTCTAATATCTCGTGGCAAGTTCAAGCTACTGAAAGTTATGCTCCACAATTTCATGAACTGTACCATCAAA
Source organism: Alnus glutinosa (assembly GCF_958979055.1). Taxonomy (NCBI): domain Eukaryota; kingdom Viridiplantae; phylum Streptophyta; class Magnoliopsida; order Fagales; family Betulaceae; genus Alnus; species Alnus glutinosa. The sequence continues at coordinate 10,358,535 of NC_084890.1, forward strand.
CATATCCACAGTTCAATGATCAAGTGACCTATCCACCATCTAACTTCCATCCTCCCCACCAGCAATGGCAATCATCTCCATATTGTGCTAAGTTTGAGGATAACTGGCAACCTTCTTCTCAGGCCACAACACCGCCTCGGTTTGATTCGGATTTTCGAGATCAGCTGTTGAAATTTATGAACAAGATGGATCAGATAGTGACCTCTGTCAGTCAGACATGGAACTCTCGCTCTGAATCCATTGCTAAGATAGATGCTGACGAAGAGGAGCCATCTCCCATCTACTGGCCTCCACAACAGCAGTCTCAAGCTACACCATCTACTCAGTCAGATTCTGACGTTCAAGTTCAAATGTTGAAACTTATGGGTGAGATCAATCAGAATTTGAAATCTCGGGGTCAGACATTGAACTCTCACTTCCAAGCCATTGCCAAGTTAGAGCTTCAGATGGAGCAGATGGCAAAGCAAATAGAAGAAGAAGAGTTTCAAAGATAATCAGAGGCTGATCTTGATAGATACTATGTGATGGATGAGAGTACTTCTTATCATGAGCAAACCATCACCACAATGAATAATGGAGAAGTGGTCAAAATTCAAGGGGAAGAGAAGAAGGAGGAGCAGATTAAGGCCCCACAAGCTCTACATCGGGCAAAAGGCGAGAAAGTGAGCACTGAGGCTCATATATCATCCACTCTTATTCTCGATAGGCCATATGAACCCCGAGCCCCTATTGCTTGTGATTTACCAAGAGGTCAGGAGAGTAGTTTGTTGGGGATATTAGAAGAGCAAAAAGAGACCATCAAGGTAGAAAACTTCCTTGTGTATTCTCCTCATTCTATTCCAGTCCATGATTTCCTTCCGGATGAGAAACTACTTAAGAATACTCAAAGGGATCTACCTCGATATGCGGGCATTTGGAATTACCATTTTGTAGGTAAACTTTATCCTCTCTGGTCCAAGAGAAGAAAAGATTGGTGCTTCAAATTTAAACTTAAGGGTCAAAGAACACTGAGCGCATCAAGGATGTGGATTCCGTTGGCTTGGCGGATCCCACATATTTTGACTAAATGAGTCAAGTTCATTGGTTTGAGCACAGACCCTGTACGCTCGAGTCCTCTATCAAGCCACGGTACACGATCTCCGTCCAGGTTTATCTTCTCCATTGTTGCTTCATTCTTAGTTTATATTTTTACAACAATGTGTTGCACTTTACTAGTATTTGGTTGGAGTATCACTATCTTTTTTAAGACATGTGTTTTTGCAATCAAGTTTGGGGGTATGATATGCCCCGCATCTGCTCATTCAGGTATTCCTATCCTCTTATTGTTATGTTCAGTTTTATACACACATTAGTGACAATGTGTGATTCAAGTTTGGGGATATGGAAGAATGAAACACTATCCAATATTTTGCTATGCTATTCTTGAGCATGACGTTGATTTTGAATTCTGATTCGTATTTCATTGGTGAGCTTAACATGATGAACACATGATCACTTGACTATGGAATTAAGAAGTTTTGTTAATTTCTTTGGCAGCATGAGATATTACTTGTTTCAATTTGATTCTCACAAGCACACTAGCACGTAGTCTGTGGGGTATGAAATTTGAAATCAGTTATGCCTGTTATCAATATCTTGGATGCAACTGAGTAACTTATTAGAGGAATAACCTCGGTATAAAGAAAAAATAAAAATAAAAAAATAAAAAAAAAATAAAAAAAAAGAAAGAAAGAAAGAAATAATAAAAGAAAGAAAGAAATAATAATAATATTGATCACTTTGAGCTTTTCACTGAGTAACCGGATCTCTTGCCTCATTAAGCATTGAGTGCTCGCGTCAAAAAGTGGAAGTTTTCTTTGATTGATAAAATGGCTAAGTTTGGCTTCGTAGCCTTTTTGACTTGAGTTAGTAAGTCTTTAGGGTGTTTTACACCTAATGCCCTAAAACCATCTGGTTTGGGAGTCATTGATCTAACACTCGTTACATGGGTCAATTAGAAAGCTTAAGGGAGCTAAGCATTGCACAGCCTGCATATATATTATAATAATAATAATAAATATATATGCCTTGGTTGTTTTATCTAATGGGGAGTCTAGCGAATTTTGAGTGTTGAACCATTCATGATTGAGATTAGTTTTGAAACCTCATGACTATATGTTAAATTCACTTTACACTAATTGAATCTTGTGATATCTCATAATGCCATGTTAGTAGCTTAATTTTTAATTCCTTGAAATTGTGAAGATGGAGTTTATTTTCTTAAACTTGCCAATGAATGAGAACCATTATTTTTATGATACTACATTCTTGGGGATAACATGGTAGGAACAATGTTTGTGGGTATCATTACTGGCAAACCCTCACGAGACTTCACTCGTCCACTAGGGAGTCCTACAGGTTTAAAGGCTTATTGCATGTACTAAATGCAATCGTACATCCCACGAAAGAATGATTTATCTTGTTGTTTTTCAATTTTATTTCATGTATTGTATTGCTAAGGGACTAGCAATATGTATGTTTGGGGGTGTGATAAGCGTCGAATGTTACACATTCAAGCCCCTTAACTTATATATATTAATTCCTTAGCATTGTTATTTGTTTGATTTTGTGTTGTTTTATTATTTTCAGGTTTTAAATAAAGATACAATTAATTCCATTGATTTTGGGCTTAAAGTACACTTTGAGAAGACCTAGAAGATATGTTTAAGCTTAACCAATCATAATAGAATACCTATATGATGTGGTTAAGTTTAATCAAATCAAGTGAAGGATTAAATCGGAATTTCTCCACTAAGAGTCAAAATCGGATTGGATTCAAATTTGGATTCTGCACATGTCTCAGTATTTGGATCATAAATTTTGAGTCAGATATCGGATTGCAATGAAATTGGTGGAGTTGGAAAGCTAATAAAAAATACAACAAATATGACAGAAATAGCTTTTCCCTAATTCGAAAATTTACTATGTCAAAATCGCCGCGAAATAAAGGACCGCAATTCTGGCCGAATTTGGAATCCTTTTCCTACTTGGATTGAAGTTTCAATCTCTTACTTGGACAAGAAGACTCAAGCGATTTTTCTGGAATTCCAAGGGCTTCTAGGACTTGTGTGCTCCCTATAAATAGACCCCTAAGCTTCAAGATGAGGTGTGCTTAGTGCTTGGGCTTGTGCTTAGATTTAGACAGAAAATTCTTCTCGGAGGCCTGACAAGTTGAAGAGGAGAAGAACATGGCAGGAGGCCATCCCAGCACTACGATGAGCGGCTAAATTCCTAATAGGGTGTTGATGTAGCCATTTCCAGGTAACAATGGTTTAGTTTGGGATTTTCTCTATGGATGATGGTTGTATAACTGTGAGAATTGATTTTAATGTTTATATTCAATCATTATGAAATTCTTATCTTGTCTTAGAAAGTCTTTTATATTGATTGAATTCAATCCTTCATATTTTCTGTAATTATGTGAATGATTGACATACAACGGTTTTAATTGATATATGATCAAGAGGATTAGATAGACCATGCCTAGGGGAGACGGATTGTACTACACCCTAGTTTAGTGTAATTTAGGTAGACAGACTGTGCCAACCGAAGATGAGTTATACTATTCCATTGATTATGTGTATATCCTATTAAAGACGTAGGTAGTCCATGCCTAGGGAAGATGGGTCGTACCGCATCTTAGTGGTTAGGTGGACGGTCTGTGCCAACCGAAGATGGATTATACTTATTCTTTAGAGGTAATTTCTTGACTACTCGAGTAAGACGAGTCTTATATCATGCATAGTATGAATTTTCCTTATTAATTTATGATTGACCATTGTTATGCGGTGAGTGGTGAAATCAATCCCCTATTCTTTATCTCGTCCCTACTATCTTTAAATTTATGTCTTTTACTTTTATGCATTTATTTTTAGAAAACAAAAACCAAATCAAACATATTTTTAATTAAGTTATATTTAATCTCAAAAAGCTTGATAACAACACATACGCAGTCCTTGAAGTTCGACACCCTCTCTATAGCCTTATCCTACAAGGATTTGTCCTATTGCGAGTAGTTATTTATTATTGATATATTTTGGTAAACAAAAGACCACATCAAAGACAACAAGAGAAAATATGCGGATAGAAAATATATGGTTCCACAAACAGAATGCAAAGCATAAACTAGTTATGGCAATATAAACAATGCAATGCAACCATACTTGACATGCACTAAGATTTATGAACCAAAATCCTAGACATGGTGAGACTGCAGCTTTATTAGGTAAGTCCACTCCCCCTTAAGGAGCAAATGGTCTCATCCTTCCTTACCAATACCTTATTTACCTGAGAGGCAGGGTTGTAAGCCATGTCCAAATTGTTCAATCTGACTAGGAAACTTTCTATCATGTTGACAAGCCCTTCATAGATCTAATTCTTCTTGGGCTTAGGAGGCTTCACTCTAAAGCATTTGGTCTTGATGTGGCCATACTTACCACAGTGACGGCATGAGGGGGAACCCTTTTGAGGATATTGCCATTTTTGTTGAAAAGCATGATAAGGCATGTAAGGTTTAGAGCTAGACTTACCTGCCTTTGGCTCTTGTTTCTTGATTCGAGGCTTCTGATGCCGGATCTGATGATAGTGTGGCCTAATGCGTCCTGTGACACCACAATGATGGCAGGTAAGCTGACTTTGTTTGTTGAAATACTTCTTGACAGGCTTTGCAATTTTAAGGTTAGCATTCTTACACAAAACAAAACTCTTACCTTCTTGAGATAAATGTCTCCTATGAGGTCTGTGAGATTTCAACAAATAACAATTTGGTCTAATATGACCAATCTTCCCACAAATGACAAATAGAAACAAACTTACCTTGTGTACCTGATTCCTTGGATTTAGACTTCACACAGTCAATTAAGCAAGAATTTTTATAATTATCTAAACAAGCTGTATCTACTATCACAAGCTTAATAACTATAGAATCTAGTTGTGAAGTAGAAGTACTCAAATTAGGCTGGTTAGAAATATCTGTATGAATACAAAGCATGCTTTTTAAATTATCACTAGAGAATTTTTTTCAAGAGATTTTCAGATTCTTTTAATTTATTCTCAAGTGTATCAATAGTGTTAAACAACATGGTATTCCCAGATTTCAAAGAGTCAATCAAAGCATGTGATTTAGACAATTTAATGATTAAAGACTCTTTTTTTTTGCTTAACCTTTTTGAGCTCTTTATTAGAATTTTTACTCAATTTAAGAAAAACCTCAAGAAACTCATTATCAGAATTCTCTTCAGATAGCTGAGAAGAATTCATGATAAAATGTGTCAACAAAAATATGGATCACACTCAGGAAATTAATCCAAACATGAGCGTACCCGCTCTGATACCAATTGAAAAATAAGACTCCTTATTTACTGAGTCTGTGTGATCAATGTGTAACAAAATATCTAAAATGCGGAATTTAAATAAGACAAATATTTTGTTAAAGAAGTGAAAACTCAATTAAGAGAAAAACCACTTCAGGGCAGCCAAATCCAAGAATTCCATTATTCAGAAAACAAAGTTAGTAACAATGCAGTAACACTCACATACCCCGATGCAGCGATCATACCTTGCACTCTGACGTGTACCTATACACGAACGCTTCCCAACCAGGTCTCCTACCTTAAGTGGTCTTCAATGGATTTGTTTAGCTTAGGGCTCCTCCCTGAAGGGGTCTTCAATGGATTCCTTTAACTTAGGGCTCCTCCCTAAGTTAGACTTTACAAGATCAAGAATCACATAGCGGGCAACTCTTAAAGAGCTAGTAGACTTTCACTATTTTTACCTAAACACCCTCTCTAAGCTCAAGAGAATTCAATACTGAATTCTGTAAATAATACATACCTAGAGACCTCTATTTATAGGCTTTAGAAAACCTAATTCATCACTGATTCAGAATTTTCTCTGGGCGGCGTCTGGACGGCGGCATAGAGCGTCCGGAAGGTGAACTGTGCAACCGCCTTTCCATAACGCGCTTCACGCTCTCCATATTAAGGTCGTGTCCGGACGATGTTGCCCTAGCGTTCGGACGGTTACAAGCTGTCTTCCCAATCCATGTTTGTAAAGGAAATCTGAATACTTCTTGAACTCTAACTGCCGTCCAAATGGTGTTTCCTTTTCATCCGGACGGATGCATGTTGAAACGCTGAGCTGTTTAGAAATTTCTCGACACAGATGGGTGTCCGGACGCATCACTGGATCGTCCGGACAGAAGTAAAGGATCCGAATTTTGCTTAGTTGAAAACTGCATAGAATCTTCTTGAAACTCTGAAATTGCCTTATTGAAGCTTGTGACACTGAAACTTGTCATATTAAGGCATTTTTCGTATTAGAGAAATAAACACTAAATACTTGAAGATTCTAAAATAATACAGCATCTTTGTGAAAACAACAACATTACATGATAGTGATTTTGTCAACAAAATGTAGCCAATAAAACTAACAATTTTTATTGTATGGACTAACGAACGGGAATACCCACTGGACTGACAAATCCAGAAATCCTAACAATTGGCATGTCATTCATTTATTTTCTCTAATTCACGCTTTATAAAAGTCTTCAAATAAGGATAAATTCTTTCTTGACCACAAAAATTAAAATTGTTATCCAACATGCTAAAACCGACATTCAAATTATATTAATAGGGGAATTTGATAGAAAATTTTCAATCCCAAAAAAATCAACATAACTAATTTCATTATTGCTCAACTGGAACCCTTCATTATGCGAACTTTCATCAAACACATGGTAGTAATTATTTTCTTCAATAAATTTGATTGTATCAACCACAAAAGTTACCTCTTTCAATAAATCTTTTTCGTCAGGATAGATGTCATAAATTGGTAAAGAGACCCCCAATCTACAAAAAAATTTCTTCAACAAATTCATCTCCCTCCTTCACATGAGATGTGCTTGAGACTAGCTAACAACAGTCAAGGCAATGAGAGGCATAAAATTCTGAAAGCTCAACACTAAATCCTATGTCTCCATACTGCTTATCCTGAACACGTTGTTTCCGAATCAGAGCATGATTGTGATACGGGTTCTCGAAATTTGATTCTAAATCGCGACGGTCAATATTGCAATGCATCTCCATGTTTTGCGTCGCTAGACACGGGGTTAACTCCACAACCTGTTTCTGCAAGTCTTCAATCATCACATCTTGTACACTAGATTTATGGTAGGAGATTACCTCATTTGGAACCTATCAACTCCAACCACAACCATCAGTCATGAAAACTGATGAAAAATTACCCCAATGAGACACTAAGCTCTGTTGCCAATTAACGCGGGGAAGAAATAAGATTATTCTGACAACGTCTGATAGCAACAGATTTAATAATTGAATACTGGAAATGAATCTCAGGAAGAAGAAAAATAACAGTTAGGGAAGAGAAATGGTCTAGTCGCCCCAATGAAGCAAATAGAGAATAACTCTGAAGACTGAAATATTATTGATACTAAAAAAGTGAATTGTTCCATTGAGTGTGTATCCCTTATATAGACTAAGATACACCCCTAATTTAACAAGGTAAAAAACAAAAACAAAATCTAAACTAAACTAAACTAAACAAATCCTAATTGGAAAAGGAAAACTAAAACACATGCATAAATGGAAGAAGGAAAATCTATTCATAATGGAAAAGGAAAAACCAAATCCTTATTGAAAATGAAAACTACAACACATATGCATAAATAAAATAAAAACAACACCAATGTTGTTCTTCTCATGTGTCACAACTACAAGAGTTGAATACTTAATAATTTTCTCATACGCTTTATTTATAGCTCAATGGCTTTATATAGAGATTACATGAAAGAAATAGACTTGAATAGAAATACATGAATATAAGATAACTAATGAAATATAACTACTAATTTACTAAAGTCCTAATGAGATAATATCTCTTATTCTCAATTAAGAGAGTCTTCCAGACTCCTTCTGGCGTAGGGTTGTACACCCTAACAGAATGTGGCAGATTATTAAATCAAAGATACACTTGTTTCAAAGTCCACTTCAATCTAAAATCTAGATATTCAACTAATTAAAATAAGTCCCATTGACAAGAGCACTAGGAAATTAAGAAACACGTACAGCCACCTTAGGAAGAGTTGATCTTCAAGCTAGCGTTTAATCTCCTGATCAGAATTGATACAACAAGTTCTCAAACACTTTCGTATGCGCAGATTGCAGAGCTATAGCAATTGATAAGCTGCCGTCATTAGTTGGACTTGGTAATATATACGACAGCCCCTCGTACGGAATCCCACCAGGCCCCATGAATATCGGCCTACCCCACCCGAAATCAGCATCATGGATTGGCAGCCTGCTCCAGCTAGTGATATTAAGATTTGGACATCGATAAGTATGAGCCCCACGAGCAAGAGCCGATAGGTCTGGCTGAAGCTCTAGATAGTCAAGCGTCGATTTCATATACTCGTCGTCCATCCGCGCCAATGCATTGTGAATCTTGCTTGCAGCATACGACGTCGGTTTAGACTGGAGATCACCTGCTAAAGCTATTGGAGTGGCCATGAAGATGGCATTGCCAAAGTAACCAGGCGGGAGTGGAGGACGCAATTTGGACCGTCCATCGACTGCAACGTACAATTTGGTCTCTTGATCGTCGGGAAGTTCACGTGCCTTGCTTACGCATTTCCACAGGTGACCTGACAGTATCTCATATGAGCTATAGTTGACTGTGTTGGTACCATCTTTAGACTTGGCTTTGAGCGCGTTCAGTTGGTCCCTAGTTATTTTGAACATTGAGACCGTTGTACTCACTATGGACTGAAGAGGGGTTTTCATCGGAGGGGAAGGCTGGTATTCAACGTGCTGGAATGCAGGTTGAGGTGGATTCCGGGCACGGAGAAGGGACCGGTTTATGAATGGTGGAATAGTTAGATCAAGTCCCCTAGCCATATCTGACCATGTGTTCACAAAGTGGAGCCCAGAAAACCCATCAGCAAGAATGTGTTGCGTACCGATACCAAGTGAGACCCCGCCGCATTTAAAATATGTTACCTGCATGCATGCATGGAGAAAATGTCAAAAGCATAGAGTTGGTAAGCTCAATTGGTCAACTGAAGTGAGTGGACGCACGCATGCAAGTTGAATAAACTCCACATATAACTGTTCTAATCATTACTTCAAATCTTTCTCTGTTTGGGGTTTTAGAAAATAAAAGAAAATTTAAACGAGCTAGAGCTCGAGCTCGTTTATTTTATAAATACTTGTCGAATTTGAGTCGATCGAGTTCGAACCCCCTGAGAAAGCAACGAGCCGATGGTTTGAAAATTTCACCGAGGGACAAATGTTCTCCCTTTGCTTCCTTCTACAGGTCTGTCAAGAGAAATAGAAGAAAGAAAGCGATGGAGAGAGAGAAAGGAGAGAAAAAGCGAGGGAAGAAATAAGAGGCTTTTTGGAGGAATATGTTGTTTTCACAAAACTGTTGCGTTAGTTTCTTAATTTAAACACCTCTTTTATTTTTAAAGTTTAGTTATTTAATTTTTGTCGTTATTATGGCCAATTTAGAATTTTAGAATTAGATTTAAATATTCTAGTGTAATATTGTTATATTCAAGTTATTATAGAAAAATTATAATAGTGTATTTGTAATGCTCAAATAAAATTGAAAATTTACAATAGTCCATCATAATGCCCAAGTAACATCATAATATTTTAAAAAAATATTTGTATTTATGTCGTAATAATACCGATATGAAAATACGAGCAAATATTACGATTAGTGGTCATAATGCCCAAATAACAATGCGATGACATAAATAGACCGTCATAATGCCCAAGTGACTTTACGACCTCCAAGATATATCGTTACTTTGCCGAAATAAACAATTAGAATATAGCAACATGCTTAAGATAACGAAAGAACTTGACCCTGAATATTTATTTTATGAATTCATATAGTTATTTACTTTCGATGAGTGTGATGTGTTTTAAAATGTTTTGATATTTTATGATATCAAATGAACAGCCTTATGATCATTTAGCTTTGATGTGTTTAATGTGTTTTAAGATGTTTTTAAATCAAGATTTATGAAATGAAATGTTGACAATTACAACATGATTAACGAAAAGAAATAAATGGATTTAAGAAGGAAAAATGATAATGCATAGTGATGATAGCTAGGGGCGAGCCCCTAAGAAAATAAAAAAGGGCGAGTCCCTAAAACGATGAAAAGGGCTAGCCCCAAGAAAATAAAAAGGGACGAGTTACTAAGATAATGTATATGAGACTATTCCCATTATAAGAAGGGACGATTCCCAATGTATGAAGGAACGATTGCCTATAATTAATGAAGAGAACAATTATTTAGAAAGTTAATTAGAACAAAGAAAAGAAAAAGAAAAATAAATAAATTTCATTGCATATGTTTTATTGATGTTATGAATGGCTTTCTTGCTTTAACATGTGTGAACAACTAAGATTATGTGTAGCAAAAGAAAATGTCAAGAAAAAAGATATATATATATCAGGAACTTGGAGTGTAGACTTGGGATAAGTTTGTCTTGATAGTTGGATTTTTTTTTTTTTTTTTTTTTTTTTTTTTTTTTTTATGCCGTATGTGATATATATATATATATATATATATATATATATATATATATATATATATATATATATATATATATATATATATATATTGAGAATTTGTTCAGGATATTTTAATGCGTTATATAAGGCAATAGTAGTAATTTCTCAGCTTTGGAAAAAAAAGAAAGGTCAGGCTATTACAGTTTGGTATCAAAGATGTTTGGCTCTAAAATCTTTATAAAATCCTTATTAAAATTTGATAAAAACCTTGTAGAAGCTTTAGAAATTAAAAGACCTACTTAGTAAATAATATTATAAACTTGGAAAAGTCGATAAATATCTTGGAACTATGCCGCCTAGAAAACATGTACCGAGTGAGAGAAGCGGAACCGGAGGTACCGACTTTAATCTTAGTGATGGTGTTCCCCCATCGTCTATTACTAGATCTTACTAGATCTCTTGCTTGTGTTATAGCTATTAGCTATGTATGTAACATTTGTGTTAAGCTATAGACTATGGTATAATTAGTGTTAAGCTATATCTCGATTTATCTTGATGGAACACTTTCCACCATCTATGCGAGTAATTCTCTAAGAAAACTTTTGTCCATCTCTTGTCCCTCCATCTTTGTAAGGACAAGAGAGGGCCGAAACAAAAGTCTTCCTTCTATCATTATTCCCATCTAGTAACCTTTTGATTAATTATAATAAATAATAGTGCACCGTAACCTCATTAGCTCGAATTTTTTTTTTCTCTAAAATAATTCAGAAAAAAAAAAAAAGAAAGAAAAGATGAGCAACTATAGTACTATATACATGGACGGGGAAAATAATAAATTTTTAAAATAATGTAAGTATTTATATTTTTTTTTTTTTTATCAATTTAAATTTTTTGAGATTAAGGTACTTAACAACAAACAATTGCTACGCTTCCCTTAATTCACATCATACTCAATACCCAATATTATTAGTGGCAGGAAAACAAACTTTTTTTTTTTTTTTTTGTTAAGCCTTTTATTTTATGTCTCGAAAAAAAAAATATTAACAAACTATTTCAAATATAAAACACTTCTAAAAGACAGAAAACACTCTTCATCAAAATATAAAAATAATGTTTACCATTATCTCATGAACACTTTTTTAATATAAAATAAATTTAAAATTTTCCATTAAAAAAATGACAGCACCTATACTGTAATTTTTTTTAGAGTAATGATTCACTACCACCTAAATATACAACTTTTCACCACCTTGTCTATGTGGCAAGGTGGTCTCTCACCTTAATTTATTTTTAAAAAATAAAAAAACTCAAAAAGTAGTGGGGGACCACCTTGCCACATAGGCAAGGTGGTGAAAAATTGTATATTTGGGTGGCATTGAATCATTATTCTTTTTTTTATAGCACATAAGCCAAATTCAACCAACAAAGCCAAAAATAAAAATCGTCTCAAATGAAATAAAGCAAAACTATTTCATATAAGCACACCTTTAAACGTACAAAACAAAATTGCATCTTAATTATGAAATAACTCTTATTTATGCTCCGTTTGTTTCGGCGTAAAATGATTTCTGAAAAATGATTTCGGCATTTTACGGTAGTTGGTAGAGGCAAAAATAATGGTCAACAAAAATCATTTTCGGTTTGACCATATAACCTTTATTAATTTTTGGAAAATGATTTACGGTTTTAAAAACTGTAAATCATTTTTCAAAATTAAACTCTCCTTCCATGTACGCACATTTAATTTTTGGAAAATGGCCTGGATCCGGCCGAATTTGGTCAAAATGGCTGGGATCCGGAGGAGTGTGGCCGGAATCAGGCAATTTTGGCCAGATCCAGCCAAACGTCTTCGACGAAATCTAGCAACGGCGACTGGACGTTACCGGATTCTGGCAACAGTTGCATTTTTTCCTTCTCTAATTTTTTCGTGCGAACCAAATGTTGAAAAACATTTTTGAAAAAATTATTTTTTTTTAAAATGATTTCATCGAAAATATTTTTCGACAAAAGTTATTTTACATTGAAACAAACAGAGCATTAATTTTTTTTAAATGAAAATGCTCTTATTTTTAGAGGCGGACCAAAAAAGAGAAAAAAAGAAACACAATAATAAATATCACAGAAGTTGTACTCAACCACGGTTAATTAATTGCTAAAGTTAATAAATTCCAGCCCGTCACCCTATACGTACCCCCACAGAAAAGTACAACTTCCAAAATTAAAGCCAGTAATTAAAGGCCGGCCGGACCACACTACTCCATTGCCCAGATATATATATATATATATATATATATATATATATATATATATATATATATATATATATATATATACATATGCGGCTATTATTGTGTACGTACTCCTGTAAAGCAAAACACGTGTTTTGTATTTAGTTTTTAGCATTAATTGTGGTACCCAAATCAGTTTAAAAACTAAAGGTAATAATTGAACATTATTTAAATATATAATTTTTTATTACCTTGTTCATGTGATAAGTTGATCTATCACCTTAATTTATTTTTTAAAAATTTAAAATAAAAAACTCAAAAAAATAGTGAGAGGCTACCTTACTCCTTTTGAGATGAATAATGATTAAATAATTAAATTTATGTTATCAGCTTAATTAATTTTTTTGGATAAATGGTGATTTAACATGATCATGAGTTTGAAGTTTAACTTTATAATTCACCCTAAATTTTAATTAAACATTTTAAGTATTGGCCCTCACCTATTAGAAATGACACAATTTAAATTTTTAAGATAAATGATAATAAGTAAAACTTTTGAAACAAATAATAATAGTGATGATTTAGTAAGTATGATGTGTCAACAGGCTAAAATGAGTTTGAGATGAAAATGTAACATGCAGCATTTCTTTAAATAAAGATAATAAATAGTTGTATCCAACACAAAACATTAAAACAAATAAGAAAAAAAAAAAAAAAAAGACCTCACGTATATACCTGCAAGACCACGAGGGGAAAAGACCTGATCCCTATAGAATCGTCAACCGCGGGAATGAGCTGCCGGAGCTCCAATGTGGGCGCAAAGTTGCCGAGATCATCTAGGGCGGAGCCGGTCTCGGCCTCAACGAAGAGCACGCCCTCGGCATTACAATCAATCTCGATCCTGCGGTCTTCGTCCAGCTTGAGTCGGCCGGCCAAGGGGTAGAAGGGCACGAGGACCTTGCTGAGGGCCTCCTTGAGCACACTCGCATCAAAGAAGTTGGGTGCGCCTGTTGGCCGGTAGAAATACACGCTCGGGGTGTGGAAGCGGGACACCACCAGGTCCAGGTTCGAGTTCCATAGCGCGCGCTTCGGGGTTTCCCCTCCCGGCCGCACCATTGTGGACTTCTTCACATTTATCATCATTTTTGCTTTACTTTCTTTGCTCTTGTTAACCTGCGCCGCTTCTGGCCACTCCCAGGAAGAGAGATGGTATCACCACAACTGTTTATAGCATATTGTAAGCTTAGACTTGGTGGAAATTAGAAACTTACCCGTTTCGTGAACTAAGAAGAACTCAGATTTCGGCACGAAAGATTTCAAGTAAAATCTTGTTATTTAGTAGAATGTCTCTCGTATACTTCGCTCCAACTTTTATAATCTAAAAGTTCAATTTTACTCCCATATCGTATCGGTTGTATCGAAGTATATACTATAACCATTTATTATATACATTACTCATATCTGTTAATTTAATTTTCCATAGAAAAAAAATATTTTAATTCAGTAATTTTCGTTGACCCACTATCGCTAACCTACGTGCGCCGGCGCGAGGCCACGAATCTGTCAATCAGAGGTCCTAGTGGAGAAAGTTTAAATTCTTCGTATCTCTTTACCGACGTTCCGTCTGAATGGAAGAAGTTTATGACCTAAAGCATTACTACATGTCGAAGGAAAGGTTTACAAGCTAATCATGGTAAACTTTGTTTAGGTGCATGCATTTATTATCTTTGGCAACAAAGAAATGCTTTGGTGTACAACTGCAATTTGAAAACTGAGAAGATTATGGTTAAATAGATTACATGAGAAGTTCGTACTCGAATCTTTACTAAGAGATCTTTTAAGATTCTAGATAAATGTATAAAGCTTGTAATTAGTTGGAATTTACAAAAGTTGTTGATATAAGTTTGTTGCTTTCCTGTAGTAATGACTGTATAGGTCGTTTTGGATAGTGTCCTCTACTTGAGGTTTTTGGGCTAGTGTTTACTAGCATGTGTAGTTAGTTGAGCTTTATAAAATTTTTTGATTCATACACAAAAAAAAAAAAAAAAAAAAAAAAAAAAAAAAAGGTTTAAATTCTTCTCTGGATCGTGATAAACTTGATTTGCGAGGGATTTTCATGCAGATTCTATACGTATATCAGAAACAAATGTGCATGCATCTCTTTTGTTTTTCACGTTGCTTTCTTTAACACTACCCATTAAAGGTAGGTACCTTAACGTTACACTGTGGGGTGCGCTCTAGGTCTCCAAATATCGTTTTTCCGCCAACATTCTCCCATATTTATTACATTCTTCTTTATCCATCATTACTTATAGAAGAAGAAGAAGAAGAAAGGAATCAACGAAACAGGAAACGAGCCATGCATGCATGAAAGAACGAAAATAAAAGAACAAGGAGAATTAGGGAGAAGGAAATCTAACAATAAAATGCCGAGAGGACGTTGTGGCGCTACAGGCGTATGCTAGTAGTAGCCACGTACGGGAACGAAGGTATCTGTTTTGTGTTTTTCAGGTTCAGATTTTGTAATGAGTGAGTTTTGCGACTGAGCTTATAAGAAGAAAAAAGATGAGGCTATCGGTTCAGTTACTCGCCGATTACGTCGAAGACGTTGATCTGAATGAGGCGGCACAGCAGCCACGTTACCAGTTACAGGCCACTCACTACAGGAAAGAAATTTGAAATTGAGAGATAGGGCTGTATTCTTACAAACCTATGTAATATGCTGCCAAGTGTCTTTTATCACGTGCCTCTCACAAGATTTTTTTCTCTCAAATCTAACGCACGTCAGTCTCCCTTCTTCCCTCAAACCAGTTGCTCTAACCCTATTCTTCATATCTCAAAGACTCAAACCGGCATGGGAGTCCAAGAGTTGACAGAGACAAACTATTAGTCAGAGCAATCACACCAGCTATCCAATTATTTTCTCTAAATTTAAGAAACAAAATTACATTTTTTTTTTTTTATACCGCATGTAGCATATTCTTATGCTCAATAGTAAGGTTAATTTTGTAATAACTTTTATTATGTAATAGAAGTTGCGGCATATTTTTTTTTGTTGGAGAATTAGTTTAGGATATTTCAATGTGTTATATAAGGTAGTAGTAGTAATGTCTCGACTTTGGAAAAAAAGAAAGGTCTAGTTGTTACAGTATGGTATCAAAGAGGTTTGGCTCTAAGAGGACCCTAGGAATTGATCTCAGTGGAGTCTAGTCTCTAGGATTTAGGCAATAAGATTGAATCTATACCAAAGCTATAGGTTATAAAATCCTTATTAAAACTTGATAAAAAAAAACCTTGTAGAAGCTTTATAAATTAAAAGACTTAGTAAATAATATTATAAACTTGGAAAAGTTGATAAATATCTTGGTGTAGAACTATGCCGCCTAGAAAACGTGTACCGAGTGAGAGAGAAGCAGAACCAGAGGTACCAATGTTTAATCTTAGTGACGGTGTTCCACCACCCCCACCACCACCACCACCTTTCCCTCCACCATTTTACGATGGAGCACATCATTTCATGGTACAATTCATGGCGGAAACTATGAAGCCGTGGCAACTGGGCGATCTCAGTGTGGTTGGGGACAAAAAATTTTCTCAAGACTTGCGCATCCCCACACACTCTACATGAAAAGAAAAGAAACATATATATAACAACAAATCCCTAGGGTTTTCGGCGCCTCCTCCACATACTAAGGAAAAATATACAGCAGGCCACGTGCAAGCTGAAATCGTGCTGCTTTTTATGAAAAATTATGTGCTATATTTTTTGAGAAATGCTAGAACATCTTCTGGTGTTCTTCTAGTGTTCTTCTGGAATGGCATAGATGCAATTTTTTAATAAAAAAAATTGCATCTATGTCATTCCAGGAGAACACTAGAAGATGCTCTAGCATTCCTCATATTTTTTATTCTCCTTGCGTCGCACACCTGCTGTCTTTCTTCAATCTCTGTTGCTAATTTGGAAAGAAATCGTGTGTCTCTTTTGATTGGCGCCACCGGTGTGCATATACCTCACCCACATGCAGCTGCTTGTTATGGCCGGAGAGAAACGTGAGACTTCAATTTGATCGGTGCCCAGGTCAAGAATAAAGCGTGTGAGAAGAGGACATGTGCCTCGATCGGTGCTGCATGCCTATCATGGAAAGAATCATGTCTCTCTTATTTCTCACGCACAGCCAGCAACTCTAGGAAAAAATATTAATCTCGGGTCCTGCTTCTTCTTGGAGATAATCATATAGTGATTCGGTGCTGCATTTTTTCCTTATTAAGGAAATCTCTTGTCTTTTGTGTGTTGCCCAGCTCACGTGAATTTTGTAAACAAAAGACAACATATACAATTGTAAACAAGAGACCTAGCCGCATGACATGTCTTCACGTAAAGGGCTGCTGGTCTTCTTTTACTTGTTTTTCCAGTTATTTGCAATTTCACCAAAAGATCATCATTTTTTATCAATCACCTACAAAAATACTAGAACACCAAAACTAACAAAAAATATTAAAAAATAACAAAGCTAAAGGTTTAACAAATGTAAATTAAGGAGTCCAAATATACAATATTTGCACTCATCAGTTTGTATTTGTTCAACCGATTGAAGCCTAATTAGAGAGGAGCTCAATTTAAATGGATCTATTGAAGAACTCATCAGACAGTGTTCTGGTAGAGAAACACTGAAATATAAGTACTTGTTAAAATTCAAGGGATGTACGACTACTACAAGGGTATTGTGAGTACTACTATCTTGAAACTAGTTATTTCTTCTGTTAGTCGATTTCTTGGTTTTGGCTACCCCGGAGTAGTTTTTCTCTTTGGTGTAAAGAGTTTCCATTTTGTAACCAAAATATCTGTGTCTATTGCTTTTCTGCTTTTATATTTTGGCTGCATGTTTAGTTGCGGTTGATTATTTAGGAGTCATTATTTTTCACTAGGGATTGAGGGAGGGGGAGTGGGAGCAGTGGGAATGCGGCCAGAAAAAGATCTGGCTGCAGCCCAATGTGTCACTAAATGGGCACACAAGTTTGTACTTCTATTGACTTTTCTAGTACTCCAGGAGATGGAGACTGGAAGGGAATCAATAATATCAAAAATAACAGATGAGATGCGCCAATTAAGCATATTCTAAGGATGTTGCAAAGACAGAATAACAAATTGAAAGTCACCCTCTATGATAAAATTCTCAAGATTAAGAGAGGTGGCAAGAGAAATTGCTAAGCGAGCAGCTAAGGCTTCGCCATAATTTTGCAAACAAGGAGGACTGATCTCTGGGCCGGCTGGAGCCTTAGGCGGATTAGGTGGAGCCTTAGGTGGACTAGGTGGCCGCCTAAGGCCCCCAATTTAATAAAGCCTGCAATTAAGAACTATTAATGGAGATTTATTTTCAAAAAAAATAAAATAAAATTGAGGCCTTAATTATTATCAATATTCTTTAATTAAGGCACAAAATTATGGTAAAAAAATATTGAAGAAAGGCACTAATATCATTGCATGAGATAGGTGGTTTTTTTTTTTTTAATTTATTTTTTTTTTCTCTCTTTCTTACATGTGTTGCTTCAGTACACATACACACTGTTCAAAAACAGTGTATTTGTGATTGAGTCAAGGTTCAAAATAGAATGAAAAAAAAAAACTGCTAAGAAGATGAAAAGTCTCTAAATATCTTATTTAATTACCGTCAATATTATTTAATTAAGATTTTTTTTTCTCTCACTTTTACGTGTGTTACTTTAGTACACACACAACGTTTAAAAATTGAGCATTTATGATTGAGGCCAACGTTCAAAATAGAATGAAAAAAAAATGTTAAGAAGATGGAAAATCTCTAAATATTTTATTCAATTACAAATTCTACTCTTTATAAGTTTCCTTTTTTTTTTTTAATCTCAATTTCCCTATTCAAGTCTTATTCAAATTTGAATTTCTCTCTTATTCTCCAATTTCATTATTTCTCAATAACTTACTATTCAAGTTCTTAAAATTATTCCATATCTGATCAATAATATAAAAAACAAAAACGAAAATAGGTTAGTTACTAAAAACCCAATCAATCAATTGCATTAATTTTTTTTATTCAACTTTCAAAATATTTTATAGAAATCTTGTTGATATGTTGAGAGACTTGAATAGCACCAAATAAAGAGCATTATTTACTTTTTTTTTTTTAAAAAAAAAAAAAGAAAAAGAAAAAGAAAAAAAGAGCAATATCTAAGTCATAGTTGAGATAATGCCATAGAAAAAGACACGGCTGCAAAAATTTGAAATATGTGGTGATCATTGGTTGAACGATTTTAAAAAAAAAAAAAAAAGTAAAAAGAAAAAGAAAAAAAGAGCAATATCTAAGTCATAGTTGAGATAATGCCATAGAAAAAGACGCGGCTGCAAAAATTTGAAATATGTGGTGATCATTGGTTGAACGATTTTGCCTGTTTGTTTCATTATATGTATATATGGTCCATGGAGTAATGACGTCTATGATTACTCGGGCCATGTGGCTATTATTGTGTACTCCTGTATAGCAAAACACGTGTTGCTTTTCAAAAAAAAAAAAAAACATGTGTTGTTTCTTGACCGGAGATTGGAGACTGTCGTACCCAATACAGGTCCAGAATTAATAATGACTGGAAACTGGAGTACACCCACAGCTTGTAAAACAATCATAAATATCATAGAAAATGGTACCCAACACAATTCCAAAAATTAAATTGAGCTCCTGATCCACCGTATACTCCCCCAAAACTCATTGGACTCCACCGACACTTATCTACAGTAATATCAACATTCACTTGTCCTTCTGAATGTTATATTTAGAGACAATTTATGTTGAATTTGTAATTTATATTTTTTTATTAGTAACATAATTTGTAATTTATATTTTTTTATTAGTATTTATGTTTGTTAATTTGATTGTTATACTCATTGAAATATATATATAAAGACGTTTCTTGTAAACATTGTTTATTATAAATATTTTGAGGTCATATCCATCATTAATTTTTTTTTTTGTCAGTTCTACATATTTTCGGTGTTGTATTATATTTACAAAACAAACCCAAAAACTTAAAAATTGGTCAAAATTATTTTTAAAAGCTTTCAAAATATGCCCATTAACTGTTTGCGGATAGCGGATACCTATCGGCATGATTGATATGGTATTTTACCTCCATTTCACCCTATTTCACTCTATTGATTTGGTAATATTCATTACCCTTTATACCAGCTCTTGTTAAAATAAATTAAAGGCTGATGAATTGTGACACTGTTGTTAAAGTATTCATTAAATGATTAAACTTACTCATTCCTATCAGATAATTAAGCTTTTGAGGCAAGTGGTGACGATGATAAGTGGTAATTTAACATGGTATCAGAGCAGAGGCCCTAAGTTCAAACCATGTCTCTTTCATTTACCTCTTAATTTCAATTAAATATTTCAACGTGTTGGGTCTGACCTATTAAAAGAGAGTTTGAGCCAACACGTGAGGGAGAATGTTAAAGTATTGATTAAATTATTAAATTTATTTCTTCTTAGATATCAACTTAATCTTTTTGGATAAATCGTGATTTAATATGGTATCAAATCCAAAAGTCATGAGTTCAAACTCAGACTCCATCATTCATCCCTATTTCAATTAAATATTTTAATTCTTGGGCCTCATCTATTAAAAGAAACATAGTTTAAGCTTAATTATGTGCCTAAATTGGTGTTTTAAAAATTATCTTCAAAAGTTGTGTATTTATTTACCAAAACACCATTATGATGCCTAAATTTAATTGGCTATTCCATAAATGTGCAATTACGCTGTCCAAAATTTTAAAACGTTTTTAGGCATTATTTAGTAAACGTCGTTATTCTGCCAAATTTTATAAAGAATATGATAGAAAATATTTATATTTATGCCGTTATGCCATCCGTATGTTTTTAAAATAATATACCCATTGTCTATACTAATGTGTTTACAATGTCTTTTTTTAATACAAAAAGAATTAAGCTTTTAGCATACTAATGCTGAAGTAATGACTGTTTTACTTTAAAAATATTTTTAAGCATTAACTATGTAAATGTCGTAAAAATACCCGTAT
This sequence comes from Alnus glutinosa, assembly GCF_958979055.1. Taxonomy (NCBI): domain Eukaryota; kingdom Viridiplantae; phylum Streptophyta; class Magnoliopsida; order Fagales; family Betulaceae; genus Alnus; species Alnus glutinosa. Next base: position 10,379,418 of record NC_084890.1, read on the forward strand.
AAAAATATGTGGTAGTACTACCTATATATTTTTATATGTCCTCATATGCCCCAAGTGGTATTAGGAGGCTATGTTAAGTTGTTTAAAAGTCAAAAGTAACGAAAATGTTAAAATAAGCTGTTAACGATTTATTCTAGTTCACTTTCACATGTACAAAATTGTGTTGCACTAATCACTTGTTTGGATACTCTACGAAAACTTTGAAGTTATAAGTATAAATTACTTACTGAGATATAATATTGATTTCCATAATATAATAATTGCATATTTGTTTTAGTGTATGTATGTGAATGAGATAATGCATATTGTGTTTATTGTTGTGACAAATGAATATGTTAATAACAAATTTGGTGAGTAGCAGGCTACCAGTGGGACTTTAGGCTCCCGCGAAAGATTTAATAATAATAAGACTGCGACCATATACTTTCAGTCGGCTGGAATAGTGGGAGTGTCGGCTCTAAACCAATGGAGTGAAATAAAAGAAATAAGATTATGTATAGAAAACTAGCATTACATCACATCATTGCTTTATAAATGTGTGTGTGTCTATATATATATATATATATACTATGGACCACAAAATGTTTATATATATATAGACATAAAGTTATATCATATCACTACAAATAACTTTATATTTAGCCACATGCAGTTAGTCACGTAGCTTTTAGCCACATGCCACTCACAAGTCGGTAAATGCATTTTATTTTTATTTATTTATTGAAAAAAAATACAAAAAGAGGCACTTTTAGCCACTTGGAACCAACCCACGTCGCTAAAATCATATTAGAACAGAAATTAATTTCTATTCTTCTTTTTTCTTTTTTTCTCGCCGGTATTTTCTTCCTGACCCTCGCCAAAAACCTCTTTTTTTTTCCTCGCCGGAAACTTCTTCAAGGCCGGCAAAATCTTGCCCTTCCTTCCTCCATGAAATCCAATCCAAAAAATCCCCCAAAAATCCTTCGTTGATTGCATCACCAAAAATCACCAAAAAACACAAAAAAAAATCACCAACAAAAATCAAAAATCACCACGTCGTCGTTCCTGTTTTATTGGTAGAGATGCATGTTTACCGGAGATGGAGCGAAATGAAACTACCAAAAAAACAAAAAACACTGGAAAAACACCCCCTTGGCTTCACCGGCATCGGGCCGTGACCCTCCGGACTCCGACGCCGTCATCAACCACTGCTCTCTCTCAGAATCGCTCCAGTTCTCTCTTTCCAGCTCTCTCAGTCTCCCTCTTCCATCTCCCTCTCTGTGTGAAGAAAAGGAAAAAAAAAAAAAAAACGGAGAAGAAGGAAAGGCCTGCATGGGAAAAAGGGGAAGAAAGAAGAAAAAAGAAGAGAAAAATGAAAAGAATAGTTAAAAGGAGACGGGGAAGTGAAAAAAAAAGGGGGGGAATTAGAAAAAGTAAGAAAGAGAGAGCTAATTAAAGAGGAGGGAAATTAGAAATGGGTTGGAGGGAAGTTTTAGCTGAAAATTACTGGACTTCTAATTTTAACAAGTGTGTGTGAACAGTGTGTAACAAAATATTAAATGCGGAATTAAAGGAGAGAAATATTTTGTTGATGAAGTGGAAACTCAATTAAGAGAAAAACCACTCCGGGGCAGCCAAACTCAGGATATCCACTATTCAAAAGACAAGACTAGATACAAAGTAGTAATACACACATACCCCTGATGCAGTGGTCGTACCTTGCTCTCTAACGTGTAACCCAACACGAACGCCTCCCAACCAACTCTGAAGGGGTCTTCAATGGAATCCTTTACCTTAGGGCCAACCCCTAAGATAGACTTCAGTTTAATCACAGCAACAGCACACACAGCAACGGCTTCAGAGAGATCAACTCAGCTCAATAACCTCACAATATAACTTTTTAAGCACTAGTAGAATTCAATACCGAATTCTTACAATTCTCAAGCACAGGGGCCTCTATTTATAGGCTAAGGACTCAAATGAGTGTCTGGTTTGATAAAGCTGGGTGCCGTCCAGACGGATAACTGTGCGACCGAAATTCAAAAATTTTGCTGAAAACCTTTCCTGTTTGAGAGTCGCGTCCAGACGGTGTTGCCCAGTCGTCCAGACGGTCGCATGTCCGCTGCAAGTAATTTCCTTATAAAGGCTTCGGGCGTCCAAACCAGGAGGATGGCCATCCGGACGGGTGATCTACTACACGCAATTTCCATATCTGTTATACGTGCATTCGGACCATGGTAGATTGGCGTCCGGACGGGAATCCACGTCGTCCAGACTGTTGCGGCAATCTTCCCATATTTGATTTTGGAAAGAAAATCTGAAGCTTGGTCAAACATTGAGAGTCGTCCGGACAGGCTGCTGAAACGTCTGGACTGATGCAAGCTAGAGCAGTTCGAAGCTTTTCGACACAGAGGAAGGTCCGGACAAGAATCCACGTCGTCCGGACGGATGATGCTTTAGTGTTATGTGCATTCGGACGGTATGTCACGTCGTCTGGATGGTTGATGCATTGGACAGCTGGGCATCCGGACGGTATGACACGTCGTCCGGACGGCTGGCGGGGAACCGAATTTTATGACTTGCAAATTGTGCAAAATCTTCTGGAATACTTCTGAATAGCGGAATCCCTAATAAAAAGCATCTTTACAAAGAAGTGATTTTGTCCAACAGAATATAGCCAATTACAAACTAACATCAGCAATTAATGGTAATTAGCCACGTGGCCAATAAACCACGTGCCTAAAATTTTAATAAATTAGCCACATGATTTATGTGACACGTGGTCAATTGATGACATTTTCAATAAACCACGTGGCTAAAAAAAAAAAAAAAAATTATTTTTAATAAATTAGCCACGTGATTTATGTGCCACGTAGCCAATAAACCACGTGGCTAAAATTTTAAATCTAAAAAATAAAAATTAAAATAATTTTAATAAATTAGCCACGTGGTTTATGTGCCACATGGCCAATAAATTACGTGACTAAAATTTTAAATCTTAAAAAAAAAATTAAAATAATTTTAATAAATTAGCCTGTGGTTTATGTGCCACGTGGCCAATAAACCATGTAGTTAAAATTTTAAACCTAAAAAAAAAAAAAAATTAAAAATTTAAAAATAAATTAGCCACGTGATTTATTTGCCGCGTGGCTAATTGGCGACGTGGCCAATAAACTATGTGGCTAAAATTTTAAATTTTAAAAAAAAAATTATATTTTTTTTAATAAATTAGCCACGTGGTTTATATGCCACGTAGCCAATTGACGACGTGGCCAATAAATCACGTGGCTAAAATTTTAAACCTAATTTTTATTATTATTATTATTTTTTTAATATGAATAAATTAACCACGTGGCTAACTGGCGACGCGGCAATAATCCACATAGCAAATTACTAACACAGTACATTTAGCTACGTGGTAGATTACCCACGTGGCGAAATCGCAACGTGGGTAATCTACCATGTAGCTAAATCGCGACGTGGCTACAGTTCCGGTTACTGTAGTTACTGTAGCCACGTAGCAAAATGTCATATATATTTAACTATTCAATGTTTATCTTATCCGCTATGTTCATGGTTTCTATTAATTAGTTGATAGTGTAACTATACGAGGATGATATTTTCTTATTATGTGGTCCTAAAGAAATTAGTAACCCTCATATTGTTGAAATAGTTGACTCACTTAATTGCATATGTCATTGTAGTAATATCCACAATCACATAGATGGATTTGTGGGTATGGAGGAGGAAGATCAGGTCGGTTAGGATTCATATGCCGATCCTGATCTATGAATGAGGCTATTTGTTGCCTCTCTATGAGGGACTATTATATTTAGTCTGTCTTTTGCTATGTATCTATTTTTTCTTACTATGTACAAGTTTGCTATGTTGTGTATGAATGCTTTATTTGTATTTGTTATTATGTCGCTTATGTGTAATTAATGCTCTGGTGTATATTTACTATGTAAGAAACTGTTTTTATAATTATTTAATTGAGGTTTATGTGAGGGTTACCAATTGTTTTAAAGAAGAAGAAAAAAATATTCCGCTTTGATATTTTACTGTCTCCGATATAATAATGTTACGTGGTGGATCAAATATCACCACTTATATATATATATATTAAAAAAAGTTGGGACGTTACAGAATGTCTAAGTGCTCAGTTTGAAATAGAAAAAAGGTCTTGAAATGTTTGAAATGAAGTTATGGAAATAAGCAAAATTTGACTTGTTCAAGGAGCCGCCAAGCCTTAATGCTAAAGTCAAGGGCGGTGTATGATTCAAGCTCCTCTTCTGTGTTCCACTGTACGGTCAAGATCGACAAGAGCAATAGGCCCGCCTTTGTGGGCCAGGTCTTTAGCATGTGCGATCTCTCCAGGACAAGTATCATGGTCGTCTTTACCCACTTCGACATTCCCTTCCTCTCAGGGACCAAGCCAAACATTTTAATGGGAGGAGGCCAAATTTATTTATTTATTTATTTATTTAAAGTAGGAATTAAAGTATGAATATTGTTGTGCAAATTTATTTAACTCGTAAGTGCACGAATTGTTTGCAATATAGCGTTTTGCAAGTGTGAGGTCAATCCCACAGGGAATTGTGTTGCGAAAATTAATATCTATTCAAACTAATCATATTTTAACCTAGTCCCAAATTTAGATATTTTTAACCAAATAAAAACATAAGCTCAAGAAAACAAAAGATAGGGTTCTAAGGTTCAAGAATCCACACCCACCAAATCACAGCAATATATTCTCATGCTCATCTACACCGATTTGAAGTTCTCACCATACAAATCTTAGGTATGCTCTACTTTGCTTCAAACATCGTTTGAATCATTCAATGAATCCGTTCTTTACACAAATCACAAAAGATATCCAGTGTTCTCCAAATCATCCATTGTACCCATTCAAAGAACAAATCACAATGGATACCCGGTTTTTCGCCAGATCATCAAATGTACCCGTTGAACAAAACACAATGAATACCCAACGTTTTGATAAATAAAACCCAAGCAATCAATTAAGTGAAACAACCTCAAATCATCACTTGTACCCATTCAAAGAACAAATCACAATGGATATCCTCTTTCCATTTGAAATCAAATCATCCATTGTACCCATTCAAATAACAAATCATAAAAGATACTCAAAAATCATTTCAATAATCAAATGGAAGTAGAGCATTTTGAAATAAAAAGCCCATAAAATCAAATAGAATAAACTAGCATGAAAACATTGTTTCTCTTCAATGGTGAGGCTTCGTCCTCAACCCTAGATGAAATTTTAGCTACACATAACTAAAGAAAGCATAAATAAACAACAATAATCCATTAAAAATCAAAGGAACTTAAAAAATATGGAAGTTCTAGGTGAAAGTCACCCAAGAACCCTAAAAACAAGAGAAAACGGCGCCTAAGGCCCTCTCCAAGCAGCCTCTCCCCGAAAGAAATGAGAAAGGGGGGTATTTATAGAGCTAGCTAGGGTTTTTGCATATCTAGGAAGTGCGCTCAATCGCACTTTAGGTGAGCTCGAGCGCACTCGGGGCTACGACAGGGCTCTGCGTCGCAGCGCATGGGTGTTGTGTGCGGGGAATGCGCTCGAGCGCATTATGCTTGTGCTCGAGTGATTTGTCGCTCGATCGAAATAAAAGTCGCTCAATCCACTTTGTGCTGTCTGATTTTCATCCTCTACTCGCTTCTCTACAATTACACATGGAAAACACAATTTTTCTCTCAATGACATGCAAAACACAAAAACAAAAAAACTAGCCAAAACATTAGAAAATAACAAAGCTAAATGTTTAACTAATGTAAATTAAGGGGTCCAAATATACAATATTTATGACTCATTAAATACCCTCAAACTTACATTTTACTAATCTCTTGGCAAAACAAAATGAAAAATAAAATCAAAGCAAGAAACATAAATCCTCTTTTGTGGGAGAGATGATTGCATTTAGCATAGACAACAAGCCTTTTAAACCCCTAGGACTCCATAGTGGACGAGTGAAGTCTCGTGAGGGTTTGCCAGAAATGATACCCACAAACATTGAAGCACTATGTTGTCAACAAGAAAGACTTTTTACACAAACCATGGTTTGTACATCATGAGCATGCTTAAAAAGACAAACACCATCATCAACATTAACAAGGGATCCAACATCAAATCACTCATAAATGGACAATTAAGACATCACATGTTCTCAAAAGTGTAAAGTGAAATTAACATATAATCATGAGGTTTCAATTTAATCTCAAGATAAGTACCTCAAAAATCATTGGAATACCTATCAAATGAAACAACCAAGGCAAGATATGCAAATTATTTTATTTTATATATATATATATATATGAAATTCAAAAATATAAGTCCATGTCCTCTTGTCTAAATGATCATCTATGTAGTATGTATTACTTCATATTAAAAAAGATAAAAAGAAAAAAAAAAAGAAGCCAAATTTTAAGTAAATTAAACATAATCCAATTTTTATATTTTTATTATTCCCTTGAAGTTAAAAATTAGTAATGTCATGTGGCTTAATAAAAATAACCACTTACGCCTTTTTGTAAAAGGCGGGGTGTTACAATAGGAGTCCTCTAGCAGAGTTGAGCAGCATCTCTTCAACCTGGCTCTTTGCCCAATGAGGGATGATATTGTCGGGCACATTCCCCCGAGAAAGGGAAATTGTAGATTCCTCATAGTTGTTGTCGATCACTTCACCAAATGGGTAGAAGTGGAGCCCTTAGCAACGATCACTACCGGGGCCATGAAGAATTTCTTATGGTAGTCAGTAGTATGTTGGTACGGAATACCCCATGCCTTGGTTACCGACAATGGCATGCAATTCAATTGCAAACCATTCTGCGAGACTGATGTGCTGAGCTCAAGATTCAAAACTACTTCTCCACAGTAAGTCATCCCCAAGCCAATGGACAAGTGGATGCAACTAACAAGACTCTGATGAAGAAACTGAAAAAAAAAGCTGCCCTGCAGAAAAGGAGGATGGGTCGAATACATCTCGGAAGTGTTATGGTCATACTGGACCACCTCAAGAGAGACACCTTATTCTCTTACATTTAGAACCGAATCTGTCATCTTGGCCGAGATTGGCTCTCCCAATTTACGAATCCAGCATTACAATCCCGGCCCTAACGATGCAGGAATCAACCTTCGTCTCGACCTTTTGCATGAGAAGCATGAAGAAGCAAGGATCCGAGTAGCCGCCTATTGTAACGCCCCGCCTTTTACAAAAAGGCGTAAGTGAAAATTTTAAATTTTCACGTGACGTTACGACATCGTCAGAGTTAAGACTTGGCAGCGGAATATAATATATCTAACAGACTTGGAATTTAAATAACACATCAGAGCTTTTAACTGAAATACTTCTAGACATCTATTAAAATACTTAGAATAAATACATGGAAACAAGTGTCAATAGTGACACAAAAGAATACATGGAAATTTTAGCAATCTTCTCAACATAAAATGTTATAAACACAGAAGACTACAAATAGAATACAATCTATGTGTCCTTAGCTTTAAAATCTTTTAAGCTCTAATCTTCATCTATAAAACCTGCACCAACATATATATATATATATATATATATATATATATATATATATATATATATATATATATATATATATATATATATAGAAACAATAACACAAAATACCCTAAGTGAGTCCGCTGTTTCCAATAATATAATGAATGCTGTTTTATTTAATAAATGCAACATAATGCAAATATGGCTTTGTAATCACATGTATACACAATATATGATCCATGGTAGCTAATCATAGTCATATATCGAATACAAACGTAACTACAAAGCAATAATATGATAGTTTTAAATGCAGAGTTTTAGGTATTTTCCTTTTTCCACTCCTCTGTTGGCCTAGGCACAGTTAACGTCTTATTTGAAGCCTGTGCTTCCTCACTTAAGTTTTAATTATATTCTTTGGGGGCCTAGGCTTCTAGAAACCTAGGTCTTCCCTGGTGACCTGGGTACACCAGTTTTTATATTTATTATTCTCTTTTTCGGTACTTCTACATTCATTGTATCTGGGCCACTAGTGAATCATCATGTACCACTGTGGATCTGGATCCACAACTTGTTATTAAACAGATTATTAAAATAATAAAATGTGCAAAGTCACATGTGCAAACAAGTAAATAAAGCAGTAAATATAATATTATAGGAAAAGTCAACCAGCTTCATCCTCAGTAAGTATAGAGATACTTACCATTTCCGCTCCAAAGATTATCCCCAGAAGCTGCATAATTATACCCATGCATTAATAGACTAGTAAATAATACTAGGTAAATCTACTTATTTCTTTATTTCAAATCGTTATTTATCCGGACATCACAACGGCTATGCATATAATAGTTATATAAATATAACCTTATCATTATATTTTATACCAACCAATAAAATAATCATTTTGTATTAATAAAATTGATGGCACAAAAATATTGATATTCTTTTTTTATCGCTTTTGATTTCTAAATAATGTAATGTCATTTGGACATTATAACGGCATATAGAATGGATTAATTATAATGCGCATATTTCATGCGGGCATTATAATAGCATTTATAAATAATGGCCAAAACATCCCTTTTTAATAAAAATTGCCCTTTTCACTTTTAAATCATATTAGCATAATATTTCTTTTTAAACATATCAATTAATATAACTAATTGCCATAGTTATAAAATAATTTTATCTTTTTATAAAATTGGGCAGAACAACGGCATTAATATATTGAATGCATAAAAATACTTAAAAATATTTTAGCAGCGTAACGACGCTTTTGTAAAATAGTAACTTTTAATTCGGCCATTATAACGACGTATTTTTATATATAATAACTCCGCTTTGAATACCCTGTTTAAACCACAACTTAAAAATGTTAGATTAAAAACTCACATAATCAACAATATTAAAACAAAACTTTAATTAAAATCCAAATATCATTTTTCTTTCTTTTTTCTTTTTCCCTTTCTTTTCTTCTTTTTCCTTCTTCTTCTTTCTTCTTCTTTTTCTTCTTCACTTTTATCTACTGCAAGTGCCCACGAACAAGAGAGATGGAGAAAGAGAGAGAAAAAGAGAATTAGAGAGAGATTTACCTTCTGATCTTCTCTTCTTATTGGTGCTGGACCCAAACCAAGAGAGAGAACTGAATTTGAGAGAGATTGAGGGAGAATTTGAGAGAGGATGAGTGATTGTGAAGGGGAAGAAATGGGCTCCTTATATAGTGAAATGGACGGCCCATATCACTCTAAAATGATCGTATCCAACGGCTGAGACGGAGATTTTGGGAGATTTGGTAATTAAAATCGAATCCTAGATGATTCGGTACATGAATCTATTTTCTGCAGAAAGTCGATAGATCGATTTCTAAGTCGATCGATCTACTTGGACAGTGTGTCGATCAATCTACTTTTATGTCGATCAATCCACTTGAACAGTAGGTCGATCGATGCACTTGAACAGTAAGTCGATCGATCTACTTTTTACACTATAAAATAATCGATCGATCTATTATATTTAGCCAAATTTTAATATCTCAACATACGGGGTATTACATCCCTTCCCCCTTAACAGAATTTCATCCTCGAAATTCATAAACCTTATATCGCACAAAGTTTATATTAAGGGAAGATTTTTAATTACTAAATCCTAAGTCTAATGACATAGGAAAAATAATTTATATTTTCTTTCTATCATCTTGCCATAACACCTTAACTTATATGATCTTCTATCTGACTTTTACCATCCACATCATTTCCATTTCCATTTTTCTGCTTCAATGCAAAGGTCTATTCTTATCGTAGACCTTCATCTACTTTGTTCATCCGTGTTAGCAGTACCTGATCAGTCCATCATATTTTCAAATACGTCAAGTAATATACTGGAATTTCATCTTATCTTATCTTATCTTTCTATTGTTAAATTCAATCTTATGTTATTCCACCTCCCAATCTTAGGGAAGAACCTTATTCCAGGTTCAACGTCTCGATTAAAAGAGTGTCCTTAGTTCGGAGTTTCTTTCTGTTAGAAAATCCTTTAACATAAATCCGAGAATCCTTTCTATCTATCAAGTAGAAAGTAGTATTTAATTCTTTAAACCTCGAATACGTAAATCATATCATCCATAATAATTTACACCAAGCAAAAATTCCAAATCAAGATATTACTTACCTCAATCATTCCTAAATGCAGCTTAGTGGGGAACTGAGATATTTCTCTTTTTCTGATTGACCTCGAATTAGTCTATTGGGTCCCCTAATATGACACCAATTAGTTGATCATCTAACCAATCGAGTTAGCATCATATATCTTAGAAATTTACCTCAATTTCAAATCTGCATTTATATCATCAGCACTTTGGTTTTATGCAATTATAACCATCCTTTAAATCCATGCTATTATCAAGTAAGGTTTAAAATCAAGTCCTGTAATAATCTTTGTTCTCTTATTCCTCAAAAAGGTTGTAAGAAAATAATGTCCCTCAAACTTATCTTCAAATCATTCTATAGACATTATACATACGTTCCATTGTATGGTTCAAGCTCAAGCATAGATTAACTATTAATCGGATGTACACCTAATATCCAATTCCATAAATCAATGATTCTAAAATCAATAAGGCGTAATACCAAACATCATAAATCAGTTACCTTGTTCTCGTTGCCTATCGTAGGAATAACCTTTTTAATTCATCATGTAACATTTCTCACTTTCCTATAATCAATTAAACCTCAATATAGGGGTTATGCCATGACCCATTCTTCACATTGTCATAATTATTCCATCCACTACGATTAAAAATCATTGACAACTTTAATCCAATTAAACTTCAAAGTGGATTTATCTACACTCATTATTCTTCAATAACGAATATCCAAAACATGTCTCCATAGGGAGATTCCACTTCTTTCGATAGCTAAAAACATATCTTCTTAATAAAAGGTAATATTTCCAAAAGTATAAACTTATCACAAAATTTGAATCATTGGCTGATATCATGAGGTCAGCATTTATCTTTTTAAAACTTCAAGCTTTGCCAATATAAATCGTCTAGTAATTCTCAATTGTAACGCCCCGCTTTTGCAAAAAGCGTAGGTGAAAATTTTCGAATTTCCACAAGACATTACTAACTTATCAGAGGTAATTATTGGCAACGGAATAAATGTAATATGAATTGGGAATAGGTTGACACCTCAGAGCTACTACTGAAATACCTCAATACATATATATAATGAGCCAGTCAGCATAATTATACAGACAGTAATACCAGTCATGCCACACAGGGCTAAATAATTATACAAGCCAAAATCTATATATATATAACCGGAGAATTATAAATATTGTTTTAAGTTAGGCTAATGGACTATAACAGGGTAGTCCCAAAATAAAAGCTATCCAACCTTACAAAACTGAACTAGGAACCATCTATGTGTCGGGATAGTCCTGATAATCCTCTTCTTCTTCATAGCCTGAACCATTACAAGTACCATACAAAGAGAAGAAAACAACATAAACACTAAAGTAAGTCCGCTATTTCCAATAATAATATGAGTGCTGATTTATCTAGTTAATGCAACATAATGCAATGGCCATGTAATCACATGTATATACAAAATATAATCCATGATCGCGAGTCATAGACATAAAATGAACATAAATGTAATCATAGGGCAATGACAGTCTTAAGTGTAGAGTTTTAGGTATTTCCCTTTTTTCACTACTCTGTTGGCCTTAGCACGGTTAGCGTGTTATTTGAAACCTTGGTTTCCTCACTTAACTTTTAATTATAATCTTTGGGAGCCTTGGCTCTTGGAAACCTTGGTTTCCCTGGTGACCTTGGTACACCAGTTTTGTATTTATTATTCTTTTCAGGTATCTCCTCATTCACTGAGAACCTTGGAACTCATGTGAAGCCTCGCATACCCACCGTGGATCTTGATCCAACAGCTTGTTATTAGACAGGTTATTAGAAATAATAAAATATGCAAAATCACATGCGCAAACAAGTAAATAAAACAGTAAACATAATATTATAGGAAAATCAACCAGCTTCGTCCTCAGTAAGTATAGAGATACTTACTAGTTTCTGCTCCAAAAGTCTTTCTCTATAACTGCATAATTCCAATCATATGGTAATACTGAATTAGTGAAATGATGCTACAAATATGTTCACTATATTTATCCTTAAAGTATCATTTTAACCGTTGTCCTAATACTTCCATTTTTGGTTCTCTTAATCAAGATATTGAATGCCATCTTAGGTTATTGAATAATGAAACTAAGACATCCCTTTTTACTAGCCATTAACTCACTAGTATGTTGATATATATATATATATATATATATATATATATATATATACAACTCTCATTCATACCCTTATGTAGCCAAAATAATACTTTCCACACACACATGTATTAGCCATATACCATTTACACTTACTTACTAGTTCATACTTTAATATTCTGATTCATGCAGGGAGTTCCAGCACACAACACACACACACACACACACCTTCCTTTTCATAAATCAATACACCCATATTTCAACAGCTCACTTCCACACAAAAGTATTAGAGCAAAGCTACTATCTTGCTTGTTTAAAGCTTCATGAGTGTAATTCTTTCAAGAGGAGAAATTACCCATGATTCTTGGGAACACATACTGAATTTTAGAGAGTAGAAAGGGAGATTCACTTACCAAGATTCGCACCCAACAGATTGGATGAAAGAAGGAGGTCTAACTCCAAAGCAAAGTGCTTGAAATGAGTTGGAAGCTGCTGGCTTTCGAGCTAGAATTTGAGAGAGGTTTCTGATGTTGATTATTGGTGTTTTGTTGAGAAACAAGAGGAGATTTAAGGCTTTATTTCTGGCTATAGGTGCTGGCTTCCACAGAATAATGAGAGAGATTTTTCCATGGGAGATTCAGTACCAAAACAGTGAAGGGGAGGGGAGCTTACGTGAGTGGTATGGGGAGAGTTTAGGCTGATTTTTGGTATCCCATGCAAGCTATATATAATAACCACGAAGGGCTGAGATCAATCCAGCACAAATCCTTCCAAGGGTCGGATCTTTGGCAGCAAGAGAGAGAAATATCCATGCAAGATCATCTAATAGCCAAGATTAGATTTTCTTCCATATCTTGAGTCATGATTAAATTGTACCACCATATCTAGTTCAATTTCAACCAAACTAAGCTAACTTAGGCTAACTAAATAAGTTTCAATCATCTCGAACCGTCCATAAGCAATGGGTTCAAAATCAAAGGTAAAAATCACTTTTCTGCTGTTTACCCGTAAGCTGCGTCGCACTGGATTCGCTCGATCGAAACTTAGTCGATCGATCGACATCGACCTATAATCGTTCGATCGACCAAAAAGTTGCTCGATCGACTTTGCTTTACTGATTCAACTTTCTACATGCATAACTACATAATTCTATTAGACTAAGAGCAATTCTTAAATCTTATATTTATGCACATATTTTAATAACTTAAGTGGGGTGTCTTTCTCGGGTATTACATCAATCAAGATTTATTTATCTCTATAACAAATGATATCGAAATTCTCAATCCATTTGGCTAATACCCAAAGTCATCACATATGTCAATAGCCAAATTCTATACTTAAGGCTAATATCTTGTTAGCCAAAACTTATCATACGATCCTTCATAGTTGAAATAGGAGTAAATCAATCCAAAGGTCAAGTTGGAAGCTTCTAAAATTAATCCAATTCTAGCTTGACTGATTTTACACTTATAATCTCCAATTAACTTCTCAAAAATCATGGTTAAGCTTATTCTTATTCTAAAGGGTAATTCTATGTTATTCATAGGAACCATAATCCTATGGGTCAATATCCAAATTTACCATAATCATAATCATTATGGTAACTAAAATAACTTAAATCTGATATAGGGCTAAGCATCGTTCAAAGTCAATGTTAACCGAAGTAAGTGTTAACATCGAATTCCTAATGGATAAAATTCTTAATCTAAATCGTCAAGTATTAGTCCTACTCAATACGACTAAGAGGGTTAACGTACTTACCTTGTATGCTTAACCGATAGTAATCTTGCCTGTGATAGATTCTGGTCTTCTAGATGTCAGCATAGGGATTCACAAGGATTATGATAAGGTTGCCCTTTGTTGGTGGGGCTTGACAAGACGTGTTGGCTATCGTCATCGATCTCTTTGTCGTCACCGATTGATCGCGGCCAGTTATGATTAGTCAATCGATCAATCAATCACTCAAACATTAGTGACAGGAATAATCAATCAACATAAATCAATACATGAAATCTATCATCTCACTGTTTCTTAGGACTTAAAGAAAATCAATGCTAATCAACATATGCCATAGATTCCAACCTCAACATGAAGTTTTCAGGTGTAAATATTTCTTCAAATGGTTAAATCCTGGATTGCCAGAAAATTCGTATCTCTAAATTTTAGTCAGCAAGCCTATCATTTATATAACCTTAAGGTTTATTGATTGAATCATTCTGAATGTCATAAATCATTCTTGTCAGATCTTAACAATCATAATACTTAGACCATCATTAATCCATACCTCAAAATATAGCAGTCCTCTTTGCGAGCTAGATATGTTTCCTCGATCATATATAATTAATCTTATCAAAGAGGTGCAAGGAAGTAATATGGTCTTATCATAATTCTTCAAACTTTTACTTCCATGTTTTTTTTTATAAAGTACCATGATCTTTTTCTTGTTCCTGCACAATTTCTATCATCCTCAAGAGGTAAAGTAATTAGATCAAATTCTTAATATTAATCCAATACAATTATGCAGTCAATCAATCCTCAAATAGTAAAAATATCTATCCATAAAGTCAGAGTTTACTAAGAAAATAGTAATTGATATTAGATGCATGGTAATGAGGCATCCTATATACAATTCTCTTATACCAAACAACTTAGATTTTAGAAAACCTCAATCATTCCTCAATTAAAGGATTCTAATATTTCCAAAGCTTATAAGATGCATAAGAAGAGAATCTTGTCCAATACTTTCGAACCATTCAGTCATCATTATTTCTTCATTAACCCCATATATTCTCCAAAGATACTAGATTCGGCATAATAGGCAGTATATCTTCAAATACACAAGAATTAATAATCCTCAAAATTCAAAATGATCCATCAATTGCAATTTATATACCTATCTTTAAAAGATATCATTATTCTCAATTGGCTATAGTAGATGTTCATCACCGAACTACTCAACAATTTTTAGTCCACAAGATATACTTTTCCTTACCTTAGGATTAATAGATATTAAAACCTTAATATTTGCTCTTTTGATTCCAAGGTAGTCTTTACCATAGACATAGGAGAAACATCATTTATAAGCTTATCACTAAGGTACTAAATCAACTTAACATCCATAAATCTGCCAAAATAATTAGCACCAGAATTAATAATCTATTTCTCCAAATATGTATAACAATATCACAAGCATACAACAAAAGTGGTACTAAATATCAAATTACCCTAACCATGAAATTATTCTTAGTGCCATACCTCAAACTTCTCAGATTGAATTATCATATATCATATTCCTCATCAGATCCTTAGAAATATAAATTCAAAAACGCCTGAGTGATCAACTAGAGAACCTCAGTAATTTACCAATTAATAGATCCTAACTTCTCCAAAGTTTATCATCAAATCATATAATCGACTAATTTCCTCAAATAAATCAGTAATCCATAATTTCTATACTCATCTTTAAAAATACCAGATTCGGAATAATAAATCTCATCAGTCGTAAGATATCTTTGTTGTAAATTCTAGGGTCAATCAGATATACCTTAAAGCCTCAATATTTATTTCTTGATTCTCAGGTTATCCTCATTATGGGCATAGGAGAATTATTATCTCTAAGCACATGAAATATCCTTAAAGTACTTAATAATTTTATCAACTTAATATCCAAAAATCTGTCAAGGTTTTAAACACTTAAATTCTTCAAAAGTATCTCATGTCTATTCCTTAAAATAATTGTAGATATCAAATTATTCTAATCATGATATTATTCCTACTTTCATACCTCAGATTTCTCGTCTGTCTTACCATGGGATCGTTGTTTAGGTAGGAGGTCTCTACACTTAGACATCTAAACTCATTAGATATCATAAAATATTTATTCAACTCTTTTCGCACGATAATCCAATGTTCAATCACTTATCCAATAAGAGCAAATAAATATTATTGTAATACTAAACTTAGAGATCATATATAACGAAGCATCATCAAATTATTTTATTAACAATCCACATATCCTCAAAATGTGCCATTATTCATTTATCCATAAGTCATCAAACCATAGAATATATTCTTCTAAGATTAATCGGGTAAACATTAAACAAATATAGGAAACCGTTATCTTCAATTTAATCAATAAGGTGCTTAATTAATTTATTATCCATATATCAGTCAAAGTGTTAAGCACCAAATATCCTATCTCCAAGCATCACAAAATTAAAACTATACCTCGAAAATGACACTTGATAATGAATTATCTTAATCACGAAATTATCTCTATTCTTATACCTCAAAATCATAAGCTTCAAGAATTTCATCCATTCTATGCTAAGGCCATTATCAAGGCAGAATCCTTTCTGCACTCAAATATCTAAACTTGTTAATAGAAGAATGTCTATAATAATTATCTATCTAATAACTTTGTAGGTAGAGCAGATAAACATTCAATATAAAATTATACAAATCTTAATTTCAGTTCATATGAAAACCAGAGGCATTTATTTATAAAAAGCATTACCATGTGCCATATAGTATTAGCACATTTTCACAAATTATTGTATTAAACTTTGTTTTTCATACATAAATTATATTGTTTTAAAATCTTTTGAAAACATATAGGGCTTGTTTGGTAAGTAATTGTGTTGTGGAATATTTGTGTGTTGTATAGTAAAAAGTGATTGATGTGATATAAAATTTTAGAATGTTTTATAGAAAAGTGAAAAAAATTTGTTTTGTAGTGGATTTTTTTATTTGAATAATAATAAAATATAATTGATGTGATATAAAAGTGTAAAAAAGTTAGAATGTTTTTGATTTGATATTTTTGAAAGAATTGAAAAGAAATAGATGGAAAAAGAAAATAGGTTGCCAAACTAGCCCATATTAATACATGAATGAGTATCCTCATTCTGGAATAAAAGTTTTACTCATTCTATTCAAATAAAAAGCATTACCATGTGCCATATAGTATTAGCACATTTTCACAAATCATTGTATTAAACTTTGTTTTTCATACATAAATTGTATTGTTTTAAAATCTTTTGAAAACATATAATAATACATGAATGAGTATTCTCATTCTGGAATAAAAGTTTTACTCATTCTATTCAAATAAAGTGTCCCAGTTGCTAGTGAAAACACCAATACGTATATAATATAGATATATATCATTTTCATAAAACTTTTATTCTAAAACAATTTCATCGCATCTAAATATCATTTGTAAACATTGTTCAAACGTTGAAAGCTCATATTTAAAAATCAGTTCTTTCATCAAAATGGTTTCATATTCCTTATCTTGAAATATGATATTTGTTTAACATGTCATCATACCAATATGTTTTCTAACATATAACAAGGCATTGAGATAAATATATTCATGGATTATCAAAGGATGAAAAATAAACACTAATCAACAATACTATACAATCTAGTAAAATCCACACAAAGCATTAGAAATGTGATTTATTTTCTATAGCTCTTGTGTTATTTCTAGACTTCTAGGGTCAAGTCTTAAGGTCCTCAGAGCAAACTGCTCTGATACCAAATTGTAATGCCTCACCTTTTACAAAAAGGCGTAAGTAAAAATTTTAAAATTTTCACGTGACATTACGACATCGTCAGAGTTAAGATTTGGCAGCGGAATATAATATATCCAATAGACTTGGAATTTAAACAACACATCAGAGCTTCTAACTAAAATACTTCTAAACATCCATTAAAATACATAGAATAAATACATGGAAACAAGTGTCAATAGTGACACAAAAGAATGCATGGAAATTTTAGCAATCTTTTCAACATAAAAGGTTATAAACACAGAAGACTACAAACAGAATACAATCTATGTGTCCTTAGCTTTAAAACCTTTTAAGCTCTTATCTTCATTTATAAAACCTGCACCAACATATATCTATAGAAACAATAACACAAAATACCCTAAGTGAGTCCGTTGTTTCCAATAATATAATGAATGCTGATTTATTTAATAAATGTAACATAATGCAAATATGGCTTTGTAATCACATGCATACGCAATATATGATCCATGGTAGCTAATCATAGTCATATATCGAATATAAACGTAACTACAAAGCAATAATATGATAGTTTTAAATGCAGATTTTTAGGTATTTCCCTTTTACCACTCCTCTGTTGGCCTAGGCACGGTTAACGTCTTATTTGAAGCCTGTGCTTCCTCACTTAAGTTTTAATTATATTCTTTGGGAGCCTAGGCTTCTGGAAACCTTGGTCTTCCCTGATGATCTGGGTACACCAATTTTTATATTTATTATTCTCTTTTTCGGTATTTCTACATTCACTGTACCTGGGCTACCAGTGAATCGTCATGTACCACTGTGGATCTGGATCCACAGCTTGTTATTAAACAGATTATTAAAATAATAAAACGTGCAAAGTCACATGTGCAAACAAGTAAATAAAGCAGTAAACATAATATTATAGGAAAAGTCAACCAGCTTCGTCCTCAGTAAGTATAGAGATACTTACCGTTTCTGCTCCAAAGATTATCCGCAGAAGCTGCATAATTATACCCATGCATTAATAGACTAGTAAATAATACTAGGTGAATCTACTTATTTCTTTATTTCAAATTGTTATTTATTCGGATATCACAACGGCTATGCATATAATAGTTATATAAATATAACCTTATCATTATATTTTATACCAACCAATAAAATAATCATTTGGTATTAATAAAATGGATGGCACAAAAATATTAATATTCTTTTTTTTATCACTTTTGATCTCTAAATAATGTAATGTCGTTTGGACATTATAACGGCATATAGAATGGATTAATTATAATGCCACATATTTCATGCGGGCATTATAATAGCATTTATAAATAATGGCCAAAACATCCATTTTTAATAAAAATTGCCCTTTTCACTTTTAAATCATATTAGCATAATATTTCTTTTTAAACATAACAATTAATATAACTAATTGCCACAGCTGTAAAATAATTTTATCTTTTTATAAAATTGGGTAGAACAACGGCATTAATATATTGAATGCATAAAAAAACTTAAAAATATTTTAGCAAAGTAACGGCGCTTTTGTAAAATAGTAAATTTTAATTCGGCCATTATAACGGCGTATTTTTATATATAATAACTCCACTTTGAATACCCTGTTTAAACCACAACTTAAAAATGTTAGATTAAAAACTCACATAATCAACAATATTAAAACAAAACTTTAATTAAAATCCAAATATCATTTTTCTTTTTCCCTTTCTTTTCTTCTTTTTCCTTCTTCTTCTTTCTTCTTCTTTTTTTTCTTCTTCACTTCTATCTACTGCAAGTGCCCACGAACAAGAGAGATGGAGAAAGAGAGAGAGAAAGAGAATTAGAGAGAGAGATTTACCTTTTGATCTTCTCTTCTTCTTGCTGCTGGACCCAAACCAAGAGAGAGAGAGAACTGAATTTGAGAGAGATTGAGAGAGAATTTGAGAGAATTTGAGAGAGGATGAGTGATTGTGAAGGGGAAGAAATGGGCTCCTTATATAGTGAAATGGACGGCCCATATCACTCTAAAATGACCGTATCCAACGACTGGGACGGAGATTTGGGGAGATTTGGTAATTAAAATCGAATCCTAGATGATTCGGTACATGAATTTATTTTCTGCAGAAAGTCGATAGATCGATTTCTAAGTTGATCGATCTACTTGAACAGTGTGTTGATTAATCTATTTTAATGTCAATCGATCTACTTGAACAGTAGGTCGATCGATCTACTTTTTACACTATAAAATAATCGATCGATCTATTATACTTAGCCAAATTTTCACCCGTTTCACCACCTATATAACTAAATCGCTCGATTGGTTAAAATAATCAATCAATCGATTGATTTTGGCTTCTAATAAAGGTTTGATTTCTTAATCACACGATCGATTTTAAGACATTAAATAATCGCTCGATCGATTGTATAATCGATCAATCGAATTAGACTTGGTCTAATTTCTAATCCATTTTAACTCTTACAGACTTATACATATATTCTTAATAAATATTTAATCTCTTAAATATATATACCTATCATGATGAATATTTATTCCACAAATATTCATATGTATTTTATTCCTATCATTAGGCCTTAAATCATATTTTAAGATATTTTATTAATATCTCAAAATACGGGGTATTACACCTATCAAGAAAAGACTGCACAGTACTTTAATAAAATGGTAAAACCCTGGTCTTTCATCTTCGGAGATTGAGTTCTCTGAAAGGTGACCCTAGCTACTAAAGACCTGATTGAGGGAAAATTGGGTCCAGTTTGGGAAGGTCCCCACTGAGTCATCAAGTGCCATCACAAGGGTGCCTATCATCTAGAATATCCAATGGAAAAATGCTTTCGAGGCCATGGAATGCCGAGCATCTACGCAAGTATTATATATAACAGACTCATGTATTCCGCTCCTCATTTATCAAATGAATAAGACTGTGATTCATGCAACAACATCTTGTCAAATACTACCGAGGCATAAGACTTTTTCACTTAACTTCAACTAAGGCTTCAAGTACAAAAGTAGAGGAGCTACTTTTTCACTTAGCCTCGACTGAAGCTTCAAGTACAAAAGTACATGAGCATAGTTTCCCGGGACAAGCTCCCAAAAAGAAAAATCTTTTACACTTAACTTCGACTGAGGCTTCAAGTACAAAAGTTTAGGAGCTACTTTTTCACTTAGCCTTGACCGAAGTTTCAAGTACAAAAGTAGAGGGGCATAGTTTCCTGGGACTAGCTCCCAAAAAGAAAAATCTTTTACACTTAACTTTGATTGAGGCTTCAAGTTCAAAAGTAGATGAGCTACATTTTCACAAGCCTCAACCGAAGTTTCAAGTACAAAAGAAGAGGGGCACCCTAGAAGCTCCGAGCCCATACTTTTCCATTTAATTTCATCCAAGTTTCAAGTACAAAAGTAGAGGGGCACCACGAAAGCACTGAGCCCATACTTTTTCCATTTAACTTTATCCAAAGTTTCAAGTACAAAAGTAGAGGGGCACCCCACCCCGGAATTACCAAGCCTAATTACTGAGCTTCAAACTTTTTCAAGTTCGGTAATGGGGGGTACTATGGGGAAAGCAATAATTAAACAAAATTTCATTTTTTCACCTAATCGAAATACAAAAACTTCATGATGACATGTCTGCTGCTATGCATGTTGCATTTCCAGACGTGGCTTCCTCCTCTCATACCGTCCCGCCATCTGAGCCAGAGGCAAATTATTCTCCGATCATGGAGGCCTTAGCCGCCATTCAGGGAGGGATGACTATCATGCAGCAGTCCATCTCCTCCTTGCAGCTAGAAGTATGGTCTATCAACAAGCGGGTGGAGCAGACCCATTTGGACCTTCAGGAGTGCTTTCGAGTCCATCATCCGGACAGCAGTGATGATGAGGATGCTGCAGCTCTGACTATACCCATGCCAGAGGATGTTTGAGTTTCCCTCTGTTTTATTGTCTCTTTTTGTTTGTGTTATTTTGAGACTTTTTTTTTTTTTGTTATTTTCTGTTATTTTGTTAAACACTTAAACTAATATTACTCTATTTACCCGGGTTCTTCTGAGACCGTTAGGGGGAGTAATTTTTATTTCAGTTGTTTTTATTACTCTGTTTTACCCATTGTCCCTTTGTGACAAAAATGGGGAGTATTTTTTATTTTTGGACCGAGAATGTATTTCCAAACCGGTGAAATGATTTTTGTCCCAAAATGGCCAAAGGGGGAGTTTGTTAGTATTTTGGCCTCATTCTGTGTTTGGACAAAATCACTTATGTGTAACGATGCTGTAAACATGGATTCCACTTATCAGAGCATTTTCAGAAGACTCTGCACTGCGAAAAAGATAGAAGATTTCAGATTCCCTGTCAGCCGTCCGGACGAAGTGTCATCCCGTCCGGACGCCCATCTATCCACTGTTCCATCCGTCCAGACGACGTGTCTTTCCCATCCGAATGCCAGACAGACCAGCATCATCCGTCCGGACGTCGTATCTTTCCGTCCGGACCCACCACTGTATCGAGAAGCTTCTGTTCCAGCTAGCATCCGTCCGGACGTCTCAGCAGCTCGTCCAGACGTCCATCAGTGATCGATCAGCTTCAGATTCTTTTTATGTTCAGAATATGGGAAGATTGATACACCGTCGGGACGATGTGGTTTCCCATCCGGACGTGCTCATAAATAAGGCAAGAGTCACAATTCAAATATCACCGTCCGGACTTCAGTCAGCCTTGGTCCGGACACGCGTGCTTCTAATATGGAAATTGCCGATTCGACTTCAACCGTCCGGACGTCTGCCTCTCATGGTCCAGATGCACGCATAGCAGATATGGAAATTGTGTGTTGAAGAATTGTCGTCCAGACGTTCATCTCCCTTGGTCTGGACGTGCGAAGCCTTATATGGAAATTACTTGCAGCGGACGTGAGACCGTCCGGACGTCAGTGTCTCACCGTCTGGACGCGGCTTTTAAACAGGAAAGATTTTCAGGGAAATTTTCTGAAAATCCTGTTGCACAGTTGTCCGTCCGAACGACCTAGTTCACCATCCGGACGGCGTCCATACATATTACAGCAGTAGCCCATTCTGCACCTCAGCCTATAAATAGAGGCCCCTGGGCATTGAGAATTGCAGGAATTCGGTATTGAATTCAACAAGAGCTCAGACAAGTTCAAGATCCCTCTGAAGCCATTACAAGTGTGCTGCGCTACATCTGAAGTAAATCTTAGGGGTTGGCCCTAAGGTAAAGGATTCCATTGAAGACCCCTTCAGGTAGGAGACCTGGTTGGGAAGCGTTCGTGTTGGGTTACACGTCAGAGAGCAAGGTACGACCACTGCATCGGGTTAATGTGAGTGTTACTATCTTGTATCTAGCTTTGTATTCTGAATAGTGGAATTCCTGGGTTTGGCTACCCCGGAATGGTTTTTCTCTTGATTGAGTTTCCACTTCGTTAACAAAAATCTGTGTGTCTTTTACTTTCCGCTGTGCTTCATTTCTGTTGACACTTGTGCACCCACTTTACTTTTAGAAGTCGATTTCAATTTTCAGCAACTGTGGTTTGTATGTCATTGTTTGGTTTAATATCTTGAACATTGCATGTCTTTAGAACTCTGAATCTTTTGACTCATCTGTTGGATTAGAGAGACTTCACTTGTTTTAATTGTTTATCACAAGCACATTAGCATAGGGTTTATGAATTATGAGATTTGAATTGAGGAGTGTGTGTTTGGAGATTTGTAAGATAATTTGTTGATGAAACCTTGGCTTAAATTAAAAATAAAAAATAATAATCATAATAATAATCATAATAATAATAATAATAATAATAATAATATCATCATCAGTTTGAGTTATCATTGAGTAACTGGGCATCTTGCCTAACTAAGCATTAATTGTTCGAGTAAAAAAATGAGAAATTCAATTTGGTTGATTGAATGGCTAATTTGGCTTCGTAGCCTTTTTGACTTGAGTAATTATGCCCTTAGGGATGTTTTTACATCTAGTGCCCTAAAACCATTTGGTTTGAGAGTTACTGGCCCAACACTCGTTACATAAGTCAATTAGAAAGCTTAAGGGAGTCAAGCATTGCACAACCTACACAAAATATATATATATTGGTTTAAGCCTTGGTTGTTTTCATCTGGCAAGAATTCCTATGAATTTTTGGGTACACAAGCTTTGAAAAAAATTGAAACCTCATGTTAATCTCACTTTGCACTTATTGGAGAATGTGTTGTCTCAATTTTCCAGCTATGAGTTGAATGATTTATGATGTCCTGATGATGTGATTGTGATGTTCACCTTGTTAAACTTGCTCATGATGTTTGAACCATGTGTTTGTGTGGAAGTCTTTGTTTTACAACAACATAAGGCTTTAAAATGTTTGTGGATATCATTCCTGGCAAACCCTCAAGAGACTTCACTCGTCCTCTAGGGAGTCCTAGGGGTTTAAAAGGCTTGTTGCATATGCTACATACAATCGTCTCTTCCACGAAAGCAGATTTATGTTTCTTCCTTTGATTTTATTTTTTATTTTGTTTTGCTAAGGGACTAGCAAAATGTAAGTTTAAGGGTATTTGATGAGTGCCAAATATTGTATATTTGGACCCCTTAATTTGCATTTGTTAAACCTTTAACTTTGTTATTTTCTGATTTCTTGGTTAGTTTTGGTGTTTCAGTGTTTTGCAGAACTTTAAGATAAAATTGTAGTATTTTTGTGAGATTTGCAAAGAAATAGGAGAAGAAGTCTTCAAAGCCATTCAAAGAACAGTTGTTAGGGTTGACATGGCAGCATTATTGAAGACACAAGGAGAGCTGAAGAACTAGAAGGTGCTCAAGTGCAGTGCGTGAGTCACGACGATGTCGCTCGAGCGCATTTACAAGTCGCTCAAGCGCAATGTTGCTCGAGTGACTGATGTGAATTTTAAATGTACTCGCAAGTGCACGAATCGTTTGCAATAAAAGGGTTCTGCAAGTGCGAGGTCGATCCCACAGGGAATTGTGTTCTTGAAAACAAATTTATGAATAAATTAATTAAATCTTAACCTAGTTCCAAAAATTAATAGATTTTGATAAATAAAGAAAACATAAACTAAATAAAGTAAAATAAAACAAAAGAAAAGGTACTAAGGTTTTGGAATCCACACCCACCAAATCATAGCAAAATATTCTCATATTCATCAATACACATCCGAAGTTCTCACCATACAAATCGTATGTATGTTCTACTATGCTTCAAAAAATCATTAAATCATTCAATGAATCCGTTCTTTGCACAAATTACAAAAGATATCCGGTTTTAACCAAATCATCAAATGTATCCGTAGAATGAAACACAATGAATATCCAACGTTTTGATAAATAAAAACCCAAGCAAGCAATTATGTGAAATTATCTCAAATCATCAAATGTATCCTTGAATCACAAAAGATATCCAAGAATCATTCCACAAATTGAAAAGAAGTAAAACATTGGAAAAATTAAACCAAATAAAATCGGATAGTATAAACTTACATGAAAATATTGTTGCTCTTCAATAGTGAGGCTTCATCCTCAACCTTAGTTGAAAAACTAGCTACGCATGACTATGAAAAATAAATTCTAAACTAAAGAAAAACTAAACTAAAAAGAAAAGAATGTATTTTGTCTCTAGCTTCTCTCCTTTTTTTTGTTGAGGCTTAGAGGTCTATTTATAGGGAGAAAACAAATCCTAGAAGCCCTAGAATTCCTAGAAAAATCGGAGGTTAGTCTCCTAGTTTGAGTTGGAAACTTAAAACTCAATCCAAGAAGGAAAAGGACTCTAAATCCGTCCAGATTTGCGGTCTTTTATTACGGGGCACTTTTGGCATAGCAAACGTCCGAATTAAGAAAATCGTATTTCATAAGGATTTGTATAAAATTGAGTTAGCTTTCCAACGCCACTTGATTCACCTTAATCGGATACTTGAGCTGAAAGTTATGATCAAAATATTATAACCTGTGCAGAATCTGAATTCTAATCCGATTTTGACTCCAATTAGAGAAATTCCAAATTAGTCCTCTCCTTGATTTGGTTAAACATAACCACATCATCTAGGTCTTCTCAAAGTGTGCTTTCTTTCACCTTAAAGCTATTGTTTTCTCTCAATGACCTGCAAAATACTGAAATACCAAAACTAGCAAAAAACATTAGAAAATAACAAAGCTAAAGGTTTAGTAAATGCAAATTAAGGGGTTCACATATGCAATATTTGACACTCATCAAATACCCCCAAACTTACATTTTGCTAGTCCCTTAGCAAAACAAAACAAAACATAAAATGAAAGCTTGAAACATAAATCCTCTTTCGTGGGAGAAACGTTTGCATTTAGCGTATGCAACAAGCCTTTTAAACCCCTAGGACTCCCTAGTGGACGAGTGAAGTCTCGTGAGGGTTTGCCAGGAATGATACCCACACAAACACATAGTTTATACATCATGAGTAAGTTTAACACACTGAACAACATACTCACATCATCAGGACATCAAAAATCATTTAACTCATAGTTGGAAAATTGAGACAACTCAGGTTCAAATGTGTGCAAAGTGAGATTAACATAGACTCATGAGGTTTCAATTTTTCTCAAAGTTTGTGTACCCCAAAATTCATAGGAATCTTGTCAGATGAAACAACCAAGGTATAAATCATTTTTTTTTTTTTTTTTTTTTTTTTTTTTTTTTTTTTGTGTAGGCTGTGCAATGTCTGACTCTCTTAAGCTTTCTAGTTGACCCATGTAACGAGTGTTGGGCCAGTGACTCCCAAACCAGATGGTTTTAAGGCACTAGATGTAGAAACATCACTAAGGGCTTAATTACTCAAGTCAAAAAGGCTACGAAGTCAAACTAGTTATATGATCAACCAAATTGAATCTCTCATCTTTTGACGCGAACACTCAATGCTTAGTGAGGCAAGAGGCCCGGTTACTCAATAAGAACCCAAACTGATAATATTATTGTTTTTTTTTTTTTTTTTTTTTTTTTTTTTTTTTTGAATTTAAGCCAAGGTTTCATCAACAAATCATCCTACAAATCTCAAGATACACATACCTCAATTCAAATCTCATACCTCATAGAACCAATGTTAATGTGCTTGTGATAAATAATTCAAACAAGTGAAGTCTCTATAATCCAGCGGACAAGTCAAAAGATTCAAATTTCTAAATACGTGCAGTGTTCAACATGTTAAACGAACCAATGATATGCAAACCATAGTTGCGATGTAATCATGCTCAATCAACAACATAACACAATTTTATTTTATTTTTTTTTGAAAAGATTTTAGAACAAAAAGACAAATAAACATTGTTTTTTTTTTTTTTTTTTTTTTTTTTTTTTAGTTCAAAAAGACAAATAAACAAACAAACAAATAAACAAAGTGTTTTTCCATACCCCCAAACTTGAATTACACATTGCCCTCAATGTGTAGTTTAGAAATACATTACCAGAAGTAAGGAAACATCAAGGTGTGAACAAGGCCAGGGCGTTCCCCAAACTTAAACACCAAAACACCTGTCTACAAAACTACCAGCAATATTTTCTCATAGAAACAAACATCAAAAGGTTAATTGCTGTCAGTTCAAAAAATAAAATGACAAGAAATAAAATGAAAAAGGAAAAAGAACTCAAAAATTAAATGCAGAAAATAAAATAACAAAAAGAATTACCATACCTGCCCCGATCATGTGGATGTCCAACTAATCCCTTCCACCATTTCTTCTTTAAAATTTGATAGCACTCTGGGAGGATATTTCCCCATCGTAGGTAGCCAACTTGCTTGCTTAGAAATATTTTCTTGGGCCGATGATTCCTAGATTTGTGTGCTTGTCTGCATAAATCCTTGAGAATCTTGGCATATGATGGCTCTTTGAGACATTGAAGAATTAAAACTTTGGATTCATGATGTGTCTCAAGAGGGACAATGATGAAGGAATGAGCTTCAGTACTCACTTCCTTGTCATTCGATAGACTTGTATCTGCTGGGGGCTCAATTTTCTCTTTATGCTCAATTTTCTCCATGTGCTCAATTTGGTCTCTGTGTTCAATTTGCTCATCTTTCTCTTCTTGTTCCTCTATGTGCTCAATTTTCTCCATCTGCTCAATTTGCTCCTTTTTGTGCCCAATTTGCTCCTCTTTTCCTTCTTCCTCATTGTTATCAATTTCATTACTCTCGAGTATGATGGTGTCAGGGATATTCTCATGACAAGAATGGCTAGCATCATCCTCATCAATCTTGTAATGCCCTTCAGCCATCAGCTGACTTTGAAGCTCTTCTTCCTCCATTCCGCTGAATTCAACAACCAGATAATCAATTTGTTCTTCTTTCTTGGCAAAAGCTTGATGTGTGAACTGAGTTGAATCCCTGATCTCATGTGTAAGCTCTTTTATAGCCTGGCTATTGCTCATAGTGGCATTCTTCAGCTCTTGTCTACTCTGTTTAAGCTCTTGCATAATCTGGTCGTTGCTCATGGTGACCTTCTTAAGCTCTTGTATATTTCGGTTGCTTGTCTGTATGAATGCTTGGAGTGTTTCTTCCAATGATAATTTTTTAGGAAGGGGATCATATGATGAAGGATGAAGGACTTGGTTTTTGAACTGTGAATATTCAAGATGATGCAGTTCATTGTGTGAGGGAGCATAATTTCCTGTGGCTTGATCTTGCCATGAGAAATCAGAATGGTTGCTACAGTCCGGGTTGTAAAAACTGGAATTTGAATCGAACCCTGAGTTGGAGAAATTGGCTTGGACACTTCTAAGATCTTGTATATTCTGTTCCATCTTTTGTGTATATGCTTTGATTGTGTCTTCCAATGATGATTTTTGTGCTGGATAATTGTAGGATGACGGAGGAGAATGGTTGCTCCAGTCCGGGTTGTAAAAATTAGAATTTGAATCGAATCTCGGACTGGAGAAATTTGTGTTCATCTGCTCATAAGAAGGATTGCAAAATTGTCCCCATGATGGACAATTACTAGAACTATGATAATGATTGGAGCAATATGAACATGGATTATGTGGATAAAAATTGTGAGTGTAGTTGATAGGAGCAGGTGTCCTACCACTAGGTGAAGCATGTTGTGCAGAAAAATTGTTATAATTATCATAAGAAAAATCCATGCTTCACTCTCACTTTTTAACATGCAAATATCCCACATAAAACATCAACCAAATTTTTTTTTTTTTTTTTTTTAAAAAAATAACAATAAAAGAAAATAAAAACAAACAAAACAAAGAAAAGATAATTTTTTTATTTTTTTTTAGAAATAGGAATAACAAAAACAAATTGCAAATAAATAAATAAATCCTAATTACAACTAGGAATAACAAAAACAAATTGCAAATAAATAAATAAATCCTAATTATAACTAGTAGAAAGATAAAATCAATTTAGAAATAAACAGTTTTCAAAAATTCAAACGATTCCCCGGCAACGGCGCCAAAAACTTGATGTGAATTTTAAATGTACTCGCAAGTGCACGAATCGTTTGCAATAAAAGGGTTTTGCAAGTGCGAGGTCGATCCCACAGGGAATTGTGTTCTTGAAAACAAATTTATGAATAAATTAATTAAATCTTAACCTAGTTCCAAAAATTAATAGATTTTGATAAATAAAGAAAACATAAACTAAATAAAGTAAAATAAAACAAAAGAAAAGGTACTAAGGTTTTGGAATCCACACCCACCAAATCATAGCAAAATATTCTCATATTCATCAATACACATCCGAAGTTCTCACCATACAAATCGTATGTATGTTCTACTATGCTTAAAAAAATCATTAAATCATTCAATGAATCCGTTCTTTGCACAAATCACAAAAGATATCCGGTTTTAACCAAATCATCAAATGTATCCGTAGAACGAAACACAATGAATATCCAACGTTTTGATAAATAAAAACCCAAGCAAGCAATTATGTGAAATTATCTCAAATCATCAAATGTATCCTTGAATCACAAAAGATATCCAAGAATCATTCCACAAATTGAAAAGAAGTAAAACATAGGAAAAATTAAACCAAATAAAATCGGATAGTATAAACTTACATGAAAATATTGTTGCTCTTCAATAGTGAGGCTTCATCCTCAACCTTAGTTGAAAAACTAGCTACGCATGACTATGAAAAATAAATTCTAAACTAAAGAAAAACTAAACTAAAAAGAAAAGAATGTATTTGGTCTCTAGCTTCTCTCCTTTTTTTTGTTGAGGCTTAGAGGTCTATTTATAGGGAGAAAACAAATCCTAGAATCCCTAGAATTCCTAGAAAAATCGGAGGTTAGTCTCCTAGTTTGAGTTGGAAACTTAAAACTCAATCCAAGAAGGAAAAGGACTCTAAATCCGTCCAGATTTGCGGTCTTTTATTACGGGGCACTTTTGGCATAGCAAACGTCCGAATTAAGAAAATCGTATTTCATAAGGATTTGTATAAAATTGAGTTAGCTTTCCAACGCCACTTGATTCACCTTAATCGGATACTTGAACTGAAAGTTATGATCAAAATACTATAACCTGTGCAGAATCTGAATTCTAATCCGATTTTGACTCCAATTAGAGAAATTCCGATTTAGTCCTCTCCTTGATTTGGTTAAACATAACCACATCATCTAGGTCTTCTCAAAGTGTGCTTTCTTTCACTTTAATGCTATTGTTTTCTCTCAATGACCTGCAAAATACTGAAATACCAAAACTAGCCAAAAACATTAGAAAATAACAAAGCTAAAGGTTTAGTAAATGCAAATTAAGGGGTTCACATATGCAATATTTGACACTCATCAGTGACCTCGATAGGTGCTCAAGCGCATCAGCACGATATCACTCGAGTGACCCAGAACGTGGGTGCACAAGTTCTGGATGCGAGAAGATATCTGGGCCAGACACATGGTGACCCGCGTTCCGGAAGATACGAAGGCCCAAGTTTCGGAAGTGGAGACCCACGATCAGAGAGCCGGTTTCCTCCATTTCTGGGGAAAATCGACTCTGCCCTTCAATATAAATACAAACCTACCTTCAGGTATTCTTCTAGTTAATTATTGTGATTAAGGCATATACTTGCATTTTCTAAAGAACTGACTTAAGCATCGGAGTGGGACCGGCTGGAACCCCCAGCAAGCATCCTTACCGACCATATTGTTTTGTAGGAAAAGACAAGAAGAATTTTTTAGAAGATTGTGCTACCGGTCCAAAAATTGTTCTAAAATTCTATATGGAACTGATATGTAGCCTTTAAAAGACAAATGAAAACACATTATGTTACTTTCTCTTGTTCTGAAATGAATATTTATTTGTCATGGAAATCGGTTTTCAGGTTTTTTTTTTTTTTTTTTTCGATATTATATATTGTTGGTGGCATTGTTACACAAAATTCTTGTTCATATAGGCTGGATCCATTAATTATAGTGAACCGTCTTTATAATGTAGTTACTTGGACAAGTACTTTGTCCTATGGCCTAAACCCAAGCATTCTTTTCTCCTATTAGGGTTTTGAGGGGTAGAGGCGTCATTTTGTAAAAATTGAGTTTTAACCTAATTTTCTGCTATAAATACCCCATGCTAGGCACTTCTGTTTTCACTTCTATATTCACAATTGTATTCAGAATTCATAATTCAACATTGTATATACATATTATTTTCAACTCTTCTCTTTCTTTTGTAATTTAGTTTAATTTCTATCTCTCTATCTTCTCCATTTCTTCTATTCTTTTTGTCTTAATTTTATTTTATGTTTTCATTACAAGTTGTTTGGTGTTTTTAGTCATGAGAGGCTAAAATCCTCAACTAAGGTTGAGGATGAAACCTCATCAATGATAACACCTACATTCTTGTCATGATGTTCGTAGATTCGAGTTCTATTTCAATTTATGGATTTATTTCTTTAGATTGAGAATTTTATTTTAAATGGATATTTGTTGTGTTTCAACCGATGGATACATCGATTAATTTCTTTGAGATTGGGGTATCTATTGTGATTTGTCTGACAAACAGATACAATGGATGATTTCTACTCTAAGGGATAATTGTTGTGATTTATTTTTGAGTTGGATTCTTCAAATGATTTCATTCTGAAAAACAAAATTGACTTCTAAAAATAAAATGTGTGCATAAGTGTCAACAAAAATTAAAGTACAGAGGAAAATAAATGACACACAGATTTTTGTTGACGAAGTGGAAACTCAATTAAGAGAAAACCACTTCGGGGCAGCCAAACCCAAGAATTCCACTATTCAGAAGATATAGCTAGATACAAGACAGTAACACTCACATATACCCGATGCAGTGGTCGTATCTTGATCTCTGACATGTAACCCAACACGAACGCTTCCCAACCAGGTTCTCCTACCTGAAGGGGTCTTCAATGGAATCCTTTATCTTAGAGCCAACCTCTAAGATAGACTTCAGTTGTAGCATAGCAACAGCACACTTGATAGGGCTTAAGAGGAAATATCACGTCTCTGAGCAGTTGTGGAATTCAATACCGAATTCTTACAGTTCTCAATGCCCAGGGGCCTCTATTTATAGGCTGGGGGCTCAAATGAGCGTCAGGCAAAATATACCTGGGTGCCGTTCGAACGGTGGACAAGGGCCGTCCAGACGAACAACTGTGCGACAAGATTTTTCAAAAATTTTGTGAGGAAATCTTTCCTGTTTAAAAGCCTCGTCCGGACGGGATGGCACATCGTCCGGACGGTCGCACATCCGCTACAAGTAATTTCCTTATAAAGCTTCGCGCGTCCGGACCATGGGGGAGAAGCGTCCGGACGGCAATTCTTCAACACGCAATTTCCATATCTGCACTGCGCGCGTCTGGACCATGATAGGCAGTCATCCGGACTGTTGAAGTCGAATCGGTAATTTCCTTCTTTGATGAACGCACGTCCGGACCACAGCTGTCAGACGTCCGGACGGTGATATTTGAATTGCGATTCTTGCCTTAAGGAGACGCGCGTCCGGATAGAATACCACATCGTCCGGACGGTTGGTCGATCTTCCCTTTCTTGGAACTTGGAAAGAATCTGAATTTGATCGAGTACTGAGAGGCGTCCGGACGTGCTACTGAAACATCCGGACGGATGCAAGCTGGATAGAACCTTCTCGACACAGTGGAGGGTCCAGATGGAGAGACACGTCATCCAGACGGATGATGCTTGGTCTGTCTGGAGTCCGGACGGTATGGCACGTCGTCCGGACGGATGGAACAGTGACAGATGGTCGTCCGAACGGCTGACAGGCAACTGAAAATCTTATGACTCTGAAGCATTTCTGAATAGTAGAATCCCTGTGGATAATCATTACACACAAGTGATTTTGTCCAAACATAGAATGAGGCCAAAATACTAACAAACTCTCCCTTTGTCTATTCTGGGATAAAAATCACTTGACCGGTTTGGAAATACATTCCCAGTCCAAAAATTAAAATTACTCCCCCTTTTTGTCACAAAGGGACAAAGGGTAAAATAGAGTAAATAAAAATCAATAACTGTAATAAAAATTAC
Organism: Alnus glutinosa; assembly: GCF_958979055.1. NCBI lineage: Eukaryota > Viridiplantae > Streptophyta > Magnoliopsida > Fagales > Betulaceae > Alnus > Alnus glutinosa. The sequence continues at coordinate 10,412,759 of NC_084890.1, forward strand.
TCCCCCTAACGGTCTCAGAAGGACCGGGAAATAGAGTAATATAAGTTCAACAGTTTATCAAAAACAAGGATTGAACAATTGCTGAAGAAAACTTCTGAAGAGAGAGAAATCAGCAAAGTTAGGGCCTCCACAAGGATAGTAGCACACGCAAGTATTTCTGTCTGAGAAACTAGTCATAGAGCAAGTCAGAATTATGAGAACATGGAGGTGATAGACAAGTATAACAGACACAAAAATTACCCTGCCAAAATAATGAAGAGAGCCTGCTCAACTCATGCAATGCGTATGTGTGTGAAGACTCTTATGTACAAGGTTTGCATTTTACAAAAATGACAAGAAACCACCAGATTTACTAGACAAGAGAGAAAATCAGTGACAGATTAGCCAAAAGTCAAACCTTATAACTTACTAGGGCCTAGTCGCCCTCATCTGATACACTCCCCCTGAGATACAACACATATTCTGTTTTACTTGTACCATGTAGGACAAGGTAAAAAATTTTACTTGCTCATAGAGGGCAAGGTAAAGTTGAGCACATAAGCAGTGATTAAACAATTTAAAGCACAAAACATTTTATGAATTACTGCTCGAATCTGCAAACTGTAGGGAGTGCCAGAATTTTTAGATGCTAGGTTCAACTAGCATGTGGTCAATTTGGCCATCTAAGCAAAAACTTCTTCTCTTATCCAAAAATTTAGTAGTAAAAGGTCAGAGAAGGAAAAATACGCACCTTTTGGGAAGCCTAGGATAGTGCACGAGATCATCACATGAGACAAACGACTATCAAACAGAACAATGAGCAGGAAAGACTTTTGTACGTGTCAGACTAATTTTTTTCACCCACATGTAAACATAATACATCAATGCTTCAACAGACTAGAAAAAAAATACATGAAATAGCTGACATACCTTGTGAAAGACTTACCCTGCTACGAAAACTCCCCCCACCCCACCTTTTTTTTTTTTTTTTCAACATCATGCTATCAGAGGATATATGGAATATCATGACTAGGACATGGCACAAACACCAATGGCTTTTCGAAGAGACTCAAACCTACTACCATCTAGAGGTTTGGTAAGAATGTCAGCCAATTGATTCTCGGTGGGGATGAATGAGAGAGAAACTACCTCAGATTCCACAAGATCACGTAAAAAGTGATGTCTGATGTCGATGTGCTTGGTCTGAGAGTGCTGAACGGGATTCTTTGAGATATTGATAGCACTAGTATTATCACAGTTGATAATCATAGTATCTTGAGAGAATCCGTAGTCCCCTAGCAGCGTCTTCATCCACAGTAATTGGGTACAACAACTACCCGCAGCAATATACTCAGCCTCAGCAGTGGAGAGAGAAATAGACACTTGTTTCTTGCTCATCCAAGCTACAAGATTGTTCCCCACATAGAAGCACCCTCTAGAGGTACTTTTTCTATCATCAGCATTTCCATCCCAATCTGCATCAGAGTATCCTGCAACAACAAGATTTGTTTCTCTAGAATACCATATGCCATAAGAGAGGGTATCATTTACATACCTGATGATATGCTTGACTGCAGTGAGGTGAGATTCCTTAGGATTTGCTTGGAAACGAGCACAAACACCCACACTGAAAGCAATGTCTGGCCGACTGGCTGTAAGATATAGGAGGCTCCCTATCATACTCCTGTAAAGAGATGGATCAACAGATTTGCCTGCAAGATCACTACTGATCTTGACATTGGTGCTCATGGGAGTGCGAGCATGACTTTTTACATCCACCCAAATCATTTGACTAGATCCCTAGCATACTTAGACTGAGACATGAAGATGCCTTCAACAGTTTGTTTAACTTGAAGGACAAGGAAGTAGTTCAGCTCACCAATCATGATCATCTCAAATTCCTGCTTCATTTCTTCAGAGAACTCATGGGCAAAAGAGTCTAAAGTAGCTCCAAAAATAATGTCATCAACATAAATTTGAGCGATGAGTTTGTGAGTACCTTGTTGCCTGATAAACAGAGTTCGATCAGCTTGTCCCCTTGTGAATCCCTTGGCCAGGAGATAAGTGGTGAGACGCTCATACCATGCCCGAGGAGCCTGCTTAAGCCCATATAGTGCCTTTTTCAGCTTGTACACATGATGGGGATGATGAGGGTCTTGAAAACCCTTTGGCTGTTCTACATAAACTTCTTCTTGCAGAACTCCATTTAAAAAGGCACTCTTTACATCCATTTGATATAACTTGAAGTCAAGATGACAAGCAATAGAGAGAAGAATTCTGATAGACTCTAACCTGGCAACATGGGCAAATGTTTCATCAAAGTCTACTCCCTCTATCTGAGTATATCCTTGTGCAACAAGACGGGCTTTATTTCGAACCACAGTACCATGTTCATCTATTTTATTCTTGAAGATCCACTTGGTACCAATAATATTCTGTTCTGCAGGATGGGGAACCAAGGTCCAGACATCATTTCTGGTGAACTGATGGAGTTCATCATGCACTGTAGAGACCCAGTCTTCATCCTGTAGGGCTTCATCAACTTTCTTGGGTTCTGTTTGAGCTAGATAGCAGCTGTAAGAGACTTGATTGGCTACTTCACTGGTGGGCTGAATGACTCTGCTTCTCAGCCTACGCCCTTCATCTATGTTCCCAAGCAGCTGCTGAGGAGGATGATTATGCTTCACCCATGATCGCTTAGGAGGATTAGCAGGAGTATCCTCATCTTTGGAAGTAGTAGGAGTGGTATCCGAAGTCGTGGGAGAAGAAGCAGATTCATCTGGAGACTCCTTTGAAGAATGATTAATGATATCAGTTGGGGCTGCTAAATCAAGCTGTTTTTCCTCCCTGCTGATAGGTCTCTGAACTTCTTCATCATCAACAACTACATTTATCGATTCCATCACAGTCTCTGTTCTTTTGTTGAAGACTCTGTATGCACGACTGTTTGTAGAATATCCCAAGAATATACCTTCATCACTCTTGGTATCAAATTTCCCCAGATTTTCCCTGTCACAAAGTATATAACATTTACTTCCAAAAGTTTTAAAATACTTCACTGTGGGTTTCTTACCTCGCCAAATTTCATAGGAGTCTTGTTTGTTTCAGGCCTAAGGTAGACCCTGTTGATGATATGACAGGCAGTGTTTACAGCTTCTCCCTAGAAGTGTTGAGCAAGATTTTTTGAGTGGATCATCACACGAGCCATCTCCTGAATTACCATGTTCTTCCTTTCAAAAACTCCATTCTGCTGAGGAGTGATAGGTGAAGAAAATTCCTGCTTGATTCCATATGAGCGACAGAATTCTTCGAACTTGGAATTTTCAAATTCTCTTCCATGATCACTACGAATTCTCACAATCTGGCAATTTTGCTCAACCTAAATCTTCTTGAACAAATGTTGAGCTGTATCAAAAGCATCAGATTTTTCCCGAATAGGAATAGCCCATGTATATCGAGAGAAGTCATCAACAATAACTAGAACATATCTTTTTCCACCTAGACTAGCAGTTCTAGTGGGACCCATGAGATCCATGTGCAGTAATTCCAAGTTTTTGGAAGTTAGAATACCTGAGGTCTTCTTCTGGGCTGCTCGAGTCTGTTTCCCTAGTTGACAAGGACCACAAATTCCTTTTCTAGTCTTCTCCATTTTGGGCAGGCCTTTAACAACATCTTTGCCTACAATTTTCAACATATCGGAGAAATTGAGATGCCTTAACCTCTAGTGCCATTGCTCACTGTCATCTATGGTTGCTTTGTTGCAGAAAATCTGAGGATCTGTAGTCAAACCAGGAAGGCCGTAACAATTGTCAGCAGTTCTTTCTCCTCCCATGACCCACCTGCCACTGCTGTCAAATATATTGCATTCCTTCTTAGAGAATTGCACCACCAAGTCATTATCACAAAACTGGCTGATGCTGAGGAGATTTGCCTTGAGCCCTTCTACATACAGAGCTTCTTGAGATGTTCTGAGGCCTGGAATGTCGATGATCCCTTTACCAATGACTTTGGATTGACTCCCATCTCCATAGGTGATTCGCCCACCTTTGCCCATCTGAACTTCTTTTAGCAAAGTCTTATCACCTGTCATGTGTTTAGAACAACCACTATCTAAATACCACAAAGTATCAAGAATTTTCAGTGCAGTATGAGAAACTAAACACAGATCTTTGCTTATTAGGGGTGAGGTATGCTAACTTCTCACTAATGAGTTTAACTTGATCACTTAACATCTTAACTTGTTCTTCAAAACTTGGTTCATCTTTCTTAGGGATAAGGGTTTTCTTCCACGGTTTCTGAGACCTAATTTGGAAACAGTTTGGACGAATATGACCAACAATACCACAGTGATGACAACTAGGTATAGATTATTTATCCCCTTTACCCTCACAAACAGATTGTGTATGAGACATGATAGGTTTAATGAACATGGTCTTATGAACAGACATATCATGTGAAATAGAAGCAATTTTATCCATACTAAACATAGACAAAATAGAAGTCAAAATAGCACTCAAGAAATTAATCTTTTCAGAGTGTACCAAGCTCTGATACCAATTGAAAAATGAAATTGACTTCTAAAAATAAAGTGTGTGCATAAGTGTCAACAAAAATTAAAGCACAGCGGAAAATAAATGGCACACAGATTTTTGTTGACGAAGTGGAAACTCAATTAAGAGAAAACCACTCCGGGGCAGCCAAACCCAGGAATTCCATTATTCAGAAGACATAGCTAGATACAAGACAGTAACACTCACATATACCCGATGCAGTGGTCGTATCTTGATCTCTGACGTGTAACCTAACACGAACGCTTCCTAACTAGGTTCTCCTACCTGAAGGGGTCTTCAATGGAATCCTTTATCTTAGAGCCGACCTCTAAGATAGACTTCAGTTGTAGCACAGCAACAGCACACTTGATAGGGCTTAATAGGAAATATCACGTCTCTGAGCAGTTGCGGAATTCAATACCGAATTTTTACGGTTCTCAATGCCAGGGGCCTCTATTTATAGGCTGGGGGCTCAAATGAGCGTCAGGCAAAATATACCTGGGCGCCGTCCAGACGGTGGACATGGGCCGTTCGGATGGACAACTGTGCGACAAGATTTTTCAAAAATTTCACGAGGAAATCTTTCCTGTTTAAGAGCCTCGTCTGGACGGGATGGCACATCGTCTAGACGGTCGCACATCCGCTGCAAGTAATTTCCTTATAAGGCTTCGCGCGTCCGGACCGTGGGGGAGAAGAGTCCGTACGGCAATTCTTCAACACGCAATTTCCATATCTGCATTGCACACGTTCGAACCATGATAGGCAGTCGTCCGGACGGTTGAAGTCGAATCGGCAATTTCCTTCTTTGATGAACGCGCGTCCAGACCACAGCTGTCAGACGTCCGGACAGTGATATTTGAATTGTGATTCTTGCCTTAAGGAGACGCGTGTCCGGACGGGATACCACATCATCGGGACGGTTGATCGATCTTCCCTTTCTTGGAACTTGGAAAGAAATCTGAAACTGATCGAGTACTGAGAGGTGTCCGGACGTGCTATTGAAACGTCCGGACGGATGCAAGCTGGATAGAACCTTCTCAACATAGTGGAGGGTCCAAACGGAGAGACACATCGTCCGGACGGTATGGTACGTCGTCCGGACGGATGGAATAGTGACAGATGGTCGTCCGGACAGGATGGCTCGATCGTCCGGACAGCTAACAGGGAACTGAAAATCTTCTGACTCTGAAGCATTTCTGAATAGTAGAATCCCTGTGGAGCATCGTTACACACAAGTGATTTTGTCCAAACACAGAATAAGGCCAAAATACTAACACATGCTTTGTTGTTTAAGAACTTGAATATCAAGCTCCTTTGAATCGAGTTTATGATAGAATACAAGAGTATGGTGTTTGATTTGGTATAGTAGATTCCGATACCTTAGTGTTTTACTTTGTGTTTGTTTACTCTTTTTTTTTTTTTTTTTGTTATTAAAAAAAAAAAAAAAATCCAAAATGCGGCATGCCTTGCTATAAACAATCCGGTATGGAGACATATCGATTGGTGTCTTGTAAGTTGTGTGATGGGCCCATAGCTCATCATGGAGGAGCAAGGACCAATCCTTGCAGTCAGGCCTAAGTCTTCTCTAGAATGTGCTTGATCTCCTTGTTGGAAACTTCCACTTGGCCACTAGTTTGAGGATGGTAGGGAGTGGCTACTTTGTGTGTGATGGAATATTTAGAGCAAGGTCTTGAGAAACCGGTTACAAAAGTGCTTACCTCCGTCACTAATGATGGCCCGTGGGGTATCGAATCGGCTGAAAATGTTAGCCTGGATGAATTTGACCACAACCTTGTGATCATTAGTCTTGGTGGCCCCAGTCTCGACCATTTAGAGACATAATCCACCCGTACAAGAATATACTCAAACCCAAAAGATGGCGGGAAGGGTCCCATGAAGTCGAGACCCCAGACGTCAAAGATTTCAACAATTAGGATGGGGTTTAGTGGCATCATGTCCCTTTGAGACATAGTTCCAAGGTGTCGGCGGCTCTCACAAGCCCGACAAAACCGATAGGCATCTTTGAACAAGGTAGGCCATGTGAATCCGCTTTGTAGAACCTTGGCTGTAGTTTTCTTGGCATTGAAGTGTCCTCCACATGCTAGTGAATGGTAGAATGTAAGAATACTGTGGAATTCACTCTCAGGGACACAACGGCGGATTATATGATCAACACAATACTTGAATAACTCCGGATCTTCCCAAAAATAAGATCGAACTTGCTTGAAGAAGCGGTCCTTGTCTTGTTTGGACCAATGACAAGGGATCCGACCTGTGGCTAAATAGTTAACAATATCAGCATACCAAGGCGGCTCCCTCGAAGTAATCACAAATAGTTGCTCATCTGGGAAGGAATCTTTAACTGGCATAGGTTGAGGTGTCTCAAACATAATCCGTGACAGGTGGTCGGTGACAACATTCTTAGTTCCTTTCTTGTCCCGTATTTCGATGTCGAATTCTTGCAGAAGAAGTATCTATCGAATCAACCAAGGCCTACTTTCTTTCTTTGCCAGCAAATGGCGCAAAGCTGCATGATTAGAGTAGATGATTACCTTGGATCCCAGAAGATATGAGCTGAATTTATCCAAGGCAAAAACATCGGCTAGCAGCTTTTTTTCTGTTGTTGTGTAATTGACTTGAGCATCCATCATAGTCTTGCTAGCATAGTAGATGACATGAGGACGCTTGCCTTCATATTGTCCCAGGACTGCACCTATAGCATAATCAGATACATCACACATGATTTCAAACGGTAAAGACCAGTCGGGAGGCTGCATGATCGGAGCAGAAGATAGCATAGAACGAAGCTTATGGAATGCCTCTAGACATGCATCATCAAAGTGGAAAGTAGTAACCTTGGCAAGTAAATTACACAAGTGTCTTGAAATCTTATTGAAATCCTTGATGAAGTGGCGATAAAAGCTGGCATGCCTGAGGAAGGAACGAATCTGCTTCACTGAAGTAGGTGGCGGTAGATTTTAAATCAGCTCAACTTTGGCAGGATCCACCTCAATTCCTCTTTTAGATACTATATTCCCAGAACTATTCCCTCTTGCACCATGAAATGGCTCTTCTCCCAGCTTAAGATCGGATTTGTTTCTTTGCAATGTTGAAGCACAAGTGATAGATTGTGGAGACATGTATCAAAGGAGGAACCAAAAATAGAGAAATCATCCATAAATACCTCTGGAAATTTTTCTACCATGTCTGAGAAGATAGACATCATACATCGCTAAAAAGTTGCAGGTGCATTGTATAATCCAAAGGGCATGCGCCTATAAGCGAAGGCGCCAAAGGGGCAGGTGAAGGTCGTCTTCTCTTGGTTTTGGGGATCAGCCCCCACTTGATTATAACCGGAGTACCCATCTAGGAAACCGTAGTAGCTCTGCCCAGCAAGACGCTCTAGGATCTGATCAATGAATGGGAGTGGGAAGTGATCTTTTAGAGTATGGGAGTTGAGCTTGGGGTAGTCAATACAGACGCGCCATCCCATGGTTGTGTTCTGGGGAATCAGTTCGCTAGCTGAGTTCTCTACTACTGTGATGCCAGACTTCTTTTGAACCACTTGGGTGGGGCTCACCCACTTGCTTTCGGAGATGGGGTAGATGATACCTGCAACGAGTAATTTGATCACCTCCTTCATAACTACCTTTTTCATATTGGGATTCAATCAGTGTTGTGCCTCATGGGAGGGTCGAGTATCTTCCTCTAAATGAATCCGGTACATACAGATGGAAGGGTCAATGCCCTTTAAATCAGCTACAGTCCATCCAATAGCCTTTTTATGCTTCTTCAATAATGCTAATAAACTGTCTTCTTGGTCCTTTTGTAGATCTGAAGCAATGATGACTAGCAAGGTATCATTAGAGCCGAGGAAGGTATACTTGAGCTTGTTTGGCAGTGGCTTCAATTCAAGCTTTGGTGGAGACTCAAGGAAAGGAACAGGAGGAGTGCTCGAAGTTGGAGGTAGGGGCTTATTGGGTAGTCTCCATGGATGAAAATATGCACTGGCAACTGTCTCTAGCAAGGCATTTACCTCATCAATGTATTGATTGGTGTTGAAGTCTTCAGAGTCAAAGTGAGTTAGGCAGTCTTCCAAAGGATCCCTTGTCAAAAGACTAGGGAGTGAATCTTCTACATATTCTTCAATGTTGTCCACAAAGAAACACTCATTCTAATTAGGTGCATGCTAGAATGCATTGAAGATATTTAGCTTGACCTTCATATTACCAAAGGAGATCTCCATGATTCCAGTACGACAGTTGATACATGCATTGGCCGTGGCTAAGAAAGAACGCTCAAGGATGACTGGGATCAGCTTCTCGAGATTGGGAGCGGGCTTAGTGTCAAGTACGATGAAGTCCATTGGGAAGAAAAACTTATCTACTCAGATGATGACATCTTTTATTACCCCTCTTGGTTTCTTAATAGACCGATCAACAAACTGCAAAATCACTGTGGTGGGCTTCAGTTCCCCTAGGCCAAGTTGCTGATACACTGAATAGGGAAGTAAATTCACACCAACTCCTAAATCTAAGAGTGCTTTATCAATCTCATTTTGTCCGATGATACATGAAATTGTAGGGGATCCAGGATCCTTGAACTTCGGAAGAGTGCTGTGCTGAATCAAGGAGCTCACATGCATAGTAAGAACTTTCTTGGGAATATGATTTCTGCTTTTCCTTTTCTGAGTACACAAGTACTTGAGGAATTTTGCATAGGTAGGTACTTGCTTGATGGCATCAAGGAGTGGGAGGTTGATTTTTACTTGTTTGAGGACCTCCAACATATCTTGTATTTTCTCTCCTTGTTTCCCAAAGTAAGAAGATGCCTTGAGACATTCCGGGAATGGGACCCGAGGCTCATATGGTATCTCAGAAGTGGGAGCTAATGAAGAAGAAGCCTCAATGTTTACTTGCTTACCTTTATCCTTCTGCAAATTCTACGGGATCTCAGTTTGCTCATCCACCTTTTCTTGCACATGATTGTCGACCCCTTTTCCACTACGCAATGTGGTGATGGCTTGAACTTGCTGGAGATGTGAAGTATTGCCTTCTACCATGTAGTGTCCCTTCCAGTTAGCCACTAGATGACTTGGAAGTGTCCCATCTTCTCTCTTGTTGAGGGTATTAGCCATCTGTCCGATCTGAGCCTCTAACTTGGTGATGGATTGAGAGTGGGAGTTCACTATTTGATTCTAAGAGCCCACTTTCTAATTGATCTCACTCAGAAGTTTCAACATCTGAGCCTGAATGTCAGAATCTGACTAAGGAGATGGTGTAGCCTGAGATTGTTGCTATGGAGGGTGGTATGTGGAAGAAGATTGGTAGGGCTTCCTATTAGATTGAGCTTGATTGTGCACCCCTGGGACTGAGTTACTTGAAGCTTGAGCCTTCCATGAGAAATTTGGATGATTTCTCCACCTTGGGTTATAAGTATTAGAGTATGGATCATTACCCGGATGTGAAAAAATGCTGCATTGACATGTTTAGTTGAACCATCAGAAAACTTTCCTGCAGTAGGACAATCATTTGTGTGATGCATAGGACTAGAACAGAATGAGCATGGTGCGTGCTGTGTGTGCATGTGAGCAGAATTAGGAGCAAAACCAACAACCATCATTTGATCTAATTTACTAGTGATAGCATCAACTACTTGGGTAGCTACATTTGAAGAATGTCCTATTTCAAAAAGACCTTCGGTCTTTGGTGCTTTAGCTATAGGTGCTCTACGTCTAGTGGATGCATGCTGAATGGAATTATTACTCAAGTTTTCAAACAATGTCCATGCTTCGTCCTCACTTTTCATCATAAATATTCCCCCACAAGTTGCATCTACCATTTGTCTATTAGGCTCAGTCAAGCCTTCATAGAAGCTTTGCACTAGCTGCCACTTCGGGACAGCATGGTGTGGGCATGATCTAAGTAGGTCCTTGAGTCTTTCCCAAGTCTCATACAGTTGTTCTCCCTTATATTGGGAGATACTAGTAATAGCTCTCCTAATATCATTGGTCTTTCCTATGGGAAAATACTGTCTCTTTTAATTCCGCATTTTTTGCACACACTTGTTAAAATTAGAAGTCTATTTAATTTTCATTTGGTATTAGAGCTTGGTACACTCTATTTAGATTCAATTCTTGAGTGTTATCTTTCATTTTGACTTCTAGTTTTATTTCAATTTCTCAAAATCTTAATATTGTTCATGCCTTTGATTGTACGAACTATGCCTATTGGAAAGCTCATATGTAGTTCTTTTTAAAATCTATTGACTGTTGGAATATTGTTGGAACTGGTTGGACCAAGCCAGCTGATGCAACTCTCGAACTAGTCACTGAGAAAATCGCATGACTTTCTAATGATAAAGCCCTCCATGCTCTATGTCAAGCGCTTTCACTGTCTGAATTCTCAAGAATCTCAACCAGTGAATCCATTAAAGAAGCATAGCAAATCTTAGAAACAACATATGAAGGCACCACACTTGTTAAATTTGCCAAACTTCAAATGTTAATATCTATATTTGAAGAAATTAAGATGTTGGAAGATGAGACATCTGGAGAGTTTTACTCCAAAATGAGCAACTTCAGAAACTCAATGGTTAGTCTTGGGAAAATCGTCTCAGATGCAAAACTCATCTGTAAAATTCTAAGATCTTTGCCTGAGCGTTTTAGAATCAAGGTGACTACAATTGAAGAAAGCAAAGACTTGAAAGTGATGAAGATTAAAGAGTTGGTGGGTTCTCTTCAAACTTATGAGCTGTCCCTGCCCCCGGCCAAAAAGTTGAAGACCATTGCCCTGAAAGCTTCCAAGAAGAAGATCGAAGTCTCATCTGGAGATGACTCTGAGGATGAAGAAAAAGCTGTGGCTATGCTGGCCAAAAATTTCGAAAGATTAATGAGAAATGAGCAGTTCAAGAAGAAGTTTTTCGAAAAGATAAAGAAGGCCCCCAGAGAATTTGAACCTGGGGAAGCTGAGAAGAAAGATCCCAGAGGCCCAAGATGTTATGAATGCTCAGGGTTTGGGCATATTCGAGCTAACTGTGGGAACCTCAAGCAGGGAAAGGGGAAGAAATATAACGCGACTCTCAGTGATGAGTCCGAAGAAGAAGAAGCTCCTGAGCAAGAGAAATTTCTAGCCTTTGTGGCTTCGCATGTAGAAGAGGAAGATTTTTACTCAGAGTACAATGATGAAGATGGGGAAGAACTCAATGAGGCTTATAAAACCCTCCATGTAGAGTTTGAAAAGCTTAGGGAAGCTAGCAAGCATCACATTCATGATCTGAACAGTTTACAGACTGAGAAGAGTTCATTGTTGCTCAAGATACAGGGGCTAGAGGAGAAGCTGCTAGAGACAGCTTCAATTGGAGAGGGTCACCAATGAAAACTGACTCACATGCTGTCAATCCAGAAGAGCCCAACTGACAACACTGGTCTCGGGTATGTAGCTCCTTTTTCTGATATTCACTCTACTTCCCAGACTGTTTTTGTTAAGCATACAGTCCCGGAGCCTCCACCCACAGTTGAGGATAAAAGGAAGGAAAAAATCAATGGAGATGTTCCGGCTACTTAGAAGTTACCGACCATTAGAAGATCTCCCATATGCCATCACTGCGGACTAAGTGGGCATGTCCAACCCTAGTGCTCCCTCCTCAAAGCTTAGAGATCAAAGTTTAAGAAAGAAGTGCCAAGATAAGCAAATTACGACACAAGACCTCTGGCCCAGTATCAGACTCCATGGCATCAAGCTCCTTATCAGGCTCAATGGAATCAAGCTCCAAGGCATTAGGCTTCTCAATATCAAGCCCCTTGGCATCATGCTCCATGGCGCCAATCTCTTCAGCATCAGCGGCCTCAGTAGAGATTTGTTCTTGCCAATCATAGTGGCAAATCCAAGACCTTTAAAAAGCCGTAGAAGGAGGAGGATGATCAATACTACAAGGAGTTACCTATTTGGATGCTGAAAATAAATATTGATTTCTAACAACCAAGTGTGTGTTTGTGTACAACAAAATATCTTAAATGCAGAATATAAAGAAGACAAGATATTTGTTAACAAAGTGGAAACTCTATGAAGAGAAAAACCACTCCAGGGCAGCCAAACCTAGGATATCCACTGTACCGAAAACAAAGCTAGTTACAAGACACTCGTACTCACATACCCTTATGCAGTAGTCATACCTTTAACTCTGACACGAAGCCCAACGTTAATGCTTCCCAACCAAGTCTCCTACTTGAAGGGTTCTTCAATGAATTCCATTACCTTAGGGTCGATCCCTAAGATAGACATCATAAGAACTTTTGAGCACACACCAGCAATGGCTCGAGAGCTAGCGGATCTTCGATTCTCCCTAAACACCCTCTCTAAACACAATGGAATTCAATATAGAATTTAGGCCCTCTATTTATAGGCTTACAAAAAACCTAAATCTGCTGAAATTTGGACTCCGGCTGTTGAGCGTTCGGACAGAAGATAGCCACGTCCGGATAGTCTTTTGCGACCGCCTTTCAGAAACAGTGCAAGTCTTTCCTTATTAGGTCCACGTCCGGACGGCTTGGCCGAGAGTCCAGACGGTCTTCTCTATAGCTCCTTTCTATGTTCAAACGGAACACTGGAATATTCTGAAATGCTGGACAGCGTCCGGAAGTGTTGCCACATCGTCCGGATGACTTGTAGAGACTTCCTTAACAATGTCGACCCGGTGGTGACATGTGGTAAGCTAGGATCTCCTTTTATCTAAAGCCTCCATCTATTATTAATTATAGTAGGACCCCACTTTATTTTATTTCTATCATTTGATAATTAAAATTTAACCTCACATATATTCAAACAACATTTTACTAATGCGATTAATTATTTATTTCCCTAGTTCATATTATTATTTGTTATTATTCTCTAAAGACCCATTAGAAATATTTTATTATTCTAATTCCATTATTCTATCTTAACTCATTTATACATTGATAATATAAATATTGTTACTTAAAACCTAATTATTGGTCCCATCTAATTAATAAATATAATTTATTAATTGTTGAATGTCCTATTTATTTTCTTGGTCTTTACATCCTCTCCTCCTTATAAAATTTCGTCTTCGAAATTGCAAACTCTTTTGATCCCACATGCTTACCTGTAGTTACCCTAATAGTCCTCAAAGTTATTTAGCGCCAATCATTCTATCTTATCCTCTGAGTCATAACTAATCTTTATACTTGGCTAACCCATACTTTATTCATCTGAACTTACATCATCCTCAACAATCCTCAATTACTTCAATTCATCCATCGTCTTACCACACACCACTTCATAAGTATCACTTGTCTCTTTATATATTTTCATTGCAAGTCCAAGTCATTTCACTAAGTCTCCCCTCCTTAGTTCAAAACTCACTATTCAAACTATATCTTAAGGTGAATCACTCTCATTCCTCTATACCATATACTTTTTATTTATCCTTAGTGCCTCCTACCCTTAGCCATTGTGGCAACCTGACCTCAAAACTTTAACCATGAAACTCATTTTTCAAGCAACCTCGTCAATAATTTGATTGTTTCACACTACAAAAAAACAGTTCATTAGCGACATTTAATTAGCGGCGTTTAATTAGTGGCGTTTTCTTGGTGTCGCGATTCTTTAGTCGAGAAAATTAATTCACGACGCTTTTTTTCAAAGCGCCGCTAAAAGGAAAACGCCGCTAACATTTTAGCGTCGCTTTCTTAACAGAAAAGCGTCGCCAATTTCCGACGCTCATCAAGCATAGCCAATTTCCTATTTCCGACACTTTTCAAGCGTCGTTCATTTCAGACAGTTACGAAGCGACACAAATTTCCGACGCTTATACAAGCATACAAACGACGCAAATATGATAAAAAAAAATGGCAGCTGAAATTTGGCGTTTCCATTTAAAAGCTGGTTTGATCACATGCACCTGATACATCACATGCAATATTGTGGTTTTTTTTTTTTTTTTCTCATATAGATGATTACTTAGAGCATTTATAGGCCACAAACAAACAAATATATATTAATTGTTCAAAAAGCAAAGCAGTACATAGTGAAAAGTAAGATGTAGTTGCAATATTAAGAGCAACCGGTCAAAATGTGCAAAATCCTAAAGAGTACGTACATAGTCTCCACCCTAGCTTGAACAGAACGTCAAAAATAAATATAGCTTAGTCTCCACCCGAGCTTGAACAAAACATCAAAAATAAATATCAACTAGCTATATTCTTTCTTCTGTCAGATTTTGTCCAATCCACTGCATGTCAGCATCTCCCTAGATAAGAAAATAAAAGAAATCAGAACACCAACAAAAAGGTAGGGAACATATATATCCATAACCAATATATGTACGTAGAAGTCACACTACCATCAAGGAAGCAACATAAAACTGCTTGAACAGAACAAGGCTGAACACATGGGACCCAAATCGAAAAAGACATTTCTTATAGATAAATTTACGACAAGTCACACCAATTACAACCAACAAGCAAAAAGATCCAATCTTACCGACAAAATCAAAACATATCGTGCCAAAGAAAATAGGGAGAAAAAAAAAAAAAAAAAAAAAAAAAACAAGAGCCATGATACGAGACTTTTCGAATTGATGGATTATAGGGGGAATATATATTTAGGCTTCAACGACTACATTGTGACCAAACTAGAGAGACATGACAAGACCAGAATATGGGATATATATTCAAAGTCGTTTCCTTAACTGAGGTCTCTAGTTCAATCTCTATGATTTTTAATTTTATTTTTTATTTTTAGTTTTAGTATATAAAAAATTCATGGTGGCTTAGAGAACAATTTTAACCATTTCTCTGTTGCATATATATACTTTCATGGTGACTTATTAAGGATTAGAAGAAGAATTTTCTCTAAGCTACAATTCAAAACATGGATAAGTCTCATTAATGTCCTTAGATTGGGGCAAAGGAATGCTAGAAACAAAGATGGAGTGAGAATAAGATAGCATAACAGAAAGGACTACCACATGAATGTTATTATATAATGGCATGTATATACCCACTTTGAAGGGCTAGAAAAGAGTTAAAAAAAAAAAAAAAAAATTCTCTGGAGGATCATGGTGTGATGAACAACATGCATGCATACTAAGCATCATAGACGAGAAGTTTCACATCACTAAAGAATAACTTTGTTAATTATGAGCCATAAACTCAAAAATATTTGCCGATCCAAATTAAGAGACTCATGCACATTCGTCTCTCAAAAATACAAGTATACATTAAACATTTGACCCAGTTGGATCACATGTGTATATATATATATATATATATAATAAAGAAAGTTTATTAGTGCATAGTAAGTGTTTAATGCATGACCTTTGCTTGCCAAAACATCATCCTCCTGCCATCTATGCACCTAGTTGTCCTGCATTAGCGTCATCGTCTTCCATCACAGCTTGTTCACCTATAAAACATCGTCTCTCATGTTATTTAGTGTTTTCCCTTAATAGGTATGGTGTGGATAGTATATAATGTGACAATCATACCCGGTTGACTACTGGCTGATGATCTAGGCCTCACAGGTGGAGATTGTGTGACAGGATCTTGCACTCCAATTGAGTTCTCACCTCTATCCATATAAGCTTGGAGCATCCTACGCATTTCACTTATCTCATTCTGATGCATTGTTTGCATATGCAACATTTGAGATTGCATCTCATTAACCTTGTTCAGAAGTTTAGTTTCGTTGGAGGAAGATGTAGATGCCCCAAATGTACATGATTTGTGCCCGGTGTAGGCCCAAGCCCCGTTCCACGTACACGCCCTGAGTATTCCGCACCCATGACTTGTGCATATGCGTCGTCCAAAGCCCATTGTATTGACCCCTGTGTACAAACATTTGGTTCTCTCAGAGGCTCTTGTGACACTATTTCCCTCATTTTTGCCTGCATATTATTAGAAGTTAAAAAAAATAAAAAAAAAATAAAAAGGTTAATGAAGCCTATAAAAAATATATGTAAATGGTAATCCATTTAAAACACTGTATCAATAGAATAAAGTTACAATTTTTTCCGCGGCCTCATCATTCATAGGGGTGCCATCCTTTTTCGAGTGAGTATCTATAAAAATTTCGGTTCTCCAAGGGGCATATCCACTCGATGTCTCCTACAAAAACAATTAAATCATATACCAAATTACGTGTAACTATATAGAGTGAAAAAAAAAAATCTTATTTAATTGCATAAAAAATAATGTACCCTCTCATTGGCAAGTCGGGCGTAGCTCTTCGACCCCGATGTGTGCGTAAACTTGGACAAGCTACGAATTTGCTTGTTCCTCTCAGCCCTTACCTACATCATTAAAATCTATCACTAATATGGAGATTAATTTAAATATGTGAAAAAAATATTACTATGTGAAATGCCGTCTCACTCTATCCTCCTCTGTCAACCACATTTCAACACAACACTCAATGTCTTCCGCATCGAGTAGCTGGAGATTTGGTGTCGTTGCCAGTACATCCTCAAGGGTTTCACCTGGTTGAATTTGCAGTGATTGCTTCACGGCATGCTTGAAGTCTCTCCTTTTTTTTGCAAAATCCATGAATGCAACCCTTTTAATATCTTTAAGCAGTTTACCAGGCTCGACGCAAAACTTTTTCTATACGCAATACAGAATCGCATATTAGAAATAAGAAGTTAAACTTTCTATATGTGTGTGTGTGTGTGTGTGTGTGTGTGTGTGTGTGTGTATTCCATACCATAAGTGCGCTCCAAAGTTCTTCCTTCTTTTGTAGTGGGACCTTCTTCCAACTCTTGGTCCGAATATCTACAAATTTTCCACTTCTAACAAGCTTTCCCGCAATCCTGCGGAACCTTTCACTACCTGGGCCCGTTGGTTGGAAGGAGTTATTAAAATTAATCACTACCTTTTCCCCATTAGGGATCTGCCAAATTTGCGAAGGACCGCCAACCGTCCTCACATTCCTTACCCCGTCCTTATCTGCAATTTGGTATAAATCATCAAAATAATTAGTGTAGAATGCTAGAAATGAAATCAGTGAGAAAGCTAGAAATGAAAATAAAATATAACACCTGATACATACCAATTGTGTAGACCTGCCCATGGAGTAACTGTTGCGGCTGCTGTAGCTGAGTCGGCTGAGTGGAGGGTTGCCCATGTCCTTCAAAAGAGGGTGTTGGTGTCTGTGGGTGCACACACGCTTCTGGCGTGTCGGAGGATTGGTTGGAACAAACTTACTGATGTGGAGTAGGTGGACAAATGTGACCTGTTTGGTACGGGGGGATAGACGTACCAAGAAGCTCTGACAAATGATGGTTGCTGGACAAATCTACATTTGTCGGGAACAAAGATTCCTCATGAGGTTGGATAAAAGTTGGCATATAAGCATCTTCATTTTGTGGTTCGCTAGGACTCTGTGTCTCAGCTGTATCATGTGTCTCATGTGTCCTGGCTACTCCTACCCTACAAAGTCGCGACAACCTCGGTCTTGTCTTTGGTGGCATGTCTACCTACATAAATAAGCCAATGTATCATAGATAGAATATGTACAATATAATCATAGGAAGTAAGTGAAAAAAAGAAATGGGTCAACACAATATAATCATAGACAATAAGTGTAAAAAAGAAATGGGTCAACACATGCATCTTACGTACTTTTCAAAATGCACTATGGTGGCGGGTACACCGATACGTGCACCCTCAATATTTTCATTGGTGACATCAACATCGTAATTAGCATTCAAATTGAAAGGCTCAATCTCCTTATAGTTACCAGGGTCATCATCGTGACCTTCCCCTAGACCAACATCGTACACGTGCCTTGTTTTTGTCTTCACAGCAACGACCCAGTCCGGATGTCTCTCATCCTAGACATAATATACTTGGGATACTTGTGAAGATAAAACGAATGGATCATCAATGATCTGCTCTCCCGTGTGTATTAACTTTTTGAAATTGACAAGTTGGAATCCATATTCATCCTCTTTGTATCCCCTATCTTTTCTGATGTCTGCCCAATCACACTTGAATAGCACATATCGAGTCTCATCGTAATACTGCACCTCGAGTATGCGTACAAGCTTGTCGTAATATGTTGGGCCGTCTACAGTTGTGACACATACCCCACTATTCTGAGTTCTCTTTCCATTATCATGTTCAATAGTGCGAAACATCATTCCGTTAACCACATAGCAATTAAATTCAATAGCAGATTTCATCGGCCCTTTCGAATGCCATACAAGTTTTTCACCCAATTCATTTTTGCGTGTCTCATCCAATCGGTCGACCTGATATTTGGATAACGTTCACCATAATGAGTATAACGTATTATCAAGGTGCATTTTTGTATTAATCGATATTATATTAGTAATTATTAAAGTTTTCTTACATAGTCCCGGTACCAATCACAAAATTCGTCTCTATGCTTCATATGCAACTCCTTAACCGATTTCCTGTTGCGATTGCTTGTTTGCCTTAGCGTCTCAATGTGCATCCTATATATGTAATTCACCATAAGTAACCTAACAATCAATTGTATAATCATTATTTGTAAAAAGTTGTAATGCAACTCACGTGCGCAATGGAAGAAAGTCATCAGAGTTGAATAGAATATATCGATGTGCATGTATCAATGTGATTCTGTCAAGAGTAATGTTAGTCATTGCCCCTCCACAATCATCTGGGTTTCTTCGAGGCATTGTGTGGATTGTTGGCGTGTCAAGTAAATACCGCGAACAAAACGTCAACAATTCATTCGCAATGTAGCCCTCAGCAATAGACCCTTCCGGGGCAGCCTTGTTACGAACGGTAAATTTGAATCTACCAAGACTCCTACAATACAAAAAAACCCGATCATAATACCATAATCTATTTGAAAAAAAATATCGTGTAGAATAAAAACTTCATTATTTTATGGTAGTAATACCTCTCAATTGGATACATCCACCGGTAGTGTACCGGTCCACCTAGCCTGCATTCACGAACTAAATGCATGACGAGATGCACACTAATCGTAAAAAATCTAAGAGGGAAAATTTGTTCCAAGTTGCACAATATTATAGGAATTCGGGACTCAAGACGGTCCAGATCTTCAATGCGTAGTGTTTTAGAACAAATCTCTCTGAAGAAGCCACACAACTCTATTAAGGACCAACAACCTTCTTTGGTAAGGACCCGCGAAATGCAATTGGCATGAGTTGTTGCATGAGTATGTGGCTATCATGGCTTTTCATACCCCCAATACTACATTCTTTAAGTTTGAGACAACGTGACACATTTGAAGCATATCCATCAGGCACTCTTACATCACTTATCACCTTTAGGAAGCCATACTTCTCTGTTTTTGTCATTGTGAAGTTCGCTGCAGGTAAATATGTTTTGTTGTTATCCGCAGTAAAAGGATGAAGTGCTGATCTCAAACCCAATTTTCGTAGATCCTGATGTGCTTCGTAATTGTCTTTCGTTTTCCCTTTAATGTCCAACAGCGTGCCAATTATATTATCGACGACATTCTTCTCAATGTGCATCACGTCAAGGTTGTGACGCAATTCATTATCTTTCCAATAGGGCAATGTGAAGAATATACTTCTCTTCTTCCAACCCTCACCCTCTGACCTTGGCCTCTCTACAAAACCTTGTAGTTGTTTCATTATCTCATCACCACTTGGCACACTAGATGGATGTCCCATTTCTTCCATACCATCGAATGCTCTCTTGTTCTTTCTCCATATATGATCTTCAGGTAACCATCGTCGGTGGCCCATATAGCATTGTTTTCTACCATAAGTTAACCACATAGAACGTGTTGAATCCATACAACAAGGACAAGCCTTTTTTCCTTTCGTACTCCATCCCGACAAATCTCCGTACGCTGGTAAGTCGTTTATTGTCCACATCAATGCTGCACGCAACATAAACTTTTTTTTTAAGGATACATCAAAAGTCTGTACCCCAACATCCCATAGTTGGTTAAGTTCTGTTACGAGGGGCTGTAGGGAAACATCTATATTCATTCTAGGTGAACTTGGGCCTGGGATAATCAAGGATAACATAAAATATGGTTGTTTCATGCACATCCATGGAGGCAAGTTGTACGGTACCAACAATACCAGCCATGTACTGTGAGCAGTGCTCATGTTTCCAAAAGGATTGAATCCATCTGACGATAAGCCGAGCCTGACATTGCGTGGATCTTTGGCGAAGTCTGGGTAATGTGCATCGAAAGATTTCCATGCTTCACCATCGGCTGGATGCCTTAGTACACCATCTTTTGTGCGCTCAACAGCGTGCCATTTCATGTGTGTCGCAGTATGCTGTGACATAAACAACCTTTGCAACCTTGGTATCAGAGGAAACCACCGCAACACCTTAAACGGCTTTCTTTTTGATATTGGGGATGAACCATCTTCATCAGTTATGTTATCCTTCCACCTCGACATATTGCACATTGTACATTTGTCTAACTTCTCATTCTCCTTCCAAAATAGCATACAATCATTGCGACACGCCGAGATCTTCTCATATTCAAGCCCCAAGTCTTTCAGGTACTTTTTTGCCTGGTATGTGTCATTAGGCAAATGTGCATCCGTTGGAAGCAACTCATTGATAAATTCAAGCAACAATGAGAAATGTGTGTTACTCCATCCACCCATACACTTCAAATTGTATAGACATATAATAGCCCCCAATTTGCTATGTTTTGTATTCGCATGGAGTGGCCTATCGTCCTCTTTAAGCAAAGCGTAGAACTTACTTGCATTTTCATCATAGTCCGCAATATCTTCCTCTACAGCTTCTGCTTCGATACCCATGTCAAATCCACCATAATGTAGTTGATCATTGTGCATAGCAAAAACATCTCTAAGCATGGCTTGCATTCCACTGGACTTGTCATGTGTTGGCATCCTATCGGTGGGACTTGTAGTGGACCCTTCGAATATTGGGTCCTTATTGACGGAAGGGTTAACTTGTTCCCCATGCATTACCCACTCGGTGTAACCCTCCAAAATCCCTGCTCCTGATGTCAAATGGTCGTACACAACATCTTCCCGCAATGTCACGCCCAAACAACACTTCTTACATGGGCACACGATGAACCCTTTAGTTTTGGAGTTGGCAGCTGAAAATATCATAAATTCCTCAACTCCATCCATATACTCTGTTGATCCTCTTCATTTTCTCATCCAACTCTTGTCCATGGCTTCACTACATTGTAAATATATACACAATTGTAAAAGCAACTTAACTTACTAATCCATAGAGTTCTAGGTATAACTTATAATTTATTATAATTGCTCAACAGGAAAGAATAAATTATTAATCATCCAAAAGGCATATTTTGATGAACAAGTATTAAAACACAATAATAGATAATCTGCTAGTATTTTTTTGTCAAAGACAGATAATCTAGATAATCAATTTGAACAAAAAAAAAAACTTACTTATTTCTCTTCATTTCTTTTCTTGCATCTTATTTGGTTAAACACAAACATAACCATTATTTTGTAATAAAACTATAGTTAAATAAAATGAATAATCTGGAAAAATACATATATAACCAAAATTTTCTAATAATATAATTATATATGTTAAATAACTATACATATTTAATTTTTACTACCATGGATGACATATTGCTCCACTGCAACGAGACTTTTTTTTTTTAAGTAAATATTTCACTTACATCAATAAGAAACTGAAAATGAGGGTTTAAAAACACTTGAAAAATGTCTTTCAACATTTTGGATCCCTAGCTTTATAGTTTTGATTTATAATGGATTTAACATCATGGGAGGTTTTAGAAACACTTTAAAAGGTTTCTTTCAGAATTTTGTTCCCTAGCTTCATACTTATGATTTGTGATGGATTTAACTTCTTTTTTCTTTTTTCATTCCTTTTGTTATTCATGGATTGTCTCCAAACCTAGTGCAATGAAGATGTATTAAGAGGTTTGAGGCAGAGAACACTAGCTAGCTAGCTAGATAATCCATTGAGTATTGCATTCACTTTAGGCAGATAAATGGATTTTTTTTGCCTTTTCTCTACCATTTAGGCTTCTAAGAATGATTTTCTATAGATTCTTGCAGACCAACTAAATACAAATGGTTTCTTCAAAAAGCGCCTAGTCCAATTGATGGTTATATATCCACAAGTTACTATCAAATATTTCTTAGTCAGACTTTCCCAGCACAATCAGAAAACAAAATATATAAACCAAATGAAAAATCAAATCCCTAAAAATTGGGAATTTCACCACACAAACTCAAACAAAAGCCAATTCTTGATTGGTAGATAAGTGCACCAAACGAGAAACACCCAATGGACATAAATACACATCAAATAAGTGCGCACCAAAGTGATAGCTACAAGTGGATGAACAAATTTGGAGAGAGTGAGAGACACCCATTAGCTCTATCTAGTTTCTTTGCAGAGGGTGCAAAGTCTCTTTGTATATGGAGATCTAGTTTTCCATTAAACATAATTAAGTTAACACTCTTTTAAGCAATTAACTCAAAGATTAGAAACAAAACAAGAACAATGGGAGAATGCAGGGTTTTCTGTTTTCCCAACAGAAAACAGAACAAGATATATGTGTATACACACACACACACACACACACACACATATATATATATACATAATGGGAGAATGCAGGGTTTTTTGTTTTCCCAACAGAAAACAAAACAAGATATATGTGTGTATATATATATATATATAGATATATAAATTGGATTGTTCATGGGAGAAAGGTGCAAAAGTTATCCTATCATGGTTAACTGCTTTAAAAAAATAGGACCATAAATTTTCTAAGAAAAATGCACACATTTTGCCCAAAATATGATATCTGGCTTGCTTCCCTGAGTAGCTCATGTCAAGAGCCGCGCTAGTGCATGATTAAACTGTTATATCTTTCAAGTATTTCAATCTTCAGGTATTTGTCCCTTTTGTTCTATAATTCTATGGCTAGAATGTCTTCATTCATCACTGTCAGAATCCCACCCACTTTGAGCAGAGTAACATTTGTTACAGCTACTTCATTCATTCTGTGGCCATGGGACAACCTACTCTATGGATAAATTTGTCCATTGCAAAATAATATATTATATCAGTGATTATTGATGCACATATTGCATCCATTTGAATCCTTACCAAGTAGACCTTTCATTTTCCCATTTTTTTGTTTATATTAAGCTACTTTCACCAGTAGAACAATATGGTTGGTCTGACTGTCCAAACAATAAGTCTAATTTTGAGTTATTTCTCAGGAGATAACTCGTCATCGTTACTTGTGATCACTGTAAATGTACTAAATATCTCATTCCCCTGTTTTCCAAGTGTGGGAATACTGTCACTTCCATATGCACTTTCTGAAGGAGTAATTCTCTACAGCAATTCTCTGTTCTTGTGGTTGTTATAGCGTTAATGGTGAAGACCCATATAGATTCTTCACCTTGAAAGTCATGTACGACGATATCTATCCTATTGGTGTCAAGAAAATGCTTCTTGCTTTTTGAAACCAAAAGTTTATTATTTTGTTTATAGGCCAAGAAAAGACTTTAACAGTAAAATCGAAACCCAAAACATCAGTTAAAAATCTGAGATTCAAATGCAAACAACATATATATGAAGAAATACCCAATGTGAAGCAAACCCTAGAAAATAAGAGTTGAATCATATTCTTCAGAAGGAATGGAAGTTCATACCTTTGCAAGAAGAATCGATTCCTTGAAGAAATTTCTGGGTTTGAGACAGAATGAGACTGATCGAAATGAAAGAGATGAAGAGATTAGAGGTGGCCGGAAGAGGGAAAAGTGGGAAAAGAGAAGTAAGAAGGCAACAGAGGTACAGTGTGTGCGTGGGAAAACGAAAAATTAAGGTGGGAAAAAATGCTATAGGCGCTCGCGCACGGGATGAATTTCAGTACGTAGCATTATTAATATTTCATTTTCCCGTCGTTTCTAAACTCAAGCGACGCGAAAAAATGAATATTAGCGTCGCTAAGAACTCAAGCAACGTTATTTTCCGTCTTTTTATAAAAGCGACGTAAAATAACGTCGTTTGTAATTTAAGCGTCGCTAATTCATATATTTAGCATCATTTTAATTAAATGCCACTAATTAAAACGTCGCCAATATCCCTTTTTTTTGTAATGTCACATGAATCTCCTCTATCATTTACCATATCAATTCTGAAAATCATATTGGAACAACCCCAATTGTCCTCAACTATGACGTTTAAGACACCGAAGGTCTAGTGTGGGCTCACTATATGTCCAATTTCCAGAATTTTTACTTAATCTCATGTGATATTATAACCTATTTCTCTTTAAATCATAGGTATTATCATCCTTAAATAGATATACCATTGAAATTGTCATACTCAACCTAACATTACTATGTCTCATCTTGCTCTTATTCATAACTGGTGACTTATTCTCCACATATTATCAATTTGATCCATTAATTTCTTACTATTCTACCTTCATCAATGCCTTCAAAATGTAAATTTTCTCTAAATATATTGGTTTTACAATCCAAGGTATGCGATGACATCAGCATTTCATCCAAGGGTACATCATCATATTGCTCTTTTCTAACCATTGATCCTATCTCCAACAGTGTTATTCGACACTTACAGTTTTACTAAGGGCTATTCTTTAAACTATTCCTTCATTTTAATAACCACTAGTATTATACATCATGTCTTACACACAAAACATTTTGGAACTTCTATCTTTTAAATTAATTCGTGTTAGAAATCGTGTTTTAGAGCATTCAAGCTTAGCCCTTAAATCTTATTAAGTAATCATTCTTAACTTAGCTGCTAGTTTTAACACTGTTCTTAAATTCATAAATTGTTAAAATAAGATATCTTAAGGTTTGTCATTTTTGTCATTCACTAGTTTAGGCTGTTTCACATTAACATTCTATTATCATGACTTGAACCTATTGGTCGGATCCCCAGAGGATACATCTCTCGTTGTTTGAATAGTTATCTCGGTTGTTGGTCGTCTCCTTCAATGTGCCATAAGATTACGTCATCACTTCTCATAAGGACGGTTATTAGTCTACCCACACGAGAAGCTCTCTTACATCGCCTATAGCTTAACACAATCATGCTAGACTCTTTTAAAAGACTACACGACTAAACACTTAAGCCAACCCATTACAGCGTCACCAACAAGGGGCCACGCATGTTTCGACCTAAGGATTTGCATCCAAACCATACTTCTAAGACAAAAGAATGAGTTGCACTCGAATCAGTCGAGACGTATGCAACACTTCCATACGAGAAAGTAGTGATTGTCTAAGTGGCATAGTTTGTCTTCTCAAAACAATGCTACATAGACAACACAGATTCTAGCATATGCATTACAACAATTATGCAATGCACACAAGATCTTAATTTAAATCTTTTTGTCTTTGTTAAAGCTTTTAAAATCCTAAGGCTCTTTTGTTATCCCTATACTCCAATGCAAACTTAGACTTCCGCTTTTCCTAACAAACCTTAGAACTAACTGCTCTGATACCATTTGCTGTGACGACCCATTTTTTTTTTTTTTTTTAAAAAAAACATTTCATAAACATTAATCTCTTAAAATACAAATGGATCCTCACAATGGCACGACGATGTGTCGTAGAGCCAACATATGGTACATACCCCATAATATGTACCTGGTAAGTCAGAGTACGACATCTAACTACAATGCTGCGGAAAACATAAACCTAATAGCGGAATTCACATCTTAAACACCTATCATAAATTAATAACATCAAGAGCCATTTAACATCTATGTGTTTAAGTCTTTCCTCAATATAAATACATAATAGAATTGGCTTTATACAATAATAGGTGACAAAGGTGTCACAAGCCATAACAAAACCTATAAAACTGAGGACACCCATGGTCCCGCAATTACGACCATCGCGGCGAGCTTCGGTCATAATATCCCAAATGCACGTATACGACCCCATCAACTACGACCCGAGTACCTGCAGCCAAAGAGACATCATCTATACGGTTGTGGGGGTTTGCCACATCTGTATAGGTGAAATGATGAGTTCACCGCCTCAGTACATAATACTGAGACCTCAGTGATATTAAACTAACTGAGTTTTCGCAAAGAACCAACCTTTTCTTTTTAGTCTCGTGTACGCTATAACAGCTACCAATTTATAAAATTTTGTTTGAAAAACCCCCATAGCTGATATAGCAAACACCGACTATGAGAAAACATTTAAAACATACTATGTAGTTGGACCCATACGTAGAAGTTCCATTGGCTTGGAAGCAACCACGTATAAACCCACCTACAATAATACTTTTATGTTGGTAGCTCAAATGCACATAGGTCTAACGTTATTAACTGTGATAACACTGTGCCTCAAGGCATTACAACTTCATGTCAAAGCACATAGTTGTCCATGCGGTTACTAGAGTAAGACTCTAATATCCAAGCACTTCTTACTGATGTGCAACGACAATCCATCTACCTACTCCCAAGCCACACTGATATTGCAACCAATAGCGTCAAAACCAAGCACACTAAGCTTAAAACATGCCATCTCGCTCTTTAGTACAAGTTTACTATCATTTTCCGAACATGGTTAACACGGAATCCTAGGGCATTACAACTTCATGTCGAGCACGTAGCTGTCCATGCGGTTACTAGAGTAAAACTCGGGTATCCAAGCACTTCCAACTGACGTGCCACGACAATTCATATACCTAATCCTACGACACTGTATTACTCATACCGAACCATGACAATATTCTTGTTCATCCAAGCTCAATGTTTTAAAATTATGCAATTAGACGATAGCAGTATACATAAGCTCTTTTGCCATTAAAAACTCTTAGGCATACTAATACGTCTAGTATAAAAACTACGATATTCTATATCATGAAAACATAACACAATTTAAACAATGATATGCATGCTTATGATGGTCTTTTCATTCTTTGTGAGACTTTCCTTCCTTTCCATTCTTTGAGTCTTACTCTTCCTTTCATTCTTATGCTCATGCTCATGCTCATGCTCATGCTTTATGCTTTACAATTCAAACTCTATACTCCTATTCTTTGCAAATCGTGCTTTCTTCAAATTCGCTAAACCAATCAACATGTAATTTCATCATTCTACTTTGCATAATTTAAATCTCAACCACAGCTCACATTAAAACACTCTAAATCAATTCAACACATTTCATTCATACCTCATTTCATAACATCATTGATATATTTGAACAAACTCTAAAGTATTCAAATCAAGCAAAATAGGTATATTCAACATACAGTTGGTTCGAATTTATAAAACAACATATATATTTTGCAATTCTATAATATGTAAAAATAACAGTTTTTCAATGAGTAAAATATCACCTAGCTGCATTAGACTCTTGACTTGAACATCCCCTCAGATTCTAGTCACTTGGACTCTACATTGGAGAATCAAATGAAGTCTCCAATCCGGACACTATCTTGCAAATATTATAACGTTAGACTATGCTATGGGACTCATTCTATGACACTAAAACTACCCGCGTGCTCACACTTCGCATTACCCGTGTCTAAGTCTAGTTAAGTATCTTAAGCTACTACTAGGTTATCATTGGTTTTAGGTTCACATTTTATATTGTTTATTAACTACACAATGCCCTTACTATTTTATTTGCCTACTTATCATTATTAAGTCACATTACCGTTGTTAATCCTTTAACGGCTTGCTTACTAATTTATTAAGTTAACATATATATTTAACTCATGTATATGCATGTGTATATATACATATACACATTCAATGCTTAAACCTAATCCGATGATACACTACGATACTTAGTGTACATGGATAGGTGAATTGGGTACTTAGTTACTATGTTATCATTATTAACTATTAAGCTTTATTTATCAAACTCTTTTTAAGCTAAACCTATTCTTATAACACACTTGGGTATTTCATCTTACATAGATAGACACATTAATCATCTAGTTACGTCACTAACTAAATCCGAAACCCATTCATGTGTTTCTATAAGCCTTCTAACCTTTACTTATTTCCTTAACCTACTTCTAATTAGGTAAATGTTCCAACCATTAACTCGTAGAGCCAAATGTTTAACACTTACCTATTTATCATATTGTCCTAGTGCCCTTATACATTAATCCTTCCTCATACTTTCTAAAATCCAAACCAATCACGCTCATAACATAGTCAAGTGCTCAAACATCATTCAACCATTGTTCAAAATCACACCCAAGACACTATATCAACTCAGCCCACAAATTCCCTCAATTTAAATAACCCAATCAACTACAATTTCTTCCAAAATCTCATAACTATTATCATTCTTACTACCAAAATTCCAACAATGTATGATTTGGCATTAGCCATCAACTAACATAAACAAAAACCACCGAAATCAAGATCCTAAGAGGAACAACAAATCCAACAATAACAAATTATCAATCCAAAATCCATATTTGAATCCCATCAAGAACACCCATTAAAATCACTCTCTCTATACATGGCTACTACAAGAGACTAGCCAAACCATTCAACCATTTTCAATTAGCATTAACCCCTACAACACAAACCCAAACAATAATCCAACACAATTAAATTTAATCTCTAATGATAAAATATAAACCAACTTTATCACCCAATTTACAAGTCCTAAAACCAATTCAGATTTCCATCAAAATACCTATTAGAATCAATTTCCAATCAAACATTAACAACCTATTAATAGAGCATTAATCATAGGCTAACATATTCAAGAATCAAAACTCCAAGAGCACCCTAACTCAATCGATCCAGCCAACCTTGCCAAAAATCCAATAAAACCCTAGGTTTCATCTTAAACAAGACCCAAACATTCAACAGAAAATTAAAGAGCCAAAACACCACAAATACACACTGCCGTGACCCAAATTTGCCCATCCATAAACATTATCGAAAACTCAAAGACCCCAAGAGCAACCAGTTTCAACTAGCGAGTTGGTCAATTTGACCATCTTAGCAAAAAAAATCTTTCTCAGCAGAATTTTTAGAAGCTAAAAATCAAAGAGTAAAAGAAATGTACCTTAGTGAAGCTTTGGATAGTGTGCAATTGTTCATTGCATGAGAAAAACAACTATTTAGCATTAAGATGCAATAGGAAAACTTAGCACATATCAGACATAAACTCTTAATCATATATAAGCATATTCAATCAATGCACAATGAGCTGAGATATCAGGCAAAAAGACGTGAAATATCTGTAAAGCTATCAAAAAAAAAAAATCTGCATCTTCCCCCCCCCCCCCTCCCCCCCTTTTTATTATGTTGAAAAAAAGAATAAGACAGAAAAATAATAAAAATATGCTATGAGGAAAAGAGACAATATCTAGTCCTAGCATGTGAGGTAAGATCAAACCTGTCCTCAGGGAGAGAGGTTTAGAAATACCAAGACAAAAAAGTAGCTAGAGACATTTTCTCAGGACTGATAAGCGTCGAATGTTACACATTCAAGCCCCTTAACTTATATATGTTAATTCCTTAGCATTGTTATTTGTTTGATTTTGTGTTGTTTTATTATTTTCAGGTTTTAAATAAAGATACAATTAATTCCATTGATTTTGGGCCTAAAGCACACTTTGAGAAGACCTAGAAGATATGTTTAAGCTTAACCAATCATAATAGAATACCTATATGATGTGGTTAAGTTTAATCAAATCAAGTGAAGGATTAAATCGGAATTTCTCCACTAAGAGTCAAAATCGGATTGGATTCAAATTTGGATTCTGCACATGTCTCAGTATTTGGATCATAAATTTTGAGTCAAATATCGGATTGCAATGAAATTGGTGGATTTGGAAAGCTAATAAAAAATACAACAAATATGACAGAAATAGCTTTTCCCTAATTCGAACATTTACTATGTCAAAATCGCCCCGAAATAAAGGACCGCAATTCTGGCCGAATTTGGAATCCTTTTCCTACTTGGATTGAAGTTTCAATCTCCTACTTGGACAAGAAGACTCAAGAGCGATTTTTCCAGAATTCCATAGGCTTCTAGGACTTGTGTGCTCCCTATAAATAGACCCCTAAGCTTCAAGATGAGGTGTGCTTGTTGCTTGGGCTTGTGCTTAGATTTAGACAGAAAATTCTTCTCGAAGGCCTGACAAGTTGAAGAGGAGAAGAAAATGGCAGGAGGCCATCCCAGTACTACGATGAGCGGCTAAATTCCTAATAGGGTGTTGATGTAGCCATTTCCAAGTAACAATGGTTTAATTGTATTTTAGTTTGGGATGTTCTCTATGCATGATGATTGTATAACTGTGAGAATTGATTTTAATGTTTATATTCAATCATTATAAATTTCTTATCTTGTCTTAGAAAGTCTTTTATACTGATTGAACTCAATCCTTCATATTTTCTGTGATTATGTGAATGATTGATATACAACGGTTTTAATTGATATATGATCAAGAGGATTAGATAGACCATGCCTATGGAAAACGGATTGTACTACACCCTAGTTTAGTGTAATTTAGGTATATAGTCTGTGCCAACTGAAGATGGGTTATACTATTCCATTGATTGTGTGTATATCCTATTAAAGATGTAGGTAGTCCATGCCTAGGGAAGACGGGTCGTACCGCATCTTAGTGGTTAGGTGGACGGTCCGTGCCAACCGAAGATGGATTATACTTATTCTTTAGAGGTAATTTCTTGACTACTCGAGTAAGACGAGTCTTATATCATGCATAGTATGAATTTTCCTTGTTAATTTATTATTGACCATTGTTATGCGGTGAGTGGTGAAATCAATCCCCTATTCTTTATCTCATCCCTACTATCTTTAAATTTATGTCTTTTACTTTTATGCATTTATTTTTAGAAAACAAAAACCAAATCAAACATATTTTTAATTAAGTTATATTTAATCTCAAAAAGCTTGATAACAACACATACGCAGTCCTTGAGGTTCGACACCCTCTCTATAGCCTTATCCTACAAGGATTCGTCCTATTGCGAGTGGTTATTTATTATTGATATATTTTGGTAAACAAAAGACCACATCAATTTTTGGCACCGTTGCCGGGGACTGCAAACGGTTATATTATTAAGTTTTAAAGATTGAATTTAACTTGATTCTTTTCTGTTTTTATTTTTATTTTTATTTTTTAATTTTGGTTTCTTTATTTTTATTTTTTGTTTTCAATCTTTGTTTTTATTTATTTTTATTTTTTGTCAATTTAGTTCATGTGGGGAGGCATTCCAACACCCCATGGACCATGTTCATATTGCTATAGTCCTTATCACCATGTTAAAGATTGTCCTACTGCAAGACAATTTTCTAACTATTCTTATGAGCATATGAACACACAGTTGTCTAGACCGAGGAATGAGCCGTACTGTGATTCCTATAACCCAAGATGGAGCAACCAGTCTAATATCTCGTGGCAAGTTCAAGCTACTGAAAGTTATGCTCCACAATTTCATGAACTGTACCATCAGACATATCCGCAGTTCAATGATCAAGCGACCTATCCACCATCTAACTTCCATCCTCCCCACCAGCAATGGCAATCATCTCCATATTGTGCTAAGTTTGAGGATAACTGGCAACCTTCTTCTCAGGCCACAACACCGCCTCGGTTTGATTCGAATTTTCGAGATCAGCTGTTGAAATTTATGAACAAGATGGATCAGATAGTGACCTCTGTCAGTCAGACATGGAACTCTCGCTCTGAATCCATTGCTAAGATAGATGCTGACGAAGAGGAGCCATCTCCCATCTACTGGCCTCCACAACAGCAATCTCAGGCTACACCATCTACTCAGTCAGATTCTGACGTTCAAGTTCAAATGTTGAAACTTATGGGTGAGATCAATCAGAATTTGAAATCTCGGGGCCAGACATTGCACTCTCACTTCCAAGCCATTGCAAAGTTAGAGCTTCAGATGGAGCAGATGGCAAAGCAAATAGAAGAAGAAGAGTTTCAAAGATAATCAGAGGCTGATCTTAATAGATACTATGTGATGGATGAGAGTACTTCTTATCATGAGCAAACCATCACCACAAGGAATAATGGAGAAGTGGTCAAAATTCAAGGGGAAGAGAAGAAGGAGGAGCAGATTAAGGCCCCACAAGCTCTACATCGGGCAAAAGGCGAGGAAGTGAGCACTGAGGCTCATATATCATCCACTCTTATTCTCGATACGCCATATGAACCCCGAGCCCCTATTGCTTGTGATTTACCAAAGTTCAGGAGAGTAGTTTGTTGGGGATATTAGAAGAGCAAAAAGAGACCATCAAGGTAGAAAACTTCCTTGTGTATTCTCCTCATTCTATTCCAGTCCATGATTTCCTTCCGGATGAGAAACTACTTAAGAATACTCAGAGGGATCTACCTCGATATGCGAGAATTCGGAATTACCATTTTGTAGGTAAACTTTATCCTCTCTGGTCCAAGAGAAGAAAAGATTGGTGCTTCAAATTTAAACTTAAGGGTCAAAGAACACTGAGCGCATCAAGGATGTGGATTCCGTTGGCTTGGCGGATCCCACATATTTTGACTAAATGAGTCAAGTTCATTGGTTCGAGCACAGACCCTGTACGTTCGAGTCCTCTATCAGGCCACGGTACACGATCTCCGTCCAGGTTTATCTTCTCCATTGTTGCTTCATTCTTAGTTTATATTTTTACAACAATGTGTTGCACTTTACTAGTATTTGGTTGGAGTATCACTATCTTTTTTAGGACATGTGTTTTTGCAATCAAGTTTGGGGGTATGATATGCCCCGCATCTGCTCATTCAGATATTCCTATCCTCTTATTGTTATGTTCAGTTTTATACACACATTAGGGACAATGTGTGATTCAAGTTTGGGGATATGGAAGAACGAAACACTATCCAATATTTTGCTATGTTATTCTTGAGCATGACGTTGATTTTGAATTCTGATTCGTATTTCATTGGTGAGCTTAACATGATGAACACATGATCACTTGACTATGGAATTAAGAAGTTTTGTTAATTTCTTTGGCAGCATGAGATATTACTTGTTTCAATTTGATTCTCACAAGCACACTAGCACGTAGTCTGTGGGGTATGAAATTTGAAATCAGTTATGCCTGTTATCAATATCTTGGATGCAACTGAGTAACTTATTAGAGGAATAACCTCGGTATAAAGGAAAAAAAAAAAAAAAAAAAAAAAAAAAAAAAGAAAAGAAAAAAAAAAGAAAGAATAAAAGAATAAAAGAAAGAAAGAAATAATAATAATATTGATCACTTTGAGCTTTTCACTGAGTAACCGGATCTCTTGCCTCATTAAGCATTGAGTGCTCGCGTCAAAAAGTGGAAGTTTTCTTTGATTGATAAAATGGCTAAGTTTGGCTTCGTAGCCTTTTTGACTCGAGTTAGTAAGTCTTTAGGGTGTTTTACACCTAATGCCCTAAAACCATCTGGTTTGGGAGTCATTGATCTAACACTCGTTACATGGGTCAATTAGAAAGCTTAAGGGAGCTAAGCATTGCACAGCCTGCATATATATTATAATAATAATAATAATAATAATAATAATAAATATATATGCCTTGGTTGTTTTATCTAATGGGGAGTCCAGCGAATTTTGAGTGTTGAACCATTCATGATTGAGATTAGTTTTGTAACCTCATGACTATGTGTTAAATTCACTTTACACTAATTGAATCTTGTGATATCTCATAATGCCATGTTAGTAGCTTAATTTTTAATTCCCTGAAATTGTGAAGATGGAGTTTATTTTCTTAAGCTTGCCAATGAATGAGAACCATTATTTTTATGATACTACATTCTTGGGGATAACATGGTAGGCACAATGTTTGTGGGTATCATTACTGGCAAACCCTCACGAGACTTCACTCGTCCACTAGGGAGTCCTACGGGTTTAAAGGCTTATTGCATATACTAAATGCAATCGTACATCCCACGAAAGAATGATTTATCTTGTTATTTTTCAATTTTATTTCATGTATTGTATTGCTAAGGGACTAGCAATATGTATGTTTGGGGGTGTGATAAGCGTCGAATGTTACACATTCAAGCCCCTTGACTTATATATGTTAATTCCTTAGCATTGTTATTTGTTTGATTTTGTGTTGTTTTATTATTTTCAAGTTTTAAATAAAGATACAATTAATTCCATTGATTTTGGGCTTAAAGTATACTTTGAGAAGACCTAGAAGATATGTTTAAGCTTAACCAATCATAATAGAATACCTATATGATGTGGTTAAGTTTAATCAAATCAAGTGAATGATTAAATCGGAATTTCTCCACTAAGAGTCAAAATCGGATTGGATTCAAATTTGGATTCTGCACATGTCTCAGTATTTGGATCATAAATTTTGAGTCAGATATCGGATTGCAATGAAATTGGTGGAGTTGGAAAGCTAATAAAAAATACAACAAATATGACAGAAATAACTTTTCCCTAATTCGAACATTTACTATGTCAAAATCGCCCCGAAATAAAGGACCGCAATTCTGGTCGAATTTGGAATCCTTTTCCTACTTGGACAAGAAGACTCAAGAGCGATTTTTCTGGAATTCCATAGGCTTCTAGGACTTGTGTGCTCCCTATAAATAGACCCCTAAGCTTCAAGATGAGGTGTGCTTGGTGCTTGGGCTTGTGCTTAGATTTAGACAAAAAATTCTTCTCGGAGGCCTGACAAGTTGAAGAGGAGAAGAACATGGCAGGAGGCCATCCCAGCACTACGATGAGCGGCTAAATTTCTAATAGGGTGTTGATGTAGCCATTTCCAGGTAACAATGGTTTAGTTTGGTATTTTCTCTATGGATGATGGTTGTATAACTGTGAGAATTGATTTTAATGTTTATATTCAATCATTATAAAATTCTTATCTTGTCTTAGAAAGTCTTTTATATTGATTGAATTCAATCCTTCATATTTTCTGTAATTATGTGAATGATTGATATACAACGGTTTTAATTGATATATGATCAAGAGGATTGGATAGACCATGCCTAGGGAAGACGGATTGTACTACACCCTAGTTTAGTGTAATTTAGGTAGACAGACTGTGCCAACCGAAGATGAGTTATACTATTCCATTGATTGTGTGTATATCCTATTAAAGACGTAGGTAGTCCATGCCTAGGGAAGACGGGTCGTACCGCATCTTAGTGGTTAGGTGGACGGTCCGTGCCAACCGAAGATGGATTATACTTATTCTTTAGAGGTAATTTCTTGACTACTCGAATAAGACAAGTCTTATATCATGTATAGTATGAATTTTCCTTATTAATTTATGATTGACCATTGTTATGCGGTGAGTGGTGAAATCAATCCCCTATTCTTTATCTCATCCCTACTATCTTTAAATTTATGTCTTTTACTTTTATGCATTTATTTTTAGAAAACATAAACCAAATCAAACATATTTTTAATTAAGTTATATTTAATCTCAAAAAGCTTGATAACAACACATACGTAGTCCTTGAAGTTCGACACCCTCTCTATAGCCTTATCCTACAAGGATTCGTCCTATTGCGAGTGGTTATTTATTATTGATATATTTTGGTAAACAAAAGACCACATCAAAGACAACAAGAGAAAATATGCGGATAGAAAATATATGGTTCCACAAACAGAATGCAAAGCATAAACTAGTTATGGCAATATAAACAATGCAATGCAACCATACTTGACATGCACTAAGATTTATAAACCAAAATCCTAGACATGGTGAGACTGCAGCTTTATTAGGTAAGTCCACTCCCCCTTAAGGAGCAAATGGTCTCATCCTTCCTTACCAATACCTTATTTACCTGAGAGGCAGGGTTGTAAGCCATGTCCAAATTGTTCAATCTGACTAGGACACTTTCCATCATGTTGACAAGCCCTTCATAGATCTAATTCTTCTTGGGCTTAGGAGGCTTCACTCTAAAGCATTTGGTCTTGATGTGGCCATACTTACCACAGTGACGGCATGAGGGGGAACCCTTTTGAGGATATTGCCATTTTTGTTGAAAAACATGATAAGGCATGTAAGGTTTAGAGCTAGACTTACCTGCCTTTGGCTCTTGTTTCTTGATTCGAGGCTTCTGATGCCGGATCTGATGATAGTGTGGCCTAATGCGTCCTGTGACACCACAATGATGGCAGGTAAGCTGACTTTGTTTGTTGAAATACTTCTTGACAGGCTTTGCAATTTTAAGGTTAGCATTCTTACACAAAACAAAACTCTTACCTTCTTGAGATAAATGTCTCCTATGAGGTCTGTGAGATTTCAACAAATAACAATTTGGTCTAATATGACCAATCTTCCCACAAATGACAAATAGAAACAAACTTACCTTGTGTACCTGATTCCTTGGATTTAGACTTCACACAGTCAATTAAGCAAGAATTTTTATAATTATCTAAACAAGCTGTATCTACTATCACAAGCTTAATAACTATAGAATCTAGTTGTGAAGTAGAAGTACTCAAATTAGGCTGGTTAGAAATATCTGTATGAATACAAAGCATGCTTTTTAAATTATCACTAGAGAATTTTTTTCAAGAGATTTTCAGATTCTTTTAATTTATTCTCAAGTGTATCAATAGTGTTAAACAACATGGTATTCCCAGATTTCAAAGAGTCAATCAAAGCATGTGATTTAGACAATTTAATGATTAAAGACTCTTTTTTTTGCTTAACCTTTTTGAGCTCTTTATTAGAATTTTTACTCAATTTAAGAAAAACCTCAAGAAGCTCATTATCAGAATTCTCTTCAGATAGCTGAGAAGAATTCATGATAAAATGTGTCAACAAAAATATGGATCACACTCAGGAAATTAATCCAAACACGAGCGTACCCGCTCTGATACCAATTGAAAAATAAAAGACTCCTTATTTACTGTGTCTGTGTGATCAATGTGTAACAAAATATCTAAAATGCGGAATTTAAATAAGACAAATATTTTGTTAAAGAAGTGAAAACTCAATTAAGAGAAAAACCACTTCGGGGCAGCCAAATCCAAGAATTCCATTATTCGGAAAACAAAGTTAGTAACAATGCAGTAACACTCACATACCCCGATGCAGCGATCATACCTTGCACTCTGACGTGTACCTATACACGAACGCTTCTCAACCAGGTCTCCTACCTTAAGGGGTCTTCAATGGATTCGTTTAGCTTAGGGCTCCTCCCTGAAGGGGTCTTCAATGGATTCCTTTAACTTAGGGCTCCTCCCTAAGTTAGACTTTACAAGATCAAGAATCACACAGCGGGCAACTCTTAAAGAGCTAGTAGACTTTCACTATTTTTACCTAAACACCCTCTCTAAGCTCAAGAGAATTCAATACCGAATTCTGTAAATAATACATACCTAGAGACCTCTATTTATAGGCTTTAGAAAACCTAATTCATCACTGATTCAGAATTTTCTCTGGGCGGCGTCTGGACGGCGGCATAGAGCGTCCGGAAGGTGAACTGTGCAACCGCCTTTCCATAACGCGCTTCACGCTCTCCATATTAAGGTCGTGTCCGGACGATGTTGCCCTAGCGTTCAGACGGTTACAAGCTGTCTTCCCAATCCATGTTTGTAAAGGAAATCTGAATACTTCTTGAACTCTAACTGCCATCCAAATGGTGTTTCCTTTTCATTCGGACGGATGCATGTTGAAACGCTGAGCTGTTTAGAAATTTCTCGACACAGATGGGTGTCCGGACGCATCACTGGATCGTCCGGACGGAAGTAAAGGATCCGAATTTTGCTTAGTTGAAAACTGCATAGAATCTTCTTGGAACTCTGAAATTGCCTTATTGAAGCTTGTGACACTGAAACTTGTCATATTAAGGCCTTTTTTCGTATTAGAGAAATAAACTCTAAATACTTGAAGATTCTAAAATAATACAGCATCTTTGTGAAAACAACATTACATGATAGTGATTTTGTCAACAAAATGTAGCTAATAAAACTAACAATTTTTATTGTATGGACTAACGAACAGGAATACCCACTGGACTGACAAATCCAGAAATCCTAACAATTGGCATGTCATTCATTTATTTTCTCTAATTCACGCTTTATAAAAGTCTTCAAATAAGGATAAATTCTTTCTTGACCACAAAAATTAAAATTGTTATCCAACATGCTAAAACCGACATTCAAATTATATTAATAGGGGAATTTGATAGAAAATTTTCAATCCCAAAAAAATCAACATAACTAATTTCATCATTGCTCAACTGGAACCCTTCATTATGCGGACTTTCATCAAACACATGGTAGTAATTATTTTCTTCAATAAATTTGATTGTATCAACCACAAAAGTTACCTCTTTCAATAAATCTTTTTCGTCAGGATAGATGTCATAAATTGGTAAAGAGACCCCCAATCTACAAAAAAATTTCTTCAACAAATTCATCTCCCTCCTTCACATAAGATGTGCTTGAGACTAGCTAACAACAGTCAAGGCAATGAGAGGCATAAAATTCTGAAAGCTCAACACTAAATCCTATGTCTCCATACTGCTTATCCTGAACACGTTGTTTCCGAATCAGAGCATGATTGTGATACGGGTTCTCGAAATTTGTTTCTAAATCGCGACGGTCAATATTGCAATGCATCTCCATGTTTTGCGTCGCTAGACACGGGGTTAACTCCACAACCTGTTTCTGTAAGTCTTCAATCATCACATCTTGTACACTAGATTCATGGTAGGAGATTACCTCATTTGGAACCTATCAACTCCAACCACAACCATCAGTCATGAAAACTGATGAAAAATTACCCCAATGAGACACTAAGCTCTGTTGCCAATTAACGCGGGGAAGAAATAAGATTATTCTGACAACGTCTGATAGCAACAGATTTAATAATTGAATACTGGAAATGAATCTCAGGAAGAAGAAAAATAACAGTTAGGGAAGAGAAATGGTCTAGTCGCCCCAAAGAAGCAAATAGAGAATAACTCTGAAGACTGAAATATTATTGATACTAAAAAAGTGAATTGTTCCATTGAGTGTGTATCCCTTATATAGACTAAGATACACCCATAATTTAACAAGGTAAAAAACAAAAACAAAAACAAAATCTAAACTAAACTAAACTAAACAAATCCTAATTGGAAAAGGAAAACTAAAACACATGCATAAATGGAAAAAGGAAAATCTATTCATAATGGAAAAGGAAAAACCAAATCCTTATTGAAAATGAAAACTACAACACATATGCATAAATAAAATAAAAACAACACCAATGTTGTTCTTCTCATGTGTCACAACTACAAGAGTTGAATACTTAATAATTTTCTCATACGCTTTATTTATAGCTCAATGGCTTTATATAGAGATTACATGAAAGAAATAGACTTGAATAGAAATACATGAATATAAGATAATTAATGAAATATAACTACTAATTTACTAAAGTCCTAATGAGATAATATCTCTTATTCTCAATTAAGAGTGTAATAACCCCGACCCTCTTTCGAGGGTAGAATAGTCTTTACGACCTATGAGAATGGATAACTAGACGGGAATAATAAACACTTGATTTTTTTTTTTTTTACAGATGAAAATTTTATTTCTTGTTATTAAATAACTGCTTCTATGTTTTCTTAAAACATCTGCTTTTAAATTTAATAAATTTATATCAATTTAAGTCCCACTTTTATACTATATATTTATATTAAAATATAAGGACCAGATTTTATATTTTTATTCAAAGTTTATTATCAAAAAGAAAAAAAAAAAAGAAAAAAAAAAAAACTACCTGTTTTAATACCTTAAACCCTAGCCGTCAAATAACAAAACCCTACTCATATATATATTGATACCAAGTGTCGTCAACCCTTGCTATTCATTCTCGCAGCCGCACGTCTTTGTTTTTCTTCACAGGATTTTTGGTTCCCTGCTGTTAAGGTAGTGTTCTTGTCTTTCTCTTTTCTGTAATTTTCTTTTTGTGTAATCGTAGAATCATAGCAGCTGTCGCGTGTATCCTTTCTATCCTCTTCTACCCGCTTACCACCCAGCTATGTGAATGTCACCTTTGTTTTCTTGTCCTCTCTTTTATTTATTGATAGACCTCTGACAGCATATGGCTTGGCCTTTGACTTTTGTGCCTTCTCTTGTCTTGATTTGCTTTGAAGTCTCCAACGTAATACTAATAGCTTCTCTTCCTTATATTTTTTTATTATTATTCTTTCTCTCTTCTTGTTTTACAACTTACAAGCCTCCCACCTTATGACTCACCTTTCTACTTTTTAGCATTTGTCTTTTCTTTTACGTGATTTCACTCCAATTGTTAGTATGACCGTAAAGTTTCCCTCTGCAGTACCCATGCTCGGCCTGTCAAAATTGGTTTAAGAAT
Source organism: Alnus glutinosa (assembly GCF_958979055.1). NCBI lineage: Eukaryota > Viridiplantae > Streptophyta > Magnoliopsida > Fagales > Betulaceae > Alnus > Alnus glutinosa. The sequence goes on from NC_084890.1 coordinate 10,453,629, forward strand.
CATTATTATTTATTCATTTAGTTATTTTCTCTTTCTCTACCCTCTCTTTCAGCACAGTGACATCTTAACATTGATTTGGATTTTTGTTTCTTTTCCTTCTGGTCTAAACCGTAGCATCAGGGATTGATCTGATTTATTTATTTATTTATTTATTTTTTTCTAGCCGTGACTAGTCCTTCCATGGCATGTTTGTATTACATTTTTTTTTGTTGTCTTAAATATGTTCCACAGATAAACAAAATATATATATATATATATATATATAGATTTCATGCAAGGGGTTCGAAAGTTCTTATAAATCACCGAGCCTTTAATAAATTATTTTGAATAGACGTATAGTTTTGTAATACTTGAAATTATCAAAATTATATGACTTTAGTAGGAATTATTTTTTTATGACCATTGTCTTTATTGAACTGTATTTTTAATATCAGTAAAAGAAAATGTATTAATACTCATTTAAGGATTTGATTGTGAATCGAGTAATGTCGTTAAATGTACCTAGGGAATCCATTCTCAGTAGGTTAGCAAAGCGAACCTTAGTGATGTTAGTGGAATGCTTTTTTCCTCAGTCAGTTCGACTGGCTAAGGCACAAGAATTTACAGACCTAGTGCAAGGGTCGTCAACAGTGGAGCAATATGCAGCAAGGTTCATAGAACTATCACGGTTCGCGCCGTACTTAGTACCCACGGAAGATCTAAAGGCAAGAAAGTTCGAAAGGGGTTTACAGCCAAGGATCATGAATCAGGTGGTTGCATTCAAAATTGGAAATCTAACGGAACTTGTCAACAAAGCGGCGGTGGTGGAGCGGACATTGAATATCAATGCAGAGCACTTCAACCATAGAAAGAGGAGTGCTCCACAAGGGAGTCGTTATGGTAGAAATTCCCATGATCACAACAAAAGAAGATTCAACCCAACGGGTGGAAGAAACACGGCCCATCAGCAGCCCCATCATCAGGGAGGAGGTGGACAACGCCCTATGTGCCAGACTTGTGGGAAAATGCATTATGGGAGATGCCGACTCGGACAGCCAGGTTGTTATCGGTGTGGTGGACCAGGACACCTCGCTAAGGATTGCAGGGCCCCTGCCAATAATCCAACCAACCAGAATCGCCCAAGGGAACAACGGAATATTGCGCCTGCACGTGTATATGCCCTGACTCCAGGTGACGCAGTAGCGTCAAACGAAGTAGTGACAGGTACACTTTTGATTTCATCCCATCAGGCTACTGTGCTCTTTGACTCTGGTGCAACGCATTCATTTGTGTCATACTCTTTTTCCCAAGACTGTAACTTGATGTCTGAATGGTTAGAGGTAGACCTAGCAGTAGCTACCCCTGTAGGGAAAACAGTAGTGTGTACTTCAGTAGTTAGAAACTGCCCTATTTCCATACAAGGTCATGTCATGCCGGCTAACCTTGTTATTTTTGAGATGAGCGGGTTTAACGTGATACTAGGTATGGATTGGTTATCCATGTACCATGCTTGTGTCGATTGTTTTTGCAAGGAAGTAGTGTTCAGACCACCAGGAGCAGCAGAATTCAAGGTTCAGGGGAATAGAAGTTTCAACTTACCCAAGCTAGTATCAGCAATGCAAGCGACTCGGCTTTTGAAGCAAGGGTGTTCGTGATTCTTGGTGTGTGTGACAAAAGAAGCACCAGAAGCAATGCTCGAGGAGATTCCTATCGTGCGGGATTTTGTGGATGTGTTCCCGGAGGAACTACCTGGGTTACCTCCCGACAGAGAGATCGAGTTTACCATAGACTTATTACCGGGCACAGGACCTATATCCAAGGCACCATACCGGATGGCACCACTCGAACTGAAAGAGTTGAAAGAGCAGTTGCAAGAACTCCTAAACAGAGGATTCATTTGCCCAAGTGTATCTCCTTGGGGAGCGCCCGTTTTATTTGTGAAGAAAAAGGACGGATCGATGAGGTTGTGTATCGATTATAGGGAATTGAACAAGGTAACCGTCAAGAACAGATACCCACTACCAAGAATTGATGACCTTTTTGATCAATTACACGGTTCCCAAGTATTCTCTAAGATCGACCTAAGGTCCGGATACCATCAACTCAAGATTAAGGAAGAAGATATCCAAAAGACAGCATTCAGAACACGTTATGGGCACTACGAGTTCCTAGTGATGCCGTTCGGACTAACCAATGCGCCGGCCGCATTCATGGACATGATGAATCGAACCTTTCGAGAACTCGTTGATAGGTGTGTGGTGGTATTTATTGATGATATATTAATTTATTCGAAGAGTCGAGAAGAGCACGAGGAGCATTTGTCTACGGTATTGAGTATCTTGAGGAAACATAAACTTTTTGCGAAATTCAAGAAGTGTGAATTCTGGTTGGGAGAAGTAACATTCTTGGGGCATGTTATATCAAAGGAAGGAATTTCGGTGGATCCCAATAAGGTGGAGGCCGTGGTTAATTGGGCAAGGCCTACGAGTGTCCATGAGATACGAAGCTTCTTGGGCCTCGCAGGTTATTATAGAAGATTCGTTGAAGGGTTTTCCAAGCTAGCTGCACCTTTAACCAAACTTACCAAGAAGAATGAGGCGTTCATTTGGACGGAGGATTGTGAAAGGAGTTTTCAAGAGCTGAAACACCGATTGGTCACAGCACCTGTTCTCACTCTCCCATCCGGGACTGGTGGATTCGTAATTTACAGCGACGCTTCCTACAAAGGATTAGGTTGTGTTTTGATGCAAAACGGGAAAGTGATTGCCTATGCCTCAAGGCAACTAAAAGTGCATGAATGTAATTATCCGACTCATGATCTTGAGCTTGCTGCAGTGGTTTTCGCCTTGAAGATTTGGCGACACTATCTTTACGGGGAGCATTGCGAAATTTACACAGATCACAAGAGCTTAAAGTATTTCTTTACCCAGAAAGAACTCAACATGCGCCAAAGACGGTGGCTAGAACTCCTCAGTGATTATGATTGCTCCATCAACTATCACCCTGGGAAAGCAAACGTGGTAGCCGACGCCCTCAGCAGGAAGACTACAGTGGGAAGGGTAGCAGCAATGTTTACAACTCAAAAGGAGTTACTTCTGGATATGGATAGAGCGGGCATTGAACTGGCAGTGGAGGAAGTGCAGTCTTACCTCGAAAAGTTAACCTTGGAACCAACTTTACTAGAACAGATTAGAGTGGCCCAGCTAGCAGATGATGAACTAGTGAAAATTCGGGCGGAAGTCGGTAAAAGTGGACGAGAAGATTTTAGTATTTCTGAAGACGGGGCGCTAAGATACCGAAACCGTTTATGTGTACCGAAGGAAGACAATCTAAAAAGAGTGATCTTAGCAGAAGCTCACCAATCACTGTATACAATACATCCGGGAAGCACTAAAATGTATCGGGACTTAAAGGAGCACTATTGGTGGAACGGTATGAAGAGGGAAGTTGCACAGTTTGTAGAACGTTGCCTTACCTGTCAGCGGATCAAGGCAGAACATCAGAAACCAGCAGGGATGCTCAAACCATTAACCATTCCAGAATGGAAGTGGGAACACATAGCCACGGACTTCGTCACAAGTTTACCGAAGACGGTGACGGGATTGGATGCAGTTTGGGTAGTGGTCGATCGTCTGACAAAGTCAGCACATTTTCTGCCCATTAAAACAACATATGACATGAGTCGTTTGGCAAAAGAGTATGTGAGTGAGATTGTACGACTACACGGTGTGCCAGTGTCAATCATTTCAGATCGTGACCCACGCTTTACTTCTCGATTTTGGCAGAGCCTGCAAGCCGCAATGGGAACGAAGCTAAACTTTAGTACCGCATTCCACCCTCAGACGGACGGTCAATCGGAAAGAACAATCCAGACATTGGAAGACATGTTGAGAGCATGTGTTCTAGATTTCAAAGGTAGCTGGAGTCAGTATATTCCTTTAATAGAATTTGCATACAATAACAGCTACCAAGCAAGCATCAAGATGGCACCATATGAAGCCCTCTACGGAAGAAGGTGCCGATCACCACTCTATTGGGACGAGGTTGGAGAACGACAATTGACGGGACCAGAACTAATCCAAGAAACAACAGAGAAGGTTACACTAATCCGGCAGAGATTGACTGAGGCTCAAAACCGGCAAAAGAGCTACGCGGATCACCGACGGAGAGATTTGGAGTTTGCAAATGGAGATAAAGTATTTCTTAAGGTAGCACCGATGAAAGGAGTGACCCGTTTCAGGAAGAGAGGTAAGCTGAACCCTCGATACATCGGACCCTACGAGATATTGGATCGAGTTGGCCCTTTAGCATATCGCTTAGCATTGCCGCCATGTTTGTCTGGAGTGCACAATGTCTTCCATGTATCGGCATTACGAAAATATGTCGCAGACCCCTCACACGTGTTGGAGGCTGAAACGATTCCCATACGGGAAAATTTGTCATACGAGGAGGTACCCATGAAGATCATTGATAAGAAAGAGAACGAATTACGCCGGAGACGGATCCCAATGGTCAAGGTAATGTGGAGTAACCACCAATCGCCAGAGGAAGCTTCGTGGGAATTGGAAGAGACTATGTGTGACAATTACCCGCATTTGTTTGCCTAGTAGAATAAGGAAGTTGAGGTAGACAAGACTAATTTTGAAGGTAATAAATTACGCAGAGTTATCGATAAATTTTTTTTTTTTCTCTCTCCCCCTTCTTTTTGTAGTTATTGGAATGGAATATGGCTATTTGTTACTATCCGATTAACATGTGCAATAACGACCTCAGGGCGTACACCAGGCGAACCAAAGCGCACGGTCCTAGTTCCCGACCACGTCAGGCATGGGAACGATTTATTAAGGAGTTGAAGAACATACTAAGTAGGATGCGCCCTACCTTTGAAGGAATTCAGTATGCTCCGCCTACCGACAAGGACGAGATGAGAACTTTGTGTTGGGAGGAGCAGATAAAAATCCTAGGTGATGATGACATTGACGAAGGAAGTACACGTTGCTCTGACTTTAGCTTTGAGGAAGGCCCGGTATGGGTACCAGAAGAGGAAGAAGCCGATCCAGAAGAGGACCCCCTTCTCGAGTACTATTCAGAAGAAGATATGTACATCTACGTGACACAGGATAAGGTCGACGTTATAGGCGGACCTGAGTACGACTCTGATACCTCAGGTACCTTCCATAGCTACTGTTGTAGTTGAGTGCTGAATTTCGGGGACGAAATTCTTATAAGGAGGGGAGATTGTAATAACCCCGACCCTCTTTCGAGGGTAGAATAGTCTTTACGACCTATGAGAATGGATAACTAGACGAGAATAATAAACACTTGATTTTTTTTTTTTTTACAGATGAAAATTTTATTTCTTGTTATTAAATAACTGCTTCTATGTTTTCTTAAAACATCTGCTTTTAAATTTAATAAATTTATATCAATTTAAGTCCCACTTTTATACTATATATTTATATTAAAATATAAGGACCAGATTTTATATTTTTATTCAAAGTTTATTATCAAAAAGAAAAAAAAAAAAAAAAAAAAAAAAAAAAAAAAAAAAAAAAAAACCTACCTGTTTTAATACCTTAAACCCTAGCCGTCAAATAACAAAACCCTACTCATATATATATTGATACCAAGTGTCGTCAACCCTTGCTATTCATTCTCGCAGCCGCACGTCTTTGTTTTTCTTCACAGGATTTTTGGTTCCCTGCTGTTAAGGTAGTGTTCTTGTCTTTCTCTTTTCTGTAATTTTCTTTTTGTGTAATCGTAGAATCGTAGCAGCTGTCGCGTGTATCCTTTCTATCCTCTTCTACCCGCTTACCACCCAGCTATGTGAATGTCACCTTTGTTTTCTTGTCCTCTCTTTTATTTATTGATAGACCTCTGACAGCATATGGCTTGGCCTTTGACTTTTGTGCCTTCTCTTGTCTTGATTTGCTTTGAAGTCTCCAACGTAATACTAATAGCTTCTCTTCCTTATATTTTTTTATTATTATTCTTTCTCTCTTCTTGTTTTACAACTTACAAGCCTCCCACCTTATGACTCACCTTTCTACTTTTTAGCATTTGTCTTTTCTTTTACGTGATTTCACTCCAATTGTTAGTATGACCATAAAGTTTCCCTCTGCAGTACCCATGCTCGGCCTGTCAAAATTGGTTTAAGAATCATTATTATTTATTCATTTAGTTATTTTCTCTTTCTCTACCCTCTCTTTCAGCACAGTGACATCTTAACATTGATTTGGATTTTTGTTTCTTTTCCTTCTGGTCTAAACCGTAGCATCAGGGATTGATCTGATTTATTTATTTATTTATTTATTTTTTTCTAGCCGTGACTAGTCCTTCCATGGCATGTTTGTATTACATTTTTTTTTGTTGTCTTAAATATGTTCCACAGATAAACAAAATATATATATATATATATATATATATATATATATATATATATATATATATATATATATATATATATATATATATAGATTTCATGCAAGGGGTTCGAAAGTTCTTATAAATCACCGAGCCTTTAATAAATTATTTTGAATAGACGTATAGTTTTGTAATACTTGAAATTATCAAAATTATATGACTTTAGTAGGAATTATTTTTTTATGACCATTGTCTTTATTGAACTGTATTTTTAATATCAGTAAAAGAAAATGTATTAATACTCATTTAAGGATTTGATTGTGAATCGAGTAATGTCGTTAAATGTACCTAAGGAATCCATTCTCAGTAGGTTAGCAAAGCGAACCTTAGTGATGTTAGTGCGTCATTTAGTGACTAGCTTATGGTATTAATTTATTTAAACCTGTATCAGGTGATTAGCTAGTCGTCGAGATTTTCCAGCTGCATATTTCACCCGGAGATGTAAGGGATCCTCTACCCCTTCTCAAATTGTTTATGTCATATTACTTTATCCTTTGTTTAAAGCATATTTACAAGTAATTGTCCTTGTTTTATATTTCAAATTATATTGATGCATGAAGGACTGTTTTAAAAGTAGTTTTGAGATAAAAATTGTCGGTATCAATGTTAATCTTGAAATCACTGTTTTAAAGAAGCTTTGGTTATAAAAGATTTTCTAGTTATTCGTAAATTGTGTAGTTAGTTTCCGAGATGAGAAATTACGGCTTTTTGAAATTAATGAGAAAAGGAGAGCAAAAACCCTCCCCACACGTGGCCTCCAGAGTTATCAAAGGAATAAGAATAATTTTTGAAAATAAGGCACGTGTGTGTGGAGAAGATTATTATTTTGGCCCCAGAGATATTTACAGAGATTTACAGAGTTGAAGCTCGGTACCGTTGCTTGAATGGAAGCGCAACCGCCCAAAGACTTAGAGAGAGCGGATCCGTCCCTATGTCATGCTAAGTGTACTTCAATTAATTAGCTGACGGGGCAGGGCCGGCCTGTGGCCACAGTTTACCTGCCTGAGGTCGCAGTAGACCGCGCAACCCTAGTACACAGGGCGTAATAGTGTACATGGACCCTACATATGAGAAATTTATTTATCAACCAGTAATTTTATGTGTTAAGAAAAATGCCGAATTTTTTTATTATTTGTATTCTAGAAATTTAGATTTCAAGTGTATTTTAATAATTGTTTTAAAGAAAACGAAGTTAACTCAACCGTTTTATGGTTGAGGGTTACCTTACTGAGCATTTTTCGCTCACCCCTTATTTTGTTTTGTTTTCAGGTTATGAGCAAAGAGACCTAGGCGGCCGGGATGGGATCTAGGCTAGCATTAGGACATTGCATCTTAGTTACCTTAATAAGTGCACTTGCACAATAAATTTAGTTTTTCGTTAGATTTTCAATTATGGAATCAAACATAATTGTTCATTTTGAAATAACTATTTCCGCATTTATTAAAGCCCTGAGTTTTAAAATCTTTATTATTTTTGTTATTAAATTCAGCATATTAGCTAGGTTGTTGGCAGACCTTACGAATCTTTGCAGTTTGGTGTTTGAAAATGGACGAACCTAACCCTTAGCGATTTGGGGGCGTTACAAAGAGAGTCTTCCAGACTCCTTCTGGCGTAGGGTTGTACACCCTAACAGAATGTGGCAGATTATTAAATCAAAGATACACTTGTTTCAAAGTCCACTTCAATCTAAAATCTAGATATTCAACTAATTAAAATAAGTCCCATTGACAAGAGCACTAGGAAATTAAGAAACACGTACAGCCACCTTAGGAAGAGTTGATCTTCAAGCTAGCGTTTAATCTCCTGATCAGAATTGATACAACAAGTTCTCAAACACTTTCGTATGCGCAGATTCCAGAGCTATAGCAATTGATAAGCTGCCGTCATTAGTTGGACTTGGTAATATATACGACAGCCCCTCGTACGGAATCCCACCAGGCCCCATGAGGCCTACCCCACCCGAAATCAGCATCATGGATTGGCAGCCTGCTCCAGCTAGTGATATTAAGATTTGGACATCGATAAGTATGAGCCCCACGAGCAAGAGCCGATAGGTCTGGCTGAAGCTCTAGATAGTCAAGCGTCGATTTCATATACTCGTCGTCCATCCGGGCCAATGCATTGTGAATCTTGCTTGCAGCATACGACGTCGGTTTAGACTGGAGATCACCTGCTAAAGCTATTGGAGTGGCCATGAAGATGGCATTGCCAAAGTAACCAGGCGGGAGTGGAGGACGCAATTTGGACCGTCCATCGACTGCAACGTACAATTTGGTCTCTTGATCGTCGGGAAGTTCACGTGCCTTGCTTACGCATTTCCACAGGTGACCTGACAGTATCTCATATGAGCTATAGTTGACTGTGTTGGTACCATCTTTAGACTTGGCTTTGAGCGCGTTCAGTTGGTCCCTAGTTATTTTGAACATTGAGACCGTTGTACTCACTATGGACTGAAGAGGGGTTTTCATCGGAGGGGAAGGCTGGTATTCAACGTGCTGGAATGCAGGTTGAGGTGGATTCCGGGCACGGAGAAGGGACCGGTTTATGAATGGTGGAATAGTTAGATCAAGTCCCCTAGCCATATCTGACCATGTGTTCACAAAGTGGAGCCCAGAAAACCCATCAGCAAGAATGTGTTGCGTACCGATACCAAGTGAGACCCCGCCGCATTTAAAATATGTTACCTGCATGCATGCATGGAGAAAATGTCAAAAGCATAGAGTTGGTAAGCTCAATTGGTCAACTGAAGTGAGTGGACGCACGCATGCAAGTTGAATAAACTCCACATATAACTGTTCTAATCATTACTTCAAATCTTTCTCTGTTTGGGGTTTTAGAAAATAAAAGAAAATTTAAACGAGCTAGAGCTCGAGCTCGTTTATTTTATAAATACTTGTCGAATTTGAGTCGATCGAGTTCGAACCCCCTGAGAAAGCAACGAGCCGATGGTTTGAAAATTTCACCGAGGGACAAATGTTCTCCCTTTGCTTCCTTCTACAGGTCTGTCAAGAGAAATAGAAGAAAGAAAGCGATGGAGAGAGAGAAAGGAGAGAAAAAGCGAGGGAAGAAATAAGAGGCTTTTTGGAGGAATATGTTGTTTTCACAAAACTGTTGCGTTAGTTTCTTAATTTAAACACCTCTTTTATTTTTAAAGTTTAGTTATTTAATTTTTGTCGTTATTATGGCCAATTTAGAATTTTAGAATTAGATTTAAATATTCTAGTGTAATATTGTTATATTCAAGTTATTATAGAAAAATTATAATAGTGTATTTGTAATGCTCAAATAAAATTGAAAATTTACAATAGTCCATCATAATGCCCAAGTAACATCATAATATTTTAAAAAAATATTTGTATTTATGTCGTAATAATACCGATATGAAAATACGAGCAAATATTACGATTAGCGGTCATAATGCCCAAATAACAATGCGATGACATAAATATACCGTCATAATGCCCAAGTGACTTTACGACCTCCAAGATATATCGTTACTTTGCCGAAATAAACAATTAGAATATAGCAACATGCTTAAGATAACGAAAGAACTTGACCCTGAATATTTATTTTATGAATTCATATAGTTATTTACTTTCGATGAGTGTGATGTGTTTTAAAATGTTTTGATATTTTATGATATCAAATGAACAGCCTTATGATCATTTAGCTTTGATGTGTTTAATGTGTTTTAAGATGTTTTTAAATCAAGATTTATGAAATGAAATGTTGACAATTACAACATGATTAACGAAAAGAAATAAATGGATTTAAGAAGGAAAAATGATAATGCATAGTGATGATAGCTAGGGGCGAGCCCCTAAGAAAATAAAAAAGGGCGAGTCCCTAAAACGATGAAAAGGGCAAGCCCCAAGAAAATAAAAAGGGACGAGTTACTAAGATAATGTATATGAGACTATTCCCATTATAAGAAGGGACGATTCCCAATGTATGAAGGAACGATTGCCTATAATTAATGAAGAGAACAATTATTTAGAAAGTTAATTAGAACAAAGAAAAGAAAAAGAAAAATAAATAAATTTCATTGCATATGTTTTATTGATGTTATGAATGGCTTTCTTGATTTAACATGTGTGAACAACTAAGATTATGTGTAGCAAAAGAAAATGTCAAGAAAAAAGATATATATATATATATCAGGAACTTGGAGTGTAGACTTGGGATAAGTTTGTCTTGATAGTTATTGTTTTTTTTTTTTTTTTTTTTTTTTTTTTTTTTTTTTTTTATGCCGTATGTGGCATATTATTATGCTCAACAGTAAGGTTAATTTTGTAATAACTTTTATTATGTAATAGAAGCTGTGATATATATATATATATTGAGAATTTGTTCAGGATATTTTAATGCGTTATATAAGGCAATAGTAGTAATTTCTCAGCTTTGGAAAAAAAAGAAAGGTCAGGCTATTACAGTTTGGTATCAAAGATGTTTGGCTCTAAAATCTTTATAAAATCCTTATTAAAATTTGATAAAAACCTTGTAGAAGCTTTAGAAATTAAAAGACCTACTTAGTAAATAATATTATAAACTTGGAAAAGTCGATAAATATCTTGGAACTATGCCGCCTAGAAAACATGTACCGAGTGAGAGAAGCGGAACCGGAGGTACCGACTTTAATCTTAGTGATGGTGTTCCCCCATCGTCTATTACTAGATCTTACTAGATCTCTTGCTTGTGTTATAGCTATTAGCTATGCATGTAACATTTGTGTTAAGCTATAGACTATGGTATAATTAGTGTTAAGCTATATCTCGATTTATCTTGACGGAACACTTTCCACCATCTATGCGAGTAATTCTCTAAGAAAACTTTTGTCCATCTCTTGTCCCTCCATCTTTGTAAGGACAAGAGAGGGCCGGAACAAAAGTCTTCCTTCTATCATTATTCCCATCTAGTAACCTTTTGATTAATTATAATAAATAATAGTGCACCGTAACCTCATTAGCTCGAATTTTTTTTTTCTCTAAAATAATTCAGAAAAAAATAAAAAAAATAAAAAAAAAATAAAAAAAGAAGATGAGCAACTATAGTACTATATACATGGACGGGGAAAATAATAAATTTTTAAAATAATGTAAGTATTTATATTTTTTTTTATCAATTTAAATTTTTTGAGATTAAGGTACTTAACAATAAACTATTGCTACGCTTCCCTTAATTCACATCATACTCAATACCCAATATTATTAGTGGCAGGAAAACAAACTTTTTTTTTTTTTTTGTTAAGCCTTTTATTTTATGTCTCGAAAAAAAAAATATTAACAAACTATTTCAAATATAAAACACTTCTAAAAGACAGAAAACACTCTTCATCAAAATATAAAAATAATGTTTACCATTATCTCATGAACACTTTTTTAATATAAAATAAATTTAAAATTTTCCATTAAAAAAATGACAGCACCTATACTGTAATTTTTTTTAGAATAATGATTCACTACCACCTAAATATACAACTTTTCACCACCTTGTCTATGTGGCAAGGTGGTCCCTCACCTTAATTTATTTTTAAAAAATAAAAAAACTCAAAAAGTAGTGGGGGACCACCTTGTCACATAGGCAGGGTGATGAAAAGTTGTATATTTGGGTGGCATTGAATCATTATTCTTTTTTTTATAGCACATAAGCCAAATTCAACCAACAAAGCCAAAAATAAAAATCGTCTCAAATGAAATAAAGCAAAACTATTTCATATAAGCACACCTTTAAACAAAACAAAATTGCATCTTAATTATGAAATAACTCTTATTTATGCTCCGTTTGTTTCGGCGTAAAATGATTTCTAAAAAATGATTTCGGCATTTTACGGTAGTTGGTAGAGGCGAAAATAATGGTCAACAAAAATCATTTTCGGTTTGACCATATAACCTTTATTAATTTTTGGAAAATGATTTACGGTTTTAAAAACCGTAAATCATTTTTCAAAATTAAACTCTCCTTCCATGTACGCACATTTAATTTTTGGAAAATGGCCTGGATCCGGCCGAATTTGGTCAAAATGGCTGGGATCCGGAGGAGTGTGGCCGGAATCAGGCAATTTTGGCCGAATCCAGCCAAACGTGCTCGACAAAATCTAGCAACGGCGACCGAACGTTACCGGATTCTGGCAACAGTTGCATTTTTTCCTTTTCTAATTTTTTTGTGCGAACCAAATGTTGAAAAACATTTTTGAAAAAATTATTCTTTTTGAAAATAATTTCATCGAAAATATTTTTCAATAAAAATTATTTTACATTGAGACAAACGGAGCATTAATTTTTTTTAAATGAAAATGCGCTTATTTTTAGAGGCGGACCCAAAAAGAGAAAAAAAGAAACACAATAATAAATATCACAGAAGTTGTACTCAACCACGCTTAATTAATTGCTAAAGTTAATAAATTCCAGCCCGTCACCCTATACGTACCCCCACAGAAAAGTACAACTTCCAAAATTAAAGCCAGTAATTAAAGGCCGGCCGGACCACACTACTCCATTGCCCAGATATATATATACATATGCGGCTATTATTGTGTACGTACTCCTGTAAAGCAAAACACGTGTTTTGTATTTAGTTTTTAGCATTAATTGTGGTACCCAAATCAGTTTAAAAACTAAAGGTAATAATTGAACATTATTTAAATATATAACTTTTTATTACTTTGATCATGTGATAAGTTAATCTATCACCTTAATTTATTTTTTAAAAATTTAAAATAAAAAACTCAAAAAAATAGTGAGAGGCTACCTTACTCCTTTTGAGATGAATAATGATTAAATAATTAAATTTATGTTATCAGCTTAATTAATTTTTTTGGATAAATGGTGATTTAACATGATCATGAGTTTGAAGTTTAACTTTATAATTCACCCTAAATTTTAATTAAACATTTTAAGTATTGGCCCTCACCTATTAGAAATGACACAATTTAAATTTTTAAGATAAATGATAATAAGTAAAACTTTTGAAACAAATAATAATAGTGATGATTTAGTAAGTATGATGCGTCAACATGCTAAAATGAGTTTGAGATGAAAATGTAACATGCAGCATTTCTTTAAATAAAGATAATAAATAGTTGTATCCAACACAAAACATTAAAACAAATAAGAAAAAAAAAAAAAAAGACCTCACGTATATACCTGCACGACCACGAGGGGAAAAGACCTGATCCCTATAGAATCGTCAACCGCGGGAATGAGCTGCCGGAGTTCCAATGTGGGCGCAAAGTTGCCGAGATCATCTAGGGCGGAGCCGGTCTCGGCCTCAACGAAGAGCACGCCCTCGGCATTACAATCAATCTCGATCCTGCGGTCTTCGTCCAGCTTGAGTCGGCCGGCCAAGGGGTAGAAGGGCAAGAGGACCTTGCTGAGGGCCTCCTTGAGCACACTCGCATCAAAGAAGTTGGGTGCGCCTGTTGGCCGGTAGAAATACACGCTCGGGGTGTGGAAGCGGGACACCACCAGGTCCAGGTTCGAGTTCCATAGCGCGCGCTTCGGGGTTTCCCCTCCCGGCCGCACCATTGTGGACTTCTTCACATTTATCATCATTTTTGCTTTACTTTCTTTGCTCTTGTTAACCTGCGCCGCTTCTGGCCACTCCCAGGAAGAGAGATGGTATCACCACAACTGTTTATAGCATATTGTAAGCTTAGACTTGGTGGAAATTAGAAACTTACCCGTTTCGTGAACTAAGAAGAACTCAGATTTCGGCACGAAAGATTTCAAGTAAAATCTTGTTATTTAGTAGAATGTCTCTCGTACACTTCGCTCCAACTTTTATAATCTAAAAGTTCAATTTTACTCCCATATCGTATCGGTTGTATCGAAGTATATACTTTAACCACTTATTATATACATTACTCATATCTGTTAATTTAATTTTCCATAGAAAAAAAATATTTTAATTCAGTAATTTTCGTTGACCCACTATCGCTAACCTACGTGCGCCGGTGCGAGGCCACGAATCTGTCAATCAGAGGTCCTAGAGGAGAAAGTTTATATTCTTCGTATCTCTTTACCGACGTTCCGTCTGAATGGGAGAAGTTTATGACCTGAAGCATTATTACACATCGAAGGAAAGGTTTACAAGCTAATCATGGTAAATTTTGTTTAGGTGCATGCATTTATTATCTTTGGCAACAAAGAAATGCTTTGGTGTACAACAGCAATTTGAAAATTGAGAAGATTATGGTTAAATAGATTACATGAGAAGTTCGTACTCGAATCCTTACTAAGAGATCTTTTAAGATTCTAGATAAATGTATAAAGCTTGTAATTAGTTGGAATTTACAAAAGTTGTTGATATAAGTTTGTTGCTTTCCTGTAATAATGATTGTATAGGTCGTTTTGGATAGTGTTCTCTACTTGAGGTTTTTGGGCTAGTGTTTACTAGCATGTGTAGTTAGTTGAGCTTTATAAAATTTTTTGATTCATACACAAAAAAAAAAAAAAAAAAAAAAAAAAGAGTTTAAATTCTTCTCTGGATCGTGATAAACTTGATTTGCGAGGGATTTTCATGCAGATTCTATACGTATATCAGATGTGCATGCATCTCTTTTGTTTTTCACGTTGCTTTCTTTAACACTACCCATTAAAGGTAGGTACCTTAACGTTACACTGTGGGGTGCGCTCTAGGTCTCCAAATATCGTTTTTCCGCCAACATTCTCCCATATTTATTACATTCTTCTTTATCCATCATTACTTATAGAAGAAGAAGAAGAAGAAAGGAATCAACGAAACAGGAAACGAGCCATGCATGCATGAAAGAACGAAAATAAAAGAACAAGGAGAATTAGGGAGAAGGAAATCTAACAATAAAATGCCGAGAGGACGTTGTGGCGCTACAGGCGTATGCTAGTAGTAGCCACGTACGGGAACGAAGGTATCTGTTTTGTGTTTTTCAGGTTCAGATTTTGTAATGAGTGAGTTTTGCGACTGAGCTTATAAGAAGAAAAAAGATGAGGCTATCGGTTCAGTTACTCGCCGATTACGTCGAAGACGTTGATCTGAATGAGGCGGCACAGCAGCCACGTTACCAGTTACAGGCCACTCACTACAGGAAAGAAATTTGAAATTGAGAGATAGGGCTGTATTCTTACAAACCTATGTAATATGCTGCCAAGTGTCTTTTATCACGTGCCTCTCACAAGATTTTTTTCTCTCAAATCTAACGCACGTCAGTCTCCCTTCTTCCCTCAAACCAGTTGCTCTAACCCTATTCTTCATATCTCAAAGACTCAAACCGGCATGGGAGTCCAAGAGTTGACAGAGACAAACTATTAGTCAGAGCAATCACACCAGCTATCCAATTATTTTCTCTAAATTTAAGAAACAAAATTACATTTTTTTTTTTTTATACCGCATGTAGCATATTCTTATGCTCAATAGTAAGGTTAATTTTGTAATAACTTTTATTATGTAATAGAAGTTGCGGCATATTTTTTTTTGTTGGAGAATTAGTTTAGGATATTTCAATGTGTTATATAAGGTAGTAGTAGTAATGTCTCGACTTTG
This sequence comes from Alnus glutinosa, assembly GCF_958979055.1. Taxonomy (NCBI): domain Eukaryota; kingdom Viridiplantae; phylum Streptophyta; class Magnoliopsida; order Fagales; family Betulaceae; genus Alnus; species Alnus glutinosa. Next base: position 10,469,548 of record NC_084890.1, read on the forward strand.
GAAAAAAAGAAAGGTCTAGTTGTTACAGTATGGTATCAAAGAGGTTTGGCTCTAAGAGGACCCTAGGAATTGATCTCAGTGGAGTCTAGTCTCTAGGATTTAGGCAATAAGATTGAATCTATACCAAAGCTATAGGTTATAAAATCCTTATTAAAACTTGATAAAAAAAAACCTTGTAGAAGCTTTATAAATTAAAAGACTTAGTAAATAATATTATAAACTTGGAAAAGTTGATAAATATCTTGGTGTAGAACTATGCCGCCTAGAAAACGTGTACCGAGTGAGAGAGAAGCAGAACCAGAGGTACCAATGTTTAATCTTAGTGACGGTGTTCCACCACCCCCACCACCACCACCACCTTTCCCTCCACCATTTTACGATGGAGCACATCATTTCATGGTACAATTCATGGCGGAAACTATGAAGCCGTGGCAACTGGGCGATCTCAGTGTGGTTGGGGACAAAAAATTTTCTCAAGACTTGCGCATCCCCACACACTCTACATGAAAAGAAAAGAAACATATATATAACAACAAATCCCTAGGGTTTTCGGCGCCTCCTCCACATACTAAGGAAAAATATACAGCAGGCCACGTGCAAGCTGAAATCGTGCTGCTTTTTATGAAAAATTATGTGCTATATTTTTTGAGAAATGCTAGAACATCTTCTGGTGTTCTTCTAGTGTTCTTCTGGAATGGCATAGATGCAATTTTTTAATAAAAAAAATTGCATCTATGTCATTCCAGGAGAACACTAGAAGATGCTCTAGCATTCCTCATATTTTTTATTCTCCTTGCGTCGCACACCTGCTGTCTTTCTTCAATCTCTGTTGCTAATTTGGAAAGAAATCGTGTGTCTCTTTTGATTGGCGCCACCGGTGTGCATATACCTCACCCACATGCAGCTGCTTGTTATGGCCGGAGAGAAACGTGAGACTTCAATTTGATCGGTGCCCAGGTCAAGAATAAAGCGTGTGAGAAGAGGACATGTGCCTCGATCGGTGCTGCATGCCTATCATGGAAAGAATCATGTCTCTCTTATTTCTCACGCACAGCCAGCAACTCTAGGAAAAAATATTAATCTCGGGTCCTGCTTCTTCTTGGAGATAATCATATAGTGATTCGGTGCTGCATTTTTTCCTTATTAAGGAAATCTCTTGTCTTTTGTGTGTTGCCCAGCTCACGTGAATTTTGTAAACAAAAGACAACATATACAATTGTAAACAAGAGACCTAGCCGCATGACATGTCTTCACGTAAAGGGCTGCTGGTCTTCTTTTACTTGTTTTTCCAGTTATTTGCAATTTCACCAAAAGATCATCATTTTTTATCAATCACCTACAAAAATACTAGAACACCAAAACTAACAAAAAATATTAAAAAATAACAAAGCTAAAGGTTTAACAAATGTAAATTAAGGAGTCCAAATATACAATATTTGCACTCATCAATTTGTATTTGTTCAACCGATTGAAGCCTAATTAGAGAGGAGCTCAAGTTAAATGGATCTATTGAAGAACTCATCAGACAGTGTTCTGGTAGAGAAACGCTGAAGTATAAGTACTTGTTAAAATTCAAGGGATGTACGACTACTACAAGGGTATTGTGAGTACTACTATCTTGAAACTAGTTATTTCTTCTGTTAGTCGATTTCTTGGTTTTGGCTACCCCGAAGTGGTTTTTCTCTTTGGTGTAAAGAGTTTCCATTTTGTGACCAAAATATTTGTGTCTATTGCTTTTCTGCTTTTATATTTTGGTTGCATGTTTAGTTGCGGTTGATTATTTAGGAGTCATTATTTTTCACTAGGGATTGAGGGAGGGGGAGTGGAAGCAGTGGGAATGCGGTCAGAAAAAGATCTGGCTGCAGCCCAATGTGTCACTAAATGGGCACACAAGTTTGTACTTCTATTGACTTTTCTAGTACTCCAGGAGATGGAGACTGGAAGGGAATCAATAATATCAAAAATAACAGATGAGATGCGCCAATTAAGCATATTCTAAGGATGTTGCAAAGACAGAATAACAAATTGAAAGTCACCCTCTATGATAAAATTCTCAAGATTAAGAGAGGTGGCAAGAGAAATTGCTAAGCGCGCAGCTAAGGCTTTGCCATAATTTTGCAAACAAGGAGGACTGATCTCTGGGCCTGCTGGAGCCTTAGGCGGATTAGGTGGAGCCTTAGGTGGACTAGGTGGCCACCTAAGGCCCCCAATTTAATAAAGCCTGCAATTAAGAACTATTAATGGAGATTTATTTTCAAAAAAAATAAAATAAAATTGAGGCCTTAATTATTATTAATATTCTTTAATTAAGGCACAAAATTATGGTAAAAAAATATTTAAGAAAGGCATTAATATCATTGCATGAGATAGGTGGTTTTTTTTTTTTTTTTTTTAATTTTTTTTTCTCTCTTTCTTACGTGTGTTGCTTCAGTACACATACACACTGTTCAAAAACAGTGTATTTATGATTGAGTCAAGGTTCAAAATAGAATGAAAAAAAAAATTGCTAAGAAGATGAAAAGTCTCTAAATATCTTATTTAATTACCGTCAATATTATTTAATTAAGATTTTTTTCTCTCTCTCTTTTACGTGTGTTACTTTAGTACACACACAACGTTTAAAAATTGAGCATTTATGATTGAGGCCAACGTTCAAAATAGAATGAAAAAAAATGTTAAGAAGATGGAAAATCTCTAAATATTTTATTCAATTACAAATTCTACTCTTTATAAGTTTCCTTTTTTTTTTTTTAATCTCAATTTCCCTATTCAAGTCTTATTCAAATTTGAATTTCTCTCTTCTTCTCCAATTTCATTATTTCTCAATAACTTACTATTCAAGTTCTTAAAATCATTCCATATCTGATCAGTAATATAAAAAACAAAAACAAAAATAGGTTAGTTACTAAAAACCCAATCAATCAATTGTATTAATTTTTTTTATTCAACTTTCAAAATATTTTATAGAAATCTTGTTGATATGTTGAGAGACTTGAATAGCACCAAATAAAGAGCATTATTTACTTTTTTTTTTAAAAAAAAAAAAAAGAAAAAGAAAAAGAAAAAGAAAAAAAGAGCCATATCTAAGTCATAGTTGAGATAATGCCATAGAAAAAGACGCGGCTGCAAAAATTTGAAATATGTGGTGATCATTGGTTGAACGATTTTGCCTGTTTGTTTCATTATATGTATATATGGTCCATGGAGTAATGACGTCTATGATTACTCGGGCCATGTGGCTATTATTGTGTACTCCTGTATAGCAAAACACGTGTTGCTTTTCAAAAAAAAATAAACATGTGTTGTTTCTTGACCGGAGATTGGAGACTGTCGTACCCAATACAGGTCCAGAAATTAATAATGACTGGAAACTGGAGTACACCCACAGCTTGTAAAACAATCATAAATATCATAGAAAATGGTACCCAACACAATTCCAAAAATTAAATTGAGCTCCTGATCCACCGTATACTCCCCCAAAACTCATTGGACTCCACCGACACTTATCTACAGTAATATCAACATTCACTTGTTCTTCTGAATGTTATATTTAGAGACAATTTATGTTGAATTTGTAATTTATATTTTTTTATTAGTATTTATGTTTGCTAATTTGATTGTTATACTCATTGAAATATATATATAAAGACGTTTCTTGTAAACATTGTTTATTATAAATATTTTGAGGTCATATCCATCATTAATTTTTTTTTTTTTTTGTCAGTTCTACATATTTTCGATGTTGTATTATATTTACAAAACAAACCCAAAAATTTAAAAATTGGTCAAAATTATTTTTAAAAGCATTCAAAATATGCCCATTAACTGTTTGCGGATAGCGGATACCTATCGGCATGATTGATATGGTATTTTACCTCCATTTCACCCTATTTCACTCTATTGATTTGGTAATATTCATTACCCTTTATACCAGCTCTTGTTAAAATGAATTAAAGGCTGATGAATAGTGATACTCACTACAAGAAATTTGATCATTAGCGGCCACATTATTAGCGGCCAACGCATAATGGCCGCTAATGATCATGTTATTAGCAGCCACTTTTAAAAGTGGCCACTAATAATACACTATTAGCGGCCAAAAACAATTGGCCGCTAATAGTCGCCGTTATTTGTAAACTATTAGCGGCCACCTAATTGTGGCCGCTAAAAATGGCCGCTAATAACTTGGCGGGGAGGTGCGGAAAATTCCGGAAAACTATTAGCGGAACTATTAGCGGCCAAAAAAGTGGCCGCTAATAATTGGTTATTAGCGACCACTTTTATATATGGCCGCTAATAATCAATTATTAGCGGCCACTTTTTTGGCCGCTAATAATCCATTCCCCACCAAGTTATTAGCAGCCACTTTTATATACGGCCGCTAATAATATTTAGCCTCTTTTTTTTTTTTTTTTTATGTTTTCAAAATTTTCATTTCTTTTTTTGTTTTTATTTTAAATATATATTTTTCATTCTTAATTTTTTTTTTGTTTTTCTTTAATTTTTTTAATTTGTTTGTAAAAAATATGTTTTTTAAAAAAAAAAAAAATTGGTTTTTTTAAAATAATAAAAAGAAAATTTAATTTTTGGTTTTTCTATCAACAAAAAAAAAATAGTTCTTTTTCCTTTTTTTTTTAAAAAAAAAAAAAAAAAAGATTAATAGAAAGCTAGTTTTTCTTTTTATTGTTTTCCAGAACTATTAGCGGCCACTTTTTTGGCTGCTAATAATCAATTATTAGCGGCCACTTTTTTATGTGGCCGCTAATAATATTTACCCTTTTTTTTATGTTTTCAAAATAATATGTGCTGACTTTTTTCTTTTTTTTTTTTTTAATGTTTTCAAAATTTTCATTTTTTTTGTTTGTTTTTATTTTAAATATATATTTTTCATTCTTAATTTTTTTTTTCTTTAATTTTTTTAAAATAATAAAAAGTAAAGTTAATTTTTGGTTTTCCTATCAACAAAAAAAAAAAAATCGTTCTTTTTCCTTTTTTTTTTTCTTAAAAAAAAGGAGATTAATAGAAAGCTAGTTTTTCTTTTTATTTTTTCGTTTCTTTTTTTTAAAAAAAAAAAAAAATTGTTTTCTAGAACTATTAGCGGCCTTATTTGTGGCCGCTAATAATTGATTATTAGCGGCCACTTATGTGTAGGGCTGATCAAATACCTGCGGATCCGCCCCAACCCGCACGCCCCGCCCCGCCCCAAAAATCACAGGTTTTAGTTGATTTTTTGCGGGTGCGGGTCAAAAACTGGTAAACCCATGCGGGGCGGGGCGGGGCGGGTTGCGGGTTGGGGTTTTTAAAAACTCCGGGGACCCGCCCCGCCCTGCACCCGCCCCGCACATTAAAAAAAAAAAAAAAAAAAAAAAAATTACACATTTACAGTGCCGCACGCCCGCACCCCCCTCCCCCCCTTCATATTTTTCCTTTCTTTTCTTCGTAAACCCTAGCGCCGCACACACCCTTTCGCATCTTCTTCTTCTTCTTCACGATTTCCTACCGAATCATGCGTGCTACATCTGCTCAAATGGAATTATGGAAGTTGATTGGCCTCGCTGAGTCACCAGGAACGGCGAGAAGATCGTCGACGCTCCGAGGAGACCGGGAACGGCCGGCAGATCGTCGACGCTCGCCTCAAGAGGCCTTGCCGTCGTCGCCGAGTCACCGATCTTAAGGTCACTGATCTCTGAGTCTCAACCCTTTTTTATGATTTGTTTGAATCTGGGTTTTGTGATTTGTTTGTGATTTTATTGTTTGAATCTGGTATAGTGGTATTGTTTGAATTTAATTTTCTTGTTTGGTTCCTGAGAAAATCTAGATGTTTCTAGACCTAGGTATAAAACCCGCATATACCCGCACAACCCGCACCCCCGCCCCGCATCACCCCACCCCGCATCACCCCCGCACCGCACGGGTTCTCCCCATTTTGTGCGGTTTGCGGGTGCGATTTTCGCAACCCGCAGGGGTGCGGGGCGGTGCCAAAAAATGGGCATCCCCGCCTCCCCCCCCCGCCCCATGCTCAGCCAAATATATTTAGCCCTTTTTTATGTTTTCAAAATAATATGTGCTAACTTTTTTCGTTTTTTTTTTTTTTTAATGTCTTCAAAATTTTTCATTTTTTTTGTTTGTTTTTATTTTAAATATATATTTTTCATTATTAATTTTTTTTTTCTTTAATTTTTTTAAAATAATAAAAAGTAAAGTTAATTTTTGGTTTTTCTATCAACAAAAAAAAAAATCGTTCTTTTTCCTTTTTTTTTTCTTAGAAAAAAAAAAGATTAATAGAAAGCAAGTTTTTCTTTTTATTTTTTCGTTTGTTTTTTTTAAAAAAAAAAAAAAAAAAAAAATTGTTTTCCAGAACTATTAGCGGCCGCTTTTTTGATTATTAGCGGCCACTTTATTTGTGGCCGCTAATAGTTGATTATTAGCGGCCACTTATGTGGCCGCTAATAATATTTAGCCCTTTTTTATGTTTTCAAAATAATATGTGCTAACTTTTTTCGTTTTTTTTTTTTTTTTTTTAGGTTTTCAAAATTTTCATTTTTTTTGTTTGTTTTTATTTTAAATATATATTTTTCATTCTTAATTTTTTTTTTCTTTAATTTTTTTAAAATAATAAAAAGTAAAGTTAATTTTTGGTTTTTCTATCAACAAAAAAAAAAAAATCGTTCTTTTTCCTTTTTTTTTCTTAGAAAAAAAAAAAGATTAATAGAAAGCAAGTTTTTCTTTTTATTTTTTCGTTTGTTTTTTTTTTAAAAAAAAAAATTGTTTTCCAGAACTATTAGCGGCCGCTTTTTTGGCCACTAATAATCAATTATTAGCGGCCACTTTATTTGTGGCCGCTAATAGTTGATTATTAGCGGCCACCTAATAATATTTAGCCCTTTTTTATGTTTTCAAAATAATATGTGCTAACTTTTTTCGTTTTTTTTTTTTTTTAATGTTTTCAAAATTTTCATTTTTTTTGTTTGTTTTTATTTTAAATATATATTTTTCATTCTTAAATTTTTTTTTTCTTTAATTTTTTTAAAATAATAAAAAGTAAAGTTAATTTTTGGTTTTTCTATCAACAAAAAAAAAAAAAAATCGTTCTTTTTCCTTTTTTTTTCTTAGAAAAAAAAAGATTAATAGAAAGCAAGTTTTTCTTTTTATTTTTTCGTTTGTTTTTTTTTAAAAAAAAAAAATTGTTTTCCAGAACTATTAGCGGCCGCTTTTTTGGCCGCTAATAATCAATTATTAGCGGCCACTTATATGGCCGCTAATAATATTTACCATTTTTGTTATGTTTTCAAAATAATATGTGCTAACTTTTTTCCTTTTTTTTTTTTTTTTTTTTTTTAATGTTTTCAAAATTTTCATTTTTTTTGTTTGTTTTTATTTTAAATATATATTTTTCATTCTTAATATTTTTTTTCTTTAATTTTTTTAAAATAATAAAAAGTAAAGTTAATTTTTGGTTTTTCTATCAACAAAAAAAAAAAAATCGTTCTTTTTCCTTTTTTTTTTCCTTAAAAAAAAAAAAGAGATTAATAGAAAGCTAGTTTTTCTTTTTATTTTTTCGTTTCTTTTTTTAAAAAAAAAAAAAAAAATTGTTTTCTAGAACTATTAGCGGCCACTTTTTTGGCCGCTAATAATCAATTATTAGCGGCCACTTATGTGGCCGCTAATAATATTTAGCCTTTTTTTATGTTTTCAAAATAATATGTGCTAACTTTTTTCGTTTTTTTTTTTTTTTTTTAATGTTTTCAAAATTTTCATTTTTTTTGTTTGTTTTTATTTTAAATATATATTTTTCATTCTTAATTTTTTTTTTCTTTAATTTTTTTAATTTGTTTGTAAAAAATATTTTTTTAAAAAAAAATTGGTTTTTTTAAAATAATAAAAAGAAAAGTTAATTTTTGGTTTTTCTATCAAAACAAAAATCGTTCTTTTTCCTTTTTTTTTTTTTTTTTTAAAAAAAAGAAGAGATTAATAGAAAACTAGTTTTTCTTTTTTATTTATTTTATTTATTTTTTTGTTTTTTTTTTCGTTTTTTGTTTTTTTTTTTAAAAAAATATTTTTCATTTTTTTTTGTTTTTCTTTAATTTTTTTAATTTGTTTGTAAAAACTAATTTTGTTTTTCGAGAATTTGTTTTTTTAAAAAAAAATAAATAAAAAAAAGTTAAGTTTTGGTTTTTCTTTCAACCAAAAAAAAAAAAAATAATAATAATCATTCTTTTTTCTTTCTTTTTTTTTTAAAAAAAAAATTAATAGAAAACTAGTTTTTCATTATTATTTTTTTTAAAAAAAAATTGTTTTCATAATTAATGCATTATGGTCAATCAGATGGTTTATCAATCATATTAATCAATCAAACCTTCATTGTGTGAAGTCTGATCAGTCGACCTCTATCACGATCGATCAAATGATCTATCGATCCTATTGGTCTATCAAGATCGATCGAATAATCTATCGATCATATTAATCGATCACGATCGATCGGATGATTTATTGGTCATATTTATTGATCAGGATCGATCGGATGATCTATCGGTCCTATCGATAAATCACGATCGATTGGATGATCTATCATAATCGATCGGATGATCTATCGATCTTATGGATCTATCAAGATCAAGCGGATGATTTACCATGATTGATCGGATGATCTATCGATCTTATTGATCTATCATGATCGATCGGATGATCTACCATGATTGATCGGATAATCTATCGATCCTATTAATCGATCGGATGATCAATCAATCCTATGGATCTATCATGATCGATTGGATGATCTATCGATCCTATGGATCTATCATAATCGATTGGATGATCTATCGATCCTATGGATCGATCACGATCGATCAGATAGGATCAATACTATAACGATCGATCGGATGATCTAACGATCATATTGATCGATCACGATCGATCGGATATGATCGATACTATAACGATTGATCGAATGGTCTAACAATCCTATCGATCGATCAGATTATCTATCGATCCTATTGATCTATCACGATCGATCGGATATGATCGATACTATCACGATGGATTGAATGATCTATCAATCATATTGTTCGATCACGATCGATCGGAAGATCTATCGATCCTATGGATCGATCACAATCAATCGGATGATTTATTGATCCTATGGATCGATCACGATCGATCGGATGATCTAATGATCCTATTGATCGATCACGATCGATCGGATAATTTATCGATCCTATTGATCTATCACTTTCGATGGGATGATCTATCGATACTATTGATCGATACAATCACGATTGATCGAATGATCTATTAATCCTAATGATCGATCACGATCGATCGGATGATCTATTGATCCTATGGATCGATCACGATCGATCGGATGATTTATCCATCCTATCAATCATGGTAGATCATCCGATCAATCATGGTAGACATTTTTGTCTTATTAAAAAAAAAATCCATTTTTGCCTTATATAGTATGTTAAACTAACATATTAGATCATCCGATCAATCATGGTAGATCATCCGATCAAGATAGATCAATAGGATCGATAGATCATTCGATAGATCATGGTAGATCATCTAATCAATCATGATAGATCAATAGGATCGATAGATCATCCGATCAATCATGGTAGATCATCCGATCGATCATGATAGATCAATAAGATCAATAGATCATCCGATCAATCATGGTAGATCATCCAATTGATTATAATATATCAATAGGATCGATAGATTATCTTATGGATCATGGTAGATCATCCAATCGATCATGATAGATCAATATGATCGATAGATCATCCGATCGATCATGATAGATCAATTGGATCGATAGATCATCCAATCAATCATGGTAGATCATCAAATTGATCATGATAGATTAATAGGATCGATAGATCATCCGATCAATCATGATAAATCAATAGGATCGATAGATCATCCGATCAATCATGGTTCATCCGATTGATCCTATTGAAGTATTATGATCGATTGGATGATCTACTATGATTGATCGGATGATCTATCGATCCTATTGATTTATCATGATCGATGGGATGATATACCATGATTGATCGGATGATCTATCATGATCGATCGAATGATTTATCGATCCTATTGATCTATCATGATCGATTGGATGATCTACCATGATCGATCGGATGATCTATCGATCCTATTGATCTATCATGATTGATTAGATGATCTACCATGATCTATCGAATAATCTATCGATCCTATTGATCTATCTTGATCGGATGATCTACCATGATTGATCGGATGATCTAATATGTTAGTTTAACATACTATATAAGGCAAAAATGGATTTTTTTTTAATAAGACAAAAATGTCTATAAATTTGAAAAAAAATAAAAATAAAAATAACTTTTTTAAAAACAAATTAACAAAATTAAAATTAAAAAAAAAAAAGAAGAAGAAAAAGAACGATTTTTTTTAAACTCAAAATTTACTTAAAATTAAAAATAAAAAACCAATTTTTCAAAAAAAAAAAGTTATTAAAAAAAAAGGAATTAAAAAAATTAAAGAAAAATGAAAAAAAAAATAGAAAACAAAAAATAATTTATTTAAAAAAAAAAACCGAAAAAATACATAATAATTATGAACACAATTTTTTTTAGAAAAAAGAAAACAAACGAAAAATAAAAAAGAAAAACCTGTTTTTTATTAAATTAAAAAAACGAAAAATAATTTTTCTTTAAAATATATATATATATATATATATATATATATATATATATATGAAAATTAAGAAAAAAAAAACCAATATATATTCAAAAAATGAATTAAAAAATCAAAAAGCTCATGATTGAGCCTTTTGGGTGAAGGGGGGGGGGGGGGGGGGGGAAGGGGGTGCAGGGGTGCACGCGGGACACGAAAATTTTCGTGTCCCGCGCGCGCCTCACCCCCAAAAGTTAATTTTTTTTTTTTGTTTTTTATTTTTTCAATGTTTTTTTTGTTTCTTTCTAAATAGCCTGTACTCTCTTTACTCTCTCTCTCTCAACTTCATTTGATTCATTTCTCATTTCTCAGAACTCTTGTCTCTCCTCTCTCTCTCTCTCTGGTCTTTGTTTCAGATATTTGATTTATTAAAATCTGCTACAATTTTAAAGAGAAACAAGAAGAAAAAGGTACCTTACTCTTCTCCATTTTCTTCTTCTTCGTCTTTGTGGTTTCTATTTCTTTACTTTTCTGTTTTTTTTTTTTTGCAAATTTTGTGACATATCTCAGCTCTGTCTCTCTTGTCTTTGTTTCAGATTTTGGTTTATTTATTGCAATTATTGAAATCTACTTCAATTTTAAAGAGAAACAAGAAGGAAAAGGTACCTTACTCTTCTCCCCTTTCTTCTTCTTTGTCTTTGTGGGTTTCCATTTCTTTTATGTTCTTTTTGTTTTTTTGCAAATTTTGTTAATTCATATCTTTGGGGTTGAATTTGCAGATGTCCAAGAGTTTTATCAGTTGTGAGATCCCGATGGGTCATTTTTAATTTCTTATACTTCATCTCCTCCGTTTTTTTTTTTTTGAAATATATTTTGCTTGGTGAGGGGCACTGAAAAAATGGCCGGATCTGAAAAAATTGTCGGATTTGAGCTAGTAGGAGAGATGAGGAGAGGGGGTGCGTTGGGGGTAAACAATTTTTTTTTTTTTTTTTTTTTTTTTTTTTTTTTAATGATGTATTTGTATTTAGTTTTATTTGTATTTATATTTTTTTTTTTCATTTTTAGTAGTATTAATTGTATATAGAGATTTAATTAATGCAGTGAAGTTAAATGGATCTATTTTTTTTTTTTGTATATATATATATATATATATATATATATATTTTTTTCAATTTTTTAATAGTATTAGCGGCCACAAATGTGGCCGCTAATAGTTAAATCAGTCGGGTATTATTAGCGGCCACATGTGTGGCCGCTAATACTAGACTATTAGCGGCCACTCATGTGACCGCTAATAATACCCGACTATTTTAACTATTAGCGGCCACATACGTGTCGCCGCTAATAGTCTAGTATTAGCGGCGATTTTAGACTCAGTTAACAATTATTAGCGGCGGATAAAATTACTTTTAGCGGCGAACTTGGTGGCCGCTATAAAACAATTATTAGCGGCGACCAAAAAAAGTGGCCGCTAATAGTCTTTAGCGTCGGACTATTAGCGGCCACTCTTTAGCGGCCAAATTTGGCCGCTATTTATTAATAGCGGCCAAAATAACATCATTAGCGGCCAAATTTGTTGGCCGCTAATGATCAAATTTTTTGTAGTGACTGTTGTTAAAGTATTCATTAAATGATTAAACTTACTCATTCCTATCAGATAATTAAGCTTTTGAGGCAAGTAGTGACGATGATAAATGGTAATTTAACATGGTATCAGAGCAGAGGCCCTAAGTTCAAACCATGTCTCTTTCATTTACCTCTTAATTTCAATTAAATATTTCAACGTGTTGGGTCTGACCTATTAAAAGAGAGTTTGAGCCAACACGTGAGGGAGAATGTTAAAGTATTGATTAAATTATTAAATTTATTTCTTCTTAGATATCAACTTAATCTTTTTGGATAAATCGTGATTTAATATGGTATCAAATCCAAAAGTCATGAGTTCAAACTCAGACTCCATCATTCATCCCTATTTCAATTAAATATTTTAATTCTTGGGCCTCATCTATTAAAAGAAACATAGTTTAAGCTTAATTATGTGCCTAAATTGGTGTTTTAAAAATTATCTTCAAAAGTTGTGCATTTATTTACCAAAACACCATTATGATGCCTAAATTTAATTGGCTATTCCATAAATGTGCAATTACGCTGTCCAAAATTTTAAAAGGGTTTTAGGCATTATTTAGTAAACGTCGTTATTCTGCCAAATTTTATAAAGAATATCATAGAAAATATTTATATTTATGCCGTTATGCCATCCGTATATTTTTAAAATAATATACCCATTGTCTATACTAATGTGTTTACAATGTCTTTTTTTAATACAAAAAGAATTAAGCTTTTAGCATACTAATGATGAAGTAATGACTGTTTTACTTTAAAAATATTTTTAAGCATTAACTATGTAAATGTCGTAAAAATACCCGTATAAAAATATGTGGTAGTACTACCTATATATTTTTATATGTCCTCATATGCCCCAAGTGGTATTCGGAGGCTATGTTAAGTTGTTTAAAAGTCAAAAGTAACGAAAGTGTTAAAATAAGCTGTTAACGATTTATTCTAATTCACTTTCACATGTACAAAATTGTGTTGCACTAATCACTTGTATGGATACTCTACGAAAACTTTGAAGTTATAAGTATAAATTACTTACTGAGATATAATATTGATTTCCATAATATAATAATTGCATATTTGTTTTAGTGTATGTATGTGAATGAGATAATGCATATTGTGTTTATTGTTGTGACAAATGAATATGTTAATAACAAATTTGGTGAGTAGCAGGCTGCCAGTGGGACTTTAGGCTCCCGCGAAAGATTTAATAATAATAAGATTGCGACCATATACTTTCAGTCGGCTGGAATAGTGGGAGTGTCGGCTCTAAACCAATGGAGTGAAATAAAAGAAATAAGATTCATTATAGAAAACTGGCATTACATCACATCATTGCTTTATAAATGTGTGTGTGTATATATATATATATATATTCACTTCAACACTATGGACCATAAAATGTTTATATATATATATAGACATAAAGTTATATCATATCACTACAAATAACTTTATATTTAGCCACATGCAGTTAGTCACGTAGCTTTTAGCCACATGCCACTCACATGTCAGTAAATGCATTTTATTTTTTATTTTTTATTTTTTTTTAAAAAAAATACAAAAAGAGGCACTTTTAGCCACTTGGAACCAACCCACGTCGCTAAAATCATATTAGAACAGAAATTAATTTCTATTCTTTTTTTTTTTTTTTTCTTTTTTTCTCGCCAGTATTTTCTTCTTGACCCTCGCCGAAAACCTCTTTTTTTTTTCCTCGCCGGAAACTTCTTCAAGGCTGGCAAAATCTTGCCCTTCCTTCCTCCATGAAATCCAATCCAAAAAATCCCCCAAAAATCCTTCGTTGACTGCATCACCAAAAATCACCAGAAAACACAAAAAAATCACCAACAAAGACCAAAAATCACCACGTCGTCATTCCTGTTTTACTGGTAGAGATGCATGTTTACCGGAGATGGAGCGAAACGAAACTACCCAAAAAAAAAAAACCTAAAAACGCCGGAAAAATACTCCCTTGGCTTCACCGGCGTCGGGCCGTGACCCTCCGGACTCCGGCGCCGTCATCAACCACTGCTCTCTCTCAGAATCGCTCCAGTTCTCTCTTTCCAGCTCTCTCGGTCTCCCTCTTCCATCTCCCTCTCTGTGTGAAGAAAAGGAAAAAAAAAAACGGAGAAGAAGAAAAGGCCTGCGTGGGAAAAAGGGGAAGAAAAAAGAAAAAAGAAGAGGAAAATGAAAAGAATAGTTAAAAGGAGACGGGGGAAGTGAAAATAAAAAGGGGGGAATTAGAAAAAGTAAGAAAGAGAGAGCTAATTAAAGAGGAGGGAAATTAGAAATGGGTTGGAGGGAAGTTTCAGCTGAAAATTATTGGACTTCTAATTTTAACAAGTGTGTGTGAACAGTGTGCAACAAAATATTAAATGCGGAATTAAAGGAGACAAATATTTTGTTGATGAAGTGGAAACTCAATTAAGAGAAAAACCACTCCGGGGCAGCCAAACCCAGGATATCCACTATTCAAAAGACAAGACTAGATACAAAGTAGTAATACTCACATACCTCTGATGCAGTGGTCGTACCTTGCTCTCAAACGTGTAACCCAACACGAATGCCTCCCAACCAACTCTGAAGGGGTCTTCAATGGAACCCTTTACCTTAGGGCCAACCCCTTAGATAGACTTCAGTTTAAGCACAACAACAGCACACACAGCAACGGCTTCAGAGAGATCAACTCAGCTCAATAACCTCACAATATAACTCTCTAAGCACTAGTGGAATTCAATACCGAATTCTTACAATTCTCAAGCACAGGGGCCTCTATTTATAGGCTAAGGACTCAAATGAGTGTCTAGCTTGATAAAGCTGGGTGCTGTCCGGACAGATAACTGTGCGACCGAAATTCAAAAATTTTGCTGAAAACCTTTCCTGTTTGAGAGCCGTGTCCGGACGGTGTTGCCCTGTCGTCCGGACGGTCGCACGCCCGCTGCAAGTAATTTCCTTATAAAGGCTTCGCGCGTCCAGACCAACAGGATGGCCATCCGGACGAGTGATCTGCTACACGCAATTTCCATATTTGTCATACGTACGTTCGGACCATGGTAGACTGGCGTCCGGACGGTTGAATTTGAATTGCGAACTTGCCTTAAAGAGTAGCGTGTCCGGACGGGAATCCATGTCATCCAGACGGTTACGGAAATCTTCCCATATTTGATTTTGGAAAGAAAATCTGAAGCTTGGTTGAACATTGAGAGTCGTCTGGATGGGCTGCTGAAACGTCTAGACTGATGCAAGCTGGAGCAGTTCAAAGCTTCTCGACACAAAGGAAGGTCCGGACAGGAATCCACATCGTCCGGACGGATGATGCTTTAGTCTGATGTGCATTCGGACGGTATGTCACGTCGTCCGGACGGTTGATGCATTGGATAGCTGGGCATCCGGACGGTATGACACGTCCTCCGGACGGCTGGTAGGGAACCGAATTTTCTGACTTGCAAATTGTACAGAATCTTCTGGAATACTTCTGAATAGCGGAATCCCTGATAAAAAGCATCTTTACAAAGAAGTGATTTTGTCCAACAGAATGTGGCCAATTACAAACTAACATCAGCAATTAATGGTAATTAGCCACGTGGACAATTGGTGACGTGGCCAATAAACCACGTGCCTAAAATTTTAAATAATTTTAATAAATTAGCCACACGATTTATGTGTCACGTGGTCAATTGATGACATTTTCAATAAACCACGTGGCTAAATTTTAAACCTAAAAAAAAAATGAAATTAATTTTAATAAATTAGCCACGTGATTTATGTGCCACGTAGCCAATTGGCGACGTGGCCAATAAACCACATGGCTAAAATTTTAAATCTAAAAAAAAAATTAAAATGATTTTAATAAATTAGCACGTGGTTTATGTGCCACATGGCCAATAAACCGCGTGACTAAAATTTTAAATCTTAAAAAAAAAATTAAAATAATTTTAATAAATTAGCCTGTGGTTTATGTGCCACGTGGCCAATAAACCATGTAGTTAAAATTTTAAACCTAAAAAAAAAAAATTTAAAAATTTAAAAATAAATTAGCCACGTGATTTATTTGCCGTGTGGCTAATTGGCGACGTGGCCAATAAACTATGTGGCTAAAATTTTAATTTTTTTTTTTTAAAATTAATATATTTTTTTTAATAAATTAGCCACGTGGTTTATATGCCACGTAGCCAATTGACGACATGCCCAATAAATAACGTGGCTAAAATTTTAAACCTAATTTTTTTTTTATTATTATTATTTTTTTAATATGAATAAATTAACCACGTGGCTAATTGGCGACGCGGTAATAATCCACATAGCAAATTACTCACACAGTACATTTAGCTACGTGGTAGATTACCCATGTGGCGAAATCGCGACGTGGGTAATCTACCATGTAGCTAAATCGCGACGTGGCTACAGTTCCGGTTACTGTAGCCACGTAGCGAAATGTCATATATATTTAACTATTCAATGTTTATCTTATCCGCTATGTTAATGGTTTCTATTTAGTTGATAGTGTAACTATACGAGGATGATATTTTCTTATTATGTGGTCCTAAAGAAATTAGTAACCCTCATATTGTTGAAATAGTTGACTCACTTAATTGCATATGTTATTGTAGTAATATCCACAATCACATAGATGGATGTGTGGGTATGGAGTAGGGTTGGCAATTCGGGTCGGCGGGTCGGGTTCGTGTCGACCCGATTGACCCGATTACACAATCGGGTCTGACACGAACCCGACCCGATTAATAATCGGGTTGAACTTCTGAACCCAAACCCGACTCGCCTGCCAGCCGTGTTACCCGAACACGACCCGGGTAACACGTTTGTTTCAACCCCTGAAAGGCTGAAATCTGAGATTCTGAATCCTTTTGATTGATCAATGATCAGAGAAGTAGAGAATTGACAATTGAGAACCCAATGTTTATCAAAACAAAATCAATACAAACATTAACAAATCTAATGGAAAATTCACCTAAATCGGCACAGGACCGAACTACCAAATGGTGAAATTGAAACACTGAAGTGAAAAATTGAAAATCTGGAAGAGATTCAAGAGAAGATGAGAAGTGAGAACTCGAGAAGTGCGTCCGTGCGGACTGCGGTCGACGGGCGTGCGCCGTGCGGGCCGGTGCGGCTACGCCGACTAGTGGGTTAGGGGCCTAGGGTTCCGACTGCAGAGCACGGGCGACTGGAGTGCTCCGTGCAGGCGGTAGCGGGCTAGGGTTCCGACTGCGGAGCGCGGGCGACGGGCGTGCGCTGTGCGGGTGGTGCGGCTACGCCGACTAGCGGGCTAGGGTTCCGACTGTGGAGTGCGTGCGCCGTGCGGGCCGGTGCGGCTACGCCGAGTAGCGGGCTAGGTTTCCGAACTTCCAATTCGTTTCTTAATTTCTCAGTTTCTCAACTTTCTCCAATTCTCTGTTTCTAGATTCTTCAATCTTCATTGTTCCTTCTACTGACTCTACTCGAGTCACTCGACTACTTCGGTCTTTCTTCCTCTTTTTTTTTTTTTTTTTTATTATTATTATTTTTTTTTATTTAAAAAAAAAAAAAAAACAATCGTGTCTAATCGTGTCTGGCGGGTCGACCCGCCAGACATGATTTTAATCGGGTCATAATCGGGTTGACCCGATTATGACCCGAACCCGATTACACTAAACCCAAACCCTATTTTCCCGTGTCGTGTTCGTGTCGGGTTTGCGGGTCGTGTCAAAAATTGCCAACCCTAGTATGGAGGAGGAAGATCAGGTCGGCTATGATTCATATGCCGATCCTGATCTATGAATGAGGCCATATGTTGCCTCTTTATGAGGGACTATTATATTTAGTCTGTCTTTTGCTATGTATCTATTTTTTCTTATTATGTACAAGTTTGCTATGTTGTGTATGAATGCTTTATTTGTATTTGTTATTATGTCGCTTATCTGTAATTAATGCTCTGGTGTATGTTTACTATGTAAGAAACTGTTTTTATATTTATTAAATTGAGGTTTATGTGAGGGTTACCAATTGTTTTAAAGAAGAAGAAAAAAATATTCTGCTTTGATATTTCACTGTCTCCGATATAATAATGTTACGTGGTGGATCAAATATCACCCCTTATATATATATATATTGTAAACCTACTTGAACCTCTCAAAAGCCAAACACTTGTAATGTTTCATTCCAGTGTTTCTAAGTCTAAGCTTGTAATCGCCAGTTGCATTATGTCTTAAGTTCATTTGTAAGTTTTACATTCAAGTTATTTTGAATCTAAGCATTACTTTTAAGTTCTTTCATGATCTTTGAATACTCTATTGTTTTGTATTCAGATTTTGATATGCAAGTTGCTCTTTTTCTTTGGTCATAACACCAATTGTTTTGCAACAAGTGTCGTTACAACCGAAACTTATGTCAGGACCAGAATCAGACTCATTGCTACTGCAAGAGTGATAGCTGTTATCACTTGAACTAATACTTAGTTCAGACTCATAGTCACTGGGCTCAGTGTCTTTTATCTCTAACATTCTTATTAAATTTTCCTTTTCTTCGTTAGAGACTTTTAGAGACTTAATGGTTTCCTTAGCTTTGCAATCCTTTGCAAAGTGACCTGGCTTACTACACTTATAACAACTATCTTTGTTGTTCTTAGGTCTTTTAAACCTTTTCTTAGGTTTTCTCATTTCCTTCTTATAGAAATCATTCGGCTCAAAGCTTCTTTTCTTGAATCTTTTAAACCGTTTCTTATACTTTCTATAATCTTCATGCTTACGAGACTTCTTATGCTTCTTAGATGGTGCTACCGAAGGCAGACTATACTGCTCACAGAAATTACCCATTTCGTACTTAGCCTTTTTCTTATCCTTATTGGCTTGGTTCGATATTTTCATATCGATACACATCTTAAGACCTTCTTTTTGGATAGCACTTATGATATTCCCGTAAGTGAGATTATCATACTCTATCACATTGTTCTCATTGACTAAGACTTCTTTGATCTTATGGGCAAAGAGGTGAAGTAGACCGTTTATGAATTTTTCCTTCCAAAACGGTTGGTTGCTATCATCTCTTTGTCTTCTTTTACCCACTTTTCCTTAGAGATGGTTTGAACCTTGTTTTCTACAGGGTAAAACTCATCAACAAAATCGAAATAAGAGATGTTCATCTCTATTTCACCTAAGTGCTTCTTAAAGCTGCTCAAGATTTCCTTCTTTTGTTCAAGGTTGAACCTTTCCTTATAGGCTTTTCTTCTTTCAAGATTTGATTCATAATCAAAATCGATTTCAAGGAAATCAAAATCTATCTTGAAAGGTTTCTTAGGTTTCCTTAGGGTGCATAGTTGGGGATCTACAACTATTTCAACTATAAAATCAGATTCCGTAGGAGAACACCAATTGTTTTGCAACAAGTGTCGTTACAACCGAAACTTATGTCAGGACCACACTTAGACTCATTGCTACTGCAAGAGCGATAGCTGTTATCACTTGAACTAATACTTAGTTCAGACTCATAGTCACTGGGCTCAGTGTCTTTTATCTCTAACATTCTTATTAAATTTTCCTTTTCTTCGTTAGAGACTTTTAGAGACTTAATGGTTTCCTTAGCTTTGCAATCCTTTGCAAAGTGACCTGGCTTACCACACTTATAACAACTATCTTTGTTGTTCTTAGGTCTTTTAAACCTTTTCTTAGGATTTCTCCTTTCCTTCTTATAGAAATCATTTGGCTCAAAGCTTCTTTTCTTGAATCTTTTAAACCATCTAAGAAGCATAAGAAGTCTCGTAAGCATGAAGAATATAGAAAGCATATGAAACGGTTTAAAAGATTCAAGAAAAAAAGCTTTGAGCCGAATGATTTCTATAAGAAAGAAAAGAGAAAACCTAAGAAAAGATTTAAAAGACCTAAGAACAACAAAGATAGTTGTTATAAGTGTGGTAAGCCAGGTCACTTTGCAAAGGATTGCAAAGCTAAGGAAACCATGAAGTCTCTAAAAGTCTCTAACGAAGAAAAGGAAAATTTAATAAGAATGTTAGAGATAAAAGACACTGAGCCCAGTGACTATGAGTCTGAACTAAGTATTAGTTCAAGTGAAAGCTATCGCTCTTGCAGTAGCAATGAGTCTGAGTCTGGTCCTGACATAAGTTTCGGTTGTAACGACACTTGTTGCAAAACAATTGGTGTTATGACCAAAGAAAAAGAGCAAGAAGAATTGCTTCTTGATCTCATAAGTAAATTGAGAATCCTGAGTTAAAAAGACAATATTTGGAAAAGTTAAGAAAACTTCTCACAAAAAGGGAGGGAAATAAGTCTAAAAGTCTTGAGATAAGCTTAAGCAACACACTTAAAAGATTTGATAAACCTAAGGAACAAATCACAATAAAAGATTTGCAACTTGAAGTTAATCAAATTAAGTCTGAGATTAAAATACTTAAGGAAGAAAATCAAGAGTTAAAACAGGATGTTAATCTCTTGAAAATTGAGCACAAGCTTAAGTCA
The DNA here is from genome assembly GCF_958979055.1 of Alnus glutinosa. NCBI lineage: Eukaryota > Viridiplantae > Streptophyta > Magnoliopsida > Fagales > Betulaceae > Alnus > Alnus glutinosa. Next base: position 10,490,295 of record NC_084890.1, read on the forward strand.
GCCGCTAGCAGCCCTAATAATAGCGAAGCCGAGTCAGAACCTAAGCTTGAAGACAACCCTCTATTTGAAGAAAAAAGTCTAAGTCTAAGTCTAATCAACCGAATCCATATTAAAAAATGGTATTCCAAGGTTAAGATTAAGATTAAGATTCAAGATTTTGAGCTATCTGTAGTTGTGTTAATTGATACAGGTGCAGATCTGAACTGTATACAAGAAGGACTTGTTCCTACAAAGTATTACAGTAAGTCAAACAAGAATTTGCATTCTGCTAATGGCAGCAAGATTCAAATTACTTTTGAAATAAGCAAAGCTCATGTGTGTTAAGACAATGTTTGCTTCAAAACATCATTTGTCTTGGTTAAGAATATGACTGATAAAGTCATATTAGGTTTACCTTTCATCACTCTGTTGTATCCCTTTACGATAGACCAGGACGGTTTAATTACCTATCCTATGGATGAAAAGGTTAAGTTTAAGTTTTTGGCTAAGCCAGAACGAAGTCAATTGGATGCTTTCAAAAGCAATTCAATCTCTAAGTCTGTTAACCTGATCAAGTCAAAGACCCAACAGATAGGGTTTTTATAAGATGAGATTAAGGTTAAAAGAATTGAAGAACAATTAAGTCAAAAGACCCTTCAGCAAAAAATCCAACTCTTTGAAGATAGGATCAAAAGTGAAGTTTGTTCTGATGTTCCTACTTCCTTTTGGCATAGGAAGAAGCACACTGTAAGCCTTCCTTATATCAAAGACTTTGATGAAGGAAGAATCACCACTAAGGCTAGACCCATTCAGATGAGTCAAGAAGTTACTGAATTTTGCCAGAGAGAAATAGAAGACCTATTGCACAAAAGCATAATTCGTAAGAATAAGTCACCTTGGTCTTGTTCAGATTTTTATGTCCAGAAAAATGCTGAGCTTTAGAGAGGAGCCCCCAGGTTAGTCATTAACTACAAGCCCCTCAACAAAGTCTTAGAATGGATCAGATATCCAATTCCAAATAAGAGAGACCTAATCAATAGATTAAGTGGATCTGTGATCTTCTCTAAGTTTGACATGAAAAGTGGATTTTGGCAAATCCAAATTCATGAGAAGAATAAGTGTAAGACTGCATCTGTTACACCCTTTGGACAATACGAATGGAACGTAATGCCCTTTGTTCTTATTAATACCCTGAACAAATTGCAGAATAATATTCTCAACTCTGTAAGTAAATACTCCATTTGTTGGATATGTTTAAGTTTATTATTAGGGAGGTGACTTAGTTGGCTTGGGGTGACAAGGTTGAAAGGCTTAGCATCTGTGCTTAGTTTAGGTTTAGAGGCCGAAGCCTTTTCTTTCTTCTTATCAGCCATTTTTTCCCTGCAAAAATTCACGGGTTAAGAAATCAGGGATTGAATTCTGACTTCCCTTAATATACTCAATGTCAAAATCAAATATGCTTAAGATTGCTTGCCATCTAGCAAAAATCTGTTTAGATGCAATGTTTTGAACATCCTTTTCTAAAACATGTTTTTGCACTCATGCAATCAACTCTTATTAAAAACTTCTGATTTAGAAAATCATCTTGAAACTTCGAAATGCATAGTACTATAGATAAAATCTCTTTCTTAATAGTACTATAATTATTTTGTCCTGAATTCCAAACACCTGAATGGAAACGAACAATTTGTTCAGGTTGGTTGGAATGAACTTGCTGCTTAAGGATACCACCGTACCCAATGTCGGAGGCATCAGTCTCAACGATTTTAAAAGACTCAATAGTAGGAATGCCAAGACAAGGTAATGTCTGGACATGGATCTTGACTTCTTTGACAACTGAGGTATGGTCAGCAGTCCATGGAGGGGGATTCTCTTGAAGTCTATCAAACAAAGGCTTGCATTTTTTTTCAGAGGTTTTGATAGAAATCAACAACATAGTTAAGAGATCCTAGGAATCGTTAGAGTTGGGCTTTCTCAAGGATTTCATCAGGAAACTTATCAGCAAATTGGATTACTCTGCTAATTGGGCTTATTCTTGATTGATGGATATTGTATCCAAGAAATTGGATGTTGGTTTGAAACAACTTGATTTTAGTAGCAGAAACAACTAATCCATTAATTTTGATAACTTCTATAAACGAATTCAAATGTTTCTAGTGTTCTTCAATAGACTTAGAGAAGATGAGGACATCATCAATGTAAACTATGGAATATTTGCTTCAGCATCATTACAACTTTGATCTCTTCCAAGATACCCAAGATCCCTATGATTTCACAGATTTGGACTTGGACTCCTAAGTCGCTTCATCGGCACAAAAAGACAGAAGTGAACTCTGTAGTAGAGGCTTCTTTGTCTTCATCACCATCTTCAGCTTCTATAAGCTGCTGCATAAGCTTAAGAGCAACTTGCTTGATCTTAGAGGGCTTCTTTCCTTTTGAAGAGGTAGAGGACTTTGGCTTAGGAGTAGTAGGCTCAACTTGAGTCTCTGAAACATGAGTTACAGAGTCTTGGACTTCTAGAGGCCTTTCTGGAAATTCATTTTTTAGACGGGACTGAACCAAGGAGAACTTGAATTTATCCCACCACTTGACAGAAAATTGTCTGGCGACGCAGTTCTGAGTACTAAACATATATTGCCACTTTAGAATCCAAGAGACTTTGAAATGGGCAAAGAAGTGGACAATTATTGGCAACTGTTCTTCTTGTTGGGACAATTTTTTAACGGTAGAGAAATACCGTATGGCTTCTTTGACTTCCTCAGGGAGGATCTGGTGAACAGGTCCATGAACTTGCCACCACCTGTGAAACCATGAAGGAATTGGTCCTTTAAAGTTTCTATCAAAATTGATAAACCAGGAGTGGGTGAATTCCTCATTTTGGTGCAAAAGGACTTTGTACCAGGCATCTACATAATCATGGTAACTAAATTGAACTTTCCTGTTGGAAAGACTTCTTAGAGCATAAGGGGGCATTCCCCAGTCCTTTTGTGTAACGAACTTCATAATGAACAGAGAGTGGAAAGCAATCCTTCCAGGTGTTCTCTGACAAGGGATGGGGTTGATTTGTATGGACTTAGTTTGAAGGAGTACATCTCTGTAAAACTCAATAGGCTTATCTGGGTGGATTGCTGGAAAATGCCAGCGAGGTGGAAAGTAAACTTTGGCAATGGCCTCAGGAGATTTTAGGTGACTAAAATCTGGAGGCATCAGTCCTGCTTGATTTGTACATCCGCCCAAGTGGCTGGTTATTCTGCTTGTTCTGCTATTGTTTCAGTCTTTTTGTTATACCACTCTCTGTTTAAGATTCTAGGGCTATTAGGAATATATATATATATATATATATATATATTAAAAAAGGTTGGGACGTTACAGAATGTCTAAGTGCTCAGTTTGAAATAGAAAAAAGGTCTTGAAATGTTTGAAATGAAGTTATGGAAATAAGCAAAATTTGACTTGTTCGGGGAGCCGCCAAGCCTTAATGCTAAAGTCAAGGGCGGTGTATGATTCAAGCTCCTCTTCTGTGTTCCACTGTACGGTCAAGATCAACAAGAGCAATAGGCCCGCCTTTTTGGGCCAGGTCTTTAGCATGTACGACCTCTTCGAGACAAGTATCATGGTCGTCTTTACCCACTTCGACATTCCCTTCCTCTCAAGGACCAAGCCAAACATTTTAGTGGGAGGAGGCCAATTTTATTTTATTTTATTTTTTTAAAGTAGGAATTAAAGTATGAATATTGTTGTGCAAATTTATTTAACTCGTAAGTGCACGAATTGTTTGCAATATATCGTTTTGCAAGTGTGAGGTCAATCCCACAGGGAATTGTGTTGCGAAAATTAATCTCTATTCAAACTAATCATATTTTAACCTAGTTCCAAATTTAGATATTTTTAACCAAATAAAAACATAAGCTCAAGAAAACAAAAGATAGGGTTCTAAGGTTCAAGAATCCACACCCACCAAATCACAACAACATATTTTCATGCTCATCTACACCGATTTGAAGTTCTCACCATACAAATCTTAAGTATGCTCTACTTTGCGTCAAAAATCATTTGAATCATTCAATGAATCCGTTCTTTACACAAATCACAAAAGATATCCAGTGTTCTCCAAATCATCCATTGTACCCATTCAAAGAACAAATCACAATGGATACCCGGTTTTTTGCCAGATCATCAAATGTACCCGTTGAACAAAACACAATGAATACTCAACGTTTTGATAAATAAAACCCAAGCAATCAATTAAGTGAAACAACATTAAATCATCACTTGTACCCATTCAAAGAACAAATCACAATGGATATCCTCTTTCCATTTGAAATCAAATCATCCATTGTACCCATTTAAAGAACAAATCATAAAAGATACTCAAAAATCATTTCAATAATCTAATGGAAGTAGAGCATTTAGAAATCAAAAGCCCATAAAATCAAATAGCATAAACTAGCATGAAAACTAGCATGAAAACATTGTTTCTCTTCAATGGTGAGGCTTCATTCTCAACCCTAGATGAAATTTTAGCTACACATAACTAAAGAAAGCATAAATAAACAACAATAATCCATTAAAAATCAAAGGAACTTAAAAAATATGGAAGTTTTAGGTGAAAGTCACCCAAGAATCCTAAAAACAAGAGAAAACGGCGCCTAAGGCGCTATCCAAGCAGCCTCTCCCCGAAAGAAATGAGAAAGGGGGGTATTTATAGAGCTAGCTAGGGTTTTTGCATATCTAGGAAGTGCGCTCAATCACACTTTAGGTGAGCTCGAGCGCACTCGGGGCTATGACAGGGCTCTGCATCACAGCGCACGGGTGTTGTGTGCGGGGAATGCGCTCGAGCGCATTATGCTTGCGCTCTAGTGATTTGTCGCTCAATCGAAATAAAAGTCGCTCAATCGACTTTGTGCTGTCTGATTTTCGTCCTCTCCTCGCTTCTCTACAATTACACATGAAAAACACAATTTTTCTCTCAATGACATGCAAAACACAAAAACACAAAAACTAGCCAAAACATTAGAAAATAACAAAGCTAAATGTTTAACTAATGTAAATTAAGGGGTCCAAATATACAATATTTATGACTCATCAAATACCCTCAAACTTAAATTTTACTAATCTCTTGGCAAAACAAAATGAAAAATAAAATCAAAGCAAGAAACATAAATCCTCTTTTGTGAGAGAGATGATTGCATTTAGCATATGCAACAAGCCTTTTAAACCCCCAGGACTCCATAGTGGACGAGTGAAGTCTCGTGAGGGTTTGCCAAAAATGATACCCACAAACATTGAAACACTATGTTGTCAACAAGAAAGACTTTTCACACAAACCATGGTTTGTACATCATGAGCATGCTTAAAAAGACAAACACCATCATCAACATTAACAAGGGATACAACATCAAATCACTCATAAATGGACAATTAAGACATCATATGTTCTCAAAAGTGTAAAGTGAAATTAACATATAATCATGAGGTTTCAATTTAATCTCAAGAGAAGTATCTCAAAAATCATTGGAATCCCTATCAAATGAAACAACCAAGGCAAGATATGCAAATTATTTTATTTTATATATATATATGAAATTCAAAAATATAAGTCCATGTCCTCTTGTCTAAATGGTCATCTATGTAGTATGTATTACTTCATATTAAAAAAGAAAAAAAGAAAAAAAAAGAAGCCAAAATTTAAGTAAATTAAACATAATCCAATTTTTATATTTGTATTATTCCCTTGAAGTTAAAAATTAGTAATGTCATGTGACTTATTAAAAATAACCACTTACGCCATTTTGTAAAAGGCGGGGCGTTACAATAGGAGTCCTCTGGCAGAGTTGAGCTTCATCTCTTCACCCTGGCTCTTCGCCCAATGGGGGTTGATATTGTCGGGCCCATTCCCCCGAGAAAGGGAAATTGCAGATTCCTCATAGTTGTCGTCGATCACTTCACCAAATGGGTAGAAGTGGAGCCCCTAGCAACGATCACTACCGGGGCCATGAAGAATTTCTTATGGTAGTCAGTAGTATGTCAGTACGGAATACCCCATGCCTTGGTTACCGACAATGGCATGCAATTCAATTGCAAACTATTCTGCGAGACTGGTGTGCTGAGCTCAAGATTTGTTAGTATTTTGGCCTTATTCTGTGTTTGGACAAAATCACTTATGTGTAAATGATGCGGCAAACAGGGATTCCACTTTTCAGAGTGAAGTAAGAAGAATTACAAATTTCCCTGTCAGCCGTCCGGACGATGTGTCATCCCGTCCGGATGCCTATCAATTCTCGAATGGTTCACTGATTCTTTCCAAGTTTCAAGAAAGGGAAGATCAATCAACCGTCCAGACGATGTGGTATCCCGTCCGGATGCGTATCTCCGAAAGGCAAGAATCGCAGTTCAAAATGAACCATCCGGACATCTGACAGCTGTGGTCCGGACGCTGGTGCATCGTATATGGTAATTGTCAATTCGACTTCAACCGTCCGGACGTCTCCCTCTCATGGTCCGGACGCCTACGCATCAGATATGGAAATTGCGTATTGAAGTTTAGCCGTTCGGACACTCCTGCCTCATGATCCGGACGCGCAAAGCCTGTTATGGAAATTACTTGCAGCGGACGTGGGTCCGTCCGGACGATCGAGCCATCCCGTCCGGACGATGTTCATATACAGGAAAGATTTCTCTGCAAAATCTCAGAAAATCCTGTCGCACAGTTGTCCGTTCGGACGGCCATGGTCCACCGTTCGGACGGCTCCTAGGCAAAATTTGCCTGACGCCCATTCTGACCCCCAGCCTATAAATAGGTGTCCTTGGGCACTTAGAGCTGCAAGAATTCGGTGTGAATTCCATTAGAGCTCAGATACGTGATATCTCCTCTGAAACCGTTTTCAAGTGTGCTGTGCTGCAAACCGAAGTCTATCTTAGAGGTCAGCTCTAAGGTAAGGAGTTCCATTGAAGACCCCTTCAGGTAGGTGAACCTGGTTGGGAAGCGTTCGTGTTGGGTTACACGTTAGAGATCAAGGTACGACCACTGTATCGGTACATGTGAGTGTTACTGTCTTGTATCTAGCTTCGCCTTCTGAATAGTGGAATTCCTGGGTTTGGCTGCCCCGGAGTGGTTTTTCTCTTAACTGAGTTTTCACTTCGTCAACAAAAATATCTGTGTCATTTACTTTCCGCTGTACTTTAATTTTTGTTGAGACTTATGCACACACTTTACTTTTAGAAGTCATTTCAAATTTTCAATTGGTATCAGAGCTTGGTACACTCTGAGAAGATTAAATTCTTGAGTGTTATATTTTCTTTGACTTCTACCATGTCTAAATTGAGTATGGACAATGTTGCTTCTATTTCTCATGATATGTCTGTGCATAGAACCATGTTTACTAAGCCTGTCATATCTCATAATCATACTGATTCTGTTAGTAAGGATAAAGGGGCAAATCAATCTATACCTACGTGTCATCATTGTGGTATTAGTGGACATATTCGTCCAAATTGTTTCCAAATTAGGTCTTAGCAACCTTGGAACAAAAGTCTTATCCCTAGAAAAGAAGAACCAGGTCTTGAAGAACAAATCAGCATGTTAAGTAACCAGGCTAGTCTCATTAGTGAGAAGTTAGCATACCTCACCCCTAACGAGCAAAAGTCTGTCCTGGTTAGAAAACATAGGAAAACTTCCAAACAAGTCTGGGTCAAAAAGGAAGATAATCTATGCTTGGTTTCTCATACTGCACTAAAAATTCTTGATACTTGTTTGTGGTATTTGGATAGTGGCTATTCTAAACACATGATAGGTGATAAGACTCTGCTCAAAGAAGTTCAGATGGGCAAAGGAGGACGAATCACCTTTGGAGATGGGAGCCAATCCAGAGTCATCAGTAAAGGGATCATCGACATCCCAGGCCTCGAAACATCTCAAGAAGCCTTGTATGTTGAAGTGCTCAAGGTGAATCTCCTCAGCATCAGCCAGTTCTGTGATAATGACTTGGTGGTGCAATTCTCCAAGGAGGAATGTAATATATTTGACAGCAGTGGGAGATGGCTTATGGGAGGAGAAAGAACAGCTGACAATTGCTACGGCCTTGCTGGTTTGACTACAGATCCTCAGATTTTCTGCAACAAAGCAACCATAGATGACAGTGAGCTATGGCACCAGAGGTTAGGGCATCTCAATTTCTCCGATATGTTGAAAATTGCAGGCAAAGATGTTGTTAAAGGCCTGCCCAAAATGGAGAATACTGAAAAAGGAGTCTGTGGGGCTTGTCAGCTAGGGAAACAGACTCGAGCTGCTCATAAGAAGACCTCAGGTATTCGTACTTCCAGAAATCTAGAATTACTGCACATGGATCTCATAGGTCCCACTAGGACTGCTAGTCTAGGTGGGAAAAGATATATTCTGGTTGTTGTAGATGATTTCTCTCGATTTACTTGCGCCATTCCTATTCGAGAAAAATCTGATGCTTTTGATGTAGCTCAGCATTTGTTCAAGAAAATTCAGGTTGAGCAAAATTGCCAGATTATGAGAATCCGCAGTGATCATGGAAGAGAGTTCGAAAATTCCAAGTTTGAAGAATTTTGTCTCTCTTATGGAATCAAACATGAATTTTCCTCACCTATTACTCCTCAGCAGAATGGAGTTGTTGAAAGGAAGAACAGGGTAATTCAGGAGATGGCTCGCGTGATGATCCACTCAAAGAATCTTGCTCAACACTTTTGGGGAGAAGCTGTAAACACTGCCTGTCATATCATCAACAGGGTCTACCATAGGCTTGAAACAAACAAGACTCCCTATGAAATTTGGCAAGGTAAGAAACCCATAGTGAAGTATTTTAAAATTTTTGGGAGTAAATGTTATATACTTCGTGATAGGGAAAATCTGGGGAAATTTGATACCAAGAGTGATGAAGGCATCTTCTTGGGATATTCCACAAACAGTCGGGCTTACCGGGTCTTCAACAAAAGAATAGAAACTATGATGGAATCAATAAATGTGATTGTTGATGATGAAGGAGTTCAGAGATCTATCAACGGGGAAGAAAAACAGATTGATTCAGTTGATTCTTCAGCAGCTCCAACTGATATTATTGAGCCCTCTTCAAAATAATCTCTAAATGAATCTTCTCCTATCACTTCGGGTTCCACTCCCATTACTTCCGAAGATGAGGATATTCCAGCTAATCCTCATAGGCAATCACGAGTGAGGCATAATCCTCCTCCTCAGCAGCTTCTTGGGAATTTAGATGAAGGGCGCAGATTGAGAAGTAGAGTCATTCAGCCTGCCAATGAAGTAGCTAATCAAGTCTCCTACAGCTGCTATCTTACTCAGACAGAACCCAAGAAAGTAGATGAAGCCCTACAAGATGAAGGATGGGTATCTGCAATGCATGATGAACTCCATCAGTTTACCAGGAATGATGTCTGGACCTTGGTTCCCCATCCTGCAGAACAGAATATCATAGAAACCAAGTGGATCTTCAAAAATAAAACTGATGAGCATGGTACTGTGGTTAGAAATAAGGCCCGTCTTGTTGCACAGGGATATACTCAGATAGAGGGAGTAGACTTTGATGAAACGTTTGCCCCAGTCGCCAGGTTAGAATCCATTCGAATTCTTCTTTCTGTTGCCTGTCACCTTGATTTTAAGCTATACCAGATGGATGTAAAGAGTGCATTTCTGAATGGTGTTCTTCAAGAAGAAGTCTATGTAGAACAGCCGAAGGGTTTTCAAGATCCTCATCATCCCCATCATGTGTACAAGCTGAAGAAGGCTTTCTATGGGCTTAAACAGGCGCCTTGAGCATGGTGTGAGCGTCTCACTACTTATCTCTTAAGCAAAGGTTTTGCAAGAGGGCAAGCTGATTGAACCTTGTTCATCAGAAATCAAGGTACTCATAAACTGATTGCTCAAATATATGTTGATGACATCATTTTTGGAGCTACTTTAGACTCTCTTGCACATGAGTTCTCTGAAGAAATGAAGCAGGAATTTGAAATGAGCATGATTGGTGAGCTGAACTACTTTCTTGGCCTTCAAGTCAAGCAAAATGCTGAGGGAATCTTCATCTCTCAATCTAAGTATGCCAAGGATCTAGTCAAACGGTTTGGATTGGATGGAAAGAGTCATGCTCGCACACCCATGAGCACCAGTGTCAAGATTAGCAGTGATCTTGCAGGAAAATCAGTTGACCCATCCCTTTACAGGAGCATGATAGGGAGCCTCCTGTATCTTACAGCCAGCCGACCAGACATTGCCTTCAGTGTAGGAGTTTGTGCTCGCTTTCAAGCCAATCCGAAGGAATCTCACATCACTGCAGTAAAGCGTATCATCAGGTATGTAAATGATACCCTTTCTTATGGCATTTGGTATTCTAGAGAAACAAATCTTGTTGTTGCAGGATACTCTAATGCAGATTGGGCTGGAAATACTGATGATCGAAAGAGCACCTCAGGAGGATGTTTCTATGTGGGGAACAATCTTGTAGCTTGGATGAGCAAGAAACAAGCCTCCATATCTCTCTCCACTGCTGAGGCTGAGTATATCGCTGCAAGTAGCTGCTGTACCCAATTACTGTGGATGAAGACATTACTAGGGGACTACGGATTCTCTCAAGATACTATGATTATCAACTGTGATAATACTAGTGCTATTAATATTTCTAAGAACCCCGTTCAGCACTCTCGGACCAAGCACATTGACATCAGGCATCACTTCTTATGTGATCTTGTGGAATCCGAGGTAGTATCTCTCTCATTCATCCCCACTGAAAATCAATTGGCTGACATTCTTACCAAACCTCTAGATGGTAGCAGGTTTGTGTCTCTTTGGAAAGCCATTGGTGTTTGTGCCATGTCCTAGACATGATGTTTCCATGCTAGGATGAACTCTTTGTCCTCTAAAAGCATGATGTTGAAAAAAAAAAACGGGGGGGGGGGGGGGGGGGGTGGAGTTTTCGTAGCAGGTTAAGTCTTTCACAAGGTATGTCAGCTATTTCGTGTATTCTCTCTGTTTTACTATTTTGTTAAGCATTGATATATTATGCTTACATGTGGGTAAGAGAATTAGTTTGACACGTGCAAAAGTTTTTCGTGCTCATTGTTCTGTTTGATAGTAAATTATCTCATGTGATGACCTCATGCACTATCCTAGACTCCCCAAAGGTGCCTATTTTTCTTTCTCTGACTCATTGCTCCTAGAATTTTTGATAAGAGAAGAGATTTTTGCTTGGATGGCCAAAATTGATCTCAGGCTAGTTGAACCTAGCACCTATAAATTCTGGCACTCCCTACAGTTTGCAGTATCATAAGTTGCAAGCAGTAATCCATACGAAGTTTTGTGCTTTAAAATGTTTAATCACTGCTTATGTGCTTAAATGTACCTTGCCCTCTATGAGCAAGTAAATTTTTTTACCTTGTCCTTCATGGTACAAGTAAAACAAAATATGTGCTGTCACTTAGGGGGAGTGTATCAGATGAGGGTGACTAGGCCCTAGTAAATTATACGGTTTGACCTTTGACCAATCTGTCTCTGATTTTCTCTCTTGTCTAGAAAATCTGGTGGTTCTTGTCGTTTTTGTAAACTGCAAACCTTATGGATACGAGTCTTCACACACACACGCTTTACATGAGTTGAGCAGGCTATCTTCATTTTTTTTTTGGGCAGGGTAACTTTTGTTTGTGTTATACTTGTCTATCACCTCCATGCTCTCATAATACTAACTTGCTCTATGACTAGTTTTTCAGATAGAAATACGTGTGTGTGCTACTTTCCATGTTAAGGCTTTAACTTTGCTGATTTCTCTCCCTCAAAGAAGGTTTCGACAGTATTTTTGTTCAGTCTTTGTTTTTGATAAACTGTTGAACTTATATTACTCTGTTTCCCGGGTCCTTCTGAGACCGTTAAGGGGAGTAATTTTTATTTCAGTTGGCTGTTTTATTGCTTTGTTTACCCTTTGTCCCTTTGTGACAAAAAGAGGGAGTAATTTTTATTTTGGACCGGGAATGTATTTCCAAGCCGGTCAAGTGATTTTTATCCCAGAATGGCCAAAGGGGAAGTTTGTTAGTATTTTGGCCTTATTCTGTGTTTGGACAAAATCACTTATGTGTAAATGATGCGGCAAACAGGGATTCCACTTTTCAGAGTGAAGTAAGAAGAATTACAAATTTCCCTGTCAGCCGTCCGAACGATGTGTCATCCCGTCCGGACGCCCATCTGTCTACTGTTCCATCCGTCCGGACGACGTGTCACTACGTCCAGACATCAGACAGACAAGCATCACTTGTCCGGACGACGTGTTTCTTTCATCCCGACACCTACTTCGTATCGAGAAGCTTCTTTGCAAACTTTCTCCGTCCGGACGTTTCAACAGCACGTCCGGACGCCTATCAGTTCTTGAACGGTTCACTGATTCTTTCCAAGTTTCAAGAAAGGGAAGATCAATCAACTGACCGGACGATGTGGTATCCCGTCCGGACGCGTATCTTCGAAAGGCAAGAATCGCAGTTCAAAATGAACCGTCCGGACATCTGACAGCTGTGGTCCGGACGCTGGTGCATCGTATATGGTAATTGTTGATTCGACTTCAACCGTTCAGACGTCTCCCTCTCATGGTCCGGACGCCTGCACATCAGATATGGAAATTGCGTGTTGAAGTTTAGCCGTCTGGACACTACTGCCTCATGATCCGGACGCGCGAAGCCTGTTATGGAAATTACTTGCAGCGGACGTGTGTTCGTCCGGACGATCGAGCCATCCCGTCCGGACGATGTTCGTATACAGGAAAGATTTCTCTGCAAAATCTCAGAAAATCCTGTCGCACAGTTGTCCGTTCGGATGGCCATGGTCCACCGTTCGGACAGCTCGCAGGCAAAACTTGCCTGACGCCCATTCTGACCCCCCGCCTATAAATAGGGGTCCTTGGGCACTTAGAGCTGCAAGAATTTGGTGTGAATTCCATTAGAGCTCAGAGACGTGATATCTCCTCTGAAGCCGTTTTCAAGTGTGCTGTGCTGCAAACCGAAGTCTATCTTAGAGGTCGGCTCTAAGGTAAGGAGTTCCATTGAAGACCCCTTCAGGTAGGTGAACCTGGTTGGGAAGCGTTCGTGTTGGGTTACACGTCAGAGATCAAGGTACGACCACTGCATCGGTACATGTGAGTGTTACTGTCTTGTATCTGGCTTCGTCTTCTGAATAGTGGAATTCCTGGGTTTGGCTGCCCCGGAGTGGTTTTTCTCTTAACTGAGTTTCCACTTCGTCAACAAAAATATCTGTGTCATTTACTTTCCGCTGTGCTTTAATTTTTGTTGAGACTTATGCACACACTTTACTTTTAGAAGTCATTTCAATTTTTCAAGATTCAAAACTACTTCTCCACAGTAAGTCATCCCCAAGCCAATGGACAAGTAGAAGCAACTAACAAGACTCTGATGAAGACACTGAAAAAGAAGTTGCCCTGCAGAAAAGGAGGATGGGTCGAATACATCTCGGAAGTGTTATGGTCATACTGGACCACCTCCCGGACCACCACAAGAGAGACACCTTATTCTCTTACATTTGGAACCGAATTTGTCATCCTGGCCGAGATTGGCTCTCCCAATTTACGAATCCAGCATTACAATCCCGGCCTTAACGATGCAGGAATCAACCTTCATCTCGACCTTTTGCATGAGAAGCATGAAGAAGCAAGGATCCGAGTAGCCGCTTATTGTAACGCCCCGCCTTTTACAAAAAGGCGTAAGTGAAAATTTCAAATTTTCATGTGACGTTACGACATCGTCAGAGTTAAGACTTGGCAGCGGAATATAATATATCTAACAGACTTGGAATTTAAATAACACATCAAAGCTTTTAACTGAAATACTTCTAGACATCTATTAAAATACTTAGAATAAATACATGGAAACAAGTGTCAATAGTGACACAAAAGAATACATAGAAATTTTAGCAATCTTCTCACATAAAATGTTATAAACACAGAAGACTAGAAACAAAATACAATTTATGTGTCCTTAGCTTAAAAATCTTTTAAGCTCTAATCTTCATCTATAAAACCTGCACCAACATATATATATATATAGAAACAATAACACAAAATACCCTAAGTGAGTCCGATGTTTCCAATAATATAATGAATGCTGTTTTATTTAATAAATGCAACATAATGCAAATATGGCTTTGTAATCACATGTATAAGCAATATATGATCCATGGTAGCTAATCATAGTCATATATCGAATATAAACGTAACTACAAAGCAATAATATGATAGTTTTAAATGCAGAGTTTTAGGTATTTTCCTTTTTCCACTCCTCTATTGGCCTAGGCACGGTTAACGTCTTATTTGAAGCCTGGGCTTCCTCACTTAAGTTTTAATTATATTCTTTGGGGGCCTAGGCTTTTGGAAACCTGGGTCTTCCCTGGTGACCTGGGTACACCAGTTTTTGTATTTATTATTCTCTTTTTCGGTACTTCTACATTCATTGTACCTGGGCCACCAGTGAATCATCATGTACCACTGTGGATCTGGATCCACAGCTTATTATTAAACAGATTATTAAAATAATAAAACGTGCAAAGTCACATGTGCAAACAAGTAAATAAAGCAGTAAACATAATATTATAGGAAAAGTCAACCAGCTTCGTCTTCAGTAAGTATAAAGATACTTACCATTTCTGCTCCAAAGATTATCCGCAGAAGCTGCATAATTATACCCATGCATTAATAGACTAGTAAATAATACTAAGTGAATCTACTTATTTCTTTATTTCAAATTGTTATTTATCCGGACATCACAATGGCTATGCATATAATAGTTCTATAAATATAACCTTATCATTATATTTTATACCAACCAATAAAATAATCAATTTGTATTAATAAAATGGATGGCACAAAAATATTGATATTCTTTTTTTATCGATTTTGATTTCTAAATAACGTAATGTCATTTGGACATTATAACGGCATATAGAATGGATTAATTATAATGCCGCATATTTCATGCGGCCATTATAATAGCATTTATAAATAATGGCCAAAACATCCCTTTTTAATAAAAATTGCCCTTTTCACTTTTAAATCATATTAGCATAATATTTCTTTTTAAACATAACAATTAATATAACTAATTGTCGTAGTTATAAAATAATTTTATCTTTTTATAAAATTGGGCAGAACAACGGCATTAATATATTGAATGCATAAAAATACTTAAAAATATTTTAGCAGCGTAACAGCGCTTTTGTAAAATAGTAACTTTTAATTCGGCCATTGTAACGACGTATTTTTATATATAATAACTCCGCTTTGAATACCCTGTTTAATCCACAACTTAAAAATGTTAGATTAAAAACTCACATAATCAACAATATTAAAACAAAACTTTAATTAAAATCCAAATATCATTTTTCTTTCTTTTTTCTTTTTCCCTTTCTTTTCTTCTTTTTCCTTCTTCTTCTTTCTTCTTCTTTTTCTTTTTCACTTCTATCTACTGCAAGTGCCCACGAACAAGAGAGATGGAGAAAGGGAGAGAAAAAGAGAATTAGAGAGAGAGATTTACCTTCTGATCTTCTCTTCTTATTGGTGCTGGACCCAAACCAAGAGAGAGAGAACTGAATTTGAGAGAGATTGAGGGAGAATTTGAGAAAGGATGAGTGATTGTGAAGGGGAAGAAATGGGCTCCTTATATAGTGAAATGGACGGCCCGTATCACTCTAAAATGACCGTATCCAACGGCTGAGACGGAGATTTTGGGAGATTTGGTAATTAAAATCGAATCCTAGATGATTCGGTACATGAATCTATTTTCTGCAGAAAGTCGATAGATCGATTTCTAAGTCGATCGATCTACTTGGACAGTGTGTCGATCAATCTACTTTTATGTCGATCGATCCACTTGAACAGTAGGTCGATCGATCTACTTTTTACACTATAAAATAATCAATCGATCTATTATACTTGGCCAAATTTTCACCCGTTTCAGCACTTATATAACTAAATCGCTCGATTGGTTAAAATAATCAATCAATCGATTGATTTTGGCTTCTAATAAAGGTTTGATTCCTTAATCACACGATTGATTTTAAGACATTAAACAATCGATCAATCGAATTAGACTTGGTCTAATTTCTAACCCATTTTAACTCTTACAAACTTATACATATATTTTTAATAAATATTTAATCTCTTAAATATATATACATATTATGATGAATATTTATTTCACAAATATTCATATGTATGTTATTCCTATTATTAGGCCTTAAATCATATTTTAAGATATTTTATTAATATCTCAAAATACGGGGTATTACATCCCTTCCCCCTTAACCGAATTTCGTCCTCGAAATTCATAAACCTTATATCGTACAAAGTTTATATTAAGGGAGATTTTAGATTACTAAATCCTAAGTCTAATGACATAGGAAAAATAATTTATATTTTCTTTCTATCATCTTGCCATAACACCTTCACTTGTATAATCTTCTATCTGACTTTCACCATCCACATCATTTCCATTTCCATTTTTCTGCTTCAATGCAAAGGTCTATTCTTATCGTAGACCTTCATCTACTTTGTTCGTCCGTGTTAGCAGTACTTGATCAGACCATTATATTTTCAAATGCGTCAAGTAATATACTGGAATTTCATCTTATCTTATGTTTCTATTGTTAAAATTCAATCTTATGTTATTCCACCTCCCAATCTTAGGGAAGAACCTTATTCCAGGTTCAACGTCTCGATTAAAAGAGTGTCCTTAGTTTGGAGTTTCTTTCTGTTAGAAAATCCTTTAACATAAATCCGAGCTAATCCTTTCTATCTATCAAGTAGAAAGTAGTATTTAATTCTTTAAACCTCGAATACGTAAATCATATCATCCACAATAATTTACACCAAGCAAAAATTCCAAATCAAGATATTACTTACCTCAATCATTCTTAAATACAACTTAGTGGGGAACTGAGATATTTCTCTTTTTCTGATTGACCTTGAATTAGGGTTCAGTCTATTGGGTCCCCTAATATGACACCAATTAGATGATCATCTAACCAATCGAGTTAGCATCATATATCTTAGAAATTTACCTCAATTTCAAATCTGCATTTATATCATCAGCACTTTGGTTTTATGCAATTATAACCATCCTTTAAACCCATGCTATTATCAAGTAAGGTTTAAAATCAAGTCCTGTAATAATCTTTGTTCTCTTATTCCTCAAAAAGGGTGTAAGAAAATAATGTCCCTCAAACTTATCTTCAAATCATTCTATAGACATTATACATACGTTCCATTGTATGTGTTAGTATTTTGGCCTTATTCTATGTTTGGACAAAATCACTTATGTGTAAAGATGCTGTAAACAGGGATTCCACTTTCAGAGTGATGTCAAGATTAGAAGAAAATTCAAGTTCCCTGTCAGCCGTCGGACGATGTGTCATCCCGTCCGGACGCCAGACAGTCCAGCATCATCCTTCCGGACGACGTTCTTCTTCCGTCCGGACACTTCACTGTATCGAGAAGTTTCTGTTCCAGCTTGATCCGTCCGGACGTCTCAGCAGCACGTCCGGACGCCTATCAGTTCTCGAACGGTTCACTGATTCTTTCCAAATTCAAGAAAGGGAAGATCAATCAACCGTCCAGACGATGTAGTATCCCGTCCGGACGTGTGTGTCCATAAGGCAAGAATCGCAGTTTGAATTTGACCGTCCGAACGCCTGACAGCTGTGGTTCGGACGCTGGTGCATCGTATATGGTAACTGACGATTCGACTTCAACCTTCTGGACGTCTCCCCCTTATGGTCCGGACTCACACGCATCAGATATGGAAATTGCGTGTTGAAGTTTAGTCGTCCGGACTCTCCTGCCCCATGGTCCGGACGTACGAAGCCTGATATGGAAATAACTTGCGGCGGATGTGCGATCGTCTGGACGATTGAGCCATCCCGTCCGGACGATGTTCTTATACAGGAAAGATTTCTCAGCGGAATTTTCAGAAAAATCCTGTCGCACAGTTGTCCGTCCGGACGTCCATAGTCCACCGTCCGGACGGCTCCAAGGCAAATTTTGCCTGACGCTCATTCTAACCCCCAGACTACAAATAGGGGTCCTTGGGCACTTAGAGCTGCATGAATTCGGTGTGAATTCCATTAGAGCTTAGAGACATAATATTTCCTCTAGAGCCATTTTTTCAAGTGTGCTGCACTATAAATCGAAGTCTATCTTAGAGGTCGGCTCTAAGGTAAGGAGTTCCATTGAAGACCCTTTCAGGTAGGTGAACCTGGTTTGGAAGCGTTCGTGTTGGGTTACACGTCAGAGATCAAGGTACGACCACTGCATCGGTACATGTGAGTGTTACTATCTTGTATCTAGCTTTGTCTTCTGAATAGTGGAATTCCTGGGTTTGGCTGCCCCGGAGTGGTTTTTCTCTTAACCGAGTTTCCACTTCGTCAACAAAAATCTTTGTGTCATTTACTTTCCGCTGTGCCTTAATTTTTGTTGACACTTATGCACACACTTTACTTTTAGAAGTCATTTCAATTTTTCAATTGGTATCAGAGCTTGGTACACTTTGAGAAGATTAATTTCTTGAGTGTTTTTATATTTGACTTCTATCTTTATTATGTCTCAAACTCTTAATTTTGTTCCTGCCTTTGATGGCTCGAACTATGGCTATTGGAAGGCATGTATGCATTTCTTTTTGAAATCTATTGACTGTTGGGGTATTGTTGAGACTGGTTGGACTAAACCAGAGGAAACAACACCTGAACTAGTCCCTCAAAAGAACGCTCGTCTTTCAAATGACAAAGCCCTGCATGCTCTATGCCAAGCACTTTCTCCATCTGAATTCGCCAAAATTTCAAATTGCGAATCAGCCAAAGCAACATGGTAAATTTTGGAAACAACATATGAAGGCACAAAACTTGTAAAATCTGCCAAACTTCAGATGTTGATTTCAAAATTTGAAGAAATTAAGATGTTAGAGGAAGAGACATTTGGAGAGTTTTACTCCAAAATAAGTGACCTAAGGAACTCCATGGTGAGTTTTGGGAAACCTATCTCGGATGTAAAACTCATCCGAAAAATTCTCAGATCTTTACCCGAGCGTTTCAGGATTAAGGTAATGACTATTGAGGAAAGCAAGGATCTTGAAGAAATGAAGATTGAAGAGCTGGTTGGATCTCTTCAAACATACGAGCTGTCTCCGCCCCCGGTCAAGAAATTAAAGACCATTGCTCTTAAGGCTTCCAAGAAGAGGGTAGAAGCCTCCTCTGAAGAAGAATCTGAGGATGAAGAAAAGGCTGTGGCAATGCTTGCCAAAAATTTCAGAAGACTAATGAAAGATGATCGGTTCAAGAAGAAGTTTTCTGAAAAAGCCAAGAAACCTCTCAGAGAAGCTGAACCAGAGGATGAGAAAGATCCCAGAGGACCCCGATGTTTTGAATGCTCAGGCTATGGGCATATCCGGGCCGATTGCGGGAATCTCAAGAAGGGCAAGGGGAAGGCTTACAATGTGACTCTCAGTGATGAGTCCGAAGAAGATGCTCCAGAGTCTGACAAATTTTTGGCTTTTGTGGCCCCTTATGTTAAAGAAGAAGACTCATATTATTCGGAGCATAGTGAGAATGAGGTAGAGCTCAAGGAAGCATACAAAACTCTCTAGAAAGAGTTTGAGAAGCTGAGGGAAGGCCGAAAGCAGCAAGTTAATGATCTGAACAGTCTGCATACTGAGAAGAGCTCATTGCTGCTCAAGATACAGGAGCTCGAGGAAAAGCTACTTGAGACACAGCTCCAGCTAGAGAGAGTCACTGATGAGAAGTTAACTCGTATGCTGTCCATCCAGAAGAGCCCACATGACAAGACTGGTCTCGGGTATGTAGCTTCCTCTTCTGATATTCCTTCTTCCTCGAAGACTGTGTTTGTGCCTCCTACAGTCCCAGAGCTTCCTCCAGTTATTGAAGATAAACAGAAGGAAAAGGTCAATGATGATGTTCCAGGCATTCAGCAGCCTCATTCCATCAGAAGACCTCTTATTTGCCATCATTGAGGTCTCAATGGGCATGTACGGCCTCAGTGCTCCCTCTTGAAAGCACAAAAGGCCAAAGCCAAGAAAGAAGTGCCTAGACAAGCTCAGTATGGCACTGTAACTGCAGTTCAGCATCAGACTCCTTGGCATCAGGCACCATGGGGACAAGCACCAAGACATCAGTTCCAAGCCTCTTGGTCTCATGCTCCTCAGCATCAGCGGCCTCAACAGCGGTTTGTACCAGCCAATTAGAGTGGTGCTTACAAGAGCAAACTTAGGCATTTGAGAAGGCCTCAAGAGCAATACATCGGTGAGCCTCCTGTTTGGATGCAAAACATGATGGAGTGGACGATGCGTCTTGTCAGCCACCACTCACTAGAAGGCAGACTTGGGCTGAGAAGGACAGTTACCCCAGGAGGGGCAATAGGCGCACCTAGCGGATTCAGGTGTTCATGCCTAGGATTTGGTTCCTAATCCTAAGGCATCAGGTTTGATTGCTAGCATATTTTCCTTGTCATATTTATGTGCTAGTTATCTAGGAACCAGTTGGTTGTGCCCCCTTGTGTTTTTCTTGAGAAAACTTTGCAGGTATTTTTGGGGAAGACAGAAAAAGCAGGTTGAGCGACTGTTTTTCTGTAGTGGCATCTTTGAGCACACAGGTTTGATTGTACCTTAGCATATGATGTCTTTTTCCATATTGCTTGTTATGTTGGTTTGTTTCTTTTATTATTAAAAAAAAAAAAAAAAAAAAATTGGGCAGAATTTGCAGGATATTATTTCTCTTGGCTTATTAGATATTGCATGCATTCTTACCTAATATCTCAATTCGGTATGCACTGATTAAATACGCTTAGATATAATTGAGAGTTTTGACTATGATAGACAAGTGTTTTTCCTGTTTATGCAAAAAGTAGGATAGCTTCTTTCCTCATGCGATGAAAAAGTGCACTATCCTGGGCTCCCCTAAAGGTACATCTTTCCTTCTCTGACTCTTTGCTTTTGGAAATTTTGGATAAGAGAAGAAGTCCTTGATAAGATGGCCAAATTGAACACAGGCTAGTTGAACCTAGCATCTATAAACTCTGGCACTACCTACTGTTTGCAGTACCATAAGATTCGAGCAGTAATTCATAAAAAGTTATGTGCTTTAAATTTGTTTAATCATTGCCTATGTGCTTAAACTTTCCTTGCCCTCTATGAGCAAGTAAAAAATTATATGTGCTATATCTTAGGGGGAGTGTATCAGATGAGGGTGTCTAGGCCCTAGCAAGCTATAAGGTTTGACTTTTGGCTAATCTGTCTTGGATTTTCTCTCATGTCTAGAAAATCTAGTTGCATTTTGTCATGTCTTGGATAGTCTTACCTTGTGGGAAAAGTGTCTCCACACACACACACGCATTGCTTGAGTTGAGTTGCCTATTTGATTTTTATATGATCAGGAAAAATTATGTGTGCTAATTGAAATCTCAACTTCCTTTTATATCTCTGTGTATTTCTGAGATGCTCTCTGATTCTGTTATCTGATGCGAATTTTAATTGTACTCGCAAGTGCACGAATCGTTTGCAATAAAAGGTTTTGCAAGTGCGAGGTCGATCCCATAGGGAATTGTGTTTTTGAAGAACAATTTTGTTTCTAAACTAATTGAATCTTAACCTAGTTCCAAAAAAAATTTGATTTTAATAAATAAAACAAAAAAAAAACATAAATAAAAAAAAACAAAATAAAACAAAAGAAAAGATACTAAGGTTTTGGAATCCACATCCACAAAATCATAGCAACATATTCTCATCTTTATCAATACACATCCGAAGTTCTTACCATACAAATCTTATGTATATTCTACTATGCTTCAAAAAATCATTAAATCATTCAATGAATCCGTTCTTTGCACAAATCACAAAAGATATCCAGTTTTAACCAAATCATCAAATGTATCCGTAGAACGAAACACAATGAATATCCAACGTTTTGATAAATAAAAACTCAAGCAATCAATTATGTGAAATTATCTCAAATCATCAAATGTATCCTTGAATCACAAAAGATATCCAAGAATCATTCCACAAATTGAAAAGGAGTAAAACATAGGAAAAATTAAACCAAATAAAATCGGATAGTATAAACTTACATGAAAATATTGTTGCTCTTCAATGGTGAGGCTTCATCCTCAACCTTAGTTGAAAAATTAGCTACACATGGCTATGAAAAATAAATCCTAAACTAACGAAAAACTAAACTAAAAAGAGAAGAGTATATGTGGTCTCTAGCTTCTCCCCCTTTTTCTTGAGACTTAGAGGTCTATTTATAGGGAGAAAACAAATCCTAGAATCCCTAGAATTTCAATTAAAATCGGAGGTTAGTCTTCTAGTTTGAGTAGGAAACTGAAAACACAATCCAAGAAGGAAAAGGACTCCAAATCCGTCCAGATTTGCAGTCTTTTATTGCGGGGAAATTTTGGCATATCAAACGTCCGAATTAGGAAAATCCTGTTTCATAAGGATTTGTAGAAAATTAAGATATATTTCCAACGCCGCTTGATTCACTTCAATCGAATGTTTGTGCTGAAAGTTATTGCCAAAATACTATGACATGTGCAGAATCTGAATTCTAATCCGATTTTGACTCCAATTAGAGAAATTCCGATTTAGTCCTCTCCTTAATTTGGTTGAACATAACCACATTATCTAGGTCTTCTCAAAGTGTGCTTTCTTTCACCATAAAGCTATTGTTTTCTCTCAATGACCTGCAAAATACTAAAATACCAAAACTAACCAAAAACATTAGAAAATAACAAAACTAAAGGTTTAGTAAATGCAAATTAAGGGGTCCACATATGCAATATTTGGCACTCATCATTATCAGTTGATTATGCATGCGTATTCTGACACTGACTTGAGAAAATTTGATCTTTGTAAATTCTTCTCAGCTTTTCTGGTGTTTCAGTGTGGAGCGTCCGGATGGTCTACATTGACGTCCGGACGGATTGGTGGTCCGGACGGTTCTCCCTTGGAGTCCGGACGGAGATGGAGCCCACATGTCCGGACAGGACCTGACGGAGTCCGGACGCGCGCTGTCATCATCGTCCAAACGGTCTCTTTATATCGTCCAGACGCGCGTGACCTTTTTGCTCCTTTTCGAGGCAGCAACTGTCTGGACGTCATCAATCCACCGTCCGGACGGGGACCCCACATCGGCTATAAAATGCCCAGATCACCGATTTCTCTTCATACCCCACAAAATCAGAATTTTTGGCTGTTTGTGAGTAAGGTTGGCTTTAAGTTTTTGGCTTTTTGCATATATCTCTCATATTTCAGGTATTTTTCTAGTCTTTCTCTCTTCAGTTTTCTTTAAAGCTGTTAGAATGTTATTCATTTTTGGAATATGAGATGCATATATCTGCCATGCTGAAATTTCATGGACTTAGTTGATATTATTTTTGAAGTCCTTTTACTACAGTTATTCTGCCAAATTTGTGTTATCCTAACAAGAATATTTTTTTTGGAATATTTTTCTTTGAAAATTCTTGTTGGATCTTGTGCAGAATCATGTCTGCCGGCAATCCACCCCGCAGGGTCCGTCAGAGGCTTGTGGAAGATAGGGCTGCAATCCAGGCCAAAATTATGGACCGCTCCGTCATTGCTGAGCGGAAAGTGCTTCGGGTTGATATCATGGTGCCACCACTGGACAACATACTTGACATCATTCAGACGTACAACTAGGGATATCTCCACAGTTGTGCTTGTGTGGTGTACACCAGATTGGTCAAGCTGTTCTACGCCAACCTGGAGGTGGTGTAGGATGATGATCATGGAGTAGTACTTCAGTCCTCCGTTGCAGGCCATCTCATCACTGTTGATCCTCAGGTCATCAGTCACATCATTCGAGTCCCAGTGCTCGAGATTTCAGCCTGCCCCTACAATGAGGTGGTGCTTCCTCCATCCCTGGATGATCTCAAGGAATTCTTCCGTGCCATTCCCCAAGGTGAGGAGCGCTCTACTGCCATCAGGATTGGTGCCCTGTCATCCTCCCACCGCATGTTGGCCAAGATCGTTCAGCAGAATATTTGGCTGGTTGCCCGGCGTAGTGATCTGATCCTGAAACGGGCCCAGTTTGTCTATGCTATCCACCTCCGCTTGCCTTTCTGCCTATGCAAGCACATTTTGGGGGTTATATTAGAAGCCCGTGATGAGAGCACTGCTGGTCTCCCTTTTGGCTGCCTCCTTACTCAGATTATTCTTCAGTCGGGCATCAATGTCAATGGCGAACCGAAGATGAAAATCCAGCAGCCCATCAGCAAGCAGACTTTGGTGAAGTCTAATGTGCAGCTGCGGAGAGATGACTCCGATGATGAGGCGCCTCCACCTGCTGCTATGCCAGTCAGCTTTCCAGATATTGCTTCATCCTCACATACTGTTCCGCCATCTAAGCCAGAGGTCAATTATGCTCAGATTATGGAGGCTCTTGCTGCACTTCAGGGAGGGATGAGCAGCTTGCAGGTGTCTATGTCCTCCATGCAGCAGTCTATGAGTTCCATGCAGCTTGCTGTGCACTCCATCGACAGGCGCGTGGAGCAGAACCGGGTGGACCTTCAGGAGTGCCTGAAGTATCATCATCCTAGCAGTAGTGATGATGAGGATGGTGCAGATGGGATTTTACCCATGACTGAGGATGTTTGATTCCCTCTTATGTTTTTGTAGATTTTTTGTTATTTTTGAGACAATTTCTGTTTTTGGTTAAAACGCTTTGGATATATATTACTCTATTTCCCGGGTCCTTCTGAGACCGTTAGGGGGAGTAATTTTTATGACAGTTAGTTTTTATTACTCTATTTACCCTTTGTCCCTTTGTGACAAAAAGGGGGAGTAATTTTTATTTTTGGACCGGGAATGTATTTCCAAACCGGTCAAGTGATTTTTGTCCCAGAATGGCCAAAGGGGGAGTTTGTTAGTATTTTGGCCTCATTCTGTGTTTGGACAAAATCACTTATATGTAAGGATGCTGCAAACAGGGATTCCACTGTTCAGAGTGAAGTCAGAAGAATTTCAAAGTTCCCTATCAGCCGTTCAGACGATGTATCATCCCGTCCAGACGCCCATCTGTCTACTGCTCCATCCGTCTGGACGATGTGTCATATCGTCCGGACTCCAAACAGTCCAGCATCATCCGTCTGGACGACGTGCTTTTTCCGTCCGGACACTTCACTGTTTCGAGAAGTTTCTGTTCCAGCTTGATCCGTCCGGACGTCTCAGCAGCACATCCGGACGCTTATCAGTTCTCGAACGGTTCACTGATTCTTTCCAAGTTCCAAGAAAGGGAAGATCAATCAACCGTCCGGACGATGTGGTATACCGTCCGGACGCGTATCTCCGTAAGGTAAGAATCGCAGTTCAAAATGAACCGTCCGGACATCTGACAGCTATGGTCCGGACGCTGGTGCATCGTATATGGTAACTGATGATTCGACTTCAACCGTCCGGACGCACACGCATCAGATATGGAAATTACTTGCAGCGGACTTGCGTCCGTCCGGACGATTGAGCCATCCCGTCCGGACGATGTTCTAATACAAGAAAGATTTCTCTACGAAAATTTCTGAAAATCCTGTCGCACAGTTGTCCGTCCAGACGGTTATGGTCCACCATCCGGACGGCTCACAGGCTTATTTTGACTGACGCCCATTCTGCACAGTTGTCCGTCTAGACGGTCATGGTCCACCGTCCGGACGGCTCACAGGCTTATTTTGCCTGACGCCCATTCTGACTCCCAGACAATAAATAGGGGTCCTTGGGCACTTAGAACTGCAAGAATTCGGTGTGAATTCCATTAGAGCTTATAAACGTGATATTTCCTCTAGATCCGTTTTTTCAAGTGTGCTGCGCTATAAATCGAAGTCTATCTTAGAGGTCGGCTCTAAGGTAAGGAGTTCCATTGAAGACCCCTTCAGGTAGGTAAACCTTGTTGGGAAGCGTTGGTGTTGGGTTACACGTCAGAGATCAAGGTACGACCACTGCATCGGTACATGTGAGTGTTACTATCTTGTATCTAGCTTTGTCTTCTGAATAGTGGAATTCTTGGGTTTGGCTGCCCCGTAGTGGTTTTTCTCTTAACTGAGTTTCCACTTCGTCAACAAAAATCTTTGTGTCATTTACTTTCTGCTGTGCCTTAATTTTTGTTGACATTTATGCACACACTTTACTTTTAGAAGTCATTTCAATTTTTCACTATGATCTAGGTCCCTATTCTACCAGTCTTAGGAGTTCCTTTTCGTCCTGGTGTTAAGGCTCCCAGCATTGACTTCCTGCATGATTTCTTTGGTATGAGACCATAGAGAGAGGAGAAGTCACACTCCCAGATCAACATTGGTGCATTTGCTCCTATGCACCGGTTCTTAGCAAAGGTTGTTGTAACCAACCTTTGGCCTCAAGCTCGTCGGGGTGAGCTTACTCTCAAGAAGGCCACCCTTCTCTATGCCATAGTGATGAGGACTCCTTTCTGCTTGTGCAAGCACATCTTGCACACCATGCTCAAGGTTCGCAATGAGAAGAACAAGAGTCTGTCTTTTGGGTGTTTGATCACTCAAATCTGTTTACAGGTCGTGACAGATATTTTAGACTCTGAGCCCCGATCACGGATTCTAGATCCTCTTAGCATACATACTTTCATGAAGTCTAATGAGCAGTTGCGGCATGAGGCTCAAGGTGATATTCCTCAGCCTCCCCCTGTTTCAGCTCCCCCCTCAGCAGCTGCATCATCATCACAGCCGTGCCGCCCACCTTCGACATTGAAGCTGCTTTTGCACAGCTTATGTCTTCCATGGCAGCTCTCAAGCGGGAAGTCAATCTTATAGGAGAGTGGGTCGAGTAGAGTCAGATTGACATACATGAGTGCCTGAAGTATCATGTTTTTATTGTTTATCGAACAATTTTTTTTTTCAGACTTTGTGTAAAATCATAAATACTTATGGTTTTTCTTAATACTCTGTTTCCCTTTGTCCTTGTGTAACAAAAAGGGGCAGTATTTTTTGGTTTTTGGACAGGGAATGTATTTCCAAACCGGTCAAGTGTTTTTGTCCCAGAATGGCCAAAATGGGAGTTTGTTAGTATTTTTTGTTGGCGACATTATGGATGACAAAAACACTTTATGTAATGGTTGCAAATTAACAGGTTGATCGGTTCTTATTCAGAGTCTTCACTTATTCGGAGTGTTCATTTAAGCTTCTAAAAGATGTCCATGAAGATTCGTTGCAAATTACAAGCCAATTCAATCGGTTCCTGTGCAACCGTCCAGATGAGCCGTTGAAGGCGTCCGGACGTCCCGCAGTGTCTAGAAGCTTCAGCGTTGAAGATGTCCGGACGTTAGAGCAACATTGTCCAGACGCTAGGTCAAGCTTCTCCAATTTCTACACGGAGTTGGATTTCAGCAGTCAACACTGATTGGGAAGTTTCTGCAAGACGGCTGGACGACATGGCAACAAGTCTGGACGCTCTCCAGCATTTCAGAATATTCCAGTGTTCCGTTCAAAATCGGAAAGGAGTTATAGCAAAGACCGTCCGGATGCTCAGTCAAGCCGTTCGGACGTGTACCTGTTATGGTAAGAATTGTGTTGTTTCTGAAAGGCGGTCGCAAAAGACCGTCATGACGTGGCTAACTTCTGTACGCAATTTTGCTCGACAGCCAGAGTCCGAATTTGTGCAGATTTAGGGTTTCTTTAAGCCTATAAACAGAGGGCTCTAGGCTTATAAATTGTAAGAATTCTGTAACGAATTCCATATTGCTTAGAGAGGGTGTTTAGGGAGAATTAAAGATCCGCTAGCTCTCAAGCCATTGCTGGTGTGTGCTCAGCAGTTCGTGTGAAGTCTAACTTAGGGGTCAGCCCTAAGGTAAATGAATCCATTGAAGACCCCTTCAAGTAGGAGACTTGGTTGGGAAGCGTTCATGATGGGCTTCGTGTCAGAGTTAAAGGTATGACTACTGCATAAGGGTATGTGAGTACGAGTGTCTTGTAATTAGCTTTGTTTTCAGTATTGTGGATATCCTAGGTTTGGCTGCCCCAGAGTAGTTTTTCTTTTCATAGAGTTTCTACTTCGTCAACAAATATCTTGTCTTTTAAATTCTGCATTTTAAGATATTTTGTTGCACACAAATACACACACTTGGTTGTTAGAAGTCAATATTTGTTTTCAGATTATTTTCGTTGAAGCCCTTTTAGGCGAAAACGACTCCAACTAGGAGTCGTTTTGAGGGGGTGCACGGGACACGAAATTTTTGTGTCCCGCGTAGCCCCTCATCTTTTTGTTCAAAAAATTTCGAACATTTTTTATTTCTTTTTCTCTTATAAAATGAACCCACTGGCCACTGCCCCCTACAACTCCTTTCTCTCTTCTTTCTTTTTCTTTTTCTTCTTTCTTCTTTCTTCTTTTCTCACCCGAACCCAGAGATATGAAAAGAGAGAGTTTGAGAGAGGGTGAGACTGAGAGATAGAGATCTAGAGAGAAGAGAGTCCGATAGAGGGTGAGACAGAGAAGGAAAGACCGAGAGTGAGGGAGTTCGAGAGAGAGAGAGTTGGGAGCCAGGAGAAACACCGCCAGTAGGAGCAGAGAGGAGATCAAGCGAACCCATGAGAGACCTGATTTTCACCAGATAAGCAGAAAATCCTCCAGCAGCCTACAGCCTACAACAGCCGACTCCCTCTCCTTGATTTCCTCCGGATTCTCCTCAGCCGCTTGACAGCATCAACTTGATTCTTGCATAATCTCATCCCTGATTTCCTCTTCTTTATTTCCATGTTTTCATCCTTATTTTACTGCATGATTCATGGGATGTGCTCCCCTTAATTAGCCTATATATTGTGCACTCTTGTAACTGAAGAATGTAACGAATTCAGTAAAGATGTAGTCTTATTTTTCCTCTTTGTTTCTCTGAATTTGTTTGTTGCTGTGTTTTGCTCTGGCCATAGCAAAGTTTTGTTTCTGTGGTGTTTTGTAACTTTTGTTGCTAGACTGCGTGTGGTTGTAGCCATTTAGTCCAACTCATTTTTGTTGTTCCTGGCTAGGGGGATCGGATGTATATAGTGTACTGAAAGGGGGTTTTGATATTTTTTTAAAAATATTTTATTTATTTATTTAGAGTCGTTTTAGAGTCCCTAAAACGACTCCAAATTTTTTTTTTTTTTTTTTTTTTTTTTTTTTTTTTTTTGTAAAATATTTTATTTAGAGTCGTTTTAGCGACCCTAAAACGGCTATAAAAAAAATTAATGTTTTTTTTTTAAAAAAAAAAAAAATTTAGAGTCGTTTTAGGGTCTTTAAAACGGCTTCAATTATTTAGAGTCGTTTTGGTTCAAAACAGCTCTAAATAATTGGAGTTGTTTTAAAAAGCTGCTTAAACCGGTTTGAGCCGTTTTTATTAAAACGGCTCAAATTAGAGTTGTTTTAGTTCAAAACGGCTCAAACCGAGACTTTAATACTCGATATGTTGAGCCATTTTGAAAATGGCTCAAAACATTTAGAGCCGTTTTAAAGCCTTAAAATGGCTCTAAAAAAAGGGCTCAAAACACCTGTTTTTTTGTAGTGCCTGTTTAAAAACATCATTACATAAAAATGATTTTGTTCAACAGAATGTAGCCAATTATACACCAACAAACTTCTCATTTGGCCATTCTGGGACAAAAATACTTGATTGGTTAAAAATACAATCCCGGTCCAAATCAAAAATTACTCCTCATTTTTGTCTCAAAAGGACAAAGGGTAAACAGAGTAAGGAGAAAAACCACACATAAATTCCTCCCCCTAAATTTCTCAGAAGGACAAGGGTAAACAGAGTAATAATATCCAAGAGTTATAATGTTTTAATAAATAATCCACAATAAAGGATAAATTGTCCCAAAATCACTAAAAACCAGGCACACAAAAAAATCAAGATGCATCAGCCATAGGCGTATCGTTGTCATCATCACTGCTGGACGGATAATGATGCTTGAGACACTCTTGGATGTCCAGCTAGCTCTGCTTCGCGGAGGTTAATTAAGTGAACCTCCTGCTGCATAGAAGTAAAACCCTGCTGCAATGAAGAAATATCTAGCTGCATGGAGCTCATACTGCCCTGAAATGCAGCCAAAGCCTCCAATATCTAAGCGTAACCGGCATACTGATGTGGAGGTGGAGGAGCAGTCTGAGAAGAGGATGCCACATTAGGTACTGCTACATGAATATGAGGACGCTATGGATCATCATCCTGATCATCTCGTCTCAGCTGGGCATTAGACTTCATCAGAGTCTGCTTGTTGATGGGATTCTGAATCTTTATTTTGGGCTCGACAGTGACATTGATGCCTGACTGCAAAATGATCTGAGTGAGTAGGCAGCCAAAGGGAAGACCGGTATTGCCCTCATCGTGGGCCTCTAGGATAACTCCCAAAATATGCTTGCACAGACAAAAGGGCAAGCACAAGCAAACAACATAGACAAACTATGCCTTCTTCAAAATGAGGTCACTGCGCCTAGTAACGGGCCATATATTGTGCAGGATGATCTTGGAGAGCATACGGTGCGGAGCAGACAGGGCACCGATCCTGATGGTAGTGGCATGCTCCTCACCTTGAGGAACAGCCTGGAAAAATTCTCTAAGATCATCCAGAGAAGAAGGTAAGACTACCTCATTATATGGGCTAGTAGGAAGCTGGAGCACAGGCACCCCGATGACCTGACTGATGATCTGAGGATCAACAGTGATAATATGCCCATCCACAGAGGACTAAAGAACCAACCTGCGATCATCATCCTGAAAAACCTCGAGATTAGCATAAAATAGCCTGACAAGCCTAGTGAGCACAACATTGGCGCAATTTTGAAGATATCCCAAGTGGTAGGTCTGGATAATATCGTGGATGCTGTCTAGAGGAGCCACCATTATACCTGCATGAACAACGTTCCGTTCAGCAATGACAGTTCTATCCATAATTTTGGCTCTCAGGGCTACGAAATCTCCTTTTGTCCTCTGTCAGACTTGACGTTGTGGATTGCCAGTAGACATTATTCTGCAAAAATAACCAACAAGATTTGCCGAAAATAATCTCAAAAAGGTTAAGATCTTGTTAGTTCCAAAAGAAAATTCGGCATTATAACGACAGTAAAATGGACTGTCCAAAAAAACACAACCAGCCAATATCACAATACAATCCAAAATAATGCCAAAACATATGTTCCCAACACACCAGATATCACAAAAATGCAATTCCTATTCTTAAAAACATTCCACAAAAGATTCAATATTCTAACAGTTAACAAACCACTAAATAAGAATATCAAATAATAAAAAATACCTAGAGAGAGGAGAAAAATGCACAAGAGGACAAGATAACTCGAGATTTTGTGAAAACCACGAGAAAAATGCACTAGAAGACAAAAAGTATGAAACAAAAACATGTGGGGACAAAAGTGAGATGCGGTGGCGGCTAGGGTAGAAACTCGACTTATAACTGTGGGGTCCCCGGCCGGACGGCTCACTAACCCGTCTGGACGCACGTTGCCACATAAGCATACGACAGGCCGCGCGAGTTCGGACGCAAGGAGAGACCTTCCGGATGCTTCACACTGAAAAACAGAAACCGAAGGTAAAATTGCGAAAAATATTTTTCCTAATGTCAGCTTCAGAACATGCATGTATAATCAACTGATAAAACAGTCAAATAGCATCTCAAAACTATGCAAAGATATAAAAGAGAGTTCAGATTTCAATCAGCACAAAATTTTCCTATAGACAGAAAATTCAAATAAATTACTCAACTCATACAATGCGTGTGTGTGTGTATTTAAAGACTTTCTCAATAAGGTATGAAGTTCACCGATATGACAAAAATCCACCAGATTTTCTAGACAAGAGAGAAAATCAATGAAAGATCAGTCAAAAGTCAAACCTTATTATTTACTAGGGTCTAGCAACCCTCATCTAATACATTACCCCTAAGATGCAGCACCTAAATGTTTTACTTGTACCATGAAGGACAAGACAAAATTTTACTTGCACCATGAAGGACAAGATATAAAGCTAATTCAGCACAGAAGCAGTGAATATAAGCATATAACATAGAATTTAGAAGAATCACTGCTTGGTTCTTATTGGTGCTACAACCTAGAAAAAATACTAGATTTTTTTGGCTCTAGGTTCAACTAGCATGTTGGTCAATTTCACCATCTTATCAAAGACATCTTTCTTATTTAGAATTTCCAAAAGTAAGAAGTCAGAGAGAGAAAAAAAATGTACCTTAGGGGACTTGGATAGTGCACATTTTCATCGCATGAGGAAAGTAATTATCCAGCTTTTACATACATAGGAAAAACTAGGCAGATATAAAGTCATAAACTCTCAATCATATCTAAGCAAAATCAATTAACGCACAATGAACTGAGATATCAGGTAAAAATACAAGCAATATCTGACATGCCAAGAAAAGAAAAAAAGAAAATTCCCTGCATTTTCTCCCCCAAATTTTTATTTTTATTCTTTTAAAGAAAACAACATGCTATATGGAAACAATATCATAAAATGAGCATGCAAGGCAAGATCAAACCTGTGAAGGATCAAAGTTGCCAATACAGAAAAAAAAAAAAAAAAAAAAAAAGCCGCCCGACATGCTTTTTCTGTCTTCCTTAGATAGTATCTGCAATATTTTCTCAAGTGAAATAGGGGAAAAATAATAGTGGTTCCTAATTGCAGAGCAACACAAGGTACAACAGTAGAAGAATAAGCAATGCAATCAAACCTGATGCCTTAGGATTAGGAACCAAATCCTAAACATGAATACCTTCACCAACTAGGTGAGTCCATTCCCCCTCAAGGGGTGAATGTCTTCCTTCTTTCTGACCCAAGCCTGCCTTCCTATGGGTGGTTGTTGACAAGACTTCATCTAATGATTCATCCACTACATCATGCTCTGCATCTGTTAGTTTTTTTATGTTGGCTACATTCGGGACGACAAAAACACTTTATGTAATAGTTACAAATTAACAGGATGATTGGTTCTTATTCAGAGTCTTCATTTATTCAGACAGTGTTCATTTCAAAACATGTGACTAATCACAAGCTTCTAGAAGATGTCCATGAAAATTCCTTGCAAATTCCAAGCCAAATCAACCGGTTCCTGTGCAACCGTCCAGACGAGCCTTTGCAGGCATCCAGATGCCCCGCAGTGTCCAGCAGATTACATTGATGACGTCCGGACGACAGAGTAACACCGTCTGGATGCTAGGTCAATCATTATTCTACACTGAGTTGGATTTCAGAAGTTAATACTATTAAGGAAGTCTTTGCAAGTGGTCCGGATGATGTGGCAACAAGTCCAGACGTTGTCCAGCATCTTAGAATATTCCAGTGTTCCGTTCAAACACAGAAAGGAGTTATAACGAAGACCGTCAGGACGCTCGGCCAAGCCATCAGAACATGGACCTGATAAGGAAAGAATTGCGCTATTTTTGAAAGGCGGTCGTAGAAGACCGTCCAGACATGGCTATCTTCCGTCTGGAATCTTGATAGCCAGAGTCTGAATTTCAACAGATTTAGGTTTTCTATAAGCCTATAAATAGATGACCCTGGGCTTGTAAATTGTATGAATTCTGTATCAAATTCCATAGTGTTTATTTTTGAGACAATTTCTGTTTTTGGTTAAAACGCTTTGGATATATATTACTCTGTTTCCCGGGTCCTTCTGAGACCGTTAGGGGGAGTAATTTTTATGACAGTTAGTTTTTATTACTCTGTTTACCCTTTGTCCCTTTGTGACAAAAAGGGGGAGTAACTTTTATTTTTGGACCGGGAATGTATTTCCAAACTGGTCAAGTGATTTTTGTCCCAAAATGGCCAAAGGGGGAGTTTGTTAGTATTTTGGCCTTATTCTGTGTTTGGACAAAATCACTTATGTGTAAAGATGCTGTAAAAAAGGATTCCACTTTTAGAGTGATGTCAAGATTAGAAGAAAATTCAAGTTCCCTGTCAGCCGTCCGGAAGATGTATCATCCCGTCCGGACGCCCATCTGTCTACTGCTCCATCCGTCCGGACGATGTGTCATCCCGTTCGGACGCCAAACAGTCTAGCATCATCTGTCCGGATGACGTTCTTCTTCCGTCCGGACACTTCACTGTATCGACAAGTTTCTGTTCCAGCTTGATCCGTCCGGACGTCTCAGCAGCACGTCCGGACGCCTATTAGTTCTCGAACGGTTCACTGATTCTTTCCAAATTCAAGAAAGGGAAGATCAATCAACCGTTCGGACAATGTGGTATCCTGTCCGGACGCGTGTGTCCATAAGGCAAGAATCGCAGTTTGAATTTGACCGTCCGAATGCCTGACAGCTGTGGTCCAGACGCTGGTGCATCGTATATGGTAACTGACGATTCGACTTCAACCGTCCGGACGTCTCCCCCTTATGGTCCCGTCGCACATGCATCAGATATGGAAATTGAGTGCTGAAGTTTAGCCGTCCGGACTCTCCTGTCCCATGGTCTGGACGTGCGAAGCCTGATATGGAAATAACTAGCGGCGGATGTGCGACCGTCCGGACGATGTTCTTATACAGGAAAGATTTCTCCGCGGAATTTTCGGAAAAATCCTGTCGCACAATTGTCCGTCCGAACGTCCATGGTCCACTATCCGGACGGCTCCAAGGCAAATTTTGCCTGACGCTCATTCTGACCCCCAGACAATAAATAGGGGTCCTTGGGCACTTAGAGCTGCAAGAATTTGGTGTGAATTCCATTAGAGCTTAGAGACGTGATATTTCCTCTAAAGCCGTTTTTTCAAGTGTGCTGCGCTATAAATCGAAGTCTATCTTAGAGGTCGGCTCTAAGGTAAGGAGTTCCATTGAAAACCCCTTCAGGTAGGTGAACCTGGTTGGGAAGTGTTCGTGTTGGGTTACATGTCAGAGATCAAGGTACGACCACTGCATCGGTACATGTGAGTGTTACTATCTTGTATCTAGCTTTGTCTTCTGAATAGTGGAATTCTTGGGTTTGGCTGCCCCGAAGTGGTTTTTCTCTTAACCGAGTTTCCACTTCGTCAACAAAAATCTTTGTGTCATTTACTTTCCGCTGTGCCTTAATTTTTGTTGACACTTATGCACACACTTTACTTTTAGAAGTCATTTCAATTTTTCAGTATGGTTCAAGCTCAAGCATAGATTAACTATTAATCGGATGTACACCTAATATCCAATTCCATAAATCAATGATTCTAAAATCAATAAGGCGTAATACCAAACATCATAAATCAGTTACCTTGTTCTCGTTGCCTATCGTAGGAATAACCTTTTTAATTCATCATGTAACATTTCTCACTTTCCTATAATCAATTAAACCTCAATATAGGGGTTATGCCATGACTCATTCTTCACATTGTCATAATTATTCCATCCACTATGATTAAAAATCATTGACAACTTTAATCCAATTAAACTTCAAAGTGGATTCATCTACACTCATTATTCTTCAATAACGAATATCCAAAACATGTCTCCATAGGGAGATTCCAATTCTTTCGATGGCTAAAAACATATCTTCTTAATAAAAGGTTATCTTTCCAAAAGTATAAACTTATCACAAAATTTGAATCATTGGCTGATATCATGAGGTCAGCATTTATCTTTTTAAAACTTCAAGCTTTGCCAATATAAATCATCTAGTAATTCTCAATCAAGATTTATTTATCTCTATAACAAATGATATCGAAATTCTCAATCCATTTGGCTAATACCCAAAGTCATCACATAAGTCAATAGCCAAATTCTATACTTAAGGCTAATATCTTGTTAGCCAAAACTTATCATACTATCCTTTATAGTTGAAATAGGAGTAAATCAATCCAAAGGTCAAGTTGGAAGCTTCTAAAATTAATCCAATTCTAGCTTGACTGATTTTACACTTATAATCTCCAATTAACTTCTCAAAAATCATGGTTAAGCTTATTCTTATTCTAAAGGGTAATTCTATGTTATTCATAGGAACCATAATCCTATGGGTCAATATCCAAATTTACCATAATCACAATCATTATGGTAACTAAAATAACTTAAATCTGATATAGGGCTAAGCATCGTTCAAAGTCAATGTTAACCGAAGTAAGTGTTAACATCGAATTCCTAATGGATAAAATTCTTAATCTAAATCGTCAAGTATTAGTCCTACTCAATACGACTGAGAGGGTTAACGTACTTACCTTGTATACTTAACCGATAGTAATCTTGCCTGTGATAGATCCTGGTCTTCTAGATGTGAGCATAAGATTCACAAGGATTATGATAAGGTTGCCCTTTGTTGGTGGGGCTTGACAAGACATGTTGGCTATCGTCATCGATCTCTTTGTCGTCACCGATTGATCGCGGTCAGTTTTGATTAGTCAATCGATCAATCAATCACTCAAACATTAGTGACAGGAATAATCAGTCAACGTAAATCAATACATGAAATCTATCATCTCACTGTTTCTTAGGACTTAAAGCAAATCAATCCTAATCAACATATGCCATAGATTCCAACCTCAACATGAAGTTTTCAGGTGTAAATATTTCTTCAAATGGTTAAATCCTGGATTGCCAGAAAATTCGTATCTCTAAATTTTAGTCAGCAAGCCTATCATTTATATAACCTTAAGGTTTACTGATTGAATCATTCTGAATGTCGTAAATCATTCTTGTCAGATCTTAACAATCATAATACTTAGACCATCATTAATCCATACCTTAAAATATTGTAGTCCTCTTTGCGAGCTCGATATGTTTCCTCGATCATATATAATTAATCTTATCAAAGAGGTACAAGGAAGTAATATGGTCTTATCATAATTCTTCAAACTTTTACTTTCATGTTTTTTTTATAAAGTACCATGATCTTTTTCTTGTTCATGCACAATTTCTATCATCCTCAAGAGGTAAAGTAATTAGATCAAATTCTTAATATTAATCCAATACAATTATGCAGTCAATCAATCCTCAAATAGTTAAAATATCTATCCATAAAGTTAGAGTTTACTAAGAAAATAGTAATTAATATCATATGCATGATAATGAGGCATCCTATATACAATTCTCTTATACCAAACAACTTAGATTTTAGAAAACCTCAATCATTCCTCAATTAAAGGATTCTAATATTTCCAAAGCTTATCAAATGCATAAGAAGAGAATCTTGTCCAATACTTTCGAACCATTCAGTCATCATTATTTCTTCAATAACCCCATATATTCTCCAAAGATACTAGATTCGACATAATAGGCAGTATATCTTCAAATACACATGAATTAATAATCCTCAAAATTCAAAATGATCCATCAATTGCAATTTATATACCTATCTTTAAAAGATATCATTATTCTCAATTGGCTATAGTAGATGTTCATCATCGAACTACTCAACAATTTTTAGTCCACAAGATATACTTTTCCTTACCTTAGGATTAATAGATATTAAAACCTTAATATTTGCTCTTTTGATTCCAAGGTAGTCTTTACAATAGACATAGGAGAAACATCATTTATAAGCTTATCACTAAGGTACTAAATCAACTTAACATCCATAAATCTGCCAAAATAATTAGCACCAGAATTAATAATCTATTTCTCCAAATATGTATAACAATATCACAATCATACATCAAAAGTGGTACTAAATATCAAATTACCCTAACCATGAAATTATTCTTAGTGCCATACCTCAAACTTCTCAGATTGAATTATCATATATCATATTCCTCATCAGATCCTTAGAAATATAAATTCAAAAACGCCGGAGTGATCAACTAGAGAACCTCAGTAATTTACCAATTAATAGATCCTAACTTCTCCAAAGTTCATTGTCAAATCATATAATCGACTAATTTCTTCAAATAAATCAGTAATCTATAATTTATATACTCATCTTTAAAAATACCAGATTTGGAATAGTAAATCTCATCAGTTGTAAGATATCTTTGTTGTAAATTCTAGGGTCAATCAGATATACCTTAAAGCCTCAATATTTATTTCTTGATTCTCAGGTTATCCTCATTATGGGCATAGGAGAATTATTATCTCTAAGCACATGAAATATCCTTAAAGTACTTAATAATTTTATCAACTTAATATCCAAAAATCTGTCAAGGTTTTAAGCACTTAAATTCTTCAAAAGTATCTCATGTCTATTCCTTAAAATAATTGTAGATATCAAATTATTCTAATCATGATATTATTCCTACTTTCATACCTCAGATTTCTCGTCTGTCTTACCTTGGGATCGTTGTTTGGGTAGGAGGTCTCTACACTTAGACATCTAAACTCATTAGATATCATAAAATATTTATTCAACTCTTTTCGCACGATAATCCAATGTTCAATCACTTATCCAATAAGAGCAAATAAATATTATCGTAATACTAAACTTAGAGATCATATATAACGAAGCATCATCAAATTATTTTATTAACAATCCACATATCCTCAAAATGTGCCATTATTCATTTATCCATAAGTCATCAAACCATAGAATATATTCTTCTAAGATTAATCGGGTAAACATTAAACAAATATAGGAAACCGTTATCTTCAATTTAATCAATAAGGTGCTTAATTAATTTATTATCCATATATCAGCCAAAGTGTTAAGCACCAAATATCCTATCTCCAAGCATCACAAAATTAAAACTATACCTAGAAAATGACACTTGGTAATGAATTATCTTAATCACGAAATTATCTCTATTCTTATACCTCAAAATCATAAGCACTCAGCTACCTTATTATTAAATCTAAGAATTTCATCCATTCTATGCTAAGGCCATTATCAAGGCAGAATCCTTTTTGCACTTTAATATCTAAACTTGTTAATAGAAGAATGTCTATAATAATTATCTATCCAATAGCTTTGTAGGTAGAGCAGATAAACATTCAATATAAAATTATATAAATCTTAATTTCAGTTCATATGAAAACCAGAGGCATTTATTTATAAAAAGCATTACCATGTGCCATATAGTATTAGCACATTTTCACAAATCATTGTATTAAACTTTGTTTTTCATACATAAATTGTATTGTTTTAAAATATTTTGAAAGCATATAATAATACATGAATGAGTATTCTCATTCTGGAATAAAAGTTTTACTCATTCTATTCAAATAAAGTGTCCCAGTTGCTAGTGAAAACACCAATACGTATATAATATAGATATATATCATTTTCATAAAACTTTTATTCTAAAACAATTTCATCGCATCTAAATATCATTTGTAAACATTATTCAAACGTTGAAACCTCATATTTAAAAATTAGTTCTTTCATCAAAATGGTTTCATATTCCTTATCTTGAAATATGATCTTTGTTTAACATGTCATCATACCAATATGTTTTCTAACATATAACAAGGCATTGAGATAAATATATTCATAGATTATCAAAGGATGAAAAATAAACACTAATCAAACAATACTATACAATCTAGTAAAATCCACACAAAGCATTAGAAATGTGATTTATTTTCTATAGCTCTTGTGTTATTTCTAGACTTCTAGGGTCAAGTCTTAAGGTCCTCAGAGCAAACTGCTCTGATACCAAATTGTAACGCCTCGCCTTTTACAAAAAGACGTAAGTGAAAATTTTAAATTTTCACGTGACATTACGACATCGTCAGAGTTAAGATTTGG
The DNA here is from genome assembly GCF_958979055.1 of Alnus glutinosa. Taxonomy (NCBI): domain Eukaryota; kingdom Viridiplantae; phylum Streptophyta; class Magnoliopsida; order Fagales; family Betulaceae; genus Alnus; species Alnus glutinosa. The sequence goes on from NC_084890.1 coordinate 10,529,953, forward strand.
CAGCGGAATATAATATATCCAACATACTTGGAATTTAATAACACATTAGAGCTTCTACCTAAAATACTTCTAGACATCCATTAAAATACTTAGAATAAATTCATGGAAACAAGTGTCAATAGTGACACAAAAGAATACATGAAAATCTTAGCAATCTTCTCAACATAAAAGGTTATAAACACAGAAGACTACAAACAAAATACAATCTATGTGTCCTTAGCTTTAAAACCTTTTAAGCTCTAATCTTCATCTATAAAACCTGCACCAACATATATATATATATATAGAAACAATAACACAAAATACCCTAAGTGAGTCCGTTGTTTCCAATAATATAATGAATGTTGATTTATTTTATAAATGCAAAATAATGTAAATATGGCTTTGTAATCACATGTATACGCAATATATGATTCATGGTAGCTAATCATAGTCATATATCGAATATAAACGTAACTACAAAGCAATAATATGATAATTTTAAATGCAGAGTTTTAGGTATTTTCCTTTTTTCACTCCTCTGTTGGCCTAGGCACGGTTAACGTCTTATTTGAAGCCTGGGCTTCCTCACTTAAGTTTTGATTATATTCTTTGGGAGCCTAGGCTTCTGGAAACCTCAGTCTTCCCTAATGACCTGGGTACATTAGTTTTTGTTTATTATTCTCTTTTTCGGTACTTCTACATTCACAATACATGGGCTACTAGTGAATCGTCATGTACCACTGTGGATCTGGATCCACAGCTTGTTATTAAATAGATTATTAAAAATAATAAAACGTGCAAAGTCACATGTGCAAACAAGTAAATAAAGCAGTAAACATAATATTATAGGAAAAGTCAACCAGCTTCGTCCTCAGTAAGTATAGAGATACTTACCGTTTCCGCTCCAAAGATTATCCGCAGAAGCTACATAATTATACCCATCCATTAATAGACTAGTAAATAATACTAGGTGAATCTACTTATTTCTTTATTTCAAATTGTTATTTATCCAGACATCACAACGGCTATGCATATAATAGTTCTATAAATATAACCTTATCATTATATTTTATACCAACCAATAAAATAATCATTTTGTATTAATAAAATGGATGGCACAAAAATGTTGATATTCTTTTTTTATCGCTTTTGATCTCTAAATAATGTAATGTCATTTGGACATTATAATGGCATATAGAATGGATCAATTATAAATCCACATATTTCATGCGGGCATTATAATAGCATTTATAAATAATGGCCAAAACATCCATTTTTAATAAAAATTGCCCTTTTCATTTTTAAATCATATTAGCATAATATTTCTTTTTAAACATAACAATTAATATAACTAATTGCCATAGTTATAAAATAATTTTATCTTTTTATAAAATTGGGCAGAACAACGGCATTAATATATTGAATGCATAAAAATACTTAAAAATATTTTAGCAACGTAACAGCGCTTTTGTAAAATAGTAACTTATAATTCGGCCATTATAACGGCGTATTTTTATATATAATAACTCTGCTTTGAATACCCTGTTTAAACCACAACTTAAAAATGTTAGATTAAAAACTCACATAATCAACAATATTAAAACAAAACTTTAATTAAAATCCAAATATCATTTTTCTTTCTTTTTTTCTTTTTCCCTTTCTTCTCTTCTTTTTCCTTCTTCTTTCTTCTTCTTTTTTTTTCTTCTTCATTCTATCTACTACAAGTGCCCACGAACAAGAGAGATGGAGAAAGAGAGAGAAAAAGAGAATTAGAGAGAGAGATTTACACTCTTATCTTCTCTTCTTCTTGCTGTTGGACCCAAACCAAGAGAGAGAGAACTAAATTTGAGAAAGATTGAGAGAGAATTTGAGAGAGGATGAGTGATTGTGAAGGGGAAGAAATGGTCTTCTTATATAGTGAAATGGACGGCCCATATCACTCTAAAATGACCGTATCCAACGGCTGGGACAGAGATTTGGTAATTAAAATTGAATCCTAGATGATTTGGTATATGAATCTATTTTCTGCAGAAAGTCGATAGATTGATTTCTAAGTTGATCGATCTACTTGAACAGTGTGTCGATCGATCTACTTGAACAGTAGGTCGATCGATCTACTTTTTACACTATAAAATAATCGATCGATCTATTATACTTAGCAAAATTTTCACCCGTTTCAGCACCTATATAACTAAATTGCTCGATTGGTTAAAATAATCAATCAATCGATCGATTTTGGCTTCTAATAAAGGTTTGATTCCTTAATCACACGACGATTTTAAGACATTAAACAATCGCTCGATCGATTCTATAATCGATCAATCGAATTAGACTTGGTCTAATTTCTAATCCATTTTAACTCTTACATACTCATACATATATTCTTAATAAATATTTAATCTCTTAAATATATATACCTATCATGATGAATATTTATTCCACAAATATTCATATGTATGTTATTCCTATTATTAGGCCTTAAATCATATTTTAAGATATTTTATTAATATCTCAAAATACGGGGTATTACACCTATCAAGAAAAGACTGCACAGTACTTCAATAAAACAGTAAAACCCTGGTCTTTCATCTTCGGAGATTGAGTTCTTCGAAAGGTGACCCGACCGAGGGAAAATTGGGTCCAGTTTGGGAAGGTCCCCATCGAGTCATCAAGTGCCATCACAAGGGTGCCTATCATCTAGAATCATCCAATGGAAAAATGCTTTCGAGGCCATGGAATGCCGAGCATCTACGCAAGTATTATATATAACAGACTCATGTATTCCGCTCCTCATTTATCAAATGAATAAGACTGTGATTCATGCAACAAATTCTTGTCAAATACTATCGAGGAGTAAGACTTTTTCACTTAACTTCAACTGGGGCTTCAAGTACAAAAGTAGAGGAGCTACTTTTTCACTTAGCCTCGACTGAAGTTTCAAGTACAAAAGTACATGGGCATAGTTTCCTGGGACAAGATCCCAAAAAGAAAAATCTTTTACATTTAACTTCGACTGAGGCTTTAAATACAAAAGTATAAGAGCTACTTTTTCAATTAGCCTTGACCGAAGTTTCAAGTACAAAAGTAGAGGGGCATAGTTTCCTGGGACTAGCTCCCAAATAGAAAAATCTTTTACACTTAACTTCGACTGAGGCTTCAAGCACAAAAGTAGATGAGCTACATTTTCACAAGCCTCAACCGAAGTTTCAAGTACAAAAGAAGAGGGGCACCCCAGAAGCTTCGAGCCCATACTTTTCCACTTAATTTCATCCAAAGTTTCAAGTACAAAAGTAGAGGGGCACCACGAAAGCACTGAGTCCATACTTTTTCCACTTAACTTTATCCGAAGTTTCAAGTACAAAAGTAGAGGGGCACCCCACCCCGGAATTACCAAGCCTAATTACTGAGCTTTAAACTCTTTCAAGTTCGGTAATGGGGGGTACTATGGGGAAAGCAATAATTAAACAAAAACTTCATTCATTACAATTCATTAAAAAAGGTGAATATAAAAGATTGCAAAAAAACTAAAGCCTAAGAACTAAGAGTTCTACACGAAGCGTTAGAAGCCCGGCTGCATCAGGAAGTACTAGGGGCACGTCTGGATCCTTTGGATAACTGGCTTGCTGCCACCACCTTGGAGCATCAGGAACCAAGTTTGCTCTCGGGGGGGGGGGGTAACTATTGGGAAATATTCCCACTAGTTAGTAAATGGGCCCGAAAGCCCAACTAGGCCACTTACTATTTGCAGTCCCAAAGAAGCCCATTGCTTGAGCCCACCAATCCACTGAGAGGGCCGGGCCGCGTGACCTATCGCATGACAAAACCAAGTCCAACCGGAAGTGACCAATAGAAATCCACAAAAAGACCTAGACCCCAGGATATTCGGAACATGTCTCACGCACGTTCAGAGCCCGCGTTCCCGGCACTTATTTCTTTAGATTGAGAATTTTATTTTAAGTGGATATTTGATGTGTTTCAATTGATGGATACATCAATTGATTTCTTTGAGAATGGGATATTCATTATGATTTGTCTGACAAACAAATACAATGGATGATTTCTACTCTAAGGGATAATCGTTGTGATTTGTTTTTGAGTTGGATTCATCAAATGGTTTCACACTTTGTTGTTTAAGAACTTGAATATCGAGCTCCTTTGAATCGAATTTATGAATAGAATGCAAGAGTATGGTGCTTGATTTGGTTTGGTGGATTCTGATACCTTAGTGTTTTTCTTTGTGTTTGTTTATTCATTTTTTTTTTTGTTCTTAAAAAAAAATCCAAAACGTGGCTCTAGGTTAAAATTGAATTAATCTAAAGAGAAATTTAGTTTTTTTTTTTTGTTTGCATACACTTCCCTGTAGATACGATTTTGCACTTGTATGCACTATGCTACATACGACTTGTGTGCTTGTAAGTAAAATTTGCACATCAAGTTTTTGGCGTTGTTGCCGGAGAAGTATTGATTTGTCAAAAAAAAAAAAATGTTTTGTTTAAATTAATTTTATTTTTCTACTAGATTTTATTTTATTTTATTTTATTTTTCGGATTTTTGGTTTTCTTTTTCAGTTTCTGTCCCAAGTTGTGCTAAATCGCCGAAGTCAATTGATCGACAATCTCAGTCACTCGAGCGACCCAAGCCAGTGGCAAAAAATTTCAAGAACATTGAAGCTCGAGCGCGCCAACACACAGGGCATCACTTGTAGACATTCAGTAGCTAAAAATTTTGCCAAAAATTTATTTTTGGTTCAGTCTTGTAAGTTTTGTTAGTTTTATTTATTTGTTTTTTTATCTTTTTCTTTTTTGATTTTTCCTTCAGCCTCGTCGAGTCGTCGCGCCGTCGCCTTTCTCTTCTTCAATTCTTCTTCAGCTCAGCACCGCCGCCCCTTCTTCTTCCTCCCACGAGGCCCAATTGGAACTGGACCTGCTCGACACTCTCTGTCTCAAGTCTCTTTTAGTCTTTAGTCTCTGCTCTCCCCGTCTCTCTGCCACTCTCTCTCTCGGACTCTTTCTCTCTTCGGCCGATGTCACATCCAGTAGCACCGGGTCCTCTGGTATGTTAGTTGATTTCCATTTTTTATTTTTTATAGCCTTATTATTGTTGGTATTAAAATCATAATCGTGATGCTTGCCTTCTTGTTCAAAATCTGTTCAGAAAATTTTTTTTGAAGAAATTTTTTGTGAACAAATGGAAATTTTTTGTGAAGAAATTTCAATACATTTATGCTATAAACAAATGGATTTGGTAATATTCAATTATTGCTCTGTTGTCCTCTTCTTCCATGTGGCTGACTTGCTTGACAAATATACTTTAATGCATCTGTAAATGCATAAACAAAGAAAAAGAAAAGAAAAGAAGACAAGAGAGAATATTAGAATCTATCAGCTTTGGAACTTAGCTGATTTTGTTCTAGACTAATTCTTGTTTTGGGTTTTGGTTTAGTTGTTGGTTGGTTTTCTGCAGAATGTGTTACTGTAGTTGTGTTTGCTGTTCTTTTGTATTGTAATGTTGTTACTTTGATTGTGTGGTGATTTTTGTTGTTTATAATATTGATTACTTATTCATGTAAAAAAAAAAAAAACCATTTTATAAAGATTGGGATGTGCAAATCAATGGGAAAAAGCATTTTGTTCGTTGTATTGTTGTCCTTTTTGTTGTTATTGTTTACAGTCCACAATGTGTATGATTTGTGTGATCCATTATCTGGAATTGGGAGTAGCTTCAGTTCCACCCCTCCTTTTCGGACTCAATCTCATATTCCACACCCACCACCACTTCCTTCATCCTTTTCAAGCCGGTCTCACCAGGTGGTCTATTTCAGTATTTCTTGTCTTTGGTCTACTTGTTTGATTGAAGTTGATGCATTATGGTCATACCCAATGACTCACAAGCCTAACCTTAACCAACAGCCATTGACAATCTTCTAGAATTGATGATGTATTTGGTTTACTGTCTATGCAAGTGTTCAACTCAATTCCTTGGTACAAGCTTTTATTACTATCGCAATTGCTGAAGCAGTAACAGTAATTAATTAATTAAGAACATATAATTCCTCTCTCTCTCTCTCTCTCTCTCTCTCTCTCTCTCTCTCTCTCTCTCTAACTATTATGATATAATTCTGTATCACCACTATCACCAAAAAAATGGACACTACCATATACAAAAACTAGGAAGCCAAATTATGTACACTATATATATTTTAAAGACTCTAGCTCACTTTTCAGATCAATTAAGTTAAACAATAATTAATATATACGGAAAATTATAGAGCTATTTATATATAAACTTTCACATCTATACAAACTGATTTAACTTTCGAGGTGTTACATTTGTAATCTACCCAATTATGTGAGACTAATTTTCCGTACTTTCACAAAATAATTGATCTCAGACATGCAAATAGAGAAAAATATTTGTCTTCTCCACTCTGACCTTTCTTCATCTTTTTACTCTTTTAAAGTTGCTATTGAAGATTCTATCATATACCTTAGTTTTTGAAGATAAACAATTATCAAAGAGAAAGAACCAAATACATCATCAATATATATATATATGTATATATAAGAGACACAATATTTACATGGTTATCACTATGCTTCTAGACATAGTTATAAATGTTTAAAGTCTATTTTATAGGATGGAACTTAATTGCTTAAACTCTTTAATTGCAACAATTTCTTTTAAAATAATCTCTCTTTCTTTACTTTTTTTTTTTCTTTTTTTTTGGGGGGTGGTGGGGGGTTTAGGTGTTTAATATGCTTTAGAACTTGTAATCTAAAATTAATTAGATGCTTAACAACTTGGTTTGGACATTATAGCACATACTTTGATCATTTGATGTAGAAGTCTTACCTACTTTCTCTCTCTCTCTCTCTCTCTCTCTCTCCTCTAGCTTTTTAGTTGAGTAGTAAAGAAAATTGAAATTCATTATATTTTTTTTTCTTCATTCTAACTTACTAACGATTATGTGTGTAGGTGATTAACGAAGATTCAGTTGTATTCGATGACGATGTGGTTGAGATAGATACAATGGAGGATCCTTCTGTTCATACGAATCTGATGACGACAAAAAGGTCCAGAAGAAGCGTAGGAAGACCTCAATAGTTTGGACCCATTTTGATGAACTCCCTTCTATGGATCCTAATGACAAAAGGAAATGGGCAAAATGTAAGTTTTGTGATCATAAGTATATAGCTAATAGTTCACATGGAACTGGAAATCTACAGAAGCATATGAAGGTTTGTGGGGGGAAAACTGATCAAGATATTCAGCAAATGCTCCTATCTAGAGATCAAGGAACTTTGTCAGTAAGTGCCTCAAAATTTTGTCCTAAAAGATATAGAGAATTGCTGGTTGGTACAATTATTAAGCATGACTTGCCTTTTTCATATGTTGAATATGATGGTGTAAGAGAAGTGCATAGATACTTGCATAGTGATGTATCATTAATTAGTAGAAATCTGCTAAGGCTGATTTGATTAAGATGCATATGTTGGAGAAACAAAATGTTAAGTCTTTGTTAAATGTTTGTCCTGGGAGGATTAGTTTGACATCAGATTTGTGGAATTCTTTCAAAACTGATGGGTATATTTGCGTCACTGCTCATTTCATTGACAAAAATTGGGCATTATCTAAAAGGGTGTTAAGCTTTTCATTCATGCCCCCACCACATAATGGTGCATCTTTGGCTAAAAAGATATGTAGTTTGTTAGAAGAATGGGGAATTGATAAGAAGGTTTTCTCTATAACATTAGTTAATGCTTCTACGAATGATTTGTGTGTTGTGAATCTCAAACCAAAATTAAACATGAAGAAAGGCCTTCCTTGTGATGGTGATTTGTGTCATATGCGTTGTTGTGTCCATATTCTTAATTTGATTGTGTAAGATGGATTGAAAGAGATTACTAATACTATCCAAAAGATTCGAGATAGTGTTATATATTTTAGAGGATCACAAATGAGAAAACAAAGTTTTCTTCAAGCTGTTAATCAAATGTCATTGGATAGTAACAAGGGATTAAAACAAGATGTGTCAACTAGATGGAATTCGACATATCTTATGCTTGAGAGTGCAATTCATTATAGGCATGCTTTTGCTTATTTGGAGATGACTGATAAAAACTATACATTTTGTCCTAATGCACTTGAGTGGGAAAAGGTGATTGATATCAGTAGTTTCTTGGGATGTTTTTATCGTGCTACTTGTGCTTTTTCTAGTACCAAATATCCCACAGCCTATCTATACTTTCCAGTGGTAGCATTGATTTATGTGAATTTGAAGCAAGAGCTTGTGAGTGAAGATGGATATAAAAGATTAATGGCAAGTCAAATGATCTCTAAATTTGAGAAATATTGGTCAGAATTCAGTTTAGTGTTGGCCATTGCAGTTGTCTTAGATCCTCGTTACAAGCTGCGCCTTGTAAAGTATTACTATACGAAGATTTATGGAGCTGATTCTCAAGAGTATGAGAATGTAACGAAAACACTAACCAAACTTTTTATGGAGTATAGTGCTCCTACAACTTCAAGCTCCACAATTGTTCAGCCCCAAGAAGGTTCAGATTGGGAAAAGGTAAATAATATCACAAGTTTATTAAATTCTTAGCTTGTTAGTAAGTAGTAACTTAATATATATATATATATATATATATATATATATATATATATATATATATATATATATATATATATATATATATATATATATATATATATATATATTCATAATCACTTACTAATTAGTCTAATTTTATGTTTATTTTATCTCTTTTTATGTAGGATTTTCTAGCATTTTATGGAGTCGATCATGATGCACAAAAGACTCAATTGAAACTTTATTTGGATGAACCCAAGTATTTGGAGAAGAACACGACATTTGACATCCTTTCATTTTGGAAAGGAAATGAATTTATTATCCTGAAGTAGCTGCCATGGCTCGTAATGTTTTGAGTATTCCTATTTCTACTGTTGCTTCAAAATCCACTTTTAGTATTGGTGGACGTGTGATTGATCAGTATAGGAGTTCACTCAAGCCTGATATTGTTGAGGCATTGGTCTGCACTAGAGATTGGTTATATGGAGAGCAAGGTAATATAAGTTATTTGCATATTTAATTTCTTCATTTACTTGTATTTTTTCATTTTATTTTAATGAAATTAATTTCTTTTATCTTTTGATATAGAACAAACTTCAATGAAGGTGGATAACGAAGAAGAAGATGTTTTAACATTGGATAGTAGCAGTTCCTGTGAGATCCGCTATTCTTTCTTTTATTCTTATGTTATTGTTTGTGTTTTAGCATGTGAGGCAGAATGGTATAATCTGTTAGATCGATATTGAATTGTAGAAAGTAAATGATGTTAGTTGACATCTTAAACTTTTTAACCTCCCAATGTAGTTATTCTGTTTTTTTCCTTTAGGTATTGGAGCTGAATGACAAAGATGGGCATGTCAAACTAACCTGCATTGGACCCAATCTGATGGGCAATGAGCATGTGTAGGTTATTCAAGAAATCAAGACTCAAGAGTGGACAATTATGATGCAGTTTTTTGTATTTGTAAATTTGTAATGATGATGTAGTGTTTTTTTTTTTTTTGGTTGTTTGATTAGACAATTAAACATATTAAGTGATTTGGTGCTAGCCCACTAGAAGACTAGGAGTAGGAGTTTAGAGATGAATTGCTAAAATTATTATTATTTCATTTAAATACCAACAAAAAAACCCCCCCAAAATAATAATAATAATAATTTTTTTTTTTTAAAAAAAAAACATTTTTAAGCTAAACAGGTCGTGTCGACTAGATTTGACCCATTATGTTAAACGGGTTTCACGGGTCGTGTCAAGTGACCCGTGAAATAATCGTGTTTGTATCGTGTCTGGAGCCCCGACCCGTTAACAAAAATGGGTCGTGTCTGGGTCTAGGCTAAACGGGTCGCGGGTCTTAACGGGTCCTGTCGAGTGACCCGTTTTGCCAGCCTTAATTATGAGATCTGTTTTGATAAATAAATATTTAAAGGCCTTGATAAAGGCCGTAATAAAATCCACATAACAAGATTAGTAGTAATATGTAATTAGACGTATTTTATAAATATAACAATTAATTATATTAATTATATATTATGCGAATATAATTTTAAGGTAAAAAGAATCATTTTTAGTATGAAAAAGAGAGGGTATTTTGGTAATTTTAATAAATGTTGTTATAACACCCATATAAAGTATGTGGCATTATACTTAACTAATTTTATTTGCCGTTACTATGTCGAAATAATAATAGGATTAAGAAATCAGAAATGAACATAGAGTTAAAACGTATTATTAGTGAATTATATTAATTCACTATTGTATGCTTTTAATTATATTGCAGTGTATTCTTGTGTGTTCGGTTTATGATGTTAATGAAAAGGGAAAATAATGAAGAAAATAAAAAGAATAAACACTCTGTTGCTCTCACGGATTGCATCTCTTTTAAAAGGAAAGCAGAAAAATACTCTGTTTCGTGTGCTACAGCAAGGGTGCAATTTTAGCCATTTTTCTAGAAGTCTTTGTCAACAATTGTATGGAATCCCTTTTGGAAGCAAAAGACGGTATGTATCTTTATACTTACTGAGGGTGATGCTGGTGGACTTTTCCTTAATATTATGAACGCTTATTTATTTATTTGTTTGCGCATGTGATTTTACATATTTTCTATTTTAACTAAACTGGTTAATAACAAATCTGGTGTGCAAAGGCCATCAGTAGGAGCGTAGTTCCTGTGAAAGATCTAATAAATAACAACATTGGGACGAAAAGACTACCAGTATTAATATAATAAGCTTTGAGCATAGGCTCTGGATGAAAGAAGCATGGGCTTCAAATATGAGAAGCAAAGGCTTCAAATATAAGAAGCATAGGCTTCAAAACTTTGCATATAAAACTGTCATATCATTGCTTTATTATTATATATATATATTCAATTCATGCCTAGAACATGAATTGCATATACATATAATCATAGAGTTATATTTCATTGTGCTGCATTTCATAAATAAATTAGCATTCATTATATTATTGGAAACAGCTGACTCACTTAGGTGTTTTTGTATTATTATTTCTATCTATATTTTTTTTTATTAATACAAGGTTTGAGGATAAAGAGTATTAGGACTATTCAGATGCTTAGATGGATCCTAGTGGAGGTCTTTTAAGGCTAGGTTGCCTCCTATGTTGTGGACTCTTGGATGTGATGGATTACCCTGCTTAGTCTATCCTTTCAAGCACATGTGTCAGACTCTTTTCATGCGTTTTTTTCGTGCTATGATATTTATTACGGTATGACTGATACTTTATTAAGTGCCGCTTATGGCACATACGTCATTAATTTGAATGTAGTTATTATATCAGAACGACAATTCTCAAGCCTAGGGGCCTCTATTTGTAGGCTAACAATTCAAATGAGCATCTGACTTGATAAAACTGGGCGTCGTCCGGACAGTGGTCATAGGCCGTCCGGACGGACAGCTGTGCGACCGAAATTTTGAAAATTTCGCCGAAAATCTTTCCTAATTGAGAGCCGCGTTCGGACAGTGTTGCCTTGTCGTTCGGACGGTCGTACGTTTGCAAGTAATCTCCATATAGAGGCTTCACGCGTCTGGACTAGGAGGATGGTCGTTCGGACTGTTGATCTGATGCACGCAATTTCCATATTTGATACACACGCGTCCAGACCTTGATGATTCGCGTCCGAACTTCTGGATTTGAATTGCGATTCTTGCCTTATGGATGAGCGTGTCCAGACGGAAAACCACGTCGTCCGGACGGTTGCAGCAATCTTCCCATATCTGTGTTTTGGAAAGAAATCCTGAAGCTTTGGTCGAACACTGAGGGTCGTCGGACGGGCTGCTGAATTGTCCAAACGGATGCAAGCTGGAGTAGTTCGAAGCTTCTCGACACAGAGGAAGGTCCGGATGGATGATGCTTTAGTCTGATGTGCGTTCGGATGGAAATCCACGTCGTCCGAACGGTTGGTGCTTTGGACAGCTGGGCGTCCGGACGGTATGACATGTCGTCCGGACGGCTGGCAGGGAACCGAATTTTCTGAATTGCAAACTGTGCAGAATCTTCTAGAAACAATTCTGAATAGCAGAATCCCTATTAAAAAGCATCATTACAAGGAAGTGATTTTGTCCAACAGAATGCGGCCAATTTCAAACTAACAAACTCCCCCTTTGGCCATTCTGGGACAAAAATCACTTGACCAATTTAAAAATACAATCCCAGTCCAAAAATAAAAACTACTTCCCCTTTTTGTGACAAAGGGACAAAGGGTAAAACAAAGTCATAAAAACCAAACACATAAAAATTACTCCCCCTATAGGTCTCAGAAGGACCAGGGTAAACAGAGTAATATAATCCAGGAGTTTAATCAAGAGTAGCAAAATATAAAACAACTGTCTCAAAAACAAATGAGACAACTACAAAACACAAAAAAAAAAAAAAAAAAAAAAACTCAAGCATCCTCGGCCATCGGCGCATCATCCTCATCGTCACTACTGGGAGGATGATGGAACTTGAGGCATTCTTGGAGGTCCATTTGGTCTTGCTCTACCCGGAGGTTAATGGAGTGAACCTCCTGCTGCATGGTAGAGATGGACTGCTGCATGGATGTCATCAAGAGCTGCATGGAGCTTATGCCCCCTTAAATAGCGGCCAATGCCTCCATGATCTGAGAATAGCTGACTTCCGGCTGGGATGGCGGGACAGTTTGAGAAGAGTAAGCCACACTCGGTATGCCTATAGGAATAGGATGAGGCAGGGGCACATCGTCGTCATCCGGATCATCTCTCCGCAGCTGAGCATTTGACTTCATTAGCGTCTACTTGCTGAGTGGATCCTGGATCTTCATCTTCGCCTCACTTGCAATACTGATTCCTGACTGTAGTATAATCTGTGTGAGTAGGCAGCCGAATGGTAGACCGGTATTGCTCTCATCATGGGCCTTTAGAATAACGCCCAAAATATGCTTGCACAGGCAGAAGGGCAAGAGAAGATGAATGGCATAGACGAACTGGGCACTCTTCAAAATCAAGTCACTATACCTAACAACTGGCCATAGGTTGTGTTGAACAATCTTGGCCAACCTGTGATGAGGGGCGGATAAGGTACCGATCCTAATGGTGGTGGCATGCTCCTCTCCCTGTGGAATTGCGTGGAAAAACTCTCGGAGATCTTCCATAGAAGGAGGAAGTACCACCTCATTGTAAGGGCTCGCAGATATCTGGAGAACAGGAACTCCAATGAACTGACTGATGATCTGCGGATCAACAGTGATAGTATGTCCTCCAACAGTGGACTGAAGCACCAACCCTCGATCATCGTCCTGTACCACTTCAAGGTTGGGATAGAAGAGTCAAACTAGCCTGGTGTAAACAACAGAAGCGCAGCTATGAAGATATCCCCAATGATATGTCTGGATAGTGTCATGGATACTATCCAGAGGAGCCACCATAATGTCGGAACGGACCACATTCCTCTCAGCAATAACAGGTCGGTCCATGATCTTAGCTTTGAGGGCTGCTCTATCTCCCTCTGTCCTCTGCCAAGCTCTGCGTTGTGGACTGTTTGCAGACATGGTTTTGCAAAAGTGACCAATAAGATTTGCCAAAAATAATCCAACAAAATTCTTGTTAGGTCAAAAAAATTTGGCATTATAACGGCAGTAAAAGGGACTTTTCCAAAAATAGAGACAGAAAATATCACAATGCAGTCCACAACAATACCAAACCAAATAATCCTAACACAGCAGATATTACAGATAGGCATTGGATAATTTCAACATCATTCCTAAATTAATCAAGATCTAACAGTTTTTTAAAAAAATGAAAAGAAAAAAAAGCTATAAAAATACCTAGAATGAGAAAGTAATGCACAAAAAGACAAGAAAGGGAGAGATAATGCCAAAAGCTTGCGAGAAATCACTCATTAGAAGCCAAAAGAAATATTTTTGGTGGGGTAGGGTGAAAATGCGGCGGCCAGGGGATTTATAGATCCTGTGGGGTCCCCGTCCGGACGGGTCATTAACACTGTCCTGACACGCGCTGCCTCGAAAACATGTGGACAGGTCGCGCGCGTTTGGACGTCTAACCTTACCGTTCAATCGTCTGAGCCGCGCGCGTTCGTACCCACAAGAGTAATATCAGGCCGTCTGATCTACACCCTTCGGGACACAAAGAGAGGCCGTCTGGACGCTCCACACTTAAAATGCAGAAAACTGAGGAAAAATGTGCAGAACACACATGTATAATCAGCTGATAACACAATCAAATAGCATCTCAAAACTAAGCAGAGATATAAGAGAGAGTTCATATTTCAATCAGCACAAAGATTTTCCTGTAGACAGAAAATGTAAATAGACAACTCAACTCATGCAATGTGTGTGTGTGTGTGATGACTTTTCCCAGAAGGTATGACTTTCACTGAAATGATAAAATACAACCAGATTTTCTAGACAAGAGAGAAAATCAGTGACAGATTAGTCAAAAGTCAAATCTTATAACTTACTAGGGCCTAGCCACCCTCATCTGATACACTCCCTCTAAGATGCATCATCCAATTGTTTTACTTGTACCATGAAGGACAAGGTAAATATTTTAATTGCACCATGAAGGACAAGGCAATTTAACACATAAGCAGAAAATATGCATATATAATACAGAATTCATGATGGTAATTGCTTGACTCTTTTGATGCTGCAATCTAAAGAAAATGCCAGAATTTTTAGGTTCTAGGTTCAACTAGCATTTGGTCAATTTGGCCATCTTATCGAAAACCTCTTCTCTTATCCAGAATCTCTAGAAACAAAAAGTCAGAGAAGGAAAGATGTACCTTTAGGGGAGTCTTGGATAGTGTACATTTTCATCGCATGAGAAAGGAAGCTATCCAACTTTTGCATGTACAGGAAAAACATTTGGCAGATATAGTCATAAACTCTCAATCATATCTAAGCAAAGTAGATTAATGCATAATAAATTGGGATATCAAGTGAAAAACATATGCAATATCTGAAATGCCAAGGAAAAAATTTCCTGTAATTTCTCCCCACATATATATATATATATTTTTTAAAATGCAATATAGAAATAACATCATATGCAAGGCAAGATCAAACCTGTGAAAGCTCGATGATGCCTATACAGAAAAACAGTCGCTCGACCTGCTTTTTCTGTCTTCCCCAACAAGTACCTGCAATGCTCTCTTAAGAGAAATAGGGGGCAAAACAAAACTAGTTCCTTGATTGCATACCAAATATAACAAGTCAAAGTCAAGCAATCAAACCTGATGCCTTAGGATTAGGAACCAAATCTTAGGCATGAACAACTTCCCCTGCTAGGTGCGTCCATTCCCCTTCATGGGGTGAATGTTATTCTTCGTCTTGACCCAAGCCTGCCTTCCAGTGGGTGGTTGTTGGCAGGACTTCATCTGCTGACCCATCCACTTCATCCTGCTCTTCATCCAAATAGGTGGCTCACTGTAGTATTGATCCTCTTCCACCTTCTGCGACCTTTTAGAGTGCTTGGATTTGATCTTGGATTTGCCACTGTTATTGGCAGGTACAAATCGCTACTGAGGTCGCTGATGCTGAGATGCCTGGTGCCAAGGTGCATGAGACCAAGGGGTTTGATATTGAGGAGCTTGATGCCTTGGTGCTTGCCTCCATGGAGCTTGGTAAGGAGCCTGATACCATGGAGTTTGATGCTGGGCCAGAGGTCTAGTGCCATGATTAGCTTGTCTGGGCACTTCTTTCTTGGTATATATTAGGGGTTGGCCCTAAGGTAAAGGATTCCATTGAAGACCCCTTCAAGTAGAAGACCTAGTTGGGAGGCGTTCGTGTTGGGTTACACGGTAGAGTGCAAGGTACGACCACTGCATCAGGGGTGTGTTAGTGCTACTATCTTGTAACTAGTCTTGTCTTCTAAATAGTGGATATTCTGGGTTTGGCTGCCCCAGAGTGGTTTTTCTCATCTTGAGTTTCCACTTCGTTAACAAAAATTCTTGTGTTGTTTATTTTCCACATTGTTATTTTTGTTAACACTTTAAGCACACATTTGTATTTATTTTAGAAGTCAATTCCATTTTTCATATGTAATGTTGCTGCTTTCACAGGGATGCTGTTTTATTCAGAGTCTACACTTCAGTTATAAGCTTCAAGAAGACTCTGTGCAGAATTCAAATCAGTCTGTTTAGATCCCTTGCAACAGTCCAAACGACGTGGTATTTCGTCCGGACGCTCATCTGTCAAAGCATCCTCTGTCCGGACGACGAGAACTTTCTGTCCGGATGCCCTTATGTTTCTAGAAGCTTTGAACTGTTCAAGGTTGCATCCGTCCAGACGTAACGGCAAATCGTCTGACCGCTATTTAGAGTTTGAGAAGAATCCAGCTTTCAAGTGCATTCATTCGGTCGACATGTCAATACCATCCAGACGACATTTAGTGGTCGCCAAGTAATAAGGTTTCTGTCTCAGACACAGATATGGGAAGACAGCTGTAACCGTCCGGAAGATGTGTGTTCCCGTTCGGATGCTATCCTTGATTAGGCAAGTCGTATAAAAGAAGTTCAATTGTCTAGAAGTCAGACTCCATGGTCCGGATACTTAAACCTTATTATGGAAATTGCGTGCAGCAGAAGTGCAACCGTCTGGACGCTAGGGCAACACTATCCGGATACCCTCCGGTATTTTGATCATATCTTTCTACTCAAATATCAGATTGGGATGAAATTGGCTTCATTGGAAAGCTAACGAAAAATGTCCAGAAAGACCCACCGTCCGGACAGAAATATCAAGGGTCCAGATGGCCCACCAAAATTTGAGAAGTTTTAGAATTGCTTTTCAGACACGAAAACAGTTGACCGTTCGGACGCCCAAGTCTGTCATCCGGACATACGTGCCAAAGACTCAAATTTTGACTAGAATTAGGGTTTGTAAAGCCTATAAATAAAAGGCTCTAGACATGCATTATGTATCGAATTCAATAGAGAATTCCTTATAGCTTAGAGAGGGTGTTTAGGGAGATATTGAAGATCTGCTAGCTCTCTAGACATGCATTTTTGGTTAGCTTTCCAATGAAGCCAATTTCGTCCCAATCCGATATTTGATCAAAATGTTGTGATCAAAATACTTGAGGGTGTCCGGACGGCTTGACCGAGCGTCCGGACGGTCAATTGCAACCGCCTTTCCAAAATAACACTGAAAGCTTCCATAACAAGGCCGCGTCCGAACGCTGTTACCCTAGCGTCTGGACGGTTGCACTTCGACTGCACGTAATTACCATAATAAGGCTTTGAGTGTCTAAACCTTGAAGGCTGATGTCCGGACGGTTGAACTAGTGCACGCAATTTCCATATATGATGCTTGATCATCCGGATCATGAAGACTGACGTCTGGATGCTTGAACTTCGTATGCACAACTTGCCTTAAGGAGGACATCGTCCGGACGAGATCACACATTGTCCGAACGGTTGCAACCATCTTCCCATAACTGTGTCTTGAAGTAGAAACCCTAATGCTTGTCAAACATTGAATGGCGTCCGGACGGTATAGCCACGTCGTCTGGATGGATTCACTGGAACACTGGGATCTTCTCGAACTCTGAAGAGCGTTCGGACGATTTGCCATTACTTCCGGACAGATGCAAACTTGAATTGTTCAAAGTTTCTAGACACTGATGGGCGTCCGGATGGAAAGTTCTCATCGTCCGGACGGATATTGCTGATTGAAGAGTGTCCGGACGGAATACCACGTCATCCAGACGGATGCAAGGGAACTGAACTGACTGATTTGAATTCTACACAAAGTCTTCTCGAAGCTCATAACTGAAGTGTAGACTCTAAATAAAACAACATCCCTGTGAAAGCAGCAACACTATATAGAAGTGATTTTGTCCAACAAAATGCAGCCAACATAAAAACTAACAAACTCCCCCTTTGGCCATTCTGGAAGAAAAATCACTTGACCGGTTAAAAGTACAATCCCGGTCCAAATCAAAAATTACTCCCCCTTTTTTTGTCACAAAAGAACAAAGGGTAAAACAGAGTAAGAAGAAAAACCATACAAAAATTACTCCCCCTAAGTGTCTCAGAAGGACAAGGTAAACAAAGTAATAATATTCATAGACAATAACGTTCTAAAATCCAAAACAGTAGGAAAATAGAGAAAAGTCTGCAAGTGACCCAAAAGAGAGGAACACAAATCCTCCAAGTACCAAATCATGCTGATCCATTGAAATCAAGTAACTAAGAGAAATCCGTATAAAAAGCTGGATTTGTACTACTTCGGCTTCTAGCTTTGGAAGCTAGGAACCATGGCCTGAAAAACCTTCAATCTCTTGATTTTGCAAAGCCTAAAACTGATTATCCGTAGATTGACATCCTCTAAGCAACTGGTTTGCTAGATAAATGAGGAGATTCACCACTGAACCTCTAACTGATACAGATATGAGGGAATGCTACGGAAGGCTCTGCATGAGCTAGGGGAAAAAGCTCATCTTAATCCTTAGACCTTTGGAATTTGAACATCCGACTTCAACAACGGTCAGTTTTCCAAAGGATCCATCTGTCAGATATTGTGCTGGGAGCTACTGGACGACATATTCTTGAAAAGATTTAAACAGAAATATTTCCAAAAATAAAACCACAAAGAAATATTAGATCTTGTTAGTTTCAAAAGGAAAGTGGTATTATGACAGTTGTCAATTGGATGCCCAAGTACTGCAAAAGAAAAGATCGCAATCCAAATTACCCAGATATATCAATATAAACCCAACATACAGACAAAATAGGATTGTCATGCACACTATCTCAAGAAAATATCCCAACAAATATTTTGTTAGTTTTTGTGTTGGCTGCATTCTGTTGGACAAAATCACTTCTATGTAATGTTGCTGTTTTCACAGGGATGCTGCTTTATCCAGAGTCTACTCTTCAGCCATGTTCTTCAAGAAGATTCTATGAAGTTTTGAAGCAAGTTTATTTCGGTTCCCTGTCAGCTGTTCAGACAACATGGTATTCTGCAGAGAATGTCAAAAAGCATTCAAACAAAAGAAACTTGCCCACCTGTCATCACTGTGGCATCACCGGTCAAATTTGACCCAAATGTCCACATCTCCAGGCTCAGAAGTCGAAGGTTCAGAAGGAGCTGCCAACAAGAGCTACATCAGGCACTTTACCTCCTACAACACTTCAGGCTCCACGGCATCAGCAGAAGTTTGTTCCTGCCAATCAAAGTGGCAAACCAAAGAAGAACAAATCAAGGCGCTACAAGAGAAAGCCGTAGAAGCCCAATGGCATCCATGGCTATGCAGGACTGCTGAGCCTAATAGAAGGTATGCTCAAGAGTATGACCAACATGGATATGACCCGCAAACCATCCCCACGGGTTAAGAAGGTATGGGTCAAGAAGGATGAGACCATTCACCCCTTGAGGGGGAGTGGATTCACCTAGTAAAGGTGAAGTCTTCCCATGCCTAGGATTTTGGTTCCTAAATCCTATTGCATGTTAGGTATGTTTGCATTGCATCGTTTATCATGTCATATCTTATTCATTCCTTGCATTCTGTTTGAGGAACCTTTTATTCTATCCCCATATTTTCTCTGGCTTTCTTGAGAAACATCTGCAGATATTTTTTGGGGATGACAGTTAAAAGCACGTCGGGCGGCTGCTTTTCCGTCTTGGTATTTCTAAACCTCTCTCCATGAGGACAGGTTTGGTTTTACCTTACATGCTGGGATTAGATGTCATTTCCTTTTCTATAAGCATGTCTTTGTTATTTTTCTATTTATTGGTTTCCAACAAAAAAAAAAATTGGGGAGTAGATGCAGAATTTTTATTTTTTTCTTTTGATAGCTTTTCAGATATTGCATGTGTTTTTGCCTAATATCTCAATTCATTGTGCATTGATTAAATATGTTTATATATGATTGAGAGTTTATGCATGATCTGCTAAGTTTTTCTGCTGCATCTTAATGATAGATAGTTACTTTCCTCATGCGATGAAAATGTGCACTATCTAAGACTCCCCTAAGGAACATCTTTTCCTTCTCTGACCTTTGCTTCTAGAAATTCTAGATAAGAGAAGAGGTTTTTGATAAGATGGCCAAATTGACCAAATGCTAGTTGAACCTAGAACTTAAAAATTCTGGCATTCTCTCTAGGTTGCAGCATCAAAAGAATCAAGCAGTTACTCATATGAATTATGCGCTTTCATTGTTTATTCACTACTTATGTGCTGAATTTGCAATATGCCTTGCCCTTCATGGTGCAAGTAAAATTTTACTTTGTCCGTCATGGTACAAGTAAAACATTTAGGTGCTTCATCTTAGGGGGAGTGTATCAGATGAGCGTGGCTAGGCCCTAGTAAGATAAGGTTTGACTTTTGGCTGATCTTTCATTGATTTTCTCTCTTGTTTGGAAAATCTGGTTGCTTTTTGTCATATCAGTGAATTTCATACCTTATTGAGAAAGTCTTCACACACACATGCATTGCATGAGTTGAGTAATCTATTTAAAATTTCTATCTGTAGGGAAATTTGTGCTTATTGAATACTTAA
This sequence comes from Alnus glutinosa, assembly GCF_958979055.1. NCBI lineage: Eukaryota > Viridiplantae > Streptophyta > Magnoliopsida > Fagales > Betulaceae > Alnus > Alnus glutinosa. The sequence goes on from NC_084890.1 coordinate 10,550,523, forward strand.
CTCTCATTTATATCTTTGCATATTTTTGCAATACTATTTGACTGCTTTATCAGTTGATTATACATGCGTGTTCTGAAGCTAACTTTTGGGAAAAATATTTTTCTGCATATTTTCCTCAAGTTTCAGAATTTCAAGTGTGAAGTGTTCGGACGGACCTATTCTTACTTCCAGACGAGCGCAGTCTTAAGACTTGCGTCTCTTTTTCTTCCATACACACGTCTTTGCATTTTTATTGATTTATCATGGCATGTTGTGTGTTTTTCTGGTGGATTTCTCCCGAGACTTTGGCATTCTTTGCACATTTGTTCTCATTCCATGATCTTCATTGTGTCTTCCGTTATTCTTTTAAGTCTTTGTGCTTTTAGAATATTGGAATATTTGTTGATTGGGATATTTTTTTGTGCATGAAAATCCTGTCTGTGTGTTGGGTTGATATTAGTATATCTGGGTCATTTGGATTGCGATCTTCGTTTTTGTAATTCTTAGGCATCCAATTGACAGCTGTCATAATACCACTTTCTTTTTGGGACTAACAGGATCGAACATTTCTTTGTGATGTTATTTTTGGAAATATTTCTGTTTAAATCTTTTCAGGAATATGTCATCCAGCAGCTCCTAGCACAATATCTGGTAGATGGATCCTTTGGAAAACTGACTGTTCTTGAAGTCAGGTGTTCAAAATTTCCAAGGGTTTTAGGATTAAGATTAGCTTTTCCCCCTAGCTCATGCAGAGCCCTCTGTAGCATTCCCTCAGATCTGCATCAGTCAGAGGTTCAATGGTGAATCTCCTCAGTTATCTTGTAGACTAGTTGCTTAGAGGATGTCAATCTGCAGATAACCAGGTTCAGGCTTTGCAAAATCAAGAGATTGAAGATCTTTTAGTCCATGGTTCCCAGCTTCTTGAGCTAGAAGCCGAAGTAGTACAAATCCAGCCTTTCATACGGATTTCTCTCCGTTACTTGATTTCAATGGATCAGCAGGATTTGATACTTGGAGGATTTATGTTCCTCTCTTTTGGGCGACTTGCAGACTTTTCTCTAGTTTCCAATTGATTAGGATTTTAGAACGTCTTTTTGTCTGTGGATATTATTACTCTATTTAACCTTGTACTTCTGAGACATTGAGGTGGAGTAATTGTTGTGTAGGTTTTTCTCATTACTCTGTTTTACCCTTTGTTCCTTTGTGACAAGAATGGGGAGTAATATTTGGACCGGAATTGTATTTTTAACTGGTCAAGTGATTTTTGTCCCAGAATGGCCAAAGGGGGAGTTTGTTAGTTTTTGTGTTGGCTGGATTCTGTTGGACAAAATCACTTCTATGTAATGTTGATGTTTTCACAGGGATGCTGCTTTATCCAGAGTCTACTCTTCAGCCATGTTCTTCAAGAAGATTCTGTGAAGTTTTGAAGCAAGTATATTTCGATTCCCTGTCAGCCGTCCGGACGAGGTGGTATTCTGTCCAGACGCTCATCAGTCAGCAACATCTGTCGGGACGACGAGATCTTTCCGGTACGGACGCCCATCAGTGTCTAGAAGCTTCGAACAGTTCAAGGTTGCATCCGTCCAGACGTAATGGCAAATCGTCCAAACGCTCTTCAGAGTTCAAGAAGATCCTAGTGTTCCAGTGCATCCGTTCGGACGACGTGGAAATACCGTCCGAACGCCAGCCAGACCAAGCATCATCCGTCCGGACAACGTGCACTTCCGTCCGGACCCTCCACTGTGTCGAGAAGGTTCTATCCAGTTTGCATCCATCCGGACGTTTCAGCAGCACGTCCGGACGCCTCTCGGTACTCGACCAGTCTAAGATTCTTTCCTAGTTTCGATAAAGGAAAGATCGTTCGACTGTTCGGACGATGTGGTATCCCGTCTGGACGTCAGTCAGCCTTGGTTCGGACGGGCGTACAACTAATATGGAAATTGCCGATTCAACTTCAACCGTCCAGACGACTGCCTCTCATGGTCCGGACGCGCGCATAGTAGTTATGGAAATTGCGTGTTGAAGTTCAGCTGTCGGGACGCTCATCCCCCATGGTCCGGACGCGCGAAGCCTTATATGGAAATTACTTGCAGCGGACGTGCGACCGTCCGGACGCGGCTCTTAAACAGGAAAGATTTTCAGCGAAATTTTCAGAAAATTTTGTCACACTGTTGTCCGTCTGGAAGGCTCAGGTTCTCCGTCCGGACGGAGTCCGTACATATTACTGCAGTCGCCCATTCTGCACCTCAGCCTATAAATAGAGGCCCCTGGGCATTGAGAACTGCAAGAATTCGGTATTGAATTCCACAATAGCTCAGAGAAGTTCAAGATCCCTCTGAAGCCGTTACAAGTGTGCTGCGCTACATGTGAAGTCTATCTTAGAGGTCGGCTCTAAGGTAAAGGATTCCATTGAAGACCCTTTCAGGTAGGAGACCTGGTTGGGAGGAGTTCGTGTTGGGTTACACGTTAGAGAGCAAGGTACGACCACTTCATTGGGTATATGTGAGTGCTACTATTTTGTATCTAGTCTTGCCTTCTGAATAGTGAAATTCCTGGGTTTGGCTGCCCCGGAGTGGTTTTTCTCTTGATTGAGTTTCCACTTCGTCAACAAAAATCTCTATGTCATTACTTTCTGCTGTGTTTATTTTTGTTGACACTTTGCGCACACACTTGTCGTTTTATTTAGAAGTCAAATTTCAATTTTCATATTTCAATATTCTAAAACCACAAAAAAACTTAAAAGAATAACGGAAGACACAGTGAAGATCATGGGATGAGAAGAGATGTGAAAAGAATGCCAAAATCTCGGGAGAAATCTACGAGAAAAACACACAACATGCCATGATAAATCAATGAAAATACAAATATATGTGTATGGCAGAGAAAGATACGCAAGTCTTAAACCTATAGAGATCCCGTCCGGACATGTCACTTGACCATCCGAACGGCTACTGCTAGGACAGCGTCTGGATGCAAGAATAGGTCCATCCGGACACTTCACACTGAAAATCTTAAACTGGAGAAAAATTTGTAGAAAAATATTTTTCCCTAAAGTTAGCTTCAGAACATGCATGTATAATCAACTGATAAAATAGCCAAATAGCATTGCAAAAATATGTAAAGATATAAATGAGAGTTAAGTATTTAATAAGCACAAATTTCCCTGCAGATAAAAATTTTAAATAGATTACTCAATTCATGCAATACGTGTGTGTGTGTGTGTGTGTGTGAAGACTTTTCCCAAAAAGTATGAATTTAATTGATATGACAAAAAGCAACTAGATTTTCTAGACAAGAGAGAAAATCAATGAAAGATCAGTCAAAAGTCAAACCTTATTAATTACTAGGGCCTAGCCACCCCTCATCTGATACACTCCCCCTAAGATGCAGTACCTAATTGTTTTACTTGTACCATGAAGGACAAGGTAAAATTTTACTTGCACCATGAAGGACAATGCTTATTTTAGCACAGAAGCAGTGAATATAAGCATATAGCACAGAAAACTAAAGAGTTACTGCTTGATTCTAGTTGGTGCTGCAACCTAGAGAAAATGCTAGAATTTTTAGGCTTTAGGTTGAATTAGGATATGGTCAATTTGACCATCTTAATCTAAAACATCTCTCTCATTAGAATTTCTAGAAGCTAGAAGTCAGAGAGAAAAATGATGTACCTTAGGGGAGCCTTGGATAGTGCACATTTTCATCGCATGAGAAAAGTAACTATCTATCATTAAGATTCAATAGGAAAACTTAGCAGATATCATCCATAAACTCTCAATTATATATAAGCATATTTAATCAATGCACAATGAACTAAGATATCAGGCAAAAACACATGCAATATCTAAAAAGCTATCAAGAGAAAAAATAAAATTCCGCATCTTCTCCCCCAATTTTTTTTTTTTGTTGAAAAATGAGATAGAAAAACAACAAGAACATGCTTATGGAAAAGGAAATAACATCTAGTCCCAGCATGTAAGGTAAAACCAAACCTGTCCTCATGGAGAGAGGTTTAAAAATACCAAAACAGAAAAGTAGCCGCCCAACGTGCTTTTAACTGTCTTCCCCAAAAAAAAAATATCTGACATGCACTAGGATTTAGGAACTAAAATCCTAGGCATGGGAGACCTCACCTACTAGGTGAGTCCACTCCCCCTCAAGGGGTGAATAGTCTCATCATTCTTGACCCATACTTGCTTGACCCGTGGAGATGGTTTGCGGGTCATGTCCATGTTGGCCATTCTTCTTAGCATACCTTGCATCAAGCTCAGCAACCCTTTATAGCCATGGTTGCTAGTGGGCTTCTGCGGCTTTCTCTTGTAGTGCCTTGATTTGTTCTTCTTTGGTTTTCCACTCTGATTGGCAGGAACAAATTTCTGTTGATGCCGTGGAGCCTGATGTAGCTCTTGTTGGCAACTTCTTCTGAACCTTCGAATTCTGAGCCTGGAGCTGTTGACATTTGGGTCGGATGTGACTGGTGTTGCCGCAGTGATGACAAGTGGGAAAGCTTCTTTTGTTTGAATGCTTCTTGACATTCTTTGCAGAATTATGATTAGCATTCTTACAATTAACATTGCCCTTACCTTTTATATGTTTCCTATGAGGAGAGACATATTTAGATGAAGAAGAATCTTCCATTTCACTTTTCCTCAGAGGAACCTGCTTAATCCAAGGCCTGTGGGATCTCAACAAATAACAATTTGGCCTAACATGACCAATCTTCCCACAATTATGACAAGTAAGGATAAACTTACCATGAGCTTCTGTACCTGTATCTTTTGGATTTTGGCATCACAAGTTTATTTAAGTAAGAATTTTCACAACAAGCTGCATCTACTATCACAGGCTTAATATCAACAGAATCTAATTCAGAATCAGAAGCATGTGAAGAAAAAATACTTAAATCAGCAGTCAAACCAGGCTTGTTCGAAATATCTGAATGAATACACTGCATGCTTTTCAAATTATCACCTGAGAATTTTTTCAAGAGATTTTCAGATTCCTTTAATTTATTCTCAAGTGTATCAATTGAAAATTGAAATGACTTCTAATTTAAACACCAAGTGTGTGCATAAGTTTCAACAAAAATTAAAGCACAGCGGAAAGTAAATGACACACAGATTTTTGTTGACGAAGTGGAAACTCAATTAAGAGAAAAACCACTCCGGGGCAGCCAAACCCAGGAATTTCACTATTCAGAAGACATAGCTAGATACAAGACAGTAAAACTCACATGTACCGATGCAGTGGTCGTACCTTGATCTCTGATGTGTAACCCAACACGAACGCTTCCCAACTAGGTTCTCCTTCCTGAAGGGGTCTTCAATGGAACTCCTTACCTTAGAGCCGACCTCTAAGATAGACTTCGGTTTATATCACAGCACACTGTAAAATAACTTCAGAGGGATTGATGACTTCTCTAAGCTCTAATGGAATTCACCCGAATTCTTGCAGTTCTCAGTGCCCAGGGGCCTCTATTTATAGGCTGGGGGCTCAAGTGAGCGTCAGGCAAAATATACCTGGGCACCGTCCGGATGGACAACTGTGCAACAAGATTTTCTGAAAATTTCGCAGAGAAATCTTTCGTGCTTAAGGACATCGCCCGAACGGGATGGCACATCGTCCGGACAGTCGCACGTCCACTGCAAGTAATTTCCTTATAAGGCTCTCGAGCGTCCAGACCATGGGGGATGAGCGTCCGGACGGCTATTCTTCAACACGCAATTTCCATATCGGTAATACGCGCGTCCGGACCATGATAGGCAGTCGTCCGGACGGTTGAAGTCGAATCGGCAATTTCCTTCTTTGATGCACGCGCGTCCGGACCACAGCTGTCAGACGTCCGGACGGTCATATTTGAATTGCGATTCTTGCCTTACGGAGATGCGCGTCCGGACGGGATACCACATCGTCCGGACGGTTGATTGATCTTCCCTTTCTTGGAACTCGGAAAGAAATCAGAAACTGATCGAGTACTTGGAGGTGTTCGGACATGCTGCTGAAACGTCCGGACGGATGCAAGCTGGCACAAAAACTTCTCGATATAGTATGGGGTCTGGACGGAATGAACACTTCGTCCCGACGGATGATGCTGGTCTGTCGATCGTCCGGACGGCTGACAGGGAACTTGAATTCTTCTGACTTGCAAACTCTGAATAGTGGAATCCCTGTTTACAGCATTTTTACACTTAAGTGATTTTGTCCAAACACAGAATGAGGCCAAAATACTAACATCAATAATGTCAAATAGCAAGGTATTCTCAGATTTCAAAAAGTCAATCAAAGCATGTGATTCAGATAACTAAACAATCAAAGGCTATTTTTCTTGCTTCACCTTTTTGAGCTCTTTATGAGAAACTTTAAAATGTTGAGCATTCATCAATTTATTAAAAACCTTAAAGAGCTTAATGTCATAATCCTCATTAGATAACATAGAAGAATTCATGATAAAAGGTGTAATCAAAAAATAGAAGTCACAAAGAGATAAGGATCACACTAAGGAAATAAATCCTTTAAACGGAGTGTACCTGCTCTGATACCAATTGAAAATTAAATGACTTCTAATTTTAACAAGTGTGTGTGAACAGTGTGCAATAAAATATTAAATGCAAAAATTAAACGAGACAAATATTTTTGTTGACGAAGTGGAAACTCAATTAAGAGAAAAACTACTCTGGACCAGCCAAACCCAGGATATCCACTATTCAGAAGACAATACTAGTTACAAAGTAGTAGCACTCGCATACCCTTGATGCAGTGGTCATACCTTGAACTCTAACGTGTAACCCAACACGAACACCTCCCAACCAGGTCTCCTACCTGAAGGGGTCTTCAATGGAATCCTTTACCTTAGGGCCAACCCCTAAGATAGACTTCACAGCTGATCAAATCACACACTGGCAAATGCTAGAGAGCTAGTAGATCTTCAATATCTCCCTAAACACCCTCTCTAAGCTATAAGGAATTCACCACCGAATTCTGTGTCGAATGCATGCCTAGAACTCCTTATTTATAGGCTTTAAAAGCCCTAATTTGAGTCAAAAATGGAGTCTCTGGCACGCGCATCCGGACGGTATCCTTGGGCGTTTGGACGGGCAACTGTTTTCGTGTCTGAAAAGTAATTCTGAAGAATTCTCGAATTTTGGCAGGGCCATCCGGACGCTTGATGTTTTCGTCTGGACGGTCCTTGTTCAGACTATTCTAATGGCCGTCCGGACCATCAATTTATAGGATTTTTCGTTAGCTTTTCAATGACGCCAATTTTGTCCCAATCCGATATTTGATCAAAAAGTAATGATCAAAATACTTGAGGGTGTCCGGACGGCTTGACTGAGTATCCTAACGGTCAATTGCAACCGCCCTTTCAAAATAGCACTGAAAGCTTCCATAACAAGGCCGCGCCCGGACGGTTGCACTTCCATTGCACGTAATTACCATAATAAGGTTTTGAGTGTTCGAACCCTGAAGGCTGATGTCCGGACAGTTGAACTAGTGCACGCAATTTCCATATATGATGCTTGATCGTTCGGACCATGAAGACTGACGTCCAGACGGTTGAACTTTGTATGCCCGACTTGCCTTTAGGTGGAAATTGTCCGGATGAGATCACACATTGTCTGGACTGTTGCAGCAGTCTTCCCATAACTGTGTCTTAAAGCAGAAACCCTAATGCTTGTCAAACACTGACTGGCGTCCGAACCGTATAGCCACATCGTCTGGACGGATTCACTGGAACACCGAGAGCTTCTCGGACGCTGAAGAGCGTCTGGATGATTTGCCATTACGTCCGGATAGATGCAAACTTGAACTGTTCGAAGCTTCTAGACACCGATGGGCATCCGGACAGAAAGTTCTCATCGTCTGGATAGATGTTGCTGACTGAAGAGCGTCCGGATGGAATACCATGTCATTCGGACGGATGCAAGGGAACTGAACTGATTGATTTGAATTCTGCACAGATTTTTCTTCATGCTCATAACTGAAGTGTAGACTCTGAATAAAACAACATCCCTGATCAGCAGCAACACTACATAGAAGTGATTTTGTCCAACAGAATGCAGCCAACACAAAAGCTAACAAAAGCACGTCAGGTGGCTGCTTTTCTGTATTGGTGATTCTAAACCACTCTCTCTGAGGACAGGTTTGATTTTACCTTACAAGCTAGGACTAGATGTCATTTCCATTTCCATAAGTATGTCTTTTTTGTTTTTATGTTTATTGGTTTTCAAAAAAAAAATAAAAAAAAAATATTGGGGAGAAGATGCAGAATTTTATTTTTTCTTTTGATAGCTTTTCAGATATTGTATATGTTTTTGCCTGATATCTCAGTTCATTGTGCATTAATTGAATATGCTTATATATGATTGAGAGTTTATGTTTGATATCTGCTAAGTTTTCCTGTTGCATCTTAATGATAGATAGTTACTTTCCTCATGCGATGAAAATGTGCACTATCCAAGGCTCCCCTAAGGTATGTTCTTTCCTCTCTGACTTTTTGCTTCTGGATACTCTAAACAAGAGAGATGTTTTTGACAAGATGATCAAATTGACCAATATGCTTGTTGAACCTAGAACCTAAAAATTCTAGCATTTTCTCTAGGTTGCAGCACCAAACAAGCAGTAACTACTCTGTTATCTGTGCAATATGCTATATTCACTGCTTTTGTGCTGAATTAGCAATATACCTTGTCCTTCATGGTGCAAGTAAAAATTTTACCTTGTCCTTCATGGTACAAATAAAATAATTAGGTAATGCATCTTAGGGGGAATGTATCAAATGAGGGTGGGTAGGCCCTAGAAAAAAGGACATATTAGACCTAAGTGTCCACATCGGCAAGTTTAGAGGAAGAAAAAGTGGCAGGCTCCTAAAACTCCGATGTGTCACCAACGTGGAGTTAGTAGACCTAGGTGTCCTCTACCTAAGCCACCCAGGCATCATAGATCTCCGCCCAGAAATCATGTTCCAAGGCATCAGAAGCTGCAGAAGCCTACTCAAGCCAAATAGACTTGGGTCCCCAAGAAGTTGTATATGGAGGAACAGAAGACTGCAGAAAGGAAAATCTTCTGTTAGTTCTTTCATGCAAGATCTGGTCAGATATCTGACATTACAGCTAAAGAAGGAAGGACAGGACAAGGAAGAGGACTCCCACTCCTTGAGAGGGGGCGGACCTATTTAGTAGGTGAGGTCACACATGCCTAGGATTTTGGTTCCTAAATCCTAGAGCATGACAGGTACACTTGCAAAGCATTTTTATCGTCATATGAATACTTTGCATATTGCTATGGAACCATCTTTTCTATCCCTATATTCTTTCTTGTTTTTCTTGAGGAAATTCTGCAGGTATTAAATAGGGATGATAGAGAAAAAGCACGTCGAGTGGCTGCTTTTCTATCTTGGTACTGTCAAACCTCTCTCCTTGACGTCAGGTTTGCGTTTACCTTACATGCTTCGACTACTATCCTCTTTGTTGTGAAGCATGTTTTTGTTTTTATATATTTTTAAAAAAAATATGGGAAAAAGGATGCAGATTTAAATTGTTCCCTTATATAGCTTCTCATATATCTTATGTATGTCTAACTGATGTCTCAGTTCTTGATGCAACAATTATTTTTGCCTTTATATAACTGAGAGATTATACTTTATATTTGCAAAGTTTCCCTGTTGCATCCATACTAGATAGTTGTTTTTCTCATACGATGAAAAATGTGCACTATCCATGGCCCCCTAAGGTACATTTTTTTTTTCACTCTGACTTTTAGCTTCTGGAAATTCTAATGAGAGATAAAAGAAAAGTGTTACAGCTTTGGGGGAGTGTATCAAATGAGGGTGGCTAGGCCCTAGTAACATAGGGTTTGACCTTTGACTAATCTAACATTGATTTTCTCTCTTATTTAAAAATATGAGTGTTTTAAGTCATATCAGTGAAGTTCATACCTTATTGAGAAAGCCTTCACACACACACACATTGCATGAGTTGAGTTTACTATTGAAAAATGTCTCTCTATAGGGAAATTTTTGTGCTTATTGACTCTTAACTCTCAATTATATCTTGGTATATTTTTTTTTGCAATGCTATTTGAACTGTGTTATCAGCTTTTTATACATGCGTGTTCTGGAAATTATTTAGGAAATATTTTTCTGCTCTTTTTTTTCTCTCTTTTTTAGAATTTTTTTGTGAAGCGTCCGGACGTTGTTTCTGGTTGTCCAGATGGTGCGGTTGTTTCTTCCGAACATTCATTCTCCTTGTCCAGACGGGCTTGTTAGTGCCATCTATTACGTGGCACTATGACTAGATGTCACTTATATTGTATTCCCACCTGGGCCGTAGCCCTCTCATTTCATTTTTTCGGTTCTTTTTGTCGTCTTGTGCATTTTTCCTTTGCTTTTTATGTGTGCTTCTCACGTGTACTTGTCCTTTTTGCAATTTATCTCCGACCCAGGTATGTTTCTCTACCCTTTTACTGTTTTCTTTTAGTATTTAGACCTCTAATAATGATTGGTTTTAGGGTATTTCACATATTGAGTATATGTGGGTTAACATGTGACTTTTTATGCTCATATTCTCTGTTGTTGGGATAAGATAGTGACTTTTTTAAAGTTGTGATATCTTATTATGGTTTTTATGTAGTTGTAATTTATAGGATAGTCCATTTTACAGCCGTCATAATGCCCAAATTTGTTTTGGACTAACATGAATTAATGTTTACATGATTTTTTTCTGCGATTTTTTTTTAGCCCAGGAAATATGTCTTCAGACGACTCTCCTCCCCAAGTCAGGCAAAGAATTAAAGAATCAATTGCTGACAAGCGGATCCACATGGAAAAGCGGCAGGTCCTATTGGAGTGAAATCTTCTCCGCATCGATCTGAGGGATTCAATCCTACTCCCCACTGGTCAGATGCTTCTGGAGAACCAGTGGGAGTACCTGCACAACTGTGCCTGCTCGGCATTTCCTAGACTGGTGCGGGAATTCTATGGCAACATGATCATCATCCAGGATGATGATAGAGGACTGATCACGTAGACTATGGTTAGAGGACAGACGATTCTGGTTGATCCCCAGCTTATCAATACTATGATCTAGGTCCCTGTTCTACCAGTCTTAGGAGTTCCTTTTCGTCCTGGTGTTAAGGCTCCCAGCATTGACTTCCTGCATGATTTCTTTGGTACGAGACTACAGAGAGAGGAGAAGTCACACTCCCAGATCAACATTGATGCATTTGCTCCTATGCACAGGTTCTTAGCAAAGGTTGTTGTAACCAACCTTTGGCCTCAAGCTCGTCGGAGTGAGCTTACTCTCAAGAAGGCCACCCTTCTCTATCCCATAATGATGAGGACTCCTTTCTGCTTGTGCAAGCACATCTTGCACACCATGCTCAAGGTTCGCAATGAGAAGAATATAAGTCTGTCTTTTGGGTGTTTGATCACTCAAATCTGTTTACAGGCCGTGACAGATATTTTAGACTCTGAGCCCCGATCACGGATTCTAGATCCTCTTAGCATACATACTTTCATGAAGTCTAATGAGCAATTGCGGCATGAGGCTCAAGGTGATATTCCTCAGCCTCCCCTTGTTTCAGCTCCCCCCTCAGCAGCTGCATCATCATCACAGCCGTGCCTCCCACCTTCGACATTGAAGCTACTTTTGCACAGCTTATGTCTTCCATGGCAGTTCTCAAAAGGGAAGTCAATCTTATAGAAGAGTGGGTAGAGCAGAGTCAGATTGACATACATGAGTGCCTGAAGTATCATGTTTTTATTGTTTATCGAACAATTTTTTTTTTTTTTTTTTTCAGACTTTATGTAAAATCATAAATACTTATGGTTTTTCTTAATACTCTGTTTCCCTTTGTCCTTATGTGACAAAAAAGGGCAGTATTTTTTGGTTTTTGGACAGGGAATGTATTTCCAAACCGGTCAAGTGTTTTTTTCCCAGAATGGCCAAAGGGGGAGTTTGTTAGTATTTTTTGTTGGCTACATTATGGATGACAAAAACACTTTATGTAATGGTTGCAAATTAACAGGTTGATCGGTTCTTATTCAGAGTCTTCATTTATTCGGAGTGTTCATTTAAGCTTTTAGAAGATGTCCATGAAGATTCGTTGCAAATTACAAGCCAATTCAATCGGTTCCTGTGCAACCGTCCAGATGAGCCGTTGAAGGTGTCCGGACGTCCCGCAGTGTCTAGAAGCTTCAGCGTTGAAGACGTCCGGACGTTAGAGCAACATCGTCCGGACGCTAGGTCAAGCTTCTCCAATTTCTACACGGAGTTGGATTTCAGCAATCGACACTGATTGGGAAGTTTCTGCAAGACGTCTGGACGACATGGCAAGAAGTCCGAACGCTCTCCAGCATTTCAGAATATTCCAGTGTTCCGTTCAAAATCGGAAAGGAGTTATAGCGAAGACCGTCCGAATGCACGGTCAAGCCGTCCGGACGTGTACCTGTTATGGTAAGAATTGTGTTGTTTCTAAAAGGCGGTCGCAGAAGATCGTCATGACGTGGCTAACTTCTGTCCAGACGCTCGACAGCCAGAGTCAAAATTTGTGCAGATTTAGGGTTTCTTTAAGCCTATAAACAGAGGGCTCCAGGCTTATAAATTGTAAGAATTCTGTAACGAATTCCATATTGCTTAGAGAGGGTGTTTAGGGAGAATTGAAGATCCGCTAGCTCTCAAGCCATTGCTGGTGTGTGCTCAGCAGTTCGTGTGAAGTCTAACTTAGGGGTCAGCCCTAAGGTAAATGAATCCATTGAAGACCCCTTCAAGTAGGAGACTTGGTTGGGAAGCGTTCATGATGGGCTTCAAGTCAGAGTTAAAGGTATGACTACTGCATAAGGGTATGTGAGTACGAGTGTCTTGTAATTAGCTTTGTTTTCAGTATTGTGGATATCCTAGGTTTGGCTGCCCCAGAGTGGTTTTTCTCTTCACAGAGTTTCCACTTCGTCAACAAATATCTTGTCTTTTAAATTCTGCATTTTAAGATATTTTGTTGCACACAAATACACACACTTGGTTGTTAGAAGTCAATATTTGTTTTCAGATTATTTTCGTTGGAGCCCTTTTAGGCGAAAATGACTCCAACTAGGAGTCGTTTTGAGGGGGTGCACGGGACACGAAATTTTTGTGTCCCGCGTGGCCCCTCATCTTTTTGTTCAAAAAATTTCGAACATTTTTTATTTCTTTTTCTCTTATAAAATGAACCCACTGGCCACTACCCCACACAACTCCTTTCTCTCTTCTTTCTTTTTCTTTTTCTTTTTCTTCTTTCTCCTTTCTTCTTTTCTCACCCGAACCCAGAGATATGAAAAGAGAGAGTTTGAGAGAGGGTGAGACTGAGAGATAGAGATCAAGAGAGAAGAGAGTCCGATAGAGGGTGAGACGGAGAAGGAAAGACTGAGAGTGAGGGAGTTCGAGAGAGAGAAAGTTGGGAGCCAGGAGAAACACCGCCAGTTGGAGTAGAGAGGAGATCCGGCGAACCCATGACCCAGAGACCTGATTTTCACCAGATAAGCAGAAAATCCTCCAGCAGCCTACAGCCTACAACAGCCGACTCCCTCTCCTTGATTTCCTCCGGATTCTCCCCAGCCACCTGACAGCATCGACTTGATTCTTGCATAATCTCATCCCTGATTTCCTCTTCTTTATTTCCATGTTTTCATCCTTATCTTACTGCATGATTCATGGGATGTGCTCCCCTTAATTAGCCTATATATTGTTCACTCTTGTAACTCAAGAATGTAACGAATTCAGTAAAGATGTAGTCTTATTTTTCCTCTTTGTTTCTCTGAATTTGTTTGTTGCTGTGTTTTGCTCTGGCCATAGCAAAGTTTTGTTTTTGTGGTGTTTTGTAACTTTTGTTGCTAGACTGCGTGTGGTTGTAGCCATTTAGTCCAACTCATTTTTGTTGTTCCTGGCTAGGGGGATCGGATGTATATAGTGTACTGAAAGGAGGTTTTGATATTTTTTTATAATATTTTATTTATTTATTTAGAGTCATTTTAGAGTCCCTAAAACGACTCCAATTTTTTTTTTTTTTGTAAAATATTTTATTTAGAGCCGTTTCAGGGTCCCTAAAACGGCTATAAAAAAAATTAATGTTTTTTTTTTTAAAAAAAAAAATTTAGAGTCATTTTAGGGTCTTTAAAACGGCTTCAATTATTTAGAGTCATTTTGGTTCAAAACAACTCTAAATAATTGGAGTTGTTTTAAAAAGCTGCTTAAACCGGTTTGACCCGTTTTTATTAAAACGGCTCAAATTAGAGTCGTTTTAGTCCAAAACGGCTCAAACCGAGACTTTAATACTTGATATGTTGAGCCATTTTGAAAACGGCTCAAAACATTTAGAGCCATTTTAAAACCTTAAAATAGCTCTAAAAAAAGGGCTCAAAACACCTGTTTTTTTGTAGTGCTTGTATAAAAGCATCATTACATAAAAATGATTTTGTCCAACAAAATGTAGCCAATTATACACCAACAAACTTCCCATTTGGCCATTCTGGGACAAAAATACTTGACTGGTTAAAAATACAATCCCGGTCCAAATAAAAAATTACTCCCCATTTTTGTCTCAAAAGGACAAAGGGTAAACAGAGTAAGGAGAAAAACCACACATAAATTCCTCCCCCTAAATTTCTCAGAAGGACAAGGACAAACAGAGTAATAATATCCAAGAGTTATAATGTATTAATAAATAATCCACAATAAAGGATAAATTGTCCCAAAATCACTAAAAACCAAGCACACAAAAAAATCAAGATGCATCAGCCATAGGCGTATCGTTGTCATCATCACTGCTGGACGGATAATGATGCTTGAGACACTCCTGGATGTCCAGCTGGCTCTGCTTCATGCAGAGGTTAATTAAGTGAACCTCCTGCTGCATAGAAGTAAAACCCTGCTGCAATGAAGAAATATCTAGCTGCATGGAGCTCATATTGCCTTGAAGTGCAGTCAAAGCCTCCAATATCTAAGCGTAGCCGGCATACTGATGTGGAGGTGGAGGAGCAGTCTGAGAAGAGGATGCCACATCAGGTACTGCTACATGAATATGAGGATGCTGTGGATCATCATCCTGATCATCTCGTCTCAGCTGGGCATTAGACTTCATCAGAGTCTGCTTGTTGATGGGATTCTGAATCTTCATTTTGGGCTCGCCAGTGACATTGATGCCTGACTGCAAAATGATCTGAGTGAGTAGGCAGCCAAAGGGAAGACCGGTATTGCCCTCATCGTGGGCCTCTAGGATAACTCCCAAAATATGCTTGCACAGACAAAAGGGCAAGCGCAAGCAAAAAGCATAGACAAACTGTGCCTTCTTCAAAATGAGGTCACTGCGCCTAGTAATGGGCCATATATTGCGCAGGATGATCTTGGAGAGCATACGGTGCGGAGCAGACAGGGCAAGACTACCTCATTATATGGGCTGGCAGGAAGCTGGAGCACAGGCACCCCGATGACCTGATTGATGATCTGAGGATCAATAGTGATAATATGCCCATCCACAGAGGACTAAAGAACCAACCCGCGGTCATCAAACCTCGAGATTAGCATAAAATAGCCTGACAAGCCTAGTGAGCACCACATAGGCGCAATTTTGAAAATATCCCAAGTGGTAGGTCTGGATAATATCGTGGATGCTGCCTAGAGGAGCCACCATTATACCTGCACGAACAACGTTCCGTTCGGCAATGACAGTTCTGTCCATAATTTTGGCTCTCAGGACTACGAAATCTCCTTTTGTCCTCTGTCGGACTCGACGTTGTGGATTGCCAGTAGACATGATTCTGCAAAAATAACCAACAAGATTTGCCAAAAATAATCTCAAAAGGGTTAAGATCTTGTTAGTTCCAAAAGAAAATTCGGCATTATAACGACAGTAAAATGGACTTTCCAAAAAAACACAACCAGCCAATATCACAATACAATCCAAAATAATGCCAAAACATATGTTCCCAACACACCAGATATCACAAAAATGTAATTCCTATTCTCAAAAAAATTCCACAAAAGATTCAATATTCTAATAGTTAACAAACCACTAAATAAGAATATCAAATAATAAAAAATACCTGGAGAGAGGAGAAAAATGCACAAGAGGACAAGATAACTTGAGATTTTGTGAAAACCACGAGAAAAATGCACTAGAAGACAAAAAGTATGAAACAAAAACATGTGGGGACAAAAGTGAGATGCGGCGGCGGCTAGGGTAGAAACTCGACTTATAACTGTGGGGTCCCCGGCCGGACGGCTCACTAACCCGTCTGGACGCACGTTGCCACATAAGCATGTGATAGGCCACGCGTGTTTGGACGCAAGGAGAGACCGTCCGGACGCTTCACACTGAAAAACAGAAACTGAAGGTAAAATTGCGAAAAAAATATTTTTCCTAATAACAGCTTCAGAACACGCATGTATAATCAACTGATAAAACAGTCAAATAGCATCTCAAAACTATGCAAAGATATAAAAGAGAGTTCAGATTTCAATCAGCACAAAATTTTCCTATAGACAAAAAATTTAAATAAATTACTCAACTCATACAATGCGTGTGTGTGTGTGTTTAAAGACTTTCTCAATAAGGTATGAAGTTCTCTGATATGACAAAAATCAACCAGATTTTCTAGACAAGAGAGAAAATCAATGAAAGATCAGTCAAAAGTCAAACCTTATTATTTACTAGGGTCTAGCAACCATCGTCTGATACACTCCCCCTAAGACGCAGCACCTAAATGTTTTACTTGTACCATGAAGGACAAGACAAAATTTTACTTGCACCCTGAAGGACAAGATATAAAGCTAATTCAGCACAGAAGCAGTGAATATAAGCATATAACATAGAATTTAGAAGAATCACTGCTTGGTTCTTATTGGTGCTACAACCTAGAAAAAATACTAGAATTTTTAGGCTCTAGGTTCAACTAGCATGTTGGTCAATTTGACCATCTTATCAAAGACATCTTTCTTATTTAGAATTTCCAAAAGTAAGAAGTCAGAGAGAGAAAAAAAATGTACCTTAGGGGACTTGGATAGTGCACATTTTCATCGCATGAGGAAAGTAATTATCCAGCTTTTACATACATAGGAAAAACTTGGCAGATATAAAGTCATAAACTCTCAATCATACCTAAGCAAAGTCAATTAACGCACAATGAACTGAGATATCAGGTAAAAATACAAGCAATATCTGACATGCCAAGAAAAGAAAAAAAGAAAATTCCCTGCATTTTCTCCCCCAAATTTTTATTTTTATTCTTTTAAAGAAAACAACATGCTATATGGAAACAATATCATAAAATGAACATGCAAGGCAAGATCAAACCTGTGAAGGATCAAAGTTGCCAATATAGGAAAAAAAAAAAAAAAAAAAAAAAAAACAGCCACCCGACATGCTTTTTCTGTCTTCCCCAGATAGTACCTGCAATATTTTCTCAAGTGAAATAGGGGGAAAATAATAGTGGTTCCTAATTGCAAAGCAACACAAGGTACAACAGTAAAAGAATAAGCAATGCAATCAAACCTGATGCCTTAGGATTAGGAACCAAATCCTAAGCATGAATACCTTCACCAACTAGGTGAGTCCATTCCCCCTCAAGGGGTGAATGTCTTCCTTCTTTCTGACCCAAGCCTGCCTTCCTATGGGTGGTTGTTGATAGGACGTCATCTAATGATTCATCCACTACATCATGCTCTGCATCTGTTAGTTTTTTTTATGTTGGCTACATTCAGGATGACAAAAACACTTTATGTAATAGTTACAAATTAACAGGATGATTGGTTCTTATTTAGTCTTCACTTATTCGGACAGTGTTCATTTCAAAACATGTGACTAATCACAAGCTTCTAGAAGATGTCCATGAAAATTCCTTGCAAATTCCAAGCCAAATCAACCGGTTCTTGTGCAACCATCCAGACGAGCCTTTGCCGGTATCCAGACGCCCGCAGTGTCTAGCATATTACATTGAAGACGTCCGGATGACAGAGCAACACCGTCCGGACGCTAGGTCAATCATTATTCTACACTGAGTTGGATTTCAGAAGTTAGCACTGTTAAGGAAGTCTTTGTAAGTGGTCCGGATGACGTGGCAACAAGTCCAGACGTTGTCCAGCATCTTAGAATATTCCAGTGTTCCGTTCAAACACAGAAAGGAGTTATAACGAAGACCGTCAGGACGCTCGGCCAAGCCATCAGAACGTGGACCTGATAGGGAAAGAATTGCCCTATTTTTGAAAGGCGGTCGCAGAAGACCGTCCAGACATGGCTATCTTCCGTCTGGAATCTTAACAACCAGAGTTTGAATTTCAACAGATTTAGGTTTTCTGTAAGCTTATAAATAGATGACCCTAGGCTTGTAAATTGTATGAATTCTGCATCAAATTCCATAGTGCTTAGAAAGGGTGTTTAGGGAGAATTGAAGATCCGCTAGCTCTCAAGCTGTTGCTGGTGTGTGCTCAACAGTTCGTGTGAAGTCTATCTTAGGGATCAGCCCTAAGGTAAAGGAATCCATTGAAGACCCCTTCAAGTAGGAGACTTGGTTGGGAAGAATTCATGATGGGCTTCGTGTCAGAGTTAAAGGTATGACTACTGCATAAGGGTATGTGAGTACGAGTGTCTTGTAACTAGCTTTGTTTTCGGTATAGTGGATATCCTTGGTTTGGCTGCCTCAGAGTGGTTTTTCTCTTCACAGAGTTTCCACTTCGTTAACAAATATCTTGTCTTCTTTATATTTGACATTTAAGATATTTTGTTGCACACAAACACACACTTGGTTGTTAGAAGTCAATATTTATTTTCAATTGGTATCAAAGCTTGGTACACTTTGTTTTAGATTTATTTCTTGAGTGTAATCTCTTGACTTCTATTTTGTTTATTTTTATAATGTCTCAAAATCTTAATTTAGTTCCGCCCTTTGATGGGATGAACTATGGCTATTGGAAAGCCCACATGCGTTTCTTTTTAAAATCAATTGACGTCTGGAAAATTGTTGAAACTGGTTGGATTAAACCAGAAGAAACAAAAAAAATTACTATTACTCAAACAAGCGCGCGATTCTCCAATGATAAAGCCCTCCATGCACTATGTTAAGCACTTTCACCATCTGAATTCCCAAGAATTTCAAATTATGAAGTTGCTAAAGATGCATGGAAAATTCTAGAAACAACATATGAAGGCACAAAACTGGTAAAGTCTGTCAAGCTTCAAATGTTGATTTCTAAATTTGAAGAAATTAAGATGCTACAAGAAGAGACCTTCAGAGAGTTTTACACTAAGATTAGCGACCTAGGAAACTCGATGGTGAGTCTTGGGAAGCAAATCTTGGATGTAAAACTCATCCGAAAGATACTAAGATCTTTGCCTGAGCGTTTCAGGATTAAGGTGGCAACTATAGAAGAAAGCAAAGATCTGGAGGAGATGAAGATTGAAGAGCTGGTAGGATCTCTTCAGACATATGAATACTCCTTACCTCCAGTCAAAAAGGCAAAGACTATTGCCCTCAAGGCATCTAAGGCATCCGAGAAGAAATCCAGAGTCTCATTTGACGAAGACTATGACATTGATGAAGATGCAGTGACAATGTTAGCCAAGAACTTCGAGCTGTTCATGAAAAATAATAAATTCAAGAAGAAGTTCTCGAACAAACTAAGAAAGGCTCCCCACACAATTGAGTCAGAAGAAGCAGAGAAGAAAGTTCCAAGGGGTCCCCAATGCTTCAAATGTTTAGGCTTCAGGCACATCAGAACTGAATGTGCAAATCTGAAGAAACTAAAAGGGAAAGCTTTTAATACTCCTCTTAGCGATGAGTTTGAGAAGGAAGAAGAAACTCCTGAGGAAGAAAATTTTTTTTGCCTTCATGGCCCCACATGAATAAAATAAGGATTCTCAATCTTACTACTCTGAGAATAGTGAAGAAGAAGATATGTAGTCAGCCTATCAACTTCAATATGTAGAGTTCTTAAAGTTGAGGGAGAAATACAAGCAGCAGGTACTAGAGCTAACCAGCCTCAGGACTGAGAAGACCGCTATGCTAATAAAGATGAATGATTTAGAAGAGGCTTCTGGAGACACGGTTATAGCTAGAGAGTCTCAGACGAGAAGCTAATTCACATGCTCTCCATTCAAAAGTGCTCCACCAACAAGACTTGACTCGGGTATGTTCCTCCTTCTACTTCTGATATTCCTTCTACCTCCCATACTATTTTTGTGAAGCCGATTATTCCCGAGTCTCCACCCTCAAGCGTGGATAAGAGAAACACTGTTATGGATGGGGAAGTACTAGTCATCCTTCAGCCTCTGGCCAAGCTTCCTATCTGAAGAAAGCCTCCCACATGCCATCACTGTGGCGAGCCAAGGCACATCAGACTTAAATGCCCACATCGGTAAGTTCAGAGGAAGAAAAAGTGGCAGGCTCCTAAAACTCCCAAGTGTCACCAATGTGGAGTTAGCAGTCATATCAAACCTAGGTGTCCTCCACCTAAGCCACCCAGGCATCATAGATCTCCGCCCAGAAATCATGTTCCAAGGCATCAGCAGCAGCAGAAGCCTACTCAAGTAAAAAAGACTTGGGTCCCCAAGAAGCTGTATATGGAGGAACAGAAGACTGCAGAAAGGGAAATCTTCTATGAAGGAACATCTTTCGTCAGTTCTTTCATGCAAGATCTGGTCAGATATCTGACACTACAGCTAAAGAAGGAAGGACAGGATAAGGAAGAGGACACCCAATCCCCGAGGGGGAGCGGACCTACCTAGTAGGTGAGGTCACACATGCCTAGGATTTTGGTTCCTAAATCCTAGAGCATGACAGGTACACTTGCATAGCATTTTTATATCGTCTTATGAAAATTTTGCATGTTGTTATGGAACCATCTTTTCTATCCCTATATTCCCTCTTATTTGTCTTGAGGATATTCTACAGGTATTAAATAGGGATGATAGAAAAAGTACGTTGAGCGGCTGCTTTTCTATCTTGGTACTGTCAAACCTCTCTCCCTGAGGTCAAGTTTGCATTTACCTTACATGCTTGTACTATACTATCCTCTATATTGTGAAGCATTTTTTTTTTTAATAAAAATAAATAAATAAATAAAAATGGAGGAATTTGATGCAAGGTTTCTCTTAAAAAGTTTTCAACTATCTCATGTATATTTATCTGTTTTGACAGTTCTATGTGCTTTGATAGAATATACATTCATATAATTAAGATTCTAAATCTGATATGTGCTGAGTTTTCCTGCCGCATCTTTACTAGATAGTTGTTTTTCTCATATGATAAAAAATATGCATTATCCAAGGCTCCCCTAAGTTATTTTTTTTTCTCATTTGACTTTTAGCTTCTGGAAATTCTAAATGAGAGAGATTTTTTTTTACTAAGATGGTTAGTTTGACCAGCTCGCTAGCTGAACCTAGAACCCATAAATTCTGGCATTCTTTCTAGGTTGCAGCACCAAGTGATAAAAATCATTCAATTCTGAACAAATATGGATAAATAAAAAGATCCACTGCTTTTATGCTATAAATTTGTTCTTAATCTTGTCCCTAAAGAAACAGTCAATGACCAAATCATTGCGGAAATAGACAGTCACTAAAGGACGAAGTGAAAGAAAAGT
The DNA here is from genome assembly GCF_958979055.1 of Alnus glutinosa. Classification (NCBI taxonomy): domain Eukaryota; kingdom Viridiplantae; phylum Streptophyta; class Magnoliopsida; order Fagales; family Betulaceae; genus Alnus; species Alnus glutinosa. The sequence continues at coordinate 10,572,104 of NC_084890.1, forward strand.
GCTGCAGCTTAAGGGGAGTGTATCAGATGAGGGTGGCTAGACCCTAGTAAAATAAGGTTTGACTTTCGACTGATCTAACATTGATTTTCTCTCTTCTTTAGAAAATCCGGGTGATTTAAGTCATATCAGTGAACTTCATACCTTATTGAGAAAGCCTTCACACATACACGCATTTCATGAGTTAAGTTTACTGTTGAAAAAGTTTTGTCTGAGGGAAATTTATGTTCATTGATTACTTAACTCTTTTCCATATGCTTGCATATTTTTTCCCAGCTATTTGACTATTTTACAGGTTTAGATACATGTGTGTGCTGATTTCTCATTAAAGACCTAACCTTGTTCGTTTCTCTTATGTTTGTTTTTGTTATGGTCTTTTTCTTAATACTTTGTTTACCCTTTGTCCTTGTGTGACAAAAAGGGAGAGCATTTTTTGGTTTTGGACCGGGAATGTATTTCCAAACTGATCAAATTTTTTTGTCCCAGAATGGCCAAAATGGGAGTTTGTTAGTTTTTTTTTTATGTTGGCTACATTCTGGATGACAAAAACACTTTATGTAACAGGTGCAAATTAACAGGGTGATTAGTTCTTATTCAGAGTCTTCATTTATTTGGACAGTGTTCATTTCAAAACATGTGACTGATCACAAGCTTCTAGAAGATGTCCAAGAAGATTCCTTGCAAATTCCAAGCCAAATCAACCGGTTCCTGTGCAACCGACCGGACGAGCCTTTGATGGCGTTCGGACGCTAGGTCAATCACTATTCAACATTGAGTTAGATTTCAGAAGTCGACATTGTTAAGGAAGTCTCTGTAAGTCGTCCGGAAGATGTGGCAACACTTCTGGACGCTATCCAGCATTTCAGAATATTCCAGTGTTCCGTTCGAACGCATAAATGAGTTATAGAGAAGACCGTTCGGGCTCTCGGCCAAGCCGTCCGGACGTGGACCTGATAAGGAAAGAATTGCACTGTTTCTGAAAGGCGGTCGCAAAAGACCATCCGGACATGGCTATCTTCTGTCCGAACGCTCAACAGCCAAAGTCCAAATTTCAGCAGATTTAGGTTTTTTGTAAGCCTATAAATAGAGGGCCCTAGGCTTGTAAATTGTATGAATTCTGTATTAAATTCCATAGTGTTTAGAAAGGGTGTTTAGGGAGAATCGAAGATCCGCTAGCTCTTTAGCCATTGCTGGTGTGTGCTCAAAAGTTCTTACGAAGTCTATCTTAGGGATTGGCCCTAAGGTAAAGGAATTAATTGAAGACCCCTTCAAGTAGGAGACTTGGTTGGGAAGCATTCACGTTGGGCTTCATGTCAGAGTTAAATGTATGACTATTACATAAGGGTATGTGAGTACTAGTGTCTTGTAACTAGCTTTGTTTTCGGTATAGTGGATATCCTAGGTTTGGCTGCCCTGGAGTGGTTTTTCTATAGAGTGTCCACTTCGTTAACAAATATCTTTTCTTTTATATATTCTGTATTTAAGATATTTTTTTATACACAAACACACACTTGGTTGTTAGAAGTCAATATTTATTTTCAGGATCCAAATAGGTAACTCATTGTAGTATTGATCATCCTCCTCCTTCTACCGCTTTTTAAAGGTCTTGGATTTGCCACTATGATTGGCAAGAACAAATCTCTGCTGAGGCCGCTGATGCTGAAGAGCCTAGGGCCAGGGAGTATGATGCCTAGGGGCTTGATATTGAAAAGCCTAATGCCTTGGAGCTTGATTCCATTGAGCTTGATAAGGAGCCTGATGCCATGGAGTCTGATACTGGGCCAGAGGTCTTGTGTCGTAATTGGCTTATCTTGGCACGTCTTTCTTAACCTTTGATCTCTGAGCTTTAAGGAGGGAGCACTGGGGTTGGACATGCCCACTTAGTCCACAGTGATGGCATATGGGAGATCTTCTGATGGTCGGTAACTTCTGAGTCGCCGGAACATCTCCATTGATTTTTTCCTTCCCTTTATCCTTAATTGTGGGTGGAGGCTCGGGGATTGTATGTTTAACAAAGACAGTCTGGGAAGTAAAGTGAATATCAGAAGGAGGAGCTACATTCCCGAGACCAGTCTTGTCAGTTGGGCTCTTCTGGATTGACAGCATGTGAGTCAGCTTTTCATTGGTGACCCTCTCCAATTAAAGCTGTCTCTAGCAGCTTCTACTCTAGCCCCTGTATCTTAAGCAACAATGAACTCTTCTTAGTCTGTAAACTGTTCAGATCATGAATGTGCTGCTTGCGAGCTTCCCTCAGCTTTTCAAACTCTACATAGAGGGTTTTATAAGCCTCCTTGAGTTCTTCCCCATCTTCATCATTGTACTCTAAGTAAAAATCTTCCTCTTCTACATGCAGAGCCACAAAGGCTAGAAATTTCTTTTGCTCAAGAGCTACTTCTTCTTCAGACTCATTACTGAGAGTCGCGTTATATTTCTTCCCCTTTCCCTGCTTGAGGTTCCCACAATCAGCCTGAATATGCCCAAACCCTGAGCATTCATAACATCTTGGGCCTCTGGGATCTTTCTTCTCAGCTTCCCCAAGTTCAAATTCTCTGGGGGCCTTCTTTATCTTTTCGAAAAACTTCTTCTTGAACCGCTCATTTCTCATTAATATTTCAAAAAATTTGGCCAGCATAGCCACAGCTTTTTCTTCATCCTCAGAGTCATCTCCAGATGAGACTTTGATCTTCTTCTTGGAAGCTTTTAGGGCAATGGTCTTCAACTTTTTGGCCGGGGGTAGGGACAGCTCATAAGTTTGAAGAGAACCCATCAACTCTTTAATCTTCATCACTTTCAAGTCTTTGTTTTCTTCAATTGTAGTCACCTTGATTCTAAAACGCTCAGGCAAAGAATTTTACTGATGAGTTTTACATCCGAGACGGTTTTCCCAAGACTCACCATTGAGTTTCTTAAGTCGCTCATTTTGGAGTAAAACTCTCCGAATGTCTCATCTTCCAACATCTTAATTTCTTCAAATCTAGAAATCAACATTTGAAGTTTGGCAGATTTAACAAGTGTGGTGCCTTCATATGTTGTTTCTAAGATTTGCTATGCTTCTTTAATGGATTCACTGTTTGAGATTCTTGAGAATTCAGACGGTGAAAGCGCTTGACATAGAGCATGGAAGGCTTTATCATTAGAAAGTCGTGCGATTTTCTCAGTGACTAGTTCAAGAGTTGCATCCGCTGGCTTGGTCCAACCAGTTTCAACAATATTCCAACAGTCAATAGATTTTAAAAAGAACTACATATGAGCTTTCCAATAGCCATAGTTCGTACCATCAAAGGTAGGAACAATATTAAGATTTTGAGACATTGAAATAAAACTAGAAGTCAAAATGAAAGATAACACTCAAGAATTGAATCTAAATAGAGTGTACCAAGCTCTAATACCAAATGAAAATTAAATAGACTTCTAATTTTAACAAGTGTGTGCAAAAAATGTGGAATTAAAAGAGACAGTATTTTCCCATAGGAAAGACCAATGATATTAGGAGAGCTATTACTAGTATCTCCCAATATAAGGGAGAACAACTGTATGAGACCTGGGAAAGACTCAAGGACCTACTTAGATCATGCCCACACCATGTTGTCCCGAAGTGGCAGCTAGTGCAAAGCTTCTATGAAGGCTTGACTGAGCCTAATAGACAAATGGTAGATGCAACTTGTGGGGGAATATTTATGATGAAAAGTGAGGATGAAGCATGGACATTGTTTGAAAACTTGAGTAATAATTCCATTCAGCATGCATCCACTAGAGGTAGAGCACCTGCAGCTAAAGCACCAAAGACCGAAGGTCTTTTTGAAATAGGACATTCTTCAAATGTAGCTACCCAAGTAGTTGATGTTATCACTAGTAAATTAGATCAAATGATGGTTGCTGGTTTTGCTACTAATTCTACTCACCTGCACACACAGCACGCACCATGCTCATTCTGTTCTAGTCCTATGCATCACACAAATGATTGTCCTACTGCAGGAAAGTTTTATGATGATTCAACTAAGCAGGTCAATGCAGCTTTTTCAGATCCGGGTAATGATCCATACTCTAATACTTATAACCCAAGGTGGAGAAATCATCCAAATTTCTCATGGAAGGCTCAAGCTTCAAGTAACTCAGTCCCAGGGGTGCACAATCAAGCTCAATCTAATAGGCAGCCCTACCAATCTTCTTCCACATACCTCCCTCCATAGCAGCAATCTCAGACTACACCATCTCCTTAGTCAGATTCTGACATTCAGGCTTAGATGTTGAAACTTTTGAGTGAGATCAATTAGAAAGTGGACTCTTAGAATCAAATAGTGAACTCCCACTCTCAATCCATCACCAAGTTAGAGGCTCATATGGGACAGATGGCTAATACCCTCAACAAGAGAGAAGAGGGGACACTTCCAAGTCAGCTAGTGGCCAACTCGAAGGGACACTACATGGTAGAAGGCAATACTTCATATCACCAGCAAGTTCAAGCCAACACCACATTGCGTAGTGGAAAAGGGGTCGACAATCATGTGCAAGAAAATGTGGATGAGCAAACTGAGATCCCGCAGAATTTGCAGAAGGACAAAGGTAAGCAAGTAAACAATGAGGCTTCTTCTTCATCAGCTCCCACTTCTGAGATACCATATGAGCCTTGGGTCCCGTTCCCGGAATGTCTCAAGGCACCTTCTCACTTTGGGAAACAAGGAGAGAAAATACAAGATATGATGGAGGTCCTCAAACAGGTAAAAATCAACCTCCCACTGCTTGATACCATCAAGCAAGTACCTGCCTATGCAAAATTCCTTAAGTACTTGTGTACTCAGAAAAGGAAAAGCATAAATCATATTCCCAAGAAAGTCCTTACTAAGCATGCGAGCTCCCTGATTCAGCACAGTACTCCTCCGAAGTTCAAGGATCCTGGATTCCCTACAATTTCATGTATCATCGGACAGAGTGAGATTGATAAAGCACTCTTAGATTTAGGAGTTGGTGTGAATTTACTTCCCTATTCAGTGTATCAGCAACTTGGCCTAAGGGAACTGAAGCCCACCACAGTGATTTTGCAGTTTGTTGATCGGTCTATTAAGAAACCAAGAGGGGTAATAAAAGATGTCATCATCTGAGTATATAAGTTTTTCTTCCCAATGGACTTCATCGTACTTGACACTAAGCCCGCTCCCAATCCTGAGAAGCTGATCCCAGTCATCCTTGAGCATCCTTTCTTAGCCACGGCCAATGCATGTATCAACTGTCGTACTGGAATCATGGAGATCTCCTTTGGTAATATGCAGGTCAAGCTAAATATCTTCAATGCATTCTAGCATGCACCTAATCAGAATGAGTGTTTCTTTGTAGACAACATTGAAAAATATGTAGAAGATTCACTCCCTAGTCTTTTGACAAGGGATCCTTTGGAAGACTGCCTAACTCACTTTGACTCTGAAGACTTCAACACCAATCAATACATTGATGAGGTAAATGCCTTGCTAGAGACAGCTGCCAGTGCATATTTTCATCCATGGAGACTACCCAAGGAGCCCCTACCTCTAACTTCCAGCACTCCTCCCATTCCTTTCCTTGAGTCTCCACCAAAGCTTGAATTGAAGCCACTGCCAGACAAGCTCAAGTATGCCTTCCTCGGCTCTAATGATACCTTGCTAGTCATCATTGCTTCAGATCTACAAAAGGACCAAGAAAACAATTTATTAGCAGTATTGAAGAAGCATAAAAAGGCTATTCGATGGACTGTAGTTGATTTAAAGGGCATTGACCCTTCCATCTGTATGTATCGGATTCATTTAGAGGAAGATGCTCGACCCTCCCATGAGGCACAACACCGACTGGATCCCAATATGAAAAAGGTTGTGATGGAGGAGGTGATCAAATTACTCAATGCAGGTATCATCTACCCCATCTCTGATAGCAAGTGGGTGAGCCCCACCCAAGTGGTTCTAAAGAAGTCTGGCATCACAGTAGTAGAGAACTCAGCTAGCGAATTGATTCCCCAGCGCACAACCACGAGATGGCGCATTTGTATTGACTACCCCAAGCTCAACTCCCATACTCTAAAAGATCACTTCCCACTCCCATTCATTGATCAGATCCTAGAGCGTCTTGCTGGGCAGAGCTACTACAGTTTCCTAGATGTGTACTCTGGTTATAATCAAGTGGCGGCTGATCCCCTAGACCAAGAGAAGACGACCTTCACCTGCCCCTTTGGCACCTTCGCTTACAGGCGCATGCCCTTTGGATTATAAAATGCACCTGCAACTTTTCAGCGATGTATGATGTCTATCTTCTCAGACATGGTAGAAACATTTCTAGAGGTATTTATGGATGATTTCTCGGTTTTTGGTTCCTCCTTTGATACATGTCTCCACAATCTATCACTTGTGCTTCAACATTGCAAAGAAACAAATCCGATCTTAAGCTGGGAGAAGAGCCACTTCATGGTGCAAGAGGGAGTAGTTCTGGGACATATAGTATCTAAAAGAGGAATTGAGGTGGATCGTGCCAAAGTTGAGCTGATTGAAAATCTACCGCCACCTACTTCAGTGAAGCAGATTCGTTCCTTCCTCGAGCATGACGGCTTCTATCGCCACTTCATCAAAGATTTCAATAAGATTTCAAGACCCTTGTGTAATTTACTTGCCAAGATTACTACTTTCCACTTTGAGGATGCATGTCTAGAGGCATTCCATAAGCTTCGTTCTATGCTATCTTCTGCTCCCATAATGCAACCTCCCGACGGGTCCTTACCGTTTGAAATCATGTGTGATGTATCTGATTATGCTATGGGTGCAGACCTGGGATAATATGAAGGCAAGCTTCCTCATGTCATTTACTATGCTAGCAAGACTATGATGGATGCTCAAGTCAATTACACAAAAACAGAAAAAGAGCTGCTAGCCGATTTCTTTGCCTTGGATAAATTCTGCTCATATCTTTTGGGATCTAAGGTAATCATCTACTCTGATCATGCGGCTCTGAGCCATTTGTTGGCCAAGAAAGGAACTAAGCCGCAGTTGATTCGATAGATACTTCTTCTGCAAGAATTCGACATCAAAATACAGGACAAGAAGGGAACTGAGAATGTTGTCACCGACCACCTATCACGGATTATGTTTGAGACACCTCAACCTATGCCAGTTAAAGATTCCTTCCCAGATGAGCAACTATTTGAGATTACTTCGAGGGAGCCGCCTTGGTATGCTGATATTGTTAACTATTTAGCCACAGGTTGGATCCCTTCTCATTGGTCCAAACAAGACAAGGACCGCTTCTTCAAGCAAGTCCGATCTTATTTTTGGGAAGATCAGGAGTTATTCAAGTATTGTGTTGATCATATAATCCGCTGTTGTGTCCCTGAGAGTGAATTCCACAGTATTCTTACATTCTGCCATTCACTAGCATGTGGAGGACACTTCAGTGCCAAGAAAACTATAGCCAAGGTTCTACAGAGCGGATTCACATGGCCTACCTTGTTCAAAGATGCCTATGGGTTTTGTCGGGCTTGTGAGAGGCACCAACGCCTTGGAACTATATCTCAAAGGGACATGATGCCACTAAACCCCATCCTAATTGTTGAAATCTTTGACGTCTGGGGTCTCGACTTCATGGGACCCTTCCCGCCATCTTTTGGGTTTGAGTATATTCTTGTAGTGGTGGATTATGTCTCTAAATAGTCGAGGCTGGGGCCACCAAGACTAATGATCACAAGGTTGTGGTCAAATTCATCCAGGCCAACATTTTCAGCCGATTCGGTACCCCACGGGCCATTACTTTTCTCACTTTTCTGGTTTTGTTTGTGTTTTCACTGTTTTGATTTTTTGAGTTTTGAATCTTTTGTTTTCAACTTTTTTTCACTTTTCAAATCATTCCCCCCAAATGCCCAATTTCCCATTCGGCCATTCTCCCTTTTTTTTTTTTTCTTTTCATTTTTTTTTTTTTAACCCAAAAAAAAAAGGAGAGAGAATAAGTTAATCGTGTCTGGCGACCCGACCCGCCAGACCAAGATAAATAGGTCATAAAAGGGTCAACCCGTTTATGACCCAAACCCGCTAATTTCATGTCGTGTTCGTGTCGGGTTGTCGGATCGTGTCAAAATTGCCAGCCCTACTCATAATATCATAATATTCTTTTTATCAAAATAAATATAACAGTTTAAAATTCACTGATTTTACAACAGAGTTTTCCAACCCAAAATAACTTGAACCTTTAATTAAATAATATCAAAGCAAGTACTGTTTCAGTTTTTTTAGTTGAAACAATGAGATACCAAAATATATTTTAGTCCATATTTGTCTTATTTTTATGTCAAATAAACTTAATAATATGTTAATATAATTAACGAGCTTTTATACTTTAAACACTAGTGAAATAAAATAATTTCGTGCTTATTTCTTATTTTAATCTTATAAAATTGGACAGAGTAACGACATCAATATATTAAATGCCTACAATACTTAAAAGTATTTGGGCAGCATAACGGTGCTTTTGTAAAATAATGTATTTTCACTCGGGCATCATAACGGCGTATTTTTATATTTAATGACTCTATTTTGAAAACCCTATTTGAAACACAACTTTAAAACGTTAGATTACTTAACAATTGACTCATAAAATCACAATATTAAAACAAAACTTTAATTAGAAACCAAATATCATTATTCCTTTTCTTTTGTTCTTTTTCTTTATCTTCTTTTTGTTATTATTTCTTCCTTTCTTCTTATTTTTCTTCTTCTTCTTCTTCTTCCTTCACAGTAGGTGAACTGAAAGAAGAAGAGACAGAGAGAAGGAGAAGAAGGGAGAGAAAGTGTAATACCCCATATTTTAAGATATTAAATAAAATATCTTAAAATATGATTTATGACCTAATAATAAGGCAAAAGAATAAATATGAATATTTATGAAGATAAATATTCATTTATTAAGAAGCTTTTATAGTTTTAATTTAATAAAAGTTCAAACGGACTTTAAACTTTAGAACGATGAAACCAAGGTCAAACGAACTCCTTTTTAGTCAATTCAAAAGTCAGAACACTCGTCTCGGAGTCGTCTATCTACATATAAAATTTCATAAAAATCAGAGTTTTGTATGTTTGCCGAAATTGTCCGTGAATCTAGTACCCCGAGATTGGGAAGCATGCATGTGTGGCAGCCCAAGATTCTGCCATGTCACCGCCATGTCACCCTATTGATTTTGTGATATTTTGTAACCAATTAGTCCTATTTGTAACTTAGTTTCATTTCTTAGTAAACCATGTGTCAAATCTAATTAGAATGGAAATATTTGCTATGATTGGATTAGATATTATTTGATTTCATTTGATTTTGTAATGATTGAGATTTTAGGATATTTCATGGGGTGCCAAATTTAGTTAGAATGGAATTTATTAGATTAGATATTATTTGATTTTATTTGATTTAAGTAATGATGAAACCCATGTTCCAAAATACACGTCAAATGTAAATTCATATGAAATGCAAATGCATGTAGATATTTACCTAAGTAATGATGACACCCATGTGCCTTGGAGGATAAGGCTAACTCCCATCCATTAGATCAAAATGTGTCTACTTGATCCTAGCCATTCATTCTCTTATAAATAAAACTAAAGGGGAAGGATGCAAAAATCCATCAAGCTTCACACACACACCCATGGCCAAGAGAGAGAAAAGTGTGGTTTTGTGTGGTCCAAGGCTTGGAGTGTGTGCTAGGAAGTATTTTGGTAAGCTTCCAATCATTAGTTTCATTGATTTTATGATTTAGGTTTTGATTTCATTAGTTTAAGCTTGATTATGTCCATTATGTGTTTATGTTCAAAAGTTGATCACTTATTTACCAAATACGCCATTATGGTGCCCAAATTAAATTGGGTATTTCATAAATGTGCCGTTACGCTGTCAAAAGTTTTGAAAGGTTTTTTAAGCATTAGTTATAAAAGTGTCGTTATTCTACCAAATTTTATAAAGGGTATAATAGAAATTATCCATAATTATGCCGTTATACCGCCCAACATTCTAAAAGTATTTTTAGACATTACTAATACTAATGCTGTTACTCAGCTCAATTGGAATTTGTTATGTTATATAAATATATAGCTTTTATGATTAAAAGTGTTGGTAAAACGACCCTTATGTAAATAAGTATTTTAAAATACAAAAAGGTATTTTGGTCATTATTTATAAATGTTATTATAATGTCCATATGGAATATGTGGCATTATAATTAAACCATTTTATATGCCGTTATTATGTTTAAATGATATTAGCAATTATGTTAAGGTTTAAAAGGTTAAAAATAAAAATAGTGTTAATATGAGTTTATTAGTGGATTGTACTAATTCACTATTATTGGTATTAAATGATACTGCAGTTAATATTTATGTGAACACTTTTCTGAAGCAAAGAAAGAACTGTGAGTATTTCTTAGTCACTGAGGGTGATGCTGAATTTCCATAATGTTATGATTTCTGCTTTAATTAATTGTTTGTGCGTGTGAAATTTGCATAGTTTGTTATTTTAATTAATGAATTTAATTGTAAAAGAGTTGGGAGTGATGTCTGCCAACAGACCAGGAAGTGACGTCTACCTAAGCCAAAAATATTAATAAATAAAAGAGTAGGGAGTTACGTCTGCCTATGGAACAGGGAGTGACATCTACCTGTGCTAAAAAGATAATAAATTGTTAGAGGAGTGACATCTCCTTAGAACTCGCTAAACGGGAGTTACGTCTCCTATAACTTGATAAACGAGAGTTATGTCTCCATTTGATCAATGCAAGAAGAAAATGATTATTTAAATAAATAAGACTATGCATATAAAACTGTCATTTTATTACATCATTGCATTGTGTTCTTTATTTCTAATAAATCAATAATCATATCATTATTGAAAACAGTGGACTCACTAGGTATTTTTGTATTATTGTTTCTTTCTGTATTATATATTAAAACAGGTTATGAAGAAGAGGAGTATCAGGATTGTCCAGACCTTTAGGTGATCTTGGTAGAAATGTCTGAGGCTGGGATGCCTCCCATTTTTGTGGACTACTATGTCTAGTCCATTATTAATATTATATTCGGAAAACAATATTTATATTACTGTTGGTATGTAATAATAATATTATGAGTGTTTTACTTGTAAATTATCCGTGCCATATGTGGCACAAATACTATTTTAATGTGTAATTACTCAATTACACTCTTTCTATATATTTTGAAGTATTTTTGTTAGAAGCTCTGATGTGTTATCATTAAAAAAATATATATATTCCGCTACCAATTTATAACTCTGATGATGTCGTAATGTGACGTGAAAATCAAAATTTTCACTTACACCTTTTCGTAAAAGGGGGGCCATTACAGAAAGAGACCTACCCACAGAAGAGAGAGCGCTGCTCTGATCTTTCTTCTGCCTTTTGTGCTGCTAGACAGACCGGGAGAGAGAGTGAGATGAGAGACTTGAGAGAAACTGAGAGAGATTTGGGAGAGAATTGAGAAGAAGGATGAGCGTGAAGAGTGAAAGGAGTGGGTTCTATTTATACTAAAATGGACGGCCAAGATCGTTCCAAAACGATCGCATCTGATGGCTGAGACAAAGATTCAGATAGATTTTGTATTAAAATCGGATTATAGGTGTTCGGTGCATGAATCTGCATTTCTGCAGAAAATCGATCGATTGCATTTTTACACTGTAGAAAAATAGATCGATCGCATTGAACTGTAAGTCGATCAATCGCATTTTTACACTATAAAATAATCGATCGATCTCATTGAACAGTAAGTCGATCGATCGCATTTTTAAACTATAAAATAATCAATCGATCGATTATACTTGATCAGAATTCCATCTGTTTCAGCACCCATATAATTAAATCACTTGATCGATTTCTCGTTCTATCAATTTGATCGATTCTAACCACACACGATCGATTTTAGGACACTAAACAATCACTCGATCGATTCTAATATCGATCGATCGATTTAGACTTAGTTTAATTTCTAATCCATTTTAACTCCCATACACTTGTACATATATTTCTAATAAATATTTATACCTATCTAGATGAATATTTATTCCATAAATATTCATATATATATTATTCCTATTATTAGGCCTTAAGTCATATTTTAAGATATTTTATTTAATATCTTAAAATATGGGATATTACATTGGGCCTTTCAGCTTGAAAGAGTTATTAAAATTAATCACTACCTTTTCCCCATTAGGGATCTGCCAAATTTGCGAAGGAACGCCCACCGTTCTCTTATTCCTTACCCTGTCCTTATTTGCAATTTGGTTTCAATCATCAAAATAATTAGTGGCACATATATGTTTTTTTTACATTAAATCTAAGACATTTTCTTTTAATCAAAATAAAATATAACACCTGATACATACCAATTGTGTAGACCTGCCTACGGAGTAACTGTTGCAGCTGTTGCAGCTGAGTCGGCTGAGTGGAGGGTTGTCCATGTCCATCAGCAGAGGGTGTGGATGTCTATGGGTGAACACATGCTTCTGGCGTGTCAGTGGATGGGTTGGAACAAACTTGCTAACGTGGCGTGTCTGGAGAAATCACTTGATCGATTTCTCGTTCTATCAATTTGATCGATTCTAACCACACACGATCGATTTTAGGACACTAAACAATCACTCGATCGATTCTAATATCGATCGATCGATTTAGACTTAGTTTAATTTCTAATCCATTTTAACTCCCATACACTTGTACATATATTTCTAATAAATATTTATACCTATCTAGATGAATATTTATTCCATAAATATTCATATATATATATATATATATATATATATATATATATATATATATATATATATATATGTATATATATATTATTCCTATTATTAGGCCTTAAGTCATATTTTAAGATATTTTATTTAATATCTTAAAATATGGGATATTACATTGGGCCCTTCAGCTTGAAAGAGTTATTAAAATTAATCACTACCTTTTCCCCATTAGGGATCTGCCAAATTTGCGAAGGAACGCCCACCGTTCTCTTATTCCTTACCCTGTCCTTATTTGCAATTTGGTTTCAATCATCAAAATAATTAGTGGCACATATATGTTTTTTTTACATTAAATCTAAGACATTTTCTTTTAATCAAAATAAAATATAACACCTGATACATACCAATTGTGTAGACCTGCCTACGGAGTAACTGTTGCGGCTGTTGCAGCTGAGTCGGCTGAGTGGAGGGTTGTCCATGTCCATCAGCAGAGGGTGTGGATGTCTATGGGTGAACACATGCTTCTGGCGTGTCAGTGGATGGGTTGGAACAAACTTGCTAACGTGGCGTGTCTGGAGAAATCACTTGATTGATTTCTCGTTCTATCAATTTGATCGATTCTAACCACACACGATCGATTTTAGGACACTAAACAATCACTCGATCGATTCTAATATCGATCGATCGATTTAGACTTAGTTTAATTTCTAATCCATTTTAACTCCCATACACTTGTACATATATTTCTAATAAATATTTATATCTATCTAGATGAATATTTATTCCATAAATATTCATATATATATATATATATATATATATATATATATATATTATTCCTATTATTAGGCCTTAAGTCATATTTTAAGATATTTTATTTAATATCTTAAAATATGGGATATTACATTGGGCCCTTCAGCTTGAAAGAGTTATTAAAATTAATCACTACCTTTTCCCCATTAGGGATCTGCCAAATTTGCGAAGGAACGCCCACCGTTCTCTTATTCCTTACCCTGTCCTTATTTGCAATTTGGTTTCAATCATCAAAATATTTAGTGGCACATATATGTTTTTTTTACATTAAATCTAAGACATTTTCTTTTAATCAAAATAAAATATAACACCTGATACATACCAATTGTGTAGACCTGCCTACGGAGTAACTGTTGCGGCTGTTGCAGCTGAGTCGACTGAGTGGAGGGTTGTCCATGTCCATCAGCAGAGGGTGTGGATGTCTATAGGTGAACACATGCTTCTGGCGTGTCAGTGGATGGGTTGGAACAAACTTGCTAACGTGGAGTGGGTGGCCAAACGTGACCTGTTTGGTACGGGGGGATAGACGTACCAATAAGCTCCGACAAATGAGGGTTACTGGACAAATCTACATTAATCGTCAGGAACAAAGATTCCTCATTAGGTTGCATGAAAGTTGGCATATAAACATCTTCATTTTGTGGTTTGCCAGGACCTTGTGTCTCAGCTGTATCATGTGTCTCATGTGTCTCATATGTTTGGGCTACTGGTACCCTACAAAGTCGCGCCAAATATTGGACAGAAAAATAGAAAAATGTACTAAGTCTATCTTTTCCCAAACCACGGGTACCATCTATGATACGAATAGGGGGCAAAAAATAAAGTTGTCAAACCATAGGTACCAATAAGGTGTTTAACCCTTTTTGAAACAACCCCAATGCCTAAATTTGGCGTTGTTTCCTTCAAACGACATAAATAAAAACGACACTAAAAACCCTTTCTTTCTTTCCTTTTTTTTTTTTTTTTTTTGTTGTTGTTGTGTACGTGTTTTCATTCATCATAATTTGTCCTCATAAGAGTACAAAAGAACACTTAAATAGACTTGGGAAAATCCTAACCCTAAGTCGGCCGATTTTGGGCCAAGCCCATTAAATTATAAAATAACTCTAACCTTATTTTGTCTAACTTAATTTGGGTCAATTAAGCCCATTATTGAATTAGAAAATACATTAACTCTTAAAATATAAAACCTAAATAAATCTAAAGACCAAATATTCTTTTACACCTATGCACCTTAATTATGCAACTTAAGTACAATTAAGATGAAATTAGATGAGGAGAGAATGAAGCTTTTGAACAAAACTATCAATGTAGGAGTTCTCAAGCCCTTTGCTCAGCAAGAACTCTCTCCATTTAGCATGGTTGGCTCTCACCTCTTTCCCCACAATACTATTATCATCCATTACAGTCCTAACTGCCTTGCACACACCTTCCCTTGTAAACAGCCCGTCTTCTTCACCTTTCTCAACCTCAACCCCTACTTTTAGATCTCCACCCATCAGTCTCGCATTGATAAATTGATCCACACCGTGTGGCAGCAGCACCAATTGGCACTCGGTCACCATCGCTTCAGCCAAAGAACTCGCGCCGCAATGTGTCACGAAGCACCCCACAGAAGGGTGCCTCAGAATCAACTGCTGCTGAACCCAACCCCCATGGACAACCCCTCTTCCCTTTACCCTCTCTTCAAACCCTTCTGGCAACGCAGATTCAATTGTCTCTACACCCATTGGCGGTTTCAGAACAGCGAAAAAGGGCATACCTGTTAGCTCAAAACCCAAAACCAGTTCTTGAAACTGATCCTTCTTTAAAACGCATTCGCTTCCAAATGCACAGAATATCACAGTTTTGTCCTTGAAGCTATCCAGCCACTTTGCCCATTTCTCATCCAATGCTGAAGTTGGTGGCTCTGGCACTACTGGCCCTGCAAGAATCACAGGCTTGCCAAATTGCCTTTCAATATAGTCACAGTAAGGCCCTTCCATCTCCCTACAAGCTTTGATACAAATCGCGTCACAATCTCTTACAGTGATCGTTAGACGTTCCCTGAATGATGTGCCTCGGCCATATTCTTTCACCATATTAGAAGTTAGATCTCGGGTTTCATGGGCGCCTAGCCTTATCATCGAAGGTGGGAAACTTGGCGGAGGTGCCTGAAGATCAGCCTGCGTTACATTGTGTTTTCTTTCTGGGCTTAGCAGATACCCGAAAACTGCCGGGTTAACTGTGCAATAATGTATGGGCTTGATGCCTAGCGGGCGTGCCAATGCTGGTAACCAGTGAGTGAAATCATAGAATACGAAATCCGGTTTGAGTGAAATCATAGAAGCTTCAATTGTGGGTTCAGTAAGGTCCATGGCAGTCATGAGGAGGGAATGCAATGGGAAGGGAACATCGGCTGTTGTTTCAGCCCCGGGAGGCAAGCCATCTACATGTGGAACGGTGATTGGGATGAAAGAAATGAGGTCTTTGTGGAGATTCAAAGGCTCTAGCTTCGGTTGAGTTTTGGTTGGCAAGAAGAAAGAGATTCTGTGGCCTCTCTCAGCAAGCTTGTTGGAGATGTAAAGGAAAGAGTTCAGGTGGCCCATGGCAAACCATGGGTACATGAATATGTGGAAGGTTTTGTCACCCATATTTGCAGCGAAACTAACAAAATACAAGTTAAAGAATCATGAAGAGAAATAGCTCAAGTGTTTAATTAGCCACAAAGCAGCTTTGAGAAGGAAGAAGTTCGAAAAGCCTTGAGATCCGTTGGGAAGAAGAGTCTCGAGTGGATGCTCTTTGGCGTGGAGAAGATAAGGATAAGGCTACGTGCATCCGTGAAGGCTCAATGGGAAACAACGGGATTTAAGCTAGATTCTCTCGCAAGTGGGCTGAGAAGGCATTAATGTTAGTTAGGTGAGCTTGGAGAGAGACAGAGTGGCTTTGAAGTTGATGAGCTGCTGGCCGGGTGTCCCCGTTGGGTGTGGCTTGGAGTGGCAGCATCCACGTTGACAGCGGCAGAACCAGTAAATTTTGTTTGGGGTAGCCAGAACTAAAGACAAGAAATTTTTCACGAAGAAGGGAAGGAAAAACAACTGAGGGTGCACCCAGCGGAGTCAGGGATCTTTTGGTGGGATCGGAACCTAAATAAATAAATAAATATATATATATATATATATTGTCCCTCTATACGTGCGTACACCTGTAAAATAAAAATAGACAAGTCTTAAACTTAACTTCATACTAAGTTATAAATCATAATTATATACAAAAGTTACATGTTTATAAAATCATCTTTAAAAATAACTTTTCTTCCGAATACAAAAATGTTCTAGTGTAAAAAAAGAAAAAATAAAAAAAGGAAAGTACTTCGGATCTGTAACGACCCAAGGAAAAGCGCTAGCCATATCTGCACTATCACTCCAAAAGGACTAGTCAATTTGAAGCTTCCCTAGAATCCATTATAAAGCCCAGTTTCACCTAGTAACTAGGCAATGTGGGACTTAGCACTCATTTATCTTTTATAAACCACTCACTCTATGTGAGTTATTTATCTATTCCCAATATGGGACTGGGGTGTTACAGCATCTCCTTCGAATTGTGTTCAACGACTGTCTTTTATGGAATAAAATTCATCCATTATGCTATCAATAGTGAAATCCTTAGCAATTTCTTTCTTAATATAAACTAGCAAATGATTTGCTACAAACTCATCTTCCATTCTACAACGTAATCTAGTTTTTACTAGTAGAGTAAATTTTTTGGGATGGTTGAATTTCATTTTTGCCGGGACTATCATATGGTTAACCTTTCAAAAATAACTTATTTTTTAAGGGTTTTGAAATTTTTGGGGGGCCATGGACCCCCCACCCTCTAAGGTGCCTCCGCCCCTAGGTGCACTTGTGGTTGGTGCAGAAACCTAAAAGCCTCATCATGTTGAAGATGGAGAACAGGGTGACATGGAGGTGGGAGGCACATAAAAATCGCATTTTTTTAATGAGAGATGTTATACATCCATTTTTTGCTATTCTTTTATTCATCTTTTTTTGTAAATTTATTATTGAATCTATGGGATTATATGTTGGTTCCATGTGGTCCCACATATTCAATGGTGAATTTGCTCATTTCTTGTATATATATGGACAAGAAATGAACAAAACATGAAACCAAACATTTTGCTATTTTAATAAGATTAACAATATACAATTCTCATATGAATTTTTAAGAGAAATGCCATGTACTAAACTTTTTATATAATTAAGATGATGTGGACATAAAAAATAGATTTTAGATCAACAAGTGCGTGTAAAAAAAAAATTAATGTCTAATTTTCACGGTCAAAGTTATCACAGCTGTATGAAATTTGTATAACAGTCTGCTAAATAGCATTACTTAATTTGTAAAATTAAAGTCATGTGCTATTAAAACAAATTAGTAATGCTATTTAGTATTTGGTTATATAACTAACATACAACTAAGATGACATAATAGTGGATTGTGGCGAGCTTGCAATAATATCCTCCCTACCAAAGGAAATCTGCATAAGAGAGGTATTGTTCAGGATCCACTATGTTTATTTTGATGTGGTCGTGAGCGTATCAATAGTAAAATAAATCACACGCAATAGAACGAATCTTTGTAGGATAGGGTCTATGTGAAGGTGTCGAACCTCAAGGATTGTAGGTTTATGTTGTGTAAAGTATTCAAGATTAATTGTAATATAATTCAGAGAATGAGTTGATTGTTTTTGTATCAATTATCACTAATATTCGCAAAATTAAATGAGAATGTAGTAAGGAGAAAGATAGAATATTGATTTCACCACTAACCTCATAATAATGGTAAATTGCAATTATTAGGCACGTCTGTGTCAAACACCCAACGATATCATAAAGAAAGTACTTGTATTAAGAAATAAGAATAATCCATCTTTGGTTGAAATGGATCGCCCACCTAGCCACTAAGATGCAAAACGATCCGTTCTTCCCTCGGTATGAATTATCAAATTAATTAATTAGCATATATGTAATCAAGGAATAAGCATAACTCATCTTTCGATAAGAATAAATTGATTTGCCTAAATTAAACCAACTAAGGTGTAAAACAATTTATTCTTAGGCATGACCTATCAAACCCTCATGATTTTGTGTCCATAAATACCATTGTAAAACTATCGTTCATACAATCACAGAAAATATGAACATTGAGTTCAATCAAGATAACAATTTTTTAAGACAAGATAAAAGGTTTATCAAAATCGAATTTAGACATTTAACAAATATTCTCAAGATTAAATAACCAATACTCATGATATGAAATTCCCAAGAGAAAATACAATTACACCATTATTATTGTGAAGACTCTTTTTTTTTTTTTTTTTTTTATAGAAACGTAAAACGAGCCATCACAGTGGTACGAGTACGTGTCGCTCAGCCAACATAACGTACACGTTCCATAACATGTACCTGATATTAAGAGTTACATCTAATAGCGGAATATAATAATCAATGTGCAGCGCAACACATATCAAAAGCGAAAATACATCTAATACATAACAGTTAATTACAACAAGAGCCAATTACACGTCTAACTGGTTAAAGCTTGTAAAACATATTACTACAATTACATATCCAAAATACAGGCTCAGCAATTACATGCTCCATAGGATGTGAGCCATAACATAACACCCAAAATGCGGACTACCCATGAGTCCGGCATATGACTGTCACGATATACTCCAATCATAGAATCCCATACGCTAAGCAAACTGATCATCATCTACATCCGTGGTACCTGCAACCAAGAAACCTCATTTACACGGTTGTGGTGGTATCCACATCCGTATCGGTAAAAGAATGAGTCCATCATCTCAGTATAAAACATACTAAGACCTCAGTAATATTAAACTAACTAAGTTTTCACAAAGAACCAACCTTTCTTTTCTTTTTAGTCATGCAAGCACTATCTCAACCACAGTTTACCAATAGCTAATACAGTAAACACCTACTATCTAGAAAACATTTAAAACATACTATATAGCTATGAACATATGTAGAAGTTTCAGTCATCCCTCCTTGGAAGTTTCTACATATAGACCCCTCTATAATAATACTTTTCAATGCTGGCTCAGACATTTGTGCACACAATCACTCCATCACAGAAATCACGCCTACACATAGGTCTTAAGCAAGAAAACATGGCATCTTACTCTTCCATACTAGGATATCATCCTTCAACATAATACTCGCAACACCATCTCTAATCGTATTTCAGTTTTATGCTTTGAACGTCTATAGATCATGTGAGCACTAGAGTAAAACTCTATTATGGTAACACGTCTTTCCTGAAGAATAATAACAGTCAACCTTCTTACTCGTAGACATGTCATTACTCGCATCTGAGCAATCATGAATCCTTGTACTTTCAAGTTCAATGTTTCTTAAACACATGCAACCATCCGATGGAAATATACATAAGCTCTTTTCATTTAAGACCCTTATGCATACTAACACGTCTAGTAAAACTACTCATAGCATAAAAACATCACACTCATAAAACAATGCTATATATATGCTATGCATGAAACTGGGTTTACTGGGGCTTAAGTCCCCCACGATGTTGATAACGCTGTTTAACTGTGTTTACTGCATTCTGGTGCTGTTGTACTGCTGTTGTATGTATGCTCCATACTACATGCTTTATGCTCTATGCCTGATTAGTATATGTTTCACTACTGTATCATGCTGTAAAATCATGCTTTTGCTAAATCATGTTCTCTTAAAACTAAACAAATTCAACATTTCATCAAACACTTTGAAATCATTCCAATCCTGTTTCTTCATAAAATATAAACAGTTTCAATATGACATGTTCTCAAACAATTTGCATAATTTAAATCCCAACCGCAGCACACACTCAAACACTTTAAATCAATTCACACTCTTCATTCATGCATCATTTCTTAAACATCATTGATATAATTGAACATAATCAAACTATTCAAATTATCTAAAACATATAATTCATCATATGGTCGGTTCGGATTCATAAAAACAATATACATTTTACAAATCCATAATATATAAAAATATATTTTCTCAGTGAATAGAATACTCACTTGGCTGCGCGGATATAATGCACTAGGTTTCCTAGACACCACCATGCAATGCGTCACTGTAGAATAACACATTTCGTCATTTAGCACTCTAAATAATTTAACACTCAAATTAGCACTTGAATCGCTCAAGGCTAACCGTTGGAAAACCCACAATATTTTCAAGGGTTCCAAACGTCTACCCATAAATTATTTTCATTAACCTAGTCGAATAAATTACTATCGTATTTAAAATAACACTAACCCTAAAATTATGTTCACTAATCTTTTTACAATAATTACTAACTTATTAACACGATTTAACGATTTAATTTTTAAACACTTAAAAACTCCCATTTAATTTAACCCATAAAATTGGGGTTCCAAACTTAAACCCTTAATTTACAAAACACTACCCCAAACACAATACTATTAACCCAATAGCATTTACAAAAGGTTAATCACATAAAAACTCAATTAAAATTAAATACTTAAAAGTTAGGGTTTGAGGAAACTCACAAAAATTCACCAAACCAAAACCCATGGTTTGGGTAGCCTTAAGCAAGTTTCAAGTAACCCATTACCTAAAGAACATAGAGGATTAAACTAACATTTACAAGATTTAACCAAAGTCTCCAAAACATGAATTTAACGAAAATACCTCAAAACGTTCGGTCAAAACGTAGATCGGGCTTTGAGGATTACGTTACTGAAGTCGGATCTAAGATTGGATTGTTGGATTTCAAGATATCACGATGTTTAGGTGAAAAACTGTAGAGAAATAGGGAGAAAAACTGGAGCTGCCGAGAAGGAAAGGGGATTCGGCCCTTTTAATACAAGTCCCGTCCAGACGAGCATCACAAGCCATCCTGCCGCAGGCCCCCCATTAGAAGACATGCGCTAGGCATGCCGTCCAGACACATTAAGCCCTGTGTCCGGACGCACCAAAACCACTTCCGAACATGCCATATATAAATCACTTATTTTCTTTATTTTCTTTATTTTATTTTCCTTTCTAATTCATTTTCTCATACTTTTCTCTTATATAACTTATTTCTTTGGACCATAAAATATTATCAGCGTGTCCTACTGTATTTTCTAGTCGTCAAATTAATCTTAGTAATTTATTCATTAAATTTTAATCTTAAAATGATAAATAATATTCGGGACATCACAATTATTTCAATGAGGGCTACATCAATACCCTACGAAGGATTTAGCTGCTCATGTAGATGCTGAAAATCGCCTCTATTGAAGAGAATTCCATTCCAAGAAGCTGCTAGAAAATAAGAACCCTTTTCTCCAAACCCTAGCCAATAATCCTGATTTCTATCATCTAAAAAGTTATCGGTCTAATGAACCAATAGAATGTGTATTTATAGAGTACAAGTGAAACCCTAGTTAATTTCGGGGCTATCTAGGAATTCTAGTCCAAGTAGGAGAAGGAAAAGATCTTTCCTTTTCTGGTTTTGCTCTATTGCCAGTTCTGCCACCTCCAAGTGCGCTTGAGCGTAATTTGCTGGTGTGGTTGGGCTCCTGTGCTTGAAGTATAATCGAGCGCCTGTTGCTCCTGGCTTGCGCTCGAGCCATTTGAGATGTGCTCGAGCACTTATAGTAGTGTAAGATGCTGGATTTGTCTTGGTATTTTAGCCTTTAAGTCTAGAGAATTGCTTGTGGTTTTCCCTTTGGGTCTTGAGAGTACTGTTAACATAAAAAACAAGCAAAACACCATATCACAATGAGACTAAGAGCCTGACATATGCGAGTTAAAGGTTTGAATGTGCAACATTCAATGCTCATGACATATTTTATGGGATTGTCCATCGACAAAAGATGTATGGGGAGCATGTGAAAGAAAAATCCAAAAGAGCACTGGCAAAGGAAATACTTTCGTGGATGTGGTAGAGGGTATGATTGACCGATGCTGTGATTGCTGAAATAATTTGGTTTAGAAGGAATTATGCAGTTCATGGGGGTTTTTTCCCATCAAAACAGCTACTCTCGGCCTCCCTTCAAACATACAAGGAGGCTAATGAAAAGAGAAGCTATAGGAGGAAAACACCCAAGAAGTGGGACCTATTCAGTGGAGACCTCCACTAGCAGGCACATACAAAGTTAACTGGGATGCTGCTCTTGATTCCAAAATTGGACGAAATGTATAACGCCCCACTTTTTACAAAAAGTGTAAGTGAAAATTTTGAATTTCCATGTGACATTACGACATCATCAGAGTTAAGAATTGACAGCGGAATATATTTTTTTCTTTAAAACTAAGGAACATAACACAACAGAGCTGACTGAATTACCTCATTATATTATGAAAAACGAAATTGACTTCTAAAAATAAAGTGTGTGCATAAGTGTCAACAAAAATTAAAGCACAGCGGAAAATAAATGACACACAGGTTTTTGTTGACGAAGTGGAAACTCAATTAAAAGAAAAACCACTCCGGGGCAGCCAAACCTAGGAATTCCACTATTCAGAAGACATAGCTAGATACAAGACAGTAACGCTCACATATACCCGATGCAGTGGTCGTATCTTGATCTCTGACGTGTAACCCAACACGAACGCTTCCCAACCAGGTTCTCCTACCTGAAGGGGTCTTCAATGGAATCCTTTATCTTA
Organism: Alnus glutinosa; assembly: GCF_958979055.1. Lineage (NCBI taxonomy): Eukaryota > Viridiplantae > Streptophyta > Magnoliopsida > Fagales > Betulaceae > Alnus > Alnus glutinosa. The sequence goes on from NC_084890.1 coordinate 10,595,356, forward strand.
GAGCCGACCTCTAAGATAGACTTCAGTTGTAGCACAGCAACCTCACACTTGATAGGGCTTCAGAGGAAATATCACGTCTCTGAGCAGTTGTGGAATTCAATACTGAATTCTTGCAGTTCTCAATGCCCAGGGGCCTCTATTTATAGGCTAGGGGCTCAAATGAGCGTCAAGCAAAATATACCTGGGCGCCGTCCGGACGGTGGACATGGGCCGTCCGGACAGACAACTATGCGATAAGATTTTTTGAAAATTTCACGAGGAAATCTTTCCTGTTTAAGAGCCTCGTCCGGACGGGATGGCACATCATCTGGACAGTCGCACATCCGCTACAAGTAATTTCCTTATAAGGCTTTGCGCATCCGGACCATAGGGGATGAGCATCCGGACGGCTATTCTTCAACATGCAATTTCCATATCTGCAATGTGCGCGACCGGACCATGATAGGCAGTTGTCCAGACGGTTGAAGTCGAATCGGCAATTTCCTTCTTTGATGAACGCGCCTCCGGACCACAGCTGTCAGACGTTCGGACGGTGATATTTGAATTGCGATTCTTGCCTTAAGGAGACGCGCGTCCGGACGGGATACCACATCGTCCGGACGATTGATAGATCTTCCTTTTCTTGGAACTTGGAAAGAAATCTGAAACTGATCGAGTACTGAGAGGCATCCAGACGTGCTGCTGAAACGTCCGAATGGATGTAAGCTGGATAGAACCTTCTCGACACAGTGGAGGGTCCGGACGGATGCAGCTTGGTCTGTCTGGAGCCCGGACGGTATGGTACGTCGTCCGGACGGATGGAACAGTGACAGATGGTCGTCCGGACTAGATGGCCTGATCGTCCGGAAAGCTGACAGGGAACTGAAAATCTTCTGACTCTGAAGCATTTTTGAATAGTAGAATCCCTATGGAGCATCGTTAAACACAAGTGATTTTGTCCAAACACAGAATGAGGCCAAAATACTAACAAACTCTCCCTTTGGCCATTCTGGGACAAAAATCACTTAACCGGTTTGGAAATACATTCCCGGTCCAGAAGTAAAAATTACTCCCTCTTTTTGTCACAAATGGACAAAGGGTAAAACAGAGTAATAAAAACCAATTGTCATAAAAATTACTCCCCCTAACGGTCTCAGAAGGACCCGGGAAACAGAGTAATATAAATCCTCATCATCATTGCTGCTAGGATGATGAAACTTCAGGCACTCCTTGAGGTCCAGCTGGTTCTGCTCCATGCGCTTGTTGTTGGAGTGCACTTCTAGCTGCATGGAAGTGATGGACTACTGCATGGAGGACATAGACACCTGCATATTGCTCATCCCCCTCTGAAAAGCAACAAAAGCCTCCATAATCTGAGCATAGTTGACATTTGGCTCAGATGGCGGAACAGTCTGTGAGGATGAAGCCATATCTGGAAAGCCGACTGGCATAGCAGCAGGTGGGGGCACCCCATCATCAGAGTCATGTCTCCACAGCTGCGTATTGGACTTCATCAGTGTCTGCTTGCTGATGGGCTATTGGATTTTCATCTTCGGTTCTCCAGTGACATTGACTCCCAACTAAAGAATAATCTGAGTGAGCAGGCAGCCAAACGGAAGACCAGCGTTTCCCTCATCACGGGCCTTTAACATAACACCCAAAATATGCTTGCATAGGCAGAAAGGCAAGCGAAGGTGGATTGCATAGACAAACTGGGCCCGTTTCTGGATCAAATCACTGCGCCGAGCAACAGGCCAGATGTTCTGCTGAATGATCTTGGCCAGCATGCGGTGGGAGGGAGACAAAGCACCAATCCTGATGGCAGTAAAGCGCTCCTCGCCGTGGGGAATGGCATGGAAGAATTCCCTGAGATCATCCAGGGATGGAGGAAGCACCACCTCATTGTATGGGCTGGCCGAAATCTCGAGCACTGGGACTCGGATGATGTGACTGATGACTTGATGATCAACAGTGATGAGATGGCCTGCAACGGAGGACTGAAGCACCACTCCATGATCATCGTTCTGCACCACTTCCAGGTTGGCGTAGAAGACTTTGACCAGTCTGGTGTACACTACACAAGCACAGCTATGGAGATATCCCCAATTGTACGTCTGGATAATGGCAAGAATGTTGTCCAGCGGTGGCACCATGATATCAAACCGAAGGACGTTCCGCTCAGCAATGACAGTGCGGCCCATAATCTTGGCATGAATTGCAGCCCTATCTTCCATAGTCCTCTGGCGAACCTTGCGAGGTGGACTGCCTGCTGACATGATTCTGCAAAAATCCAACAAAAAATTTTGCCAAAAAAAAAAATTTTCCAAAAATATTCTTTTTAGGATACCAAAAATTTGGCAGAATAACAGCAGTAAAAGGACTTGTGTAAAAATAAATACAGAGCAATATCACAATTAAGTCCAAGGAATTTCAACATGGTAGATATATGCATCTCATATTCCAAAAATAACATTCTAACTGTTTTTAAAGAAAAAAAAACTAAAGATAAAAAGTTGAGAAAAAAAATACCTGGAAAAGGAGAGGAATATGCAAAAAGCCAAAAAACTCAAAGACAAATAACTCACAAGTGTTGTACAAATTATAATACTCGCAAGTGCACGAATCGTTTGCAATATAGCGTTATGCAAGTGCGAGGTCGATCCCACAAGGAATTGTGTTGCGAAAATTAATCTCTATTCAAACTAATCCTATTTTAACCTAGTTCCAAATTTAGGGTTTTTAATAAAAGAAAACATAAACAAAATTAATGAAAATAAAGGGGTCTAGGGTTTTGGAATCCACACTCACCAAATCACAACAACCTAATCTCATGCTCATCACACATATTTTGAGGTTTTCAAATGCAAATCTTAGGTATGTTCTACTTTTGCTTCAAAAATAGTATAAATCATTTAATGAATCCATTCTTCCACAAATCACAAAAGATATCTAGTTTCAACTAAATCATCAAATGTATCCATAGAATGAAACACAATGAATATCCAACATACATGAAAACCCAAGCCATCAATTTAATGAAACTATATCAAATCATCACTTGTATCCGAAAATCACAAGAGATATCCAAAAATAATCTCAAAAACCGAAATAGAACAATGAGAAATCAAAACCATGAACTCAAATAGCATACACAAGCATGGAAACTCGGTTTCTCTTCAATGGTGAGGTTTCATCCTCAACCCAAGATGAAAGTTTAGTCATACATCACTAAAGAAAACGTAAATGAACAAGAAGAATCAATAAAAACATAAATAAACTTACAAAGGAAGGTTGTTCTAGGTGAAAATCACCCAAGAACCCTAAGCTAGGTCAAAATCGGCCCTTTGGGGCGCCTAGACGGTCTCTGCCGCGGCTCCTTATCTTGAGAAAATGAGAAAAAGACGTATTTACAGAGTTAGCTAGGGTTTCTGTCCCGCAAAAATTCGATCAATCGATTTTAAAATCGATCGATCTACTTTTCGATCGATCTACTTAATATTAGATCGATCTACTTAATATTCGATCGATCTACTTTTTCAGCACTTCCAAAAATCCAGCTTTTCTATGTATTTTTGCCTTGAAAATTGTCATTTTTCTCTTATTGCCCTGCAAAACGTAAAAACACTAAAACTAACCAAAACATCAGAAAATAACAAAGCTAAAGGTTTAACAAATGTAAATTAAAGGGTCCAAATATACACTTTTTGGCACTCATCAAATACCCCCAAACTTACATTTTACTAGTCCCTTAGCAAAACAAAATGAAAAATAAAATCAAAGCATGAAACATAAGTCCTCTTTCGTGGGAGAAACGATTGCATTTAGCATATGCAACAATCCTTTTAAACCCCTAGGACTCCCTAGTGGACGAGTGAAGTCTCATGAGGGTTTGCCAGAAATGATACCCAAAAACATTGAAACACTATGTTGTCAATAAGAAAGAATTTTTTACACAAACCATGGTTCATACGTCATTGGAATGCTTAAAAAGACAAACCCCATCATAAACATCAACAGGGGATCCAACATCAAATCACTCATTAATGGACAATAAAGACATCACATGTTCTTCAAAAGTGTTAAGTGAAATTAACATGCAATCATGAGGTTTCATTTTAATCTCAAGATAAGTACCTCAAAAATCGTTGGACTCCCTATCAAATGAAACAACCAAGGCAAGATATGCAAATTATTTTATTTTATATATATATATATATATATATATATATATATATATATTTTGTGTAGGCTGTGCAATGCTCGGCTCCCTTAAGCTTTCTAATTGACCCATGTAACGAGTGTTGGGCCAGTGACTCCCAAACCATATGGTCTTAGGGCACTAGATGTAGAAACATCCTTAAGGGCTTAATTACTCAAGTCAAAAAGGTTATGAAGCCAAACTAGCCATACAATTAACCAAATTGAAATTCTCACCTTTTGACGCGAACACTCAATGCTTAGTGAGGCAGGAGGCCCGGTTACTCAGTGAAAAACTCAAAATGATCTTATTTTATTTCTTTTTCTCTCTTCTTTATATATATATATATCTTGCAAGCCAAGTTTATTTATCTATAGGTTATCCAACAACTCTCAAAATACACAATTAAGCACAAATTCATACCCCATAGATTACATGCTAATGTGCTCGTGATAATTCAATTCAAAATAAGTGAAGTCTCTCTAGTACAAAAATAAGTCAAAAGACTCAGATTCTTAATGACATGATGTGTTTAAAACTTTAAGCAAGCCAATGAAATGCAAACCACAGCTACAGCTTAACTCAAACTTGACAACAATTTTTTTTTTTTTTTAGAACAAAAAGACAACTAAAAATAACTAAACAAATAGACAAGTGTTTTTCCATACCCCCAAACTTGAATTACACATTTTCCTCAATGTGTAGTGTAGAAATACATTACCAGAAGTAAGGAAAAATCAAGGTGAAAAAGGTCAAGGCGTCACCCAAACTTAAACACCAAAACACTTGTCAACAAAAAACTAACAGCAATATTTTCTCACAAGAAACACACATCAAATGGTTAATTGCTATCAGAAATAAAAGTAAAATGAAAAGAAATAGAAATAAAATGAAAGAAATCAACTGTACAAAAAGGTAAAAGAAAATTTACAGCGCCTTCCCCGATCGTGTGGATGTCCAACCAATCCCTTCCACCCTTTATTCTTTAAAATTTGATATCCCTCGTGTGGAATGTTTCGCCATCTTATGTAGCCCACTTGCTTGCTTCGAAGGATCTTCTTAGGACGATGTTCCCTAGATTTGCGCGGTTGTGTGCATAGATCCTTGACAGTTTTGGCATAAGATGGCTCTTTGAGACATTGAAGAATTGAAGCTTGGGGCTCATGAAATGTCTCAAGAGGGATGGTGATGAAGGAATGAGCTTCAGTACTCATTTTCTTGTCGTTGGACGACTTTGGATTTGATGGGGGCGCTGCTTGCTCAAGGTACTCCTCTCATCATTCCCCTTCAAACTCAACCGCTGAAGAAGATGTGTTGGGGAGTGATATCTCAATGGTTTCCCCATTCTCAAGTCGTGTCTCAGGAGTGGGATACAATAAAGCCTCTTCTTGCTCAGGTACCAAGTCTAGGTTAAATTCGATTTGAGCAACGCTCTCTTCAAAAGGATCTTCCAGACTTGGTCCATTAGTAATTTCCTCAAAAACTACTTCACTCCCAAGTGTGGCGATGGCCTGGGCATGCTCATGATAAGAAATGTTGAAATCATCCTCATCAATCATGTAATACCTTGTGGCCATCAGCTGGCTTTGAAACTCTTCTTCCTCTATTCTGGTGACTTCATCAACCAGATATTCTATCTGTCCTTCTATCCTGGCAATCGCTTGAGTGTTTTCCATAGTAGCATTCTTCATCTCACTAATAGCCTGGCCTGTGAGCTCTATGAAGACCTTGAGAGTGTCTTCCAAAGTGGACTATGAGGTGAAGCTGGATAATTGTAGGATGAAGGATGGGAAGATAGGCTATCGAACTGCGGATAATTAGGATGGTGCAGTTCTTGAAATTGGGGAGCACAATTTCCCATGGCTTGAGCTTGCCACGAGAAATCGGGATGATTGCTCCAGTCTGGGTTGTAAAAATTGGGATTTGCATCAAATCCCGGACTAGAGAAATTGGGGTTCATTTGCTCATAAGAAAGATTGCAGAATTGTCCCCAGGAGGGACAACTACTAGCACTATGATAAGGATCAGAGCAATATGAACATGGTTCATGTGGGTTGAAACTGTAAGGGTAGTTGGTTGGAGCAAGTGTCCTACCACTAGGTGAAGCATGTCTTGCAGAAGAATCACAATAATTATCAAAGTAAAAACTCATGTTTCACTTACACCATATAGCAAGAAAATATCCCACCAAAGATACGAACCAATATTTTTTTTAAAAAAAATAAATTAATCAAAGAAAAACAAACAATAAAATAATATAAAACAGAAACAGAATATTAACAAAATAAACTAAAAACAACTGATTTTTTTTTTTTTTTTTTTTTTTGGGTTTTCTGCTGCTTAGAAAATTCGCACGATCGAAGTAAAGTTCGATCGATCGACTTTATATAGGGCGAATGCTTTCTCGATCGATTGAAAATAGATCGATCGAATTGATACTCGATCAATCGACTTCGCAGGGCACTCAAAAAGTGCAGAAACAGAACCGGGAACACAATTTTATTTTATTTTTTTTGAACGAAAACAGAAACAAAACAACAAATATATGAAAGAAAAATCTATCTAAACTAGTAGAAAAAAAAAAGAATCAATTCAAACAAAAATCAATTTCCACAAACAAAATAATTCCCCGGCAACGGCGCCAAAAACTTGTTGTGCAAATTTTAATACTCGCAAGTGCACGAATCGTTTGCAATATAGCGTTATGAAAGTGTGAGGTCGATCCCACAAGGAATTGTGTTGCGAAAATTAATCTCTATTCAAACTAATCCTATTTTAACCTAGTTCCAAATTTAGGGTTTTTAATAAAAGAAAACATAAATAAAATTAATGGAAATAAAGGGGTTTAGGGTTTTGGAATCCACACTCACCAAATCACAACAACCTAATCTCATGCTCATCACACATATTTTGAGGTTTTTAAATGCAAATCTTAGGTATGTTCTACTTTTGCTTCAAAAATAGTCTAAATCATTCAATGAATCCATTCTTCCACAAATCACAAAAGATATCTAGTTTCAACTAAATCATCAAATGTATCCATAGAATGAAACACAATGAATATCCAACATACATGAAAACCCAAGCCATCAATTTAATAAAACTATATCAAATCATCACTTGTATCCGGAAATCACAAGAGATATCCAAAAATAATCTCAAAAACCGAAATAGAACAATGAGAAATCAAAACCATGAACTCAAATAGCATACACAAGCATGGAAACTCGGTTTCTCTTCAATGGTGAGGTTTCATCCTCAACCCAAGACGAAAGTTTAGTTATAAATCACTAAAGAAAACGTAAATGAACAATAAGAATCAATAAAAACATAAATAAACTTACAAAGGAAGGTGGTTCTAGGTGAAAATCACCCAAGAACCCTAAGCTAGGTCAAAATCGGCCCTTTGGGGCACCCAGACGGTCTCTGCCGCGGCTCCTTATCTTGAGAAAATGAGACTAAGACGTATTTACAGAGTTAGCTAGGGTTTCTGTCCCACAAAAATTCGATCGATCAATTTTAAAATCAATCGATCTACTTAATATTCGATCGATGTACTTTTTCAGCACTTCCGAAAATCCAGCTTTTCTATGTATTTTTGCCTTGAAAATTGTCATTTTTCTCATATTGCCATGCAAAACGCAAAAACACTAAAACTAACCAAAACATCATAAAGTAACAAAGCTAAAGGTTTAACTAATGTAAATTAAGAGGTCCAAATATACACTTTTTGGCACTCATCAACAAGCAGCCAAAAGAGTGATTGTGTGGGGTATGGAGAAGAGAATGCGGTCAACTGAGGTATATATAGCCTCTATGGGGTCCCCGTCTGGACGGAGTATTTACCTTATCTGGACGCGCGCTGCATTGGAAACAAGCGGACAGGTCGCGCGCGTCCAGATGGTTTTACTAACCGTCCGCCCAGTGGTTACCGTGAGCGTCCGGACTCAACCAGGTACCGTTCGGACGATTGGGCTCCATTCCCGTCCGGACTCCAAGAGAGTGCCGTCTGGACGTCAATGGAGACCGTCCGGACGCTCCACACTGAAACACCAGAAAAACTGAGGAAAATTTCACAGAGATCAAATTTTCTCAAGTTAGTGTCAGAACACGCATGTATAATCAACTGATAATACAATCAGAGAACATCTCAAAACTAAACAGAGATATAAAAGGAAGTTGAGATTTCAATTAGCACAAATAATTTTCCTGATCACAGAAAATTCAAATAGGCAACTCAACTCAAGCAATGCGTGTGTGTGTGTGGAGACTCTTTTCCCACAAGGTATGACTTTCCAAGACATGACAAAGAGCAACTAGATTTTCTAGACACGAGAGAAAATCAGCGACAGATTAGCCAAAAGTCAAACCTTATAACTTGCTAGGGCCTAGTCACCCTCATCTAATACACTCCCCCTAAGATACAACACATATTTTGTTTTACTTGTACTATATAGGACAATGTAAAATTTTTACTTGCTCATAGAGGGCAAGGTAAATTTAAGCACATAAGCAGTGATTAAACAATTTAAAGTACATAACTTTTTATGAATTACCGCTCGAAACTTATGGTACTGCAAACTGTAGGGAGTGCCAGAGTTTATAGGTGCTAGGTTCAACTAGCATGTGGTCAATTTGGCTATCTTATTAAGGACCTCTTCTCTTATCCAAAATTTTCAAAAGCAAAAAGTCAGAGAAAGGAAGCTGGGATAGTGCACTTTTTCATCGCATGAGGAACGAAGCTATCCTACTTTTGCATAAACAGGAAAAAACATTTGGCCAATATAGTCATAAACTTTCAATTATATCTAAGCATAGTAGATTAATGCTTACAGAATTGAGATATCAAGTGAAAATACATACACTGTCTAATAGGCCAAGAGAAAAAAAATCCTTCAAATTCTCCCCATTTTTTTTTTATTAAACAAAAAGAAACAACAAGCAATATGGAAACGACATCATATGCTAAGGCATGATCAAACCTGTGTACGCTCAATGATGCCACTACAGAAAAACAGTCGCTCGACCTGCTTTTTCTGTCTTCCCCAAAAATAATAATACCTGCACAGTTTTCTCAAGAAACATAAGGGGCAAACACAACTGGTTCCTAGATTGCATATAACAATATGTCAAATAAAATAAGCAATCAAACCTGATGCCGTAGGATTAGGAACCAAATCCTGGGCATGAACACCCGAACCTGCTAGGTGCGTCGGTTCCCTCTCATGGGGTAACTATCCTTCTCAACCCAAGCCTGCCTTCCAGTGGGTGGTTGCTGGCAGGACTGCATCATCCACTCCATCATGTTCTGCATCCAGATGGGAGGCTCACTGTAGTGTTGCTCTTCTTGAGGCCTTCTAAACTACTTGGGTTTGTTCTTGTAGGTGCCCTTGTGATAGGATGGTACAAACCACTGCTGAGGCAGACCAAGGGGCTTGATACTGAATCCTTGGTGCTTGGTGAGGTGCCTAATGCCATGGAGTCTGATGCTGAGCTGCAGGTCTAGTTCCATAACGAACTTGTCTGGGCACTTCTTTCTTGACTCTGGCCTTTTGTGCTTTCAAGAGGGAGCACTGAGGCCGAACATGCCCACTGAGACCGCAATGATGGCAAATAGGAGGTCTTCTAATGGAATGAGGCTCCTGAGTGTCTGGAACATCATCATTGACCTTTTCCTTCTGTTTATCTTCAACAGTGGGAGGACGCTCTGGGACTGTAGGTTTCACAAACACAGTATTTGAGGAAGAAGGAATATCAGAAGTGGAAGCTACATACCCGAGACCAGTCTTGTCATTTAGGCTCTTCTGGATAGACAGCATACGAGTCAACTTCTCATCAGTGACTCTCTCTAGCTGGAGCTGTGTCTCTAGTAGCTTTTCCTCGAGCTCCTGTATCTTGATCAGTAATGAACTCTTCTCAGTCTACAAACTGCTCAGATCATTAAGGTGCTGCTTTCGGCCTTCCCTCAGCATCTCATACTCTTTATAGAGTGTCTTGTAGGCCTCCTTGAGCTCCACCTCATTATCACTATGCTTCGAGTAATACGAGTCTTCTTCTTCAATATATGGGGCTACAAAGGCCAGAAATTTTTCAAACTCTGGAGCATCTTCTTCTGACTCATCACTGAGAGTCACATTGTAAGCCTTCCCCTTACCCTTCTTAAGATTCCAGCAATTGGCCCGGATATGCCTATAGCCTGAGCATTCAAAACATCGGGGTCCTCTGGGATCTTTCTTCTCTTCTTCCTCTAGTTCAGCTTCTTTGAGAGGTTTCTTTGATTTTTCAGAAAACTTCTTCTTGAACCGATCATCTTTCATCAGACTTTTGAAATTTTTGGCTAACATAGCCATAGCCTTTTCTTCATTCTCATAATCTTCTTCAGATGAGGCTTCTACCTTCTTCTTGGAAGCCTTTAGGGCAATGGTCTTTAACTTCTTGACCGGGGGCAAAGACAGCTCATATGTTTGAAGAGATCTTACCAGCTCTTCAATCTTCATTTCTTCAAGATCCTTGCTTTCCTCAATAGTTGTTACCTTGATCCTGAAACGCTCAGGCAAAGATCTGAGAATTTTTTGGATGAGTTTTACATCCGAGATAGGTTTCCCAAGACTCACCATGGAGTTCCTTAGGTCACTCATTTTGGAGTAAAACTCTACGAATGTCTCTTCCTCTAACATCTTAATTTCTTCAAATTTTGAAATCAACATTTGAAGTTTGGCAGATTTTACAAGTTTTGTGCCTTCATATGTTCTTTCCAAAAATTACCATGCTTCTTTGGCTGATTCGCAGTTTGAAATTTTGGCGAATTCAAATGGAGAAAGTGCTTGGCATAGAGAATGGAGGGCTTTATCATTGGAAAGTCGGGCATTTTTTAGAGGGACTGTTTCGAGTGTTGTATCCTCTGGTTTAGTCCAACCAGTTTCAACAATATTCCAACAGTCAATAGATTTTAAAAAGAATCGCATCCGAGCTTTCCAATAGCCATAGTTCATACCATCAAAGTAGCAACAGAATTAAGAGTTTGAGACATAGTAGCAAATAGAAGTCAAAAATAAATGACACTCAAGAATTTAATCTTCTCAGAGTGTACCAAGCTCTGATACCAATTGAAAAACGAAATTGACTTCTAAAAATAAAGTGTGTGCATAATTGTCAACAAAAATTAAAACACAGCGGAAAATAAATGACATACAGATTTTTTTTGACGAAGTGGAAACTCAATTAAGAGAAAAACCACTCCGGGGCAGCCAAACCCAGGAATTCTACTATTCAGAAGACAAAGCTAGATACAAGACAGTAACACTCACATATACCCGATGCAGTGGTCGTATCTTGATCATTAACGTGTAACCCAACACGAACGCTTCCCAACCAGGTTCTCCTACCTGAAGGGGTATTCAATAGAATCCTTTATCTTAGAGCCGACCTCTAAGATAGACTTTAGTTGTAGCACGGTAACAACACACTTGATAGGGCTTCAGAGGAAATATCACGTCTCTGAGTAGTTGCGGAATTCTATACCGAATTCTTGCAGTTCTCAATGCCCAGGGGCCTCTATTTATAGGCTGGGGGCTCAAATGAGCGTCAGGCAAAATATACCTGGGAGCCGTCCGGACGGTGGACATGGCCCGTCCGGACAGACAACTGTGCGACAAGATTTTTCAAAAATTTTGCGAGGAAATCTTTCCTATTTAAGAGCCTTGTCCGGACGAGATGGCACATCGGCCGGACGGTCGCACATCCGCTACAAGTAATTTCCTTATAAGGCTTCGTACGTCCGGACCATGGGGGATGAGCGTCCGGACGGCTATTATTCAACACGCAATTTCCATATCTGCAATGCGGGCGTCCGGACCATGATAGGCAGTCGTCCGAACTGTTGAAGTCGAATCTGCAATTTCCTTCTTTGATGACCGCGCGTCCGAACCACAGCTGTCAGACGTCCGGACGGTGATATTTGAATTGCAATTCTTGCGTTAAGGAGACGCGCGTCCGGACGGGATACCACATCGTCCGGACGGTTGATCGATCTTCCCTTTCTTGGAACTTGGAAAGAAATCTGAAACTGATCGAGTACTGAGAGGCGTCCGGACGTGCTGCTGAAACGTCTGGACGGATGCAATCTGGATAGAACCTTCTCGACATAGTGGAGGGTCCGGACGGAGAGACACGTCGTCCGGACAGATGGAATAGTGACAGATGGTCTCCGGACAGGATGGCTCCATCGTCCGGACGGCTGACAGGGAACTGAAAATCTTTTGACTCTGAAGCATTTCTGAATAGTAGAATCCCTGTGGAGCATCGTTACACACAAGTGATTTTGTCCAAACACAGAATGAGGCCAAAATACTAACATATTAAAATACGTACCATGTGTTTTGATATAATAAATACACTCAAAGCAATAACATATGTGCCACATGCGGCACTTTATAATAAAAACCATTGTTTTAATCAACATAATAAATATTACATATTAACATAAAAAGTCTCAAATAACATTAACATAAATATCAGCAAATGGTTCCATTCTTCCATCCATCCTGCAAAAACTTGTATGTGATTGTGGTTAACACCATAATCCCATACTTTGGTCAAGTGAGTCAACAGCTCTTAATAACATAAGAAATACTGCTCTATTTAAAAGTACACTATACAATCATATGATGACAGTCATATATCCATAATGCAATGACAGTTCATAAGCACAGTCTCATATATTTTCTTCTTGAATTCATTCTTATTAAAGTCTTGTGCTAGGTTATTGTTTATCTATGAGCCTTGTGCTCCTTTAACTATAAAGCTTATTGGTCTTTGAGGCCTTGTGCCTCGACTGTAAGTCTTGTACTCACTAGTTTATTACTATTTTCGGGAGCCTTGTGCCCACCAGCTTTGTTATTCTTATATCTTTTCGGGGGCCTTGTGCTCCCGCTGTGAGCCTTGTGCCCGCCAACTTTGTTTTTAATCCTGCATACTAATTATTCACCACAGTACACAATAATCCAATCAAAACATGTTACACACAACTCATATCAAATGCCAAACAACTCGTATACAATTAAATAAAACAGAAATCACTACGATAAAGAAAGCAACCACGTATCATCCTTAGTGAGTAAGAAATAATCACAGTTATATTTTGCTTCAGAAAGTATCCACACACAAATATTCGCTGCAATATAAATTGATACAAACAATAATGAATTAGTATAATTCACTAAAAATGCATTTTAATCCTATTTTCATTGCTGACTTTTAAACCTTAATATAATTTCCTATTTTTTTGCTTGAACATTACCTCAGCATATAAAATTAGTCCAATTACATTTTATTACTAATATTTTATGCGGAATTAATTACGGCATTTATTAAGATCCTTAAGAAAAATATTTCTTCTTCTTTTTTTTTTTTCTTTTTTTTTTTTTCATTTTTGATCTTTAATTAATATAATGTCATTTGAACATTATAACGGCATATAAAATTGATTAATTATAATGTCACATATTTCATGCGGCCATTATAATAGCATTTATAAATAATAACCAAAATACCCCTTTTATATAAAAATAATTAAAACTCATGATTTTTACAATAAAGTTTTACAACTCAAAATAACTGAACCTTAACTTAAATAATATTAAGGCAAGTATTATTTCAGTTATTTTAACTTAAACAGTGAGATACCAAAATATATATAAGTCCATATTTGACATATTTGTATATCAAATAAACTTAATAAATACGTTAATATAAATAACAAATTTTATACTTTAAACATAAGTGAAATAAAATAACTTCGTGCTTATTTCTTATTTTAACCTTCATAAAAATTGAGCAGAATAGCGTCATTAATATTAATAATGCCTAGAAATATTTTATTTTCATTTGGGCAGCGTAACGGCGCTTTTGTAAAATAATGTCTTTTCACTCGGGCATCACAACGACGTGTTTTTATATTTAATAATTCCGTTTTGAAAATCCTGTTTAAAAAAACACAACTTAAAACGTTAGATAACTAATAACTTACAAAATAATAACATTAACTTGTAAAATATCTAAAACAAAACTTTATTTAACTCCCAAATATTTCTTTTCCTTACTTTATTTCTTTTCTTTTCTTTTTTCTTTTCTCTTCTTCCCCTTTTTCTTTCTTCCTCTTTTTCTCTTTCTTTTATTTTTCTTTCCGTTCTCTTCAGATGAACTGAGAACGAGACAGAGAGGTGGAGAAAGAGGGAGAGAAAGAAAGAAAGAGAACTAGCAAGAGAGATTTACCTTCTGATCTACTTCCACCTTTGTTCTTGTAGGACCCAAACCTAGAGAGAGAGAGAGAGAGAGAGAGAGAGAGAGAGAGAGAGGGCTGTTTTTGTTGAGAGAGATGAGAAGCCGAGAGAGAGAGAGGGAGAGAACTTTGAGAGAATTTGAGAAAGAATGAGTGATCGATCAAGGAGAGGAAGTGGGTTATATATATAGTGGAATGGACGGCCCAGATCATCCAAAAATGATCGCATCTAACGGCTAAAATCGATTGAAGATCATATTTTTTCTCAAGAAAGCGGACAGCTCTTTGGTGTGTGAATCTGCTATCTATTGCAGAAAGTCGATCGATCTACGTGAACAGTAGGTCGATCTACTTGTTATGTCGTGCTTTCACTTTTATTTTAGGTTTATTAAACCACTTAATAACTTAGACCTATAAATATACTTATAATAAATACTTAATCTATTATTAGGTCTTAAATCCTATTTTAAAATATTATATTCAATATCTTAAAATATGAAGTGTTATAGAATGGGTGTTGGCATCATTGTGCGAGACTATGAAGGAAGAGTGTATGCTGCCGCAAGCCAGTCTTTCTATGCAATACTAGAACTAGTGGTGGCAGAAGCAAATGCGGCTTTGAGGGCAGTGGAATTCAGTCGAAATAAGGGCCTTCATAAGATTATCCTAGAGGGTGACTCCTTGTAGGTGGTTAATGCTTTAAATGCCATTGATTATAATTGTAGCATCTATGAGCAAATAGTGGCGGATATGACAGTTGTTCTACATACATTAACAAGTTGGCAAGTCAGCCACACCAAGCGAGGGGCTAATTAGGCGGCTCATGGCCTTGCCAAGGACGTGATCAAACAGCTCATGGATAGGGTTTGGATCAATCGAATCCAAAGGGTATCCATGATATTGTAACGCCAGAGTTTCACGCTCTGGTTTGTTAGACCTGTTTTTTAGGCTCTATTTCTTCAATATCTTAATGAAGTGTGGAAATTTATTTTTAAAAAAGAAAAAAAAAAAAGAAAAGAAAATGACATAATAGTGAGAATTAACAGTTTTTTAAAGTACAAATTAAATGACTAATTTTAATTAGTTAACTATCGTATTATCAAGTTGTATGATAGAAGTATAATAATTTATTAAATAATATGACTTTTCGAAGAATCAAAGATGAAAAATCAAATAATCTATCGGGTAGAAAATGGTATTGGTATTGGTATTGGTCAATGATAAAGAAAGAAATCAGGACCGAATGAATTTCTTATACATAGCTGATCTGGATCCCATGCAATGATTTGTGAAGGTAAAAGAGGATGAATACTAAAACCGGTGAGACTGCTGTCAAGTAACAGAGGCAAAAATTGAATTGGCATTCTGGTCTTATTTTACAAGTCCTACGGACAAGAACTTTGGGGTGGCCAAGACCAAACCTTGGGGTGGCTAAACTCAGCTGGGACTTCATATAAAATTGCTCTAATTAAAAGAAGTTCAAAAATTGTAGGAGTTGTTAGGCCCCCCACCTTACAACGTGGCTCTACCCCTGCACTTTGAAGTCTCTATTTCTAGCTTTTTTTAAAAAATTTAACAAAACTCTCTACTCAGTGTTAAATTTAATTCTTGTGAGTAAGTGCATTCACATTGAGCTCTTTAAAATTTCTTTAAATTTAGTGGTAATTACTTTTTCCCCACATTAACTACCAAAAAATGCGCGATGCCCCCATGAACTACCAACTCGACCTAAATAGAGCATCCAACTACCAACTTTACACATTTTACTCCCTTCCGTCAGTCAGACCCGTTAACATGGACGGAATATGCCGATTTTGGACGTTAATTTTGATTAAAAGACAAAAATGCCCTCAATTGATAAAAAAAAATGCTGTTTTATTTTCATTTTCTTCTTGTTTTCCCCCCATGAACTACCACCATTTTCCAACATACCCCCATGAACTACCACTATTTTTCAACGTGCCTCTATGTAAAACGGCACGTGACGGTCACGTGACCCGTTGACAGACGGAGGGGGGAAAATGGTTGTCTTTGGTAGTTGAATGCTCTATTTTGGTCGAGTTGGTAGTTCATGGAGGCATCACGCATTTTATGGTAGTTCATGGGGGGAAAGGTAATTACCCCTTAAATTTAACTTTAAAAATCTATTTTTGATGTTTTAGCTAGCCACTTTTTAAAACCACTAAATATCAGGCTCTCTAAATATTTCTATATTATAACTAAATATTATTTTTTTTAGAGTAAGAGCATCCCTAGTGAGCTCTTCATTTCAAAATTTTCACCAAAATTTGGTGAAAAACTCAAAAAAGCCTACTTCAACAAACTCTCAATAATTTCTCTATTTTGGCTCCTGTCAGAATTTCACCACAAATTTGACTCACAAATTTCATGAGCTATTCAATATTTTATCATTTTTTGTTTGTTTCCCACCTCTCCCCCTTCTTGACTTTTCCTCTGGAGCTTGGTCCTGTTGTGCCTGGTGCGGAACTGATCGGCGCTTTCACTGGAGAGGGTGGCAGATGCACGCGACAAGGCCAGCTTAGTGGTTGGTGGCGAGGCAAAGATCGGAGACATGGGCTTTTGCAGTGCTGCCGGCGTCCTTTGCCGTGGGTCGACGCCACAGGGAGGCGACGCAGAGGCCGGTAGCTTCGCGATCTGTCATTGGGAAATGGAACATGACTTGTTGTTTCCGTGGCTGCAGTTGAAAGACCGGCGGTGAGGGCTGATTCTGGCTTAGTGGTGCTTTGGATTTGGATTTTAGGTTGGGGGGGTTTGTTTTTGGGTATTTAGGTGGATGGGTATTTTGGCAACTGCGATTTGCTGTCTTCCGTTGTGTTAGGTGCCTGTGTCTTCCAATGTGGTTGGTTTCTTGCAATAAGCGTGGCCAGCGGCGTGACTGGGGTTCCGCACTAGACACAACAACACTTTTTCTACACCAGAAATGGCCGCTTGAGCCCATGACGTCGTTGCGCTCAGCATCAAAGGGAATTCTGCCATACTGATCGAAAATGGGTCTGAGTTTGGGAGAGTGAAGGACTACGTGATGGAGTGGATTGGGACTGAGATAAAGAAGGAGTGGTTGTTAAAGCAGTTGCTCTCAAAACCAATAAAAAAAAATCTAGTCAAAACAGAGAAATATTTAGAGAGTTTGATGTAGGAAGCTTTTTAAAAGTGATAAATAAAGTAACAAAAGTAGATTGTTTAGCTAAAATTTGGAGAGCTCACTAAGGATGCTCTAATACTAAAGGAATTGAGTCTTCCTTAAGTCCAACTAAAATTGATGTAGCTTTTAAAATCACCATTAGATGTGTGATAAATCACTATTGGATTTTGATCCAATAATAATTTTAAAAGTCACATCAATTTTGTAGCATTAATTACTCTATTTTTCATTGGTGAAACTAACTTTAATGCCCAGCTGGTATGACATATACATAATTAATTTCTCTCAATTCAAACTGTTGCATATATAGATGAATGCCATAAATTCTTTAAATGTGATGGGCAAAATTAATGTTGTGGATGAATGCAATATTCAATTCATTCTCTGATTTGAAGCATAGTCTCTCTCTATGTGTGTGGGTGATGAGGAAGGGGGGACAACAGAAAACTCTATGGACATGCAGTCTCGTACTGCTGCCTGCAGCTTGTTGATGCCGCCCTTAGATGCTAGATTATATTATACACCATTGTAAATCCTTTGTTTGAATTAATTTCCAAGTACCAAGAGCACGATCTCTTTATGCCCAAGTTCGACCTTTCCGGCATTAGCATATTTAGCCTTGTGATTTGAATGTATTTTTGGAAGTTTATTATAGGAAAGAAAGGATGCCTTTGTTACATGCCTAATTACTCAAACACGTAATGTATAGATAAGGATAGTTTAAGGAACCCTAATACCCCCCAAATCAACTCAAGAGCTGAATATTAATAATCTTTGTTTACTTTATTCATCAATGTATCCAATAGGTTTATATAGAGTTACAAAGAAATGTGATAAACATAAACTACTCTCATAAAGATGTACCCTATCACTAACACTTCATAGAGATGTATCTTATGACTATCATATCACTAACAACTATCAATTGGATTGCATGCCTCTCATTGTGAGGGTGCTCGTATTATATAGAGAATAATGTGATAATTACAATGCTGAATATCAGCAAGTACATGATTCTCGGAAACTAAATAAGGCAACTAAAATCAACCTATAATTACAGAATATATTATATGCTGAATCAAATATATGCTAAATCAAATATATGCTAACATCCCCCCTAAAATTGATGTTGGTCGATCAAGAAGCATCAATTTGCCCACAAGAAACTGATGGCGCTGTCGTGTCATGGCCTTTATGAAGACGTTAGCGATCTGAAGATTAGTAGGAACATGAGGAAGAGATATAACACGAGTGTCCACGGCTTCTCGTATAGAATGACAGTCGACTTCAATATTGTTAGTTTTTGTGTTGGCTACATTCTATTGGACAAAATCACTTCTATGTAATGTTGCTGCTTTCACAGGGATGCTGCTTTATCCAGAGTCTACTCTTCAGCTATGTTCTTCAAGAAGATTCTGTGAAGTTTTCAAGGATTTATTTCGGTTCCCTGTCAGCCGTCCGGATGACGTAGTATTCCGTCCGGACGCTCATCAGTCAGTAACATCCGTCCGGATGACGAGATCTTTCCGTCTGGACGCCCATCAGTGTCTAGATTGCATCCGTCCAGACGTAATGGAAAATCGTCTGGACGCTCTTCAGAGCTCGAGAAAATCCCAATGTTCTAGTGCATCCGTCCGGACGACGTGTTTATACCGTCCGGACGCCATTCAGGGTTTGACAAGCATTAGGGTTTCTGCCTCAAGACACAGTTATGAGAAGACGGCTGCTACCGTCCGGACGATGTGCGATCCCGTCCGGACGATGTCCTCTATAAGGCAAGAATGTGCATACCAAGTTCAACCATCCGGACGTCAGCCTTCATGGTCTGGACGATCAAGCTTCATATATGGAAATTGCGTGCACCAGTTCAACCGTCCGGACGCTCCAAGCCTTATTATGGTAATTTCGTGTAGCCGAAGTGTAACCTTCCGGATGCTAGGGCAACACCGTCCGGACACGGCATTGTTATGGAAGCTTTCAGCGCTATCTTGGAGAGGCGGTTGCAGTTGACCGTCCGGACGCTCGGTCAAGCCGTCAGGACACCCTCGGGTATTTTGGTCATAACTTTTTACTCAAATATCGAATTGGGACAAAATTGGCTTCATTGGAAAGCTTAGAAAAAATGATGTAATTTGAGTGTCCGGATGGACCCTAGAAGCATCCGTACGGCCCTGCATAAAATTCCAGAATTACTTTCCGGACAAGAAAAACTTGACCCGTCCGGACACGCGTGTTTTAGACTCCGTTTTTTAGTCGATTTTGGATTTCCAAAGCCTATAAATAAGAGGCTTGAGGCATGCTTTCAAAATAGAATTCAGTGGTGAATTCTCTACATCTTAGAGACGTAATATTTCCTCTAAAGCCTTGCCAAGGGTGTGAATTCCATTAGAGCTCAGAGAAGTCATCAATCCCTCTGAAGCCGTTTTACAAATGTGCTATGCTGTAAACTGAAGTCTATCTTAGAGGTCGGCTCTAAGGTAAGGAGTTCCATTGACGACCCCTTCAGGTAGGTGAACCTGGTTGGGAAGCGTTCATGTTGGGTTACACGTCAGAGATCAAGGTACGACCACTACATCAGTACATGTGAGTGTTACTATCTTGTATCTAGCTATGTCTTCTAAATAGTGGAATTCCTAGGTTTGGCTGCCCCAGAGTGGTTTTTCTCTTAACTGAGTTTCTGAAGCCGTTTTACAAGTGTGTTGTGCTGTAAACCGAAGTCTATCTTAGAGGTCGGCTCTAAGGTAAGGAGTTCCATTGAAGACTCCTTCAGGTAGGTGAACCTGGTTGGGAAGCGTTCGTGTTGGGTTACACGTCAGAGATCAAGGTAAGACCACTGCATCGGTACATGTGAATGTTACTGTCTTGTATCTAGCTATGTCTTCTGAATAGTGGAATTCCTGGGTTTGGCTGCCCCGAGTGGTTTTTCTCTTAACTGAGTTTCCACTTCGTCAACAAAAATCTC
Organism: Alnus glutinosa; assembly: GCF_958979055.1. NCBI lineage: Eukaryota > Viridiplantae > Streptophyta > Magnoliopsida > Fagales > Betulaceae > Alnus > Alnus glutinosa. Next base: position 10,615,937 of record NC_084890.1, read on the forward strand.
TGTGTCATTTACTTTCCGCTATGCTTTAATTTTTGTTGACACTTATGCACACACTTTACTTTTAGAAGTCCATCAATTTTTCAATTGGTATCAGAGTCGGCACACTCTGTTTAGGATTTAATTCCTGAGTGTGATCCTCATCTCTTTGTGACTTCTATTTTTTTTTTTATTACACCTTTTATCATGAATTCTTCTCAGTTATCAAATGAGGATTCTAATATTAAGCTCTTGAAGGTTTTTAATAAATTGAAGAATGATCATCATTCTAAAATTTCACATAAAGAGCTTAAAAAGGTGAAGCAAGAAAAAGAGTCTTTGATTGTTAAATTGTTTGAATCACATGCCTTAATTGACTCTTTGAGATCTGAGAATACCATGCTGTTTAACATTATTGATTCACTAGAGATTAAATTAAAAGATTCTGTTTTCTCTAGTGATAATTTGAAAAGCATGATGTGTATTCATTCAGATATTTCCAACAAGCCTAATTTAGTTGTTGATGATTTGAGTGCTTCTACTTCACATGTTTCTGATTCTGAATTAGATTCCTTTATTATTGAGCCTGTGATAGTAGACACTACTTGTTTGGATAATTCTTGCTTGAATGATTGTGTGATGCCAAAATCCAAAGACACAGGTACACAAGCTCATGGTAAGTTTATCCCTACTTGTCATAATTGTGGGAAGATTGGTCATATTAGGCCAAATTGTTGTTTGTTGAAATCCCACAGGCCTTGGATCAAGCAGGATGCTATGAGGAAATGTAAAAAAAGTTGAAGATTCTTCCTCATCAAAATATGTTCCTCCGCATAGGAGACATATAGAAGGTAAGGGCACTGTTATGTGTAAGAATGCTAACCATAATTTTGCAGAGAATGTCAAGAAGTATTCAAACAAAAGAAGCTTGCTCACCTGTCATCACTGCAACATCACCGGTCACATCCGACTCAAATGTCCACAACTCCAGAAGTTGAAGGTTCAGAGGAAGCTGCCAATAAGAGCTACACCTCTGATGGCTCTTCAAGCTCTACGGCATCAGCAGAAGTTTGTTCCTGCTAATCAGAGTGGCAAATCAAGGCGCTACAAGAGAAAGCCGCATAAGCCCAATGGCAACCATGCCCATGAAGGATTGCTGAACCTAATACAAGGTATGCTATGGAGAATGGACAACATGGGCAAAACCTGCAAGCTACCGCCTCGGGTTAAGCAGGTATGGGTCAGGAAGGATGTGACCATTCACCCCTTGAGGGGGAGTGGACTTACCTAGTAAAGGTGAAGTCTCCCATGCCTAGGATTGTGGTTCCTTAATCCTAGTGCATGTCAGGTATGTTTGCATTGCATTGTCTATCTTGTCATATTTTATTCATGCCTTGCATTCTGTTTGAGGAACTGTTTATTTTATCCCCATATTTTCTCTTGTTATCTTGAGAAGCTTCTGCAGATATTTTTGGGGATGACAGTTAAAGCACGTCGGGCGGCTGCTTCTCTGTCTTGGTATTTCTAAACCTCTCTCCATGTTGATAGGTTTGGTTTTACCTTACATGCTGGGATTAGATGTCATTTCATTTTCTGAGCATGTGTTTGTTGTTTTTCTGTTTATCGGTTTTCAACAAAAAAAAATGGGGAGAATTTACAGGATTTTCTTTCTCTTGGCTTATTAGGTACTGTATGTATCCTTACCTGATATCTCTCTTTTGTGAGCATTAATTTACTATGCTTAGATATATTCGAGAGTTTTGACTATATTAGCCAAGTGTTTTTCCTGTTTATGCAAAAGTAGGATAGCTTCTTTCCTCATGCGATGGAAAAAGTGCACTATCCTGGGCTCCCCTAAGGTACTTCTTTCCTTCTCTGAATCGTTGCTTTTGGAGATTTTGGATATGAGTAGAAGTCCTTGATTAGATGGCCAAATTGACCACAGGCTAATTGAACCTAGCATCTATAAATTCTGGCACTCCCTTCAGCTTGCAGTACCATAAGATTCGAACAGTAATTCATAAAACGTTATGTGCTTTAAATTTGTTTAATCACTGCTTATGTGCTTAAATTTACCTTGCCCTCTATGAGCAAGTAAAAATTTATCTTGTCCTACATGGTACAAGTAAAACAGAATATGTGCTGTTTCTTTGGGGGAGTGTATCAGATGAGGGTGGCTAGGCCCTAGTAAGTTATAAGGTTTGACTTTTGGCTTATCTGTCTCTGATTTTCTCTCGTGTCTAGAAAATCTAGTTGCTCTTTGTCATGTCTTGGAAAGTCATACATTGTGGGAAAAGAGTCTCCACATACACACGCATTGCTTGAGTTGAGTTGCCTATTTGAATTTTTTGTGATCAGGAAAAGTTATTTGTGCTTATTGAAATCTCAACTCTCTTTTTTTATCTCTGCTTAGTTTTGAGATGCTCTCTGATTGTGTTATCAGTTGATTATACATGTGTGTTCTGAAATTGCCTTTGGAAAAATTATTTGTCTGCAAATTTTCCTCAAGTTTCAAAATTTTCAGTGTGTTGTGTGTGGACGGACTTATTCTTACGTCCAAAACGAGAGTAGTCTTACCATATGCTGACCTAGCAATTGCTCATCCGGTCAGGATCTCTATAGGTTTAAGACATGCTTCTCTTTCTCTGCCATACACACATCTTTGCATTTTTATTGATTTATCATGGCATCTTGTGTGTTTTTCTCGTGGATTTCTCCCTAGATTTTGGCATTTGTTGCACATCTCTTCTCATCCCATGATCTTCTTTGTGTCTTTCGTTATTCTTTTATGAAAAATTGAAATGACTTCTAAAAGTAAAGTGTGTGCATAAGTGTCAACAAAAATTAAAGCACAGCGGAAATTAAATGACATAGAGGTTTTTGTTGACGAAGTGGAAACTCAGTTAAGAGAAAAACCACTCCGGGGCAGCCAAACCCAGGAATTCCACTATTCAGATCACAAAGCTAGATACAAGATAGTAACACTCACATGTACCGATGCAGTGGTCGTACCTTGATCTCTGACGTGTAACCCAACACGAACTCTTCCCAACCAGGTTCACCTACCTGAAGGGGTCTTCAATGGAACTCCTTACCTTAGAGCCGACCTCTAAGATAGACTTCGATTTATAGCGCAGCACACTTGAAAAACGGCTCTAGAGGAAATAACACGTCTCTGAGCTCTAATGGAATTCACACAGAATTCTTGCAGCTCTAAGTGCCCAAGGTCCCCTATTTATAGTCTGGGGGTCAGAATGAGCGTCAGGCAAAATAAGCCTGTGAGCCGTCCGGACGGTGGACCATGACCGTCCGGACGGACAACTGTGCGACAGGATTTTCTGAAATTTTCGCGGAGAAATCTTTCCTGTATAAGAACATCGTCCGAACGGGATGGCTCGATCGTCCGGACATACGCATTTCCGCTGCAAGTAATTTCCATAACAGGCTTTGTGCGTCTGGACCAAGGGGCAGGAGCGTCCGGACGGCTAAACTTCAGCACGTAATTTCCATATCTGATGCGTGTGCGTCCAGACCATAACGGGGAGACGTCCGGACAGTTGAAGTCGAATTGTCAGTTACCATATACGATGCACTAGCGTCCGGACCACAACTGTCAGATGTCCGGATGGTTCATTTTGAACTGCGATTCTTGCCTTACGGAGATACGTGTCCGGACGGTATACCACATCGTCTGGATGGATGATTGATCTTCCCTTCCTTGGAACTTGGAAAGAATCAATGAACCGTTAGAGAACTGATAGGCGTCCGGACGTGCTGCTGAAACATCCGGACGGAGCAAGCTGGCACAGAAGCTTCTCGATACAGGGAAATGTCCGGACGGAAGAAGCACGTTGTCCAGACGGATGATGCTGGAGTGTCTGGCGTCCGGACGGGATGACACATCGTCCGAACGGATGGAGCAGTAGACAAATGGGCATCCGGACGGGATGACACATCGTTCGGATGGCTGACATGGAACTTTAAAATTCTTCTGACTTCACTCTGAACAGTGGAATCCCTGTTTGCAGCATCCTTACATATAAGTGATTTTGTCCAAACACAGAATGAGGCCAAAATACTAACATTTTAAGTCTTTGTACTTTTAGAATATTGGAATATTTGTTGGGATATTTTCTTGAGATATTGTGCATGAAAATCCTTTTCTGTCTATGTGTTGGGCTGATCATGATATATTTATGCCTTATGAGTAGCTGCATTGCTTATATTTCTCTTTTGCATCCATTTGACAGCCGTGTTAAATACCACATTATGTTTGGAACTAACAGGATTTAATGGTATTTTTGGAGATATTTCTGATTGGTTTTTCAGGGATGCGACATCCAGCGGCTTCCAGCATAGTGATTGACAGATGCATCCTTTGGAAAATGGACTATTGTTGAAGTCAGATGTTCAATTCCAAAGGTCTTGGGATTTGATACTTGGAGGATTTCTGTTCCTCTCTTTTGGGTCATTTGCAGACGTTTCCCTACTTTCCTATTGTTCTGGATTTTAGAACGTTTTTGTTTGTGGATATTATTACTCTGTTTACCCTTGTCCTTCTGAGACATTAAGGGGGAGTAATTATTGTGTGGTTTTTCTCATTACTCTGTTTTACCCTTTGTCCCTTTGTGACAAAAAGGGGGAGTAATTGTTGATTTGGACCAGGATTGTATTTTTAACCGGTCAAGTGATTTTTGTCCCAGAATGGCCAAAGGGAGAGTTTGTTAGTTTTTGTGTTGGCTACATTCTGTTGGACAAAATCACTTCTATGTAATGTTGCTGCTTTCACAGGGATGCTGCTTTATCCAAAGTCTACTCTTCAGCTATGTTTTTCGAGAAGATTCTGTGAAGTTTTCAAGCATTTATTTCGGTTCCCTGTCAGCCGTCCGGACGCTCATCAGTCAGCAACATCCATCCAGACGACGAGATCTTTCCTTCCGAACGCCCATCAGTGTCTAGAAACTTCGAACAGTTCAAGATTGCATCTTTCCGGACATAACGGCAAATCGTCTGGGCGCTCTTCAGAGTTCAAGAAAATCCCAGTGTTCCAGCGCATCTGTCCGGACAACGTGGTTATACCGCCCGGACGCCATTCAGGGTTTGACAAGCATTAGGGTTTCTGCCTCAAGACACAGTTATGGGAAGACGGCTGCTACCATCCAGACGATGTGTGATCCCGTCTGGACGATGTCCTCTATAAGGCAAGAACGTGCATACCAAGTTCAACCATCCGGACGTTAGCCTTCATGGTCCAGACGATCAAGCTTCATATATGGAAATTGCGTGCACCAGTTCAACCGTCCGGACGTTAGCCTTCAAGGTCCTGACGCTCCAAGCCTTATTATGGTAATTTCGTGCAGCCGAAGTGTTACAGTCCGGACGCTAGGGCAATATCGTCCGGACACGGCCTTGTTATGGAAGCTTTCAGCGCTATCTTGTTGAGGCGGTTGCAGTTGACCGTTCGGACGCTCGGTCAAGCCGTCCGAACACCCTCGGGTATTTTGGTCATAACTTTTTACTCAAATATCGGATTGGGACGAAATTGGCTTCATTGGAAAGCTTAGAAAAATGCTGTAATTTGAGTGTCCAGACGGACCCTAGAAGCGTTTGGACAGCCCTGCAGAAAATTCCAGAATTACTTTCCGAACAAGAAAAACTTGACCCGTCTGGACGCGCGTTTTTCAAACTCCGTTTTTGAGTCGATTTTGGATTTCCAAAGCCTATAAATAAGAGGCTTGAGGCATGCTTTCAAAATAGAATTTAGTGGTGAATTCTCTATAGCTTAGAGACGTAATATTTCCTCTAAAGCCTTGCCAAGGGTGTGAATTACATTAGAGCTCAAAGAAGTCATCAATCCCTCTGAAGCCGTTTTACAAGTGTGCTGTGCTGTAAATCGAAGTCTATCTTAGAGATCGGCTCTAAGGTAAGGAGTTCCATTGAAGACCCCTTCAGGTAGGTGAACCTGGTTGGGAAGCGTTCGTGTTGGGTTACACGTCAGAGATCAAGGTAAGACCACTGCATCGGTACATGTGAATGTTACTGTCTTGTATCTAGCTATGTCTTCTGAATAGTGGAATTCCTGGGTTTGGCTGCCCCGGAGTGGTTTTTCTCTTAACTGAGTTTCCACTTCGTCAACAAAAATCTCTGTGTCATTTACTTTCCGCTGTGCTTTAATTTTTGTTGACACTTATGCACACACTTTACTTTTAGAAGTCCATCAATTTTTCAAATATGCTTGGTACGCTCATGGTAAATAGGATTAGCAGGGATTTGAATGGCACTAGTATTATCAGCATGAAGAGGAGTAGAATCAGATTGAGGAAAACCAAGTTCAGCCAGAAGCCCACGAAGCCAAACGATCTCAGAACAAGCAGCAGATATTGCCTGGTATTCGGATTCAGTAGAGGATTTAGAAACACGAGCTTGTTTCTTACTCTTCCAAGAGATCAAAGACTCACCAAGAAACATGCACCAACCTGTGATAGACCGCTGAGTATCAGGATAGCCGGCCCAATCAGCATCACTATAAGCGATAAGGCGAAGCAGACAGTCAGTCGAAAAGAACAACCCACGACCAAGTGATCCCCGAAGATAGCGGATAATGCGGCGAACAGCAGCTAAATGAAGATGGTGTGGAGTTTGCATAAACTGGCTAACCTGCTGAACAGCGAAGGAAATATCAAGCCGAGTAATAGTCAAATAGTTCAAGCTTCCTACTAACTCTCAGAACATAGTGGGATCAGCAAGAAGATCACCCTCCTCACTTTGATATTTCACATTGACCTCCATAGGTGTATCCACCGAAGGCGAATCCTAAAGACCTGCTAGCTCAATCAAATCCTGGGTATATTTGCACTGATTCAAGAATATACCTGAAGAATCTGTGTGTACTTCGAACCCCAAAAAATACTTAAGAGGACCAAGATCTTTCATATGAAAAGAAGCCTGAAGATTCTGCTTGAGGTGGCCAATCAAGGTAGAGTCAGTGCCAGTAATAACAATATCATCCACATATACAAGTAAAAGAACGAGACCAGTAGGAGTCTTGCACAGAAACAAAGAGGAGTCATATTGGCTTTGAACAAAGGAGAAGTGAAGCAAAGTAGACCTGAATTTGTCAAACCACGTCCGGAGAGCCTGTTTTAAGCCATAGAGGGACTGCTTTAACTTACACACATCGGAAGATGGAGAAGAAAATAAACCTGGAGGAGGACTCATGTAAATCTGCTCTTTGAGATCACCATGAAGAAAATCATTTTTTACGTCCATCTAGTGAAGTGGCCAGCCTTGGGAGGCGGCAATAGAAAGAATCGTACGCACTGTAGTCATCTTTGCCACCGGAGCAAATGTCTCCTTATAGTCCACCCATATTCTTGCCGGTTCCTAAGGCCAACTAAGTGGGCCTTATACCTATCCAAAGTCCCATCAGAATAGAAAACCCATTTACAACCAATGGCTTTAACAGTAGAGGGGCAAGGAACCACATCCCATGTATGATTGTCCTGGAGAGCCTGGAGTTCCTCATCCATCGCCTTTCGCCAACACTTATGTTTTAACAGCTTCTGAAAAGCATGTAGGAATAGAAATAGATGACAAAGTAGTATTAAAAGAGGTGTAGTAATCACCATACCGCTCAGGAGGACGTACGACCGGGTAGATGGTCGAGGAGCAAGCTCAAGGGACATGGAAGAATTGATCGGATCTGTCTCGAATGTCATTTCACTCTCAGGAGAAGTTGTCGTAGCAGTTTCAGATGTAGGATCAGGCTCAGGAAGGGGTAAAGTTGGTCGACGTCGTGTATACACAAGTCCCGGTTTGAACCGGTCAGGAAGTGGTGGCAAATCATCAAAACAAGGTAGAATACTAATCTCAGGCAATGACTCAATAAGTGTAGGAAAGAAATATTGATTCTCAAAGAAAACAACATTATGGGATATACGAAATTTGTTTGCACAAGAATCATAGCAAACATAACCTTTGTGAGAAATACTATAACCCATAAAGACACATTTAATAGACTGAGCCGAGAGTTTGTTACGTTCATGAGGAGCCAAGTGAACAAAGCAAACACATCCAAAAGTATGCAGATTAATATAGCTAGGATGCTGATGGTACAAACGATAATACGGAGAATCAAAATTCAATACCTAAGAAGGCAGTCTATTGATTAAGTAAATTGTAGTAGATAATGCCTAAAGCCAGAATTTAGAAGGGACAGATGATTCAAGCAATAAAGTGCGAACAACATCTAATAGGTGTTGGTTCTTTCGTTCTGCCACCCCATTTTGCTGAAGAGTATAAGGACAAGAACGTTGAGAGATAATTCATTTTCTATGTAAGAAATCATGAAACTCATGGGACATGTATTCTCCACCAGAATCAAACCTCAACATCTTAATACATGTAGAAAATTGATTCTCAATATATGCAACAAAGTTTTGAAAATCGATAGGACCTCAGATTTGGCCCGAAGAAAATAGACCCAAGTATACCGACTGAAATCATCAATGAATGTCACAAAATATTTATATCGAGCATGAGAAATTACAGGAGAAATGCCCCACACATCACTATGCACAATATCAAAGCATTTAGCAGCACGACTACCATGAGAAGGAAACGAAAGGGTCTTACTCTTACCAAGTTTGCATACAGAGCAATCAAAAGACAACAGTTTAGAAACATGTTCTTTATTCCCAATCAAACCAGAATTGAACAGACGAGACAAAATAACAAAGTTAGGATGGCCCAAACGTTTGTGCCATACTTCACTCGGATTATTAATGGTCATACAAGCGAAAGAAAAATTACGAGGAATAGAAAAATGGAGTGAAAGAGTCTGCCAACTTTAGGCCCCTTCATGAGTATCTTCCCCGACACCTGATCCTGCACAAGACAACCATCACGATAAAAATGGACATCACAGTTTTTTTCAACTAATTGGCCAATTGAAATTAGATTATTAGACAGTCCAGGAGATACATAAACATCTTGGAATGAAGGATAGATATCCCCTATTTCCTGAATAGCTAAATGGCTCCCATTAGCTACCTAAATTTGGGATGAACCATGATATGGACGAACATTGCACAACGCATTAGATGATTTGGTCATATGATTGGATGCAGCAGAATCAATAAGCCAAGACTGATGTGAATTATTACCTTGAAGTCTTAAGGCGGAAAATGCTGACATAATCATCTGCTGGACCATCTCAGGGGTAAGAATAGAGGATTCGACTATAGAAGAAGCTGAGGACATCCTTGAAGAAGAAGAAGTGTGCACTGTAGCCTGATAAGCAGCAGCATGACGAGCTGGAGGCCGAGTGGGACATTCTTTGATAAAATGACCTGGTTTCTTACAGTAGTTGCAAACTTTCTTTGCACAATTGGCGGGAATATGACCAAACCCCTTGCAGCCATAACACTAGACCTGTCGCATATCCTTACCCTTCCCTCTCCTGTAGGCTGCATAGGCAACTAGATTCGGGTTGGCATCCTGTTGAAACGCAGTCTGTGTGTGAAGACGCTGCTCTTCACGAAGTAATTCTCCAAAGCAAACATCCAAAGATGGTGAAGGCTCCCGCTTCATTAAAGTTGAGCGAGTAACCTCAAATTCAAGGCGCATTTACTTCATAAATTGATCTCTCTTGCTCTGCTCATGAACAACCTAAACAGTAGGAATAGAGGCAACAGGCACCTTTTCATAAACCACATCAGAAAATTCTCCCCATAAATTCATAAAACCAGAAAAATACTCTTGAATAGAGAGATTGCCTTGAGTGAAATTAGCAATCTCATATTCCAACTGAAATCGACGTGCGGAATTATCCTGGTGATAAAACTTAAGCAAGTACTCCCACATAGTCTTTGCAGTCTTATATGCCTTTAAATTAAGCACAATAAGAGGATCAACAGATCCTAAAATCCAGGACATTACACAGGCATCCTTGACCTTCCAGTTGGCCAACTCCTTGGGATCCGTAGGTTCGGGATCACTTCCATCAATCTGACCCCACAATTCTTTTCCCGTAACAAATAAACGAAACTGGAATTCCCAAGTAGTTTTTTCCAGTAAAACGTACCCCAAAAGAATCACTAGACAACATGATGAAATCCAATCAAAGTGAATCAAAAATAAATAAATTCTGATTTACCGGTCTCTAGAACACGTGTCAATAGCCTGCTCTCCAACCTCCAAGAAATATTAGCCAAATACTCTCCTGATCAGAACCAGACCGCACGAGCCCACCACACGTCCAAACCACACCAGAACACTCCACGTCCAGAACCGTACCAGTCCACGCTCACCGCACCAGCCCAAAACTCCACGTTCACCGCACCAGCCCAGAACTTTCCTTGTCCACACTGCACGGAAATACCAGCCCCAAACTGCACCGACCCAAAGCTCTCCACGTTCCTCCGGTAAAACCTCTGAACCACCAAACAGCACACCTGAATCGCCCAGCACGAGCACACCAGAATCGCACTAAGGCGCAGGACCAAAATACCACACCGAACAGAAGTCGCACAGAAATAGAACACGCCAGGACGATCTCAGAACCGCACCACGCAACCCAGATCAAAAACTCACCAACCAGACTAAAACCACCCCACAGAACCACCGAACAGGAATCACTAGAGGATGCCGACAGCCCAGGACCACCGAATAGCACCTAACTCACGGCCACCAAAGGTACGTAACCCAAAACCCTAGAGCGACCCTCCGTCGCTACCCTTGGAGAACACGAAAAAAAAATTAGAACCCTAATTTAGCTCTGATACCATGTCAATTCCTATCATTGTGAGGGTGCTCATATTATATAAAGCATAATGTGATCATTACAATGCTGAATATCAGCAAGTACATGATTCTCGGAAACTAAATAAGGCAACTAAAATCAACCTATAATTACAAAATATATTATATGATGAATCAAATATATGCTAACAACAACTACTTAAAGATAACATACTATCCCTTTATCATCTACTATTAGAATATTTAAAGAAATAATACTCTCATTAAATAAATAACATCTCTTTCTATATGGTAAATTCTATATGTACATTAAGTGTCCATCAAAAATTGAGGTGGCTTTTAAAATCATCATTGGGCGTGTGATTGATCAAATGATGATTTTAAAAGCCACCTTATTTTTTGATGTACACTTAATGTACATGTAGAATTACTCGTAGACTCCTAATAGCCTTCCTCCTCTAAACAAATTTCTTCTTCATACGGTATTCTGATTATATAGACAATCGACTATTTAACTCCTCAAAAGCAAATATTTATAACAGCCTTGTGAACTATAAATATATATATCATCTTCCTTCGCATATACTACTCCGCAATGACTTGGGCCATGTAGAGATTGTCATTACGGAGGATTGAGGATCGAGAAGCTTGCCCATTATCCATCGATCCCATCATCTCTCCTGCTATGTTTATATTTGATTTGAAAATGCTTTTTCCTACTTATAAAACCCACTTTGGAAGATAATGTTGTGAAAAATGTGTTTTTTATTATTCCATTTTCTTTAAGGCTTAAAACCATTGCAAAACTTTCTTTAGTAAAACTAAAGAATACTCTGACAATTCTAATTAGGAAATAGGAATTTAGGACAATAGGTGATATTAGGGCCGGAAAAGAAATTCTTATGAGATGGGGCCAAAGGAGAATAAGACCTAAGGGCCAACCAACCAAGACCAAGGGTAGGAAGTGGACAAGGGGTCAAGCTTACAATTTTGGGCTATTTTTTATTTAACAAACTACATATATTATTAGGAGTTTTTGAAAAATGAAATTGACTTCTAAAATAAATGCAAGTGTGTGCTTATCGTGTTAACAAAAATTAAACAATGCGGAAAACAAATAACACAAGTATTTTTGTTAACGAAGTGGAAACTCAAGATGAGAAAAACCACTCCGGGGCAGCCAAACCTAGGATATCCACTATTCAAAAACAAGACTAGATACAAGATAGTAACACTCACATCCCCCTGATGCAATGGTCGTACCTTGCTCTCTAAAGTGTAACCCAACACGAACGCCTCCTAACCAGGTCACCTACCTGAAGGGGTTTTCAATGGAATCATTTATCTTAGGGCTGACCCCTAAGATAGACTTCAGTTATAGTGCAGCAACAGCACACTTGCAATGGCTTGAGAGAGAACAAATCAGCTCCAATAACCTCACAAAATAACTCTCTAAGCTCTGATGGAATTCAATACCGAATTCTTGTAGTTCTCAATGCCTAGGGGCCTCTATTTATAGGCTGAGGGTTCAAATGGACGATTGCTGTGATAAGTACGGACGCCGTTCGGATGGTGGACATGAGCCGTCTGGACGGACAACTGTGCGACCAGAATTTCAGAGATTTTCGCTGAAAATCTTTCCTGTTTGAAAGCCGTGTCCGGACGGTGAGGTACTGTCGTCCCGACGGTCGCACGTCCGCTGCAAGTAATTTCCATATAAGGCTTCGAGTGTCCGGACCAAAGGGGATGACCGGCTGGACGGTTAATCTTTAACACACAATTTCCATATCTGTTGAGCGCGCGTCCGGACCAAGCTGACTGACGTCCGGACGGTTGTATTTGAATTGCGATTCTTGCCTTATAAATGATTGCGGACGGGAATCCACGTCGTCCAGACGGTTGAATCAATCTTCCCGTATTTGAACTTGGAAAGAAAATCTGAAGCTGATCGATCACTAGACGTCGTCCGGACTGGCTGCTAAGACTTCCGAACGGATGCAAGCTGGAACAGAAGCTTCACGATACAGTGGAGGGTTCGGACGGAAATCCACGTCATCCGGACGGATGATGCTTGGTCTGTCGGGCGTCTGAATGGTATGGCACGTCGTCCGGACAGATGGAACTGTGGACAAATGAGCGTCCGAACGGGATGACACGTCCTTCGAACGGCTGGCAGGGAACCGAAATCTCTGACTTGTACAACAGTGCAGAATCCTCTTAAACACTTCTGAATAGTGGAATACCTATTAAAAAGCATCTTTACATACAAGTGATTTTGTCCAATCAGAATGAGGCCAATTACAACCTAACAAACTCCCCATTTGGCCATTCTGGGACAAAAATCACTTGACCAGCTTGGAAAGACATTCCCGGTCCAAGAATAAAAATTACTCCCCCTTTTTGTCACAAAGGGACAAAGGGAAAACAGAGTAATAAAAACCAACTGTAAATAAAAATTACTCCCCCTAACGGTCTCAGAAGGACCAGGGTAAACAGAGTAATATTAGTCCACAAGTTTAACAAAATATGGCAAAACATAAACCAAATGTCTCAAACAACAAAAAGACAACAAAACAAAGGAAAACTCAAGCATCCTCTGCCATGGGTGCAGTCCTAGTCGCATCATCCTCATGATAACTACTGTCAGGATGATGATACTTGAGGCACTCCTTGAGGTCCAGCTGGTTCTGCTCCACAAGCTTGTTGATAGAGTGCACCTCCTGCTGCATAGAAGTGATGGACTGCTGCATGGTGCTCATTCCTCCCTGAATGGTAGCTAAGGCCTCCATTATCTGAGAAAAATTGACTTCCGACTCAGAAGGCGGGATGGTCTGAGAGGATGAAGCCATGTCTGGAAAGCCGACTGGCATAGCAGCAGGTATGGGCACCTCATCATCGGAGTCATCTCTCCCCAGCTACGCATTTAGACTTCATTAAAGTCTGCTTGCTGATGGGCTGCTGAATCTTCATCTTAAGTTCTCCAGTAATGTTGATTCCCGACTGAAGAATGATCTGAGTGAGTAGGCAGCCAAAGGGGAGACCGATATTACCCTCATCACGGGCCTCCAACATAACGCCCAAAATATGCTTGCACAAGTAGAAAGGCAAGTGGAGGTGGATGGCATAAACGAACTGGGCCTTCTTCAGAATCAGGTCACTGCACCTGACAACTAGCCATAGGTTGTGCTGAACTATTTTGGCCAGCAAGCGATGAGAAGGAGACAATGCGCTAATCCGGATGGTGGAAGCACGCTCTTCTCCCTGTGGAACCGCATAGAAGAACTCTCGGAGATCGTCCATAGAGGGAGGAAGCACCACCTCATTATAAGGACTGCCGGGCAACTCAAGGACTGGTACTCCAATGAAGTGACTGATGATCTAGGGATCAACAATGATGATATGCCCATCAACAGTGGACTGAAGTACCAACCCACGGTCATCGTCTTGTGCCACCTCTAGGTTGGCATAGAAGAGTCTGACAAGCCTGGTGAGGGCAACACAGGCACATATGTAAAGATCTCCCCAATGATAAGTATGGATAGTGTCATAAATACTATCCAAAGGAGGATCCATGATGTCAGAGCGAACCACATTGCGCTCGGCAATGACTGTGCGGTCCATGATTTTGGCTTGTAGTGCGCTCCTATCTTCCTCTGTCCTCTGGCAAACCCTGCGCTGGGAATTGACTGCAAACATGATGCTGTAAAAAGAAACCAACAAGATTTGCCAAAAATAATCCAAAAATATTCTTGTTAGGTCACACCAAAAATTGGGCATTATAACGGCAGTAAATAGGCCTTTTCCAAAAATATAGACATACAATATCACATGGTAGTCCCTAAAAATATTACACAACCAGTCCCAACACAGCAGATATATGCATCTCAAAAATTTTAACAACATTCCTAAAAGACATAAATATTCCAACAGTTTAAAAATAAACTGAAAAGGAAAAGACTAGAAAAATACCTGGAATGTGAGAGGAATGCACAAAAAGACAAGAAACAGGGAGATAAAGCCAAAAGCTCGCAAGAAATAACTCACAAGATGCCAAAAGGAAACTTTTTGGTGGGGTAGAGAGAATATGCGGCGACCAGCTATTTATAGGGCCTGTGGGGTCCCCGTCCGGACGGTGTATCAATGCGGACAGGTCGCGTGCATCCGGACGAGTATCCTTACCGTCCGGCCGTTGGTTGCCGCTCGCATCCGGACGTAACCTGATCCCGTCCAGACGACTAAGCTCCACCCGTCCGGACGCCAAGAGTGACCGTCCAGACGTTCCACACTGAAACATCAAAAAACTGAGGAAAATCTACAGAAATCTATTTTTCTCAAGTCAGTTTCAGAACACGCATGTATAATATACTGATAACACAATCAGAGGGCATCTCAAAACTAGGCAGATACATAAAAGAGAGTTGAGAGTACAATTAGCACAAATATTTTCCTGGACATAGAAAATTTAAATAGATAACTCAACTCATGCAATGCGTGTGTGTGTGAAGACTTAACCCACAAGGTATGACTTTTAATGACATGACAGATAGCAACTAGATTTTCTAGACAAGAGATAAAATCAATGCAAGATTAGTCAAAAGTCAAACCTTATAACTTACTAGGGCCTAGCCACCCGCATTTGATACACTCCCCTTGAGATGCAGCACCTAATTGTTTTACTTGCACGCAGAGGGCAAGGCATAGAGCAAATTTAGCACATAAGCAGTGAATATATAATTAAAGCACATAATTCATATGATTTACTGCTTGATTCTTATGGTGCTGTAACCTAGAGGGAATGCCAGAGTTTTTAGGTTCTAGGTTCAACTAGCATGTGGTCAATTTGGCCATCTTATCAAAGACCTCTTCTCTTATCCAAAAATTCTAGAAACATAAAGTCAGAAAAGGAAAGATGTACCTTTAGGGGAGTCGTGAATAGTGCACATTTTTCATCGCATGAGAAAAGAAGCTATCCTACTTTTGCATATACAGGAAAACACTTGGCAAATTATAGTCAGAAACTCTCAATTATATCTAAGCAAAGTAAATTAATACCCAAAGAATTGAGATATCAGAAGAAAATACATGCAATTATCTGATATGCCAAGAGAAAAGAAAAATCCTGCAAATTCTCCCCAAATTTTTTTTTTATTAAAAAAATGCAATATGGAAAAAAAAAAACATCATATGCAAGGCAAGATCAAACCTGATGATGCCAATACAGAAAAACAGTCGCTCGACTTGTTTTTTCTGTCTTCCCCAACAAATACCTGCAAAATTCTCTCAAGAGAAATAGAGGGCAAAAACACAACTGGTTCCTAGATTGCATATAAAATATAGCAAGTGAGATACGCAATCAAACCTGATGTCGTAGGATTAAGAACCAAATCCTAGACATGAACACCTAAACCTGCTAGGTGCATTTGTTCCCCCTCACGGGGTGACCGTCCTTCTTGACCCAAGCCTGCCTTCCTGAGGGTGATTGCTGGCAGGACATCATCCACTCCATCATGCTCTGCATCCAGATAGGTGGCTTACTGTGATATTGATCTTCTTTCACCTTCTAAGGCCTTCTAAACTGCTTGGATTTGTTCTTGGAGTTGCCACTGTGATTGGCTGGTACAAATCGCTGCTGAGGCCGCTGATGCTAAGATGCCTGGTATCGTGGTGCATGAGACCAACGAGCTTGATATCTTGGTGCTTGATAATAGGGAGCCTGATACCATGGAGTCTGAAACTGGGCTGCAGGTCTAGTGCCATGATTAGCCTGTCGGGGCACTTCTTTCTTGAAGAACTGAGGACGAACATGCCCACTTAGGTCATAGTGATGACATATGGGAGATCTTCTGATGGAATAAGGCTTCTGATTGCCTGGAACATCATCATTGATCTTGTCTTTCCCTTTATCTTCAGCAGTGGGAGGAGGCTCTGGGACTGCAGGTTTTACAAATACAGTCTTTGAAGTAGAGGGAGCATCAGAAGAGGGAGCTACATACCCGAGACCGGTCTTGTTAGTTGGGCTCTTCTAGATAGACAGCATACAAGTCAGCTTCTCATCAATGACTCTTTCTAGCTAGAGCTGCATCTCTAGTAGCTTTTCCTCGAGCTCTTGTATAATAGAGCAGCAATAAACTCTTCTCAGTTTGTAAATTGTTCAGATCATAAAGGTGCTGCTTACGACCTTCCATTAGCTTCTCATACTCTATGTAGAGTGTCTTGTAAGCCTCCTTGAGCTCTTCCCCATTATCACTATGCTCTGAATAATAAGAGTCTTCCTCCTCAACATGTGGGGCTACAAAGGCCAGAATTTTTTTAGACTCTGGAGCTTCTTCTTCTAACTTATCACTAAGAGTCACATTGTAAGCCTTCCCCTTGCCTTTCTTTAGATTCCCGCAATCAGCTCGGATATGCCCAAAACCTGAGCATTCGAAACATCTTGGCCCTCTGGGATCCTTCTTTTCTTCTTCCTCAGGTTCAACTTCTCTGGGACCTTTCTTCACTTTTTCAAAAAACTTCTTTTTGAATCGATCATCTCTCATTAGTTTTCTGAAATTCTTGGCTAACATAGCCACAGCTTTTTCTTCCTCCTCAGAGTCATCTTCAGATGATGCTTCTACCTTTTTCTTGGAAGCCTTCAGGGCAATGGTCTTCAATTTCTTGACAGAGGGGGAGAGACAACTCATATGTTTGAAGAGATCCCACCAACTCTTCAATCTTCATCTCTTCTAGATCTTTGCTTTCTTCAATGGTGGTTACTTTGATCCTAAAATGCTCAGGCAAAGATCTTATAATTTTTCGGATGAGTTTTACATCCGAGATAGGCTTCCCTAAACTCACCATGGAATTCCTCAGGTTACTCATCTTGGAGTAAAACTCTCCAAACGTCTCATCTTCCAACATCTTAATTTCTTCAAATTTTGAAATCAACATTTGAAGTTTGGCAGACTTTACAAGTTTAGTGCCTTCATAAGTTGTTTCCAAAATTTTCCTTGCTTCTTTGGCTGATTCGCAATTTGAAATTTTTGCAAATTCAGATGGTGAAAGTGCTTGGCACAGAGCATGGAGAGCTTTATCATTTGAAAGACATGCATTTTTCTGAGGGACTAGTTCGAGTGTTGCATCCTCTTGTTTAGTCCAACTAGTTTCAACAATACTCCAACAGTCAATAAATTTCAGAAAGAAACGCATACGTGCCTTCCAATAGCCATAGTTCATACCATCAAACGCAGGAACAAAATTAAGAGTTTGAGACATTATAATAAATAGAAGTCAAAAATAAATAACACTCAAGAAATTAATCTTCTCAAAGTGTACCAAGCTCTGATACCAATTAAAAAATGAAATTGACTTCTAAAATAAATGCAAGTGTGTTCTTATCGTGTTAACAAAAATTAAACAATGTGGAAAATAAATAACACAAGTATTTTTGTTAACAAAGTGGAAACTCAAGATGAGAAAAACCATTTCGGGGCAACCAAACCCAGGATATCCACTATTCAGAAGACAAGACTAGATACAAGATAATAACACTCACATACCCCTGATGCAGTGGTCGTACCTTGCTCTCTAACGTGTAACCCAACACGAACGCCTCCCAACCAGGTCACCTACCTGAAGGGGTCTTTAATGGAATCCTTTATCTTAGGGCCGACCCCTAAGATAGACTTCCGTTATAGCGCAGCAACAGCACACTTGCAATGGCTTGAGAGAGAACAAATCAGCTCCAATAACCTCACAAAATAACTCTCTAAGCTCTAACGGAATTTAATACCGAATTCTTGCAATTCTCAATGCCCAAGGGCCTCTATTTATAGGCTGAGGGTTCAAATGGGCGACTGATGTGATTAGTGCGGACGCCGTCTGGACAGTGGACATGAGCCGTCCGGACGGACAACTGTGCAACCAGAATTTCTGAGATTTTCGCTAACAATCTTTCTTGTTTGAGAGCCACGTCCGGACGGTGAGGCACTGTCGTCCGGACAGTCGCACGTCCGCTGCAAGTAATTTCCATATAAGGCTTCGCGTGTCCAGACTAAGGGGGATGGACGTCTGGACGGTTAATCTTCAACATGTAATTTCCATATCTGTTGAGCGCGTCCAAACCAAGCTGACTGACGTCCGGACAGTTGCATTTGAATTGCAATTCTTGCCTTATAAATGATTGTGTCCGGACGGGAATCCACGTCATCCGGACGGTTGAATCAATCTTCCCAAATCTGAAGCTAATCGATCACTGGACGTCGTCCGGACGGGCTGCTGAGACGTCCAGACGGATGCAAGCTGGAACAGAAGCTTCACGATACAGTGAAGGGTCCGGACGGAAATCCACGTCGTCCGGACGAATGATGCTTGGTCTGTCGGGCGTCTGGACGATATGGCACGTCGTCCGAACGGATGGAATTGTGGACAGATGAGCTTCTGGACGGGATGACACGTCATCCGGACGGCTGGCAAGGAACTGAAATCTCTGACTTGTACAACAGTACAGAATCCTCTGAAACACTTTTGAAAAGTGGAATCCCTGTTAAAAAGCATCTTTACATACAAAGTGATTTTGTCCAATCAGAATGAGGCTAATTACAACCTAAGCAGTTTATTTAGAACACAGGGAACCATGGCCCTTGGAGGCCTCAATGTAGGTCTGTTCCCGGGTGATATAACATTTTACATGATTGCCTAGGTGTTGGAGTAGATTTCAATTTTTATAACGTGGTTTGGAGATGATGATGATGATGATGATCACAACAACAACAACAACTGATGATGATGATGATAATAATAACAACAACAACGTGGGTTTCCTTCATCTTCGTGGGTGTGCATCAATTGCATGTTTGAACCACCTCTCGTTAGGTCATAGGTGCTATGTTTCCTGGCCTATGCATGTTTGAACCAACCTCTCGTTTAGGTGTTATCTTTCCTTCGTCGGCTTGTTTTGCATAATGCCAAACCTTATAAAAAGTTGGATGTTCCTCAGCCGACCTAGGAGCAATATATATCTATATATATAGGTTGTACTAGAAAAAATATGCAATGGGAACAAAAATTCGGTACCTCTCTCGCACCGACACCACAAAAATTAAGCTCAATAGCTGCGGGACAATGTGGCCGCTAATGACTACTTTTTCATCGCTATTGATCAATAGCAACGACATGTGGCCACTAATGCGCTCGTTGGTAATAGTTGGACGCAAATGACTATTAGCGGCCACATGTTGGGCTCGCTGCTAATGTTTGGTAAATAGCGGAGACATGTGTTTCCGCTAATAATAATTTTGCGCGCCGCAAAAAAAATCTAACTGAAACCAAAAGTGGCCGCTAATACCTGATAAATAGAGGCAACCTGTATGTCGCCGCTAATTGTGAAGTATTAGCAGCGACCTTTAGGTCACCGCTAATGGTCAATTATTAGCGGTGTGACGACCCTTTTTTTTTTATACAAAATATTTGCATAAACATTACTCTCTTAAAATATAAACAGATCTTCACAGTGGCACGACGATATGTCCCAAAGCCAACATATGGTACATACCCCATAATATGTACCTGGTAAATCAGAGTATAACATCTATCTACTATGCAACGGAAAATATAAACCTAATAGCGGAAATCACATCTTAAACATCTATCATAATTAATTATAATCAAAAGCCAATATTACATCTATCTATTTAAGTCTTTCCTCAAATTAAATACATAACATAAATGACTTTATACAATAACAAGTGACACAGGCGTCACAAACCATAAACAAAAGCCATAAAATAGAGAATGCCCATGGTCCCGCAATTACGACCGTCGTGGCGAGCTTCGGGCATAATATCCCAAGTGCACATCTACAACACCATCAACTACAACCGGGATATCTGTAGCCAAAGGAACATCATCTATATGGTTGTGGGAATTTGCCACATCTGTATAGGTGAAATTATAAGCTCACCATCTTAGCATAAATAAATACACTAAGACCTCAGAGGTATACTATTCACTGAGTTTTCACAAAGAACCAACTTTTCCTTTTTAGTCATGCATATACTATAACAACTACCAATTTTATAAACTTTTGTTTAAAAAACCCACATAGCTGATACATCAAACACCGACTAATAGAAAACATTTTAAGCATACTATGCAGCTGAGACTTATACATAGAAGTTCCATTGTTGGAAACAACTACATACATCCCCACCTACTATATTACTTTTGATTCAGTGAGACTTAGAAAACAATGGCATTTAAAGCATGCAACCATCCGTAGAAATATACATAAGCTCTTTTCCATTGAGACTCTTATGCATACTAATACGTCTAGCAAAACTACTCATAGTATAAAAATATCACACTCATATAAACAATGCTATACATGCTCATGCAAGTTTTCCTAAATGGGGCTTGCCCCGAGATAATGAATTGTATGGGGCTTGCCCCGAGGTTGTGAACTATATGAGGCTTGCCTCGAGGTAGTGAACTGTATGGGACTTGCCCCTGGGACTTGTCCCTTTGAGATTACCGTGTATGGGGCTTGCCTCTGGGACTTGTCCCTTTGAGATTACTGTTTTTCGTGGGTTGTAAACCTCACTTTATTCCATGTTCAGTGTTTATATGCTCATGCTTCATGCCTTAAAATAATACATATATTTTCCAATTCCATGATCATGCTTTAACACATGCTTTCAATAAGATTCCATAAACAGTTTAACACATCAATTCATCAATCTATATTTGTGTAATTTAAATCCCAACCACAGCACACATTCATACCCTTTAAATCAATTCAAACACCTTTCATTCATGCATCAATTTCATAAAAATCATGTTCCCAAACTTTATACTCACTCTAAAATCACATTCATGTTCCATTGCAATCACAGTTTTCAAAACTCCCAACCATAACATACAGTCACACCATTCATTCAAACTCCACATATCATATTCATACTTCAAAACTTCATCATAATTTCAATATACTCAAAATACTCAAATCATCCAAAACAGATAATAATCAACATACAGTTGGTTCAAGTTTGTAAAACAATATATATTTTGCAATTAATCATATATGAAAATAATACTACTCAGTGAGTAGAATACTCACCTTGGCTGCATTGGACTCTTGACTCGAATATTCCATTGGATTCTAGTTACACAAATTTTACATTGGAGAACTAATTAAAGTCTTCAATCCGAACACGATCCTGCAAACATTGGTAACATTAGACTATGCTATTGAACCTATACTCTATTATACATAAACTACCCGCTTGCTCATATGTCGCATCACCCGCTTCTAAAGCTAGCTAGATACCTTAGGCTATTAGGTTAACCATTGGTTGTAGGTTCATATCTTATCTCTCCATCTCTGCCTGCATCTCTGTCCGAGATGTGGTCTTTTGTTTACCAAAATATATCAATAATAAATAACCACTCGCAATAGAACGAATCCTTGTAGGATAGGGCTATGTTGAGGGTGTCGAACCTCAAGGACTGCGCTGATGTTGTTATCAAGTTTTTTTAGATTAAATATAACTTAATTTAAAATATGTTTGATTTTTGTTTTTGTTTCCAAAAAATAAATACATAAAAGTAAAAGACATAAAAATAAAGGGAGATGAGAGAAAGAATAGGGGATTGATTTTACCACTCACCACATAACAATGGTCAATCATAAATTAACAAGGGAAATTCATATTATGCATGATATCGGGCTCATCTCACTCAAGTAGTCAAAAAATTACCTGTAAAGAATAAGTATAATATATCTTCGGTAGGCATGAACCGTCCACCTAACCACTAAGATGCGATACGACCCATCTTCTCTACGTATGGATTAGCTACGTCTTTAATAGGATCCACGTAATCAATGGAATAGTATAACCCATCTTCAGTTGGTACGAACTGTCGACCTAAATTACAATCTGTCTTCCCTAGACATGGCCTTTCTAACCCTCTTGATCATATATCAATTAAAACCGTTGTATAACAATTATTCACATAATCACAGAAAATATAAAGGATTGAGTTCAATCAATATAAAAGACTTTCTAAGACAAGATAAGAAATTCATAATGATTGAATATAAACATTAAGATCATTTCTCACAGTTATACAACCATCATGCATATAGAAAACACCAAATTAAAATACAATTAAACCATTATTACTTGGAAAGGGCTACATCAACACCCTAGTACGAATTTAGCCGCTCATCATGGTGCTGGGATGGCCTCCTGCCATTTTCTTCTCCTCTTCAACTTATCAAGCCTCCAAGAAGAGTTTTCTGTCTAAAGCTATGCACACCTTCTCTAGAAGCTTAGAGGTCTATTTATAAGATTAGGAGAGGCCTAAAAGCACTAGGAATCCAAGTAAAATTGAAACTTAGTCTCTTAGTCCAAGTAGGAGATTGAAAATTCAATCCAAGTAGGAAAAGGATTCCAAATTCATTCAGATTTGCGGTCTTTTATTGCGGGGCGATTTTGGCATAGTAAACGTCAGAATTAGGAAAAATCTATTTTTGACATATTTGTTTCATTTTTTATTAGCTTTCCAACGCCATCAATTTGTTTGCAATCCGAGATCTAAACAGAAAGTTATGATCCACTGAGACATGCAAAATCCAAATTTGAATCCAATCCGATTTTGACTCTTATTGGAGAAATTCCTATTTAATTATTCCCTTGATTTGATTAAACTTAACCACATCATATAGGTTTTATATTATGATTGGTTAAGCTTACAAATATCTTCTAGATCTTCTCAAAATGTAATTTAAGCCCAAAATCAATGGAATTAATTGCATATTTATTTAGAACCTGAGAACAATAAAACAACACAAAATCAAACAAATAACAATGCTAAGGAATTAACATATGCAAGTTAAGGGGCTTGAAAGTGCAACATTCGGAGCTTATCACACCCCCAAACTTACATATTGCTAGTCCCTTAGCAATACAAAACAAGAAATAAAACTGAAAAACAATAAGATAAATCCTTTTGTCGTGGGATGTACGATTGCATTTAGTGTATGAAACAAGCCTTTTAAACCCCTAGGACTCCCTAGTGGACGAGTGAAGTCTCGTGAGGGTTTGGCAGCATTGATGCCCACAAACATTATGCAAGATCATGTTATCTATAAGATTGAAGTGTCACAAAAACAATGATTCTCATTCATTAGCAAGCTTAACAAAATAAACTACATCTTCACAATTTCAAGGAATTAAAAATTAAGCTACTAACTTGGCATTATGAGATATCACAAGATTCAATTAGTGTAAAGTGAACTTAACACATAGTCATGGGGTTTCAAAAACTAATCTCAATCATGAATGGTTCAACACTTAAAATTTGTTGGACTCTTCATAAGATAAAACAACCAAGGCATTTATTATTATTATTATTATTATTATTATTATTATTATTATTATTATTATTATTATTATTATTATATGCAGGCTGTGCAATGCTTAGCTTCCTTAAGCTTTCTAATTGACCCATGTAACGAGTGTTAAGCCAATGACTCCCAAACCAGATGGTTTTAGGGCACTAGGTGTAAAACACCCTAAAGACTTACTAACTCGAGTCAAAAAGGCTACGAAGCTAAACTTAGTCATTTTATCAATAAAAGAAAACTTCCACTTTTTGACGCGAACACTCAATACTTAATGAGGAAATAGATTCAGTTACTCAGTGAAAGCTCAAAGTGATCAATATTCTTCTTCTTCTTTTTTTTTCTTTTTATTTTTTAATGCCAAGGTTATTCCTCCAACAAGTTACCTAGTAGCATCCAAGATATTGATAACAGACATAACTTTTTGAAAAATTGAAATTGACTTCAAAGATAAAGTGTGTGCATAAGTGTCAACAAAAATTAAAGCACAGCGGAAAGTAAATGACACACAGATTTTTGTTGACGAACTGGAAACTCATTTAAGAGAAAAACCACTCCGGGGCAGCCAAACCCAGGAATTCTACTATTTAGAAGACGAAGCTAGATACAAGACAGTAACACTCACATGTACCGACGCAGTGGTCATACCTTGATCTCTGACGTGTAACCCAACACGAAAGCTTCCCAACCAGGTTCACCTACTTGAAGGGGTCTTCAATGGAACTCCTTACCTTAGAGCTGACCTCTAAGATAGACTTCGGTTTATAGCACAGCACACTTGTAAAACGGCTTCAGAGGGATTGATGACTTCTCTGAGCTCTAATGGAATTCACACTGAATTCTTCCAGTTCTCAGTGCCCAGGGACCTTTATTTATAGGCTAGGGGCTCAAATAAGCGTCAGGCAAAATATACCTGGGCACCGTCCTGACGGTGGACATGGGCCGTCCGGACAGACAACTGTGCAACAAGATTTTCTGAAAATTTCACGGGGAAATCTTTCCTGTTTAAGGACATCGTCCGGATGGGATGGCACATCGTCCGGACGGTCGCACGTCTGCTGCAAGTAATTTCCTTATAAGGCACTCCAGCGTCCGGACAGCTATTCTTCAACACGCAATTTCCATATCTGTAATGCACGCGTCCGGACCATGATAGACAGTCGTCCGGACAGTTGAAGTCGAATCGGCAATTTCCTTCTTTGATGCACGCGCGTCCGGACCACAGCTGTCAGACGTCCGGACGGTCATATTTGAATTGCGATTCTTGCCTTACGGAGATGCGCGTCCAGACGGGATACCACATCGTCCGGACGGTTTACTGATCTTCCTTTTCTTGGAACTTGGAAGGAAATCAGAATCTGATCGAGTATTGGGAGGCATCCGGACGTGCTGCTGAAACGTCCGGACGGATGCAAGCTGGCACAAAAACTTCTCGATACAGTATGGGGTCCGGATGAAATGAACACTTCGTCCGGAAGGATGATGCTGGTCTGTCTAGCGTCCGTACGGGATAGCTCGATCGTCCGGACGGCTGACAGGAAACTTGAATTTCTTCTGACTTGCAGACTCTGAATAGTGGAATCCATATTTACAGCATCTTTACACTTAAGTGATTTTGTCCAAACACAAAATGAGGCCAAAATACTAACAGAACTGATTTCAAATTTCATACCCCACAGACTACGTGCTAGTGTGCTTGTGAGAATCAAATTGAAACAAGTAATATCTCATGCTGCCAAAGAAAATAACAAAACTTCTTAATTCCCTAGTCAAGTGATCATGTGTTCATCATGTTAAGCTTACCAATGAAATACAAATCAGAATTTAAGTTCAACAAAATTCTTAGAGATAACATAGCAAAATATGGACAGTGTTTCGTTCTTCCATACCTCCAACTTGAATCACACATTGTCTCCAATGTGTGTATAGAATTGAACATAACGATAAAAGGATAGGAATACCTGAATGAGCAAATGTAGGGCATATCATACCCCCAAACTTGATTGCAAAAACACATGTCTTGAAAAAGAGAGTGATACTCCAACCAAATACCAGTCAAGTGCAACACATTGTTGTAAAAATATAAACTAAAAATGAAACAACAATGGAGAAGATAAACCTAGAAGGAGATCATGTACCCTGGCCTAATGGAGGACTCGAGCGCACAGGGCCTGTGCTCGAACCTATGAAGCTGACTTATTTAGTCAAAATATGTGGGATCCACCTAGCCAACGGAATCCACATCTGATGCGCTCAATTCTCTCTGACCATTAAATTTAAATTTGGAGCACCAATCTTTTCTTCTTTTGGACCAAAGAGAATAAATTTTACCTATAAAAAGGTAATTCTCAATGTCCGCATATCAAGGTAGATCCCTCTGAGTATTTTCAAATAGGTTCTCATCTAGAAGGGAATCATGAACTGGAATAGGGATTCAGGCTTCATATGGCGTCTCGAGAATAAGAATGGATGATGAAGGAGCATCAATGCTCACTTCCTCGCCTTTTCCCTGATGTAGAGCTTGTGGGGCCTCAATTTGCTCCTCCTTCCTATTTTCCATGTGAGTTTCGACCACTTCTCCATTCTTCATTGTGGTGATGGCTTGCCCATGATAAGAAGTACTCTCATCCACCACGTAGTGTCCATCAAGATTGACCACTGGTTGACTTTGAAGCTCTTCTTCTTTTATTTGATTTGCTATCTACTTCAACTGAACTTCGATCCTGGCTATAGATTGAGAGTGAGAGTTCAATGTCTAACTGAGAGAGGTAACTATCTGAGCTAGAGAGGTCACTGTTTGATCCATCTGCTCATAAGTTTCAACATCTGATCTTGAAAGTCAAAACTCATCGGATGAGGTGGTTCAGTCTGAGACTGTTGCCGTTGAGTTGCTTGATCATTAAACTGCGGATATGCCTCATGGTATAGTTCATGAAATTGTGGAGCATAATTTTCAGGAGCTTGAGCTTGCCACGAGATACTAGACTGGTTGCTCCATGCCGGGTTATAGAAATCAGAGTAAGGGTTATTCCTTGGCCTAGAGAACAGTGTGTTTATATGCTCATAAGAATAATTAAAAAATTGTCTAGCCGTGTGACAATCTCTAACATGGTAATAAGGACTATAACAATATGAACATAATCCATGGGGTGTTGGAATGCCTCCCCACATGAAATAAATTGACAAAAATAAAATAAAATAACAAAAGAAAAAAAAATAAAAATAAAGAAACCAAAATTAGAAAAATAAAACAAAATAAAAATATAAAAGAGTCAAGTTAAATTCAATCTTTAAAACTTAATAACATAACCGTTTGTAGTCCCCAGCAACAGCGCCAAAAATTGATGCGGTCTTTTGTTTACTAAAAAATATCAATAATAAATAATCACTCGCAATAGAATGAATCCTTGTAGGATATGGCTATATTGAGGGTGTCGAACCTCAAGGACTGCGTAGGTGTTGTTATCAAGTTTTTCGAGATTAAATATAATTTAATTTAAAAGATGTTTGATTTTTGTTTTTGTTTTCTAAAAATAATTACATAAAAATAAAGAGAGTTGTGATGAGAGAAAGAATAGGAGATTGATTTCACCACTCACCATATAACAATGGTTAATCATAAATTAACAAGAGAAATTCATACTATGCATGATATAGGGCTCGTCTCACTCGAGTAGTCAAGAAATTACCTCTAAAGAATAAGTATAATCCATCTTCGGTTGGCACGAACCGTCCACCTAACCACTAAGATACGGTACGACCTGTCTTCTTAAGGTATGGATTAGCTATGTCTTTAATAGGATACACATAATCAATGGAATAGTATAACCCATCTTCGGTAGGTACGAACCGTCTTCCTAAATTACACTAAACTAGGGTGTAGTATAATCCATCTTCCCTAGACATGGCCTATCTAACCCTCTTGATCATACGCCAATTAAAATCGTTGTATAACATTCACATAATTACAGAAAATATGAAGGATTGAGTTCAATCAATATAAAAGACTTTCTAAGACAATATAAGAAATTTATAATGATTGAATATAAACATTAAGATTAATTTTATTATCTTTACAATGCCATGGAGGCCTAGCCGCCATTCAGGGAGGAATGTCCACCATGCAGCAGTCCATCTCCTCCTTCCAGCTAGAGGTGCGGTCTATCAACAAGCAGGTGGAGCAGACCCATTTGGACCTTCAGGAGTGCCTTCGAGTCCATCATCCGGACAACAGTGATGATGAGGATGCTGCAGCTCAGACTGTGCATATGTCAAAGTATGTTTGATTTCCCTCTGTTTTATTGTTTTTGTTATTTTGAGACTTTTTGTTATTTTCTGTTGTTTTGTTAAACACTTAAACTAATATTACTCTGTTTACCCGGGTCCTTCTGAGACCGTTAGGGGGATTAATTTTTATTACAGTTGGCTTTTTATTACTTTGTTTTACCCTTTGTCCCTTTGTGACAAAAAGGGGGAGTAATTTTTATTTTTGGACCGGGAATGTATTTCCAAACCGGTCAAGTGATTTTTGTCCCAGAATGGCCAAAGGGGGAGTTTGTTAGTATTTTGGCCTCATTCTGTGTTTGGACAAAATCACTTATGTGTAAAGATGTTGTAAACAGGGATTCCACTTGTCAGAGCATTTTCAAAAAACTCTGCACTGCGAAAAAGATAGAAGATTTCAGATTCCCTGTCAGCCGTCCGAACGACGTGTCATTCCGTTCGGACGCCCATCTGTCCACTGCTTAATCCGACCGGACGACGTGTCATCCCGTCCGGACGCCAGACAGACCAGTATCATCCGTCCGGACGACGTATCTTTTCTGTCCGGACCCTACACTGTATTGAGAAGCTTCTGTTCCAGCTTGCATCGGTCCGGACGTCCATCAGTGATCGATCAGCTTCAAATTCTTTCCAAGTTCAGAATATGGGAAGATTGATACATCGTCCGGACGATGTGGATTCCTGTCTGGACGCGATCATAAATAAGGCAAGAATCACAATTCAAATATCACTGTCCGGACGTCAGTCAGCATTGGTCCGGACGTGCGCTAATCAGTTAAAGAAATTGCCGATTCGACTTCAACCGTCCAGACGTCTACCTCTCATGGTCCGGACGCACGCATAGCAGATATGGAAATTGCGTGTTGAAGAATTGCCATCCGGACGTTCATCCCCCATGGTCCGGACACGTGAAGCCTTATATGGAAATTACTTACAGCGAATGTGCAACCGTCCGGCCATCAGTGTCTCACCGTCCGGATGCGGATCTTAAACAGGAAAGATTTTCAGCGAAACTTTCAGAAAATCCTGTCGCACAGTTGACCATCCAGACGGCCCAGGTTCACCGTCTGGACGGCGTCCGTACATATTATAACAGTCGCCAATTCTGCACCTCAACCTATAAATAGAGGCCCCTTGGCATTGAGAACTGCAAGAATTTGGTATTGAATTCCACAAGAGATCAGAGAAGTTCAAAATCCCTCTAAAGCCGTTACAAGTGTGCGGCGCTACAACTGAAGTCTATCTTAGGGGTTGGCCCTAAGGTAAAGGATTCCATTGAAGACCCCTTCAGGTAGGAGACTTGGTTGGGAAGCGTTCGTGTTGGGTTACACGTCAGAGAGCAAGGTACGACCACTGCATCGGGTTAATGTGAGTGTTACTACCTTGTATCTAGCTTTGTCTTCTGAATAGTGGAATTCCTGGGTTTGGCTGACCCAGAGTGGTTTTTCTCTTGATTGAGTTTCCACTTCGTCAACAAAAATCTGTGTGTCTTTTATTTTCCGCTGTGCTTAATTTTTGTTGACATTGTACACACACTTTACTTTTAGAAGTCAAATTTCAATTTTCAAAAACAACATCCCCTTTCAAAGATGAAGTGGCTTCCTTTCGATTGCCCGAAAAATTCAAAGTTCTAGAGATCCAAACTTATACTAGACTGGAGGATCTGGTTGAGCACTTAGAAAAATTCCAGACACATTTGGACTTGCATGGGACACCGGATGAGGTGGCATGTCAGGCCTTTCCACTCACACTCTCAGGAAATGCTCGGGACTGGTATAGGAGGCTTCCCTCAAGGTCCATACGAAATTTAGATGAATTCAAAAAGGTATTTCTAACATAGTTTATGGCTGGGATTGTGAGAAGAAAACCAGTTGGATCTCTGAAGTCCCTGCACCAAAATCGGGATGAGTTGTTGAAAGATTTCCTCCAACGCTTTAACTAGGAAAGACTCACCACCAAAAACCCTACTGAAGAGTTTGTTCACTCTGCTCTATACCAAGGTATCAGAAAATATGGGCCTGTGATGGCTGATTTGGCTCGAAAACCATCACGCAACCTTCATGAGTTCATGGAAAAAGCTGGCGAGTTCATAAACCAGAAAGAAATGCTCCGGGCACTGATAGGTCAAGGGCCCACTCGTGCTTTTAGCTCAGGGGAAAAGTCAAAGAAGAAGAAAAAAGAGTTCCACAAGGGCCAAGACATGGTAGGTCATGAGACGAAGAAGAAATTCCATGATTATAACTGGACTCCTCTTAATGCTCCGATTGAAGAGGTCCTTGCGGCGGTCAAAGCAAACCCAATGTATGAGAAGCCTAAGGAAATATTCGGTACTCCCCATCCCAGGACGGCCCATCAGTATTGTGCTTTCCATGAGTCAAAAGGGCATAGCACCAAAACTTGTACTAATTGAGGCTAGAATTCTTCAGAATTCTAGAAGAATCCAGCGTTCAAGTGCATCAGTGAAACCGTCCAGATGACGAGGCTATACCATCCGGACGACCTTTAGTGTTCGACAAGTAAAAGGATTTCCTTCGCAAACACAAATATGGGAAGACAGCTACAACCATCCGAACAATGTAGTATTTCGTCCAGACATTATCCTTGATAAGGCAAGTCATGCAGAAGATGTTCAACCTTCCGGACGTCAGTCTACACTGTCCGAACGCTCAGACCTTATTATAGAAATTACGTGTAGCAGAAGTGCAACAGTTTGGAGATTCTGATAAGAGAGAGATTTTTTTGCTAAGATTGTCAAATTGACCAATTCGCTTGTTCAACCTTGAGCCCATAAATTCTAGCATTCTCTCTAGGTTGCAGCACCAAGTGACAAAAAGCATTCAAAAATGAATAAATATGGATAAATAAAAAGATCCACTGCTTTTGTGCTATAAATCTGTTCTTGAACTTGTCCCTATAAAAATAGTCAGTGACCAAATCATTGCGAAAATAGACAGTCACTAAAGGACTAAGTAAAAGAAAAGTGTATCAGATGAGGGTGGCTAGGCTCTAGTAAAATAGGTTTAACTTTTGACTGATCTATCACAAATTTTCTTTCTTGTTTAAAAAAATCGGTTGCTTTAAGTCATATCAGTGAACTTCATACCTTATTGAGAAAGCTTTCACACACACGCATTGCATGAGTTGAGTAATCTATTTAAATTTCTATCTGCATGGAAATTTGTGCTTATTGAAAACTCTCATTTATATCTTTGCATATTTTTGCAATGTTATTTAATTGCTTTATCAGTTGATTTTACATGTGTGTTCTAAAGCTAACTTTAGGGAAAATATTTTTTTTTCTGCAAATTTTTATCTCGTTTCTGATTTTTAGTGTGAAGCGTCCAAACGGACCTATTCTTACGTCCGGACGAGTGCGGTCTTACCATACACTGATCTAGCAGTAGTCGTCCGGACGGTTAAGTGATACGTCTGAATGGGATCTCTACAGGTTTAAGACTTGCATTTCTTTCTTTGTCATTCGCACACCTCTGTGTTTTTATTGATTTATTATATCATGTTGTTTGTTTTTCTTGTGGATTTTTTCTGAAATTTTGGCATTCTTTGCACATCTCTTCTCATTCCATGGTATTTGATGTATCTTCCTTTGTTCTTTTAAGTTTTTGTGCTTTTTAGAATATTATAATATTTGGTGATTCGAATATTTTCTTGAGACATTGTACATGAAAATCCTATTATGTCTGTGTGTTGGGTTGATATTGATATATCTGGGTCATTTGGATTGCAATATTTGCTTTTGTAATACTTGGGCATCCAATTGACAGCTGTCATATTTTTGTTTAAATCCTTAAAGGAATATGTCGTCCAGCAGCACCCAGCATAATATCTGACAGATAGATCATTTGGAAAACAGACTGTTGTTGAAGTTATATGTTTCAAATTTCAAAAGTCTCATAATTTAGATGAACTTTTCCCCCCAGCTCATGCAGAGCCTTCCGTAGCATCTCCTTCCGATCTGTATCAGTTAGAGGTTCAGTGGTAAAATCTCCTCTTTTATCTTGCAGACCAGTTGCTTAAAGGATGTCAATCTGCGGATAACCAGGTTCAGGCTTTGCAAAATCAAGCGATTGAAGGTTTTTCAGTCCATGGTTCCTAGCTTCCGGAGCTAGAAGCCGAAGTAGTACAAATCCAGCCTTTTGTACGGCTTTCTGTCCATTACTTGATTTTAGTGGATCGGTAGGATTTGGTAGTTGGAGGATTTTTGTTCCTCTCTTTTGGGCCACTTGTAGACTCTTTTCTATTTTCCTATCGTTTAGGATTTTAGAACCTTTTTGTTTCTAGATTTTATATACTTTGTTTACCCTTGTCCTGTTGAGACATCAAGGAGGAGTATTCTATTACTGTGGTCTTTCTATACTCTGTTTACCCTTTGTCCCTTTGAAACAAAAATGGGGAGTATATGTTAGTTTTGGACTGTGAATGTATTTTTAACCCGATCAAGTAATTTTTGTCCCAGAATGGCCAAAGGGGAAGTTTGTTAGCTTTTATGTTGGCTGCACTCTGTTTGAGAAAATCACTATTATGTAATGATGCTGCTTTCACAGGGATGCTGTTTATTTCAGAGTCTTCAGATATTCAGAGTTTATTTCTCTGATATGGAAATAGCTTTTTATGACAAGTTCTAGTGTCACAAGCTGCAAGAAGGCTACTTCAGTGTTCAAGGCTATTTTGAGTATCCAGGGAAGATTTTGTGCAGATTCCAACTCAGAGAAATTGGATTCCATGTTTCCGTCTGGACAACCCAGTCTAAGCATCCGGACGCTCATCAGTCAGCAACTTACGTCCGAACAAGGTGGCAATACCATCCAGACACCCATCAATGTCTAGAAACTTCAAAGTGTTCAAGGTTGCATCCGTCAGGACGTAATGGCAAATCGTCCAACCACTCTTCAAAGTTCCAAAAGAATCCAGCGTTCAAGTGCATCAGTGAAACTGTCCGAACGACCTTCAGTGTTCGACAAGTAAAAGGATTTCCTTCGCAGACACAGATATGGGAAGACAACTACAACCGTCTGGACGACGTGGTATTCCGTCTGGACGCTATCCTTGATAAGACAAGTCGTGTAGAAGACGTTCAACTGTCTGGATGTCAGTCTACACTGTCTAGACGCTCATACCTTATTATGAAAATTGCGTGCAGCAGAAGTGCAATAGTCCGGACGCTAGGGCAACACCATCCGGACGTTGCCTTATTTAAGAAAAGAATTTCAAGCGAATTTGTAAAGCTGATTGCACAGTTGTCCGTCCAAACGCCCTCAGCTACCATCCGGACGTCGCCTAGGAAAATAGTATCAGACGTGATTTATGTTTTCTATAGCCTATAAATAGAGGCCCCTAGGCATGTATTTTGTATGAATTCGGTAGTGAATTCCTTGTAACTTAGAATGGGTGTTTAGGAAGATATTGAAGATTTGCTAGCTCTCTAACTGTTGTCAGTGTGTGATTTGATCAGCTGTGAAGTCTATCTTAAAGGTTTGCCCTAAGGTAAAGGATTCCATTGAAGACTCCTTCAAGTAGGTGACTTGGTTGG
The DNA here is from genome assembly GCF_958979055.1 of Alnus glutinosa. Taxonomy (NCBI): domain Eukaryota; kingdom Viridiplantae; phylum Streptophyta; class Magnoliopsida; order Fagales; family Betulaceae; genus Alnus; species Alnus glutinosa. The sequence goes on from NC_084890.1 coordinate 10,649,887, forward strand.
GAGGCGTTCGTGTTGGGTTACACGTCAGAGTTCAAGGTACGACCACTACATCATGAGTATGTGAGTGCTACTGCTTTGTAAACTAGCTTTGTCTTCTGCATAGTGGATATCTTGAGTATGGCTGCCCCGGAGTGGTTTTTCTCTTAATTAAGTTTCCACTTCGTTAACAAAATATTTGTCTCCTTTAAATTTTGCATTTAATATTCACTATTCACACACACAGTAATTTAGAAGTCATATTTTATTTTTCAAGTTTCTTCATCGTGGCCGTTCTCCAAATAGGGAGTAGACCTAGTCGGGCCTATGCCACTCAGGAAGGAAAGAAAATATTTTTAGTAGTGGCAGTAGATTATTTTACAAAATGGGCTAAAGTGGAGACGTTGGCAACTATTATAGCCAAAAATGTAATAAGATTTCTTTGGAGATCAGTTGTATGTCTATTCAGGATTCCCTTCGCTTTTGTGACCGATAATGGAGCCCAGTTCGATGGCGTACCATTTCGGAAGTGGTGTGCCGAGCTTCATATTAGGAATCATTACTCCACACCGACACATCCTAAGTCAAATGGACAGGTGGAGGTGACTAACAAAACTTTGATGGGAACGTTAAAAAAGAAACTTGATCGGTGAAAGGGTTTGTGGGTGGAGTGTGTCCCAAAAATCCTATGGTCATACCGAACGACAGTTCGGACTCCAACTAGAGAAACTCCTTTCTCGTTGACATATGGAGCTGAGGCAGTTATACCAGTTGAAGTGGGTTCTCCAAGTTTTAGGGTTTCTCATTATAACCCAGGACTCAATGATGAAGGAATTTGTCTACATCTTAACTTATTGCAGGAGTGAAGAGATGATGTGCAGGCCACAAGCGAGGCTTACTGGAACAAAGTAGCTCGGTATTACAACAAGACGATCAACCCTAGAAAATTTCAGATCGGGGACTTGGTACTGAGAAAAATGAACCTGATGACGAAAGACCCCTTTGAGGGAAAGCTCGCGGCTAAGTGGGAAGGACCATACTGAGTGGTCAAGTGCCATGAAAAGGGGGCATATCGCCTGGAATCTTTTGAAGGAAAGCCTGTACCAAGGACATGGAATGCAGAGAACTTGAAAAAATATTATATGTAATTTTACGTTTCTTTTGTGAAATCAAGTGTAATTGTTAAATGAAGTAACCAAATTTCTCTCTCTTATTATTGAATGCTTAGAACAAGAAAGCGCATCCCTGGAATGAAGATAGTGGCAAATTGGTTTGCCGCCTTCCTTTGGACAAAGGAAGGTAGCCTAGAAATCGGTCGGTAACCTTTCTTGGATAAAAAGGTAACTCGAGAATTATTTTCTTTTGTCCAAGGAAAATAATTCGAATGGGGAGACAACCCTAGAAAAAATAGAGGCTTTGTCCCCTTCGGATAAGGGGAAGGTCCGTAGAGGGTTATTTTCCTTTGATAAGGAGATAACCCGGACAGGGAGACAACCCCAACAATAAATCAAAAGCTTATCACGAGAAAGTAGGATTCGGACGAAAGACAATTTTAAAGTTATCATCATTCGGATAATGGGGGTAACTCGATTTTAAAGTTATCCTCCTTCAGATAAGGGGGGTAACTCGGTTTTTAAAATTATCCTCCTTCGGATAAGAGGGGTAAGTCAATTTTAAAGTTAACCTCCTTCGGATAAGGGGGGTAACTCGGTTTTAAAGATTATCCTCCTTCGGATAAAGGGAGAGGGTAACTCGTTAAATACCTTAGGTAATTTGGAGCAATTACCTTAGTAATTGAGGGGGGGAAGAAGGGTTGACTGATTGTTTCGATAAGAGAATTCGCATGAGTTAATCAGAAAAAGAAACATATGAAGACTTTTGTAGTCTTCCTTGTTCTCAGCTATCTCCCAAATTCGCGCGAAGACTTTTGTAATCTTCCTTGTTCTCAGCTATTTCCTGAATTCGTGCGAGTTTATCAAAAAAAGAAACATATGAAGACTTTTGTAGTCTTCCTTGTTCTCAGCTATAGTGCCCCAAATTTTAAGTCATAAAATAAAATGTCTTAAATTAGAATTTAAGACTGAATAAAATAGACAAGTCTAGAGTTGACACTCAAGTGGCTTAAAACTGTAGGAAACAATGTTCACATCCTGCAACACATAAAATTATGTGTCTTCTGACACAATACTTTATCCCCGATAAATTAATAAGGTTTCATGAATATTTATGAAAATAAATATTCCTTAGTTTTATTATTTTACAAACCATGATTTTATAAAGAGTGATATTATTGGACTCTAATAATATTATTGAATGTTTAAATAGACAAGCTTAATTAATTATTGAGCTAATTGGTATAATATTATTAATGCAATAATATTATTAGTTCGGTTGGTATTATAATTGATATTACAATATTTATTTGTATCATGATATTTATTTATTGGCATAATATTATTTGATACAATAATATTGTCAGTATAATAATATTATTAAGGTAATAATATTAACAATGAAACAAACTAGACTCAAAACGGGCTTAGATTATAATTTTAATGAGATAGATTAAAATAGTAAGGACCCGAGGTGAAAATATCTTCAGTAAAAATGTAATTAATAAGTTTTGAATAAATATCTTACAAAACTAAACTAAGTTTCATATGAAATATCTCTATCTCTTTTTCTATAAAATACACCCACTACCCCTATGAAAACTCACACAACTCATTTCTCTCTTCTTTCTTTTTCTTCTTTCTTCTTTCATGTTTCTTCCTCTTCTGTCCAACGAGATACAGAGAGTGAGAGGGTGAGAGAACAGAGAAACAAAGAGGGGGAGAGACTTGAGGACTAGACCAAGGAACGCCGACGACGCGATTCCTAGCGAACCCGAAACCCGAAAAGACCCGTTGACCCGAGACCTGACGGCTTGAAGGTTGATTTTTCGGCGAAGTGGAGATGCGATTTCCGGCGGTTCCAAGTACGATTTCCGGTGAAATTTCTAGTAGTCTTCTAAAGAAATTCACTTGGTAATTTCTTGTTAACTATTTGATTTAGTTTGGGTATTTTGATTTGATGATTTTTGGGTTTTCCCCTGTTTTACTGTTTGGCCATGTGTGTGCGTTCTTGTGGATTTAACCGGTTGTTCATGGCCAAATTTGGGGATTATTGTTGAGTGTGTTTGATGATTTTCTGGATGGGTTTTCATCCGATTGTTGTGATTGGCCGATTGTAATTTTGGTTGAGCGATCAGTTGTGTGATGTTGTGATTGGCCATGTTTAAGGTTTGATGTTTTGGGTGATATTTCTTTGTCTCAGATGAAGAAACCAAATGGGTGTGTGTTAGCCGTAGATGAGTTTGTTTAGGTAAGCTTTTGATGAGTGTTTGGTGTGAAGATTTTGGGTAGGGATGATTTTAAAAATAGTTTTCTAGGTTAGTTTTTTATGTTGGCGGAAAGCTTGGGGGAGGTTTTATGGTTCTTTGTTAAAATGGTTTGGGGCTTGTGGCTACTCTGGATGAGTATGTGTATATATATATTTCATTTGAGCTAACCAAAGGAGTTCTTGATTTTGATAGATTTGGATGATAATGGTTTGTGTGATTTTTGGGTTGAACTCGTGTGTGTGAAACACAGCCGTGTACTCATGTCTTGAAATGATCCAATGTTAGGTTGAGTTAAGTTTTGGGTATTGAGTTATATTTTGGTTGTTGTATGATGTTTTTGTTGTTGGTCGATTATGTTGGTTGTGAATTTCGGATTTTGGACATCTTGGCTAGTTGTGTAAAGTATTAATATTCCTCTGTTTTGGCCTATTATGTCCATATGTTGATTTTAGTGGTTCAATTATGAGTGATTTGGGTTGAGGCTTATTGAACTGAATATGTGTACATGTTGGCTTATTTGGTTAAGATAATTGTTAGATTGATGTGTGTTGACTGTGAGTAATCAGATGCTTGTAGTTTCAGGTATGGGCTTTTAAATTGTGTTCAATTGTCTATTAATAATATGTGGTGTTTTACCCGAATGATATTAATAATTTGATAATAGTGTTTTTAAAAGAAATTCTTTTAAAAGTAAAAAAAGGGTTGAATATTAATTAGATGAGTTTTATGACTTATGGGAATATATATATATATATATATATATGATGATCATCATCATCATCATCAGTTCTCTTTTTCCATAACAATACAATACCAAAACTCAACCAACAACGCTTATATATATATATATATATTTGATGCAAATGATGAACTACGAGAATTGCACAAAGGGCTGTAAGTATACACTACTTACTGAGGATGCTGTATTTTATAATATAATGTTTATAGTTTATTTAATATTGCATAATGTTGAATAATAAACTTATTAATATTGAGATAAACGTATCCCAAAGGTTCAGGTTAGGAACGGCTGCCTGTACCGAAAACAATAATAATTAATATTGAGAGGAACGGCTCTCAAAGTGCTAGGAGAGGAACGGTTCTGCTAGTACGAAAATATGCTTATAAAAAGTAACGTTGAGTTTTGGTATTGTATTGTTATGGAAAAAGAGAACTGATGATGATGATAATATATAAAAGTAGAGTGTGTTGAGAGTGGAGTGAATAGAGAAATGGTGAGCATATGTGAATATAGTGATTAACATACGTACTTCAAAATCAAAATCAGAGTATAAAATAATTGAATACTCAAAGATCATGAAGATACTTCAAAGTAATGCTTAATTCAAGATAAACTTGAAAACTTACAAATGAACTTAGACCAGAATGGCTCTGGTGATTATAAGCTTAGACTTAGAAACACTGGAATGAGACATTACAAGTGTTTGGCTTTTGAGAGGCAATGTTTGGTTTACAAGAGGTATTTGGGATTAGCTCTGCCTAACCAACTCTCACTTAAATTGGCTCTGCTTTGGACTTTAGATGCTTCTTAAATAAACTTAGGAGGTTCGCTTCATTGCTGGAATCAAGGGATGCCAGCATGCGTAGTGCCGTCAGGCGTGCACCGAAAGTGGCTGAAAACAAATTTCTTCTGCTTTTACTTCATGTAAATCACACTGAAAGCAAGGTGAAACTTAAGTGAATAGTGAAAAGTCATTATTCATGAATAGTACATTGTCGGGTGGCCGACAAAACACTGTTCAACTCTTCTTCTTTTTTTTGGTGCCAACGGAGGTAGGCACTGTTGAGCTTAAATCAAACCATATGACTTGGGTAAAAAGGGAGATTCTTTAGCAGAGGCTTCCTTTTCTCATTGCTGTGCTATATGCTTAATCATCGACGTAATCATCATCAAAGGGATCATAATAATCGGGTGATGTTGGTTCCCATGCTTCTTCAAAATCACATGAATCATGTCCCCACTCATCACAGGTGGTGCAATAGTCTAGATGCCATGTACCATCAGAACCTGAGACAATGCTGCTGTCAATCAGATCTTTAGGATCCATTACTGTTTTGCTCCACCATCTACCATTGCTGTAGACATAATTGCTTAGATTGAGGAGTTGTCCCCAAGCTCCTAACACAGACATATCTTCGCCAAAAATAATTATCCTATCAATTTTTGCTAAGACTTGTCTGGTTGATAACTCATGAACAGCATTGATCATGAATCCTTTCTTCACAGTTCTCCAAAGATTCATGATACTTAGAGGATCATCAAACTTCAAAGGAATTCTTCCCTTTTTTAACTCAGCAGTATAATCATTAGTTGTTGGGTTGATGAGAATGCAGTGTTGGGCAGGCTTAATTTCCATGAAGTTTTCTGGATCAAATTCTGGAGCTGTACTCCAGATCCTTAGGACCACAGGGTGGTTTGTCTTTAGTCTTCTTCTTAGTTGCTCATCTTGGATGCATTTGACAGTATTACGGAACATTGCTAGAAAGTCACGTAATTCTTCTATGTACTTAACCGGGTAATAAGATAAGAATCCTTCTTCGAAGAGCTGTGCTCCTAATTCGGGATGAAAATTTAAACTGACTTCTAAAAATAAAGTGTGTGCAACAAGTGTCAACAAAAATCAAGCACAGCAGAAAATAAAAGACACATAGTTTTTGTTGATGAAGTGGAAACTCAATTAAGAGAAAAACCACTGCGGGGCAGCCAAACCCAGGATATCCACTATTCAGAAGACAAAGCTAGATACAAGATAGTAACACTCACATGTACCGATGAAGTGGTCGTACCTTGCTCTCTGACGTGTAACCCAACACGAACGCTTCCCAACTAGGTCTCCTACCTGAAGGGGTCTTCAATGAAATTCCTTACCTTAGAGCCGACCTCTAAGATAGACTTCAGTTGTAGCGCAGCACACTTGAAACGGCTTCAGAGGGATCTTGAACTTCTCTAAGCTCTTGTGGAATTCAATACCGAATTCTTGCAATTCTCAATGCCTAGGGGCCTCTATTTATAGGCTGGGGGCTCAAATGAGCGTCCGGCAAAATATACCTGGGCGCCGTCCGGACGGACAACTGTGCGACAAGATTTTTCGAAAATTTCGCGGGGAAATCTTTCCTGTTTAAGAGCCTCGTCCTACGGTCGCACATCCGCTGCAAGTAATTTCCTTATAAGGCTTCGAGCATCTGGACCATAGGGATGAGCGTCCGGACGGCTGAACTTCAACACACAATTTTCATATCTGATGTGCGTGCGTCCGGACCATGAATGGCAGTCTTCTGGACGGTTGAAGTCGAATCGGCAATTTCCTTATTTGAAGAACGCGCATCCGAACCACAGCTGTCAGACGTCCGGACGGTGATATTTGAATTGCAATTCTTGCCTTAAGGAGACGCTCGTCCGGACGGTTGATCGATATTCCCTTTATTGGAACTTGGAAAGAATTTGAAATTGTTCGAGTACTGAGAGGCATCCGGACGTGCTGCTGAAACGTCCGGATGGATGCAAGCTGGATAGAACCTTCTTGACATAGTGGCTGTCCGGATGGTTAGTTGACAGAATTTTTTGTCAGATTTCCAACGATGTTGATTTCGTCCCAATCCGATATTTGAGTAAAAAGTTATGACCGAAATACCCGAGGGTGTCTGGACGGCTTGACCGAGCGTCCGGACGGTCAACTGCAACCGCCTCTCCAAAGATAGCGCTGAAAGCTTCCATAACAAGGTCGTGTCTGGACTGTGTTACCCTAGCGTCCGGATGGTTGCACTTCAGCTGCACGTAATTACCATAATAAGGCTTGGAGCGTCCGGACCAGGAGGATGGTCGTCCAGACGGTTGAACTGGTGCACGCAATTTCCATATATGAAGCTTGATCGTCTGGACCATGAAAGCTGACGTCCGAATGGTTGAACTTTGTATTCACGTCTTGCCTTATAGAGAACCTCGTCCGGACGGGATCACACATCGTCCGGACGGTAGCAGCCGTTTTCCCATAACTGTGTCTTGAGTCAGAAACTCTAATGCTTGTCAAACACTGAATGGCGTCCGGATGGTATAGCCACGTCGTCTGGACGGATGCGCTGGAACACTGGGGTCTTCTCAAATCTGAAGAACGTTCGGACGATTTGCCATTACGTCCGGACGGATGAAACCTTGAACTATTCAAAGCATCTAGACACTGATGGGCGTCCGGACGGATGTTGCTGACTGATGAGCGTCCGGACAGAATACCACGTCGTCCGGACGGCTGACAAGGAACCGAAATAAATCCTTGAAAACTTCACAGAATCTTCTCGAAGAACATAGCTGAAGAGTAGACTCTGGATAAAGCAGCATCCCTGTGAAAGCAACAACATTATATAGAAGTGATTTTGTCCAACAGAATGCAGCCAACACAAAAACTAACAAACTCCTCCTTTGGCCATTCTGGGACAAAAATCACTTGACTGGTTAAAAATACAATTCCGGTCCAAATCAAAAATTACTCCCCCTTTTTGTCACAAAGGGACAAAGGGTAAAACAGAGTAATGAGAAAAACCACACAACAATTACTCCCCCTCAAAGTCTCAAAAGTATAAGGGTAAACAGAGTAATAATATCTACAGACAAAAAACTTTCTAAAATCTAAAACAATAGGAAAATAGAGAAAAGTCTACAAGTGACTCAAAAGAGAGGAATAGAAATCCTCCAAGTATCAAATCCTACTGATCCACTGATTGCAAGTAACAGAGAGAAATCTGTATAAAAAGCTGGATTTGTACTACTTCGGCTTCTAGCTCCGGAAGCCGGGAATCATGGACTGAAAAACCTTCAGTCATTTGATTTTGCTAAGCCTGAACCTGGTTATCCGCAGATTGATTATTCTGCAAGATAAAAGATAAGATTCACCACTGAACCTTTAACTGATGCAGATCTGAGGGAGATGCTATGGAAGGTTATGCATGAGCTAGGGCAAAAAGTTCATCTCAAATCCCAAGACCTTTGGAAATTGAACATCCGACTTCAACAACAGTAAGTTTTTCAAACGATCCATCTGTCAGATATTGTGCTGGGAGTTGCTAGACAACATATTTTCCTGAAAGGATTTAACAAAAGTCTATCCAAAAATAACACCACAAGGAAATATTAGTTCCTGTTAGTTCCAAAAAGAATGTGGTATTATGATAACTTGCAATTTGGAAGCGTATGAATTACAAAAGCAAATATAGCAATCCAAAAAGCATGGATATAACAATATCCACCCAACACACAGACAAAGTAGGTTTTTATGCACAATATCTCAAGAAAATATCCTAATCAACAAATATTCCAATATTCTAAAAGCAAAAAACTTAAAAAAGTAACGGAAGACACAATGAAGATCATGGGATGAGAAGAGATGTGCAAAGAATGCCAAAATCTCGGGAGAAATCCACGAGAAAATCACACAACATGATATGATAAATCAATAAAAATGCAAAGATGTGTGTGTGGCAGAGAAAGAGAAGCAAGTCTTAAACCTATAGAGATTTTGTCCGGATGTGCAACTGCTAGGTCAGCATATGGCAAGACTGCTTTCGTCTGGATGAAGAATAAATCCGTCCGAATGCTTCACACTTGAAAAACTGAAACTTGAGGAAAATATGCAGAAAAATATTTTTCTCAAAGGTTAGCTTCAGAACACGCATGTATAATCAACTGATAAAGCAGTCAAATAGCATTGCAAAAATATGCAAAGATATAAATGAGAGTTAAGTATTCAATAAGCACAAATTTCCTTGCAGATAGAAATTTTAAATAGATTACTCAACTCATGCAATGTGTGTGTGTGTGAAGACTTTCTCAATAAGGTATGAAATTCACTGATATAACAAAAAGCAACCAGATTTTCCAAACAAGAGAGAAAATCAATGAAAGATCAGCCAAAAGTCAAACCTAATCTTACTAGGGCCTAGCCACCCTCATTTGATACACTCCCCCTAAGATGCAGCACCTAATTGTTTTACTTGTACTATGAAGGACAAAGTAAAATTTTTACTTGCACGTAGAAGGCAAGACATATAGCAAATTCAGCACATAAGCAGTGAATATACAATTTAAGAGCGCATAATACATATGATTTACTGCTTGATTCTTATGGTACTGCAACCTAGAGAGTGCCAGAATTTTTAGGCTCTAGGTTCAACTAGCATGTGATCAATTTGACAATCTTAATCAAAGACCTCTTCTCTTATCTAGAATTTCTAGAAGCAAAATGTCAGAGAAGGAAAAGATGTACCTTAGGGGAGTCTTAGATAGTGCACATTTTCATCGCATGAGGAAAGTAACTATCTATCATTTAGATGCAACATGAAAACTTAGCAGATATCATGCATAAACTCTCAAGCATATATAAGCATATTTAATCAATTCACAATGAACTGAGATATCAGGCAAAAACACATGCAATATCTGAAAAGCTATCAAAAGAAAGAAATAAAGTTCCGCATCTTCTCCCCAATTTTTTTTTTTGTTGAAAAATGAGACAAAAAAAAACAACAAAGACATGCTTATGGAAAAGGAAATGACATATAATCCCATCATGTAAGGTAAAACCAAACCTGTCCTCATGGAGAGAGGTTTAGAAATACCAAGACAGAAAAGCAGCTGCCCGACGTGCTTTAACTGTCATCCCCAAAAAAATATCTGCAAATGTTTCTCAAGAAAACTAGAAAAAATATGGGGATAGAATAAAAGGTTCCTCAAATAGAATGCAATGCATGAATAAGATATGACATGATAAACGATGCAATGCAAACATACCTGACATGCACTAGGATTTAGGAACCAAAATCCTAGGCATGGGAAGACTTCACCTTTACTAGGTGAGTCCACTCCCCCTCAAGGGGTGAATGGTCTCATCCTTCTTGACCCATACCTGCTTGACTCGTGGCGGTAGCTTGCAGGTCTTGCCCATGTTGTCCATTCTCCTTAGCATACCTTGCATCTGGCTCAGAAACCCTTCATAGTCATGGTAGCTAATGGGCTTCTGCGGCTTTCTCTTGTAGCGCCTTGATTTGTTCTTTTTTGATTTGCTGCTCTGATAAGCAGGAACAAACTGCTGCTGATGCCGTGGAGCCTGAAGCGCCGTAGGAGGTAGAGTGCCTGATGTAGCTATAGTTGGTAGCTTCCTCTGAACCTTCAACTTCTGGAGTTGTGGGCATTTGGATCGGATGTAACCGGTGATGTCGCAGTGATGACAGGTAGGCAAGCATTTTTTGTTTGAATGCTTCTTTGTATTCTCTTCAAAATTATGATTAGCATTCTTACAAATAACATTGCCTTTACCTTTTATATGTCTCCTATGCGGAGGGACATATTTTGCTGAGGAAGAATCATCAACTTCACTTTTCCTCATAGCATCTTGCTTAATCCAACGCCTGTAGGATTTCAACAAATAACAATTTGGCCTAATATGACCAATTTTTCCACAATTATGACAAGTATGAACAAAATTACCTCGTGTTCCTGATTCCTTGAGCTTGGGCATCACACAATTATTCAAGCAAGAATTATCCAAACAAGCAGTGTTTACTATCACAGGCTTAATAATATTGGAATCTAATTCAGAATCAGAAGCATGTGAAGTAGAAGCACTCAAATCATCAATAATTAAACCAGGCTTGTTTGAAATATCTGAATGAATACACAGCATGCTTTTCAAATTATCACTTGAGAATTTTTTCAAGAGATCCTCGAATTTTTTTTAATTTATTCTCAAGTGTATCAATAATATTAAACAACATGATATTCTCATATTTCAAAGAGTCAATCAAAGCATGTGATTCAGATAACTGAACAATGAAAGATTCTTTTTCTTGCTTCACCTTTTTGAGCTCTTTTGGAGAAACAATTCTATCCAATTTAGCAAAAACTTTAGAGAGCTCAATATCATGATTTTCTTCAGATAACTGAGAGAAATCCATGATAAAAGGTGTAATAAAAAAATAGAAGTCACAAGAGATGAGGATCACACTCAGGAAATAAATCCTTTCAACGGAGTGTGCCTGCTTTGATACCAATTGAAAAATTAAATGGACTTCTAATTTTAACAAGTGTGTGTGAACAGTGTGCAACAAAATATTAAATGTGGAATTAAATGAGACAAATATTTTGTTGACGAAGTGGAAATTCAACTAAGAGAAAAACCACTCCAGGTCAGCCAAACCCAGGATATCCACTATTCAGAATACAAGACTAGATACAAAGTAGTAACACTCACATACTCCTGATGCAGTGGTCGTACCTCGCTCTCTAACGTGTAACCCAACACGAGTGCCTCCCAACCAAGTCTCCTACTTGAAGGGGTCTTCAATGGAATCATTTACCTTAGGGCCAACCCCTAAGATAGAATTCACAGTTGATCAAATCACACACTGGCAAAGCTAGAGAGCTAGCAGATCTTCAATATCTTCCTAAACACCCTCTCTAAGCTGTGGAGAATTCACCACCGAATTCTATTGTGAAAGCATGCCTAGAGCCTCTTATTTATATGCTTAGGAAACCCTATTTTGAGTCAAAAACGGAGTCTGACACGCGTGTCCGGACGGGAGCCTTGGGCCGTCCGAACAGGCCAAGTTTTACTTGCCTGAAAAGTATTCTGGAATTTTCTGTAGGTCCGTCCGGACTCTTCTAGTGGCCGTCCGGATGGTTAGTTGACAGCATTTTTTGTCAGCTTTCCAACGACGCTGATTTTGTCCCAATCCGATATTTGAGTAAAAAGTTATGACCAAAATACCCGAGGGTGTCCGGACGGCTTGACCGAGCGTCCGGACGGTCAACTGCAACCGCCTCTCCAAAGATAGCACTGAAAGCTTCCATAACAAGGCCGCGTCCGGACGGTTGCACTTCGGCTGCACATAATTACCATAATAAGGCTTGGAGCGTCCGGACCAGGAGGATGGTCGTCCAGACGGTTGAACTGGTGCACGTAATTTCCATATATGAAGCTTGATCGTCCGGACCATGAAGGCTGACGTCCAGACGGTTGAACTTTGTATGCTCGTCTTGCCTTATAGAGAACCTCGTCCGGACGGGATCACACATCATCCGGACGGTAGCAGCCGTCTTCCCATAACTGTGTCTTGAGTCAAAAACCCTAATGCTTGTCAAACACTGAATGGCGTCCGGACGATATAGCCACGTCGTCCGGACGGATGCGCTGGAACACTGGGGTCTTCTCAAACTCTGAAGAGCGTTCGGACGATCTACCATTACGTCTGGACGGATGAAACCTTGAATTGTTCGAAGCATCTAGACACTGATGGGCATCCGGACGGAAAGATCTCGTCGTCCGGACGGCTGGCAGGGAACCGAAATAAATCCTTGAAAACTTCATAGAATCTTCTCGAAGAACATAGCTGAAGAGTAGACTCTGGATAAAGCAACATCCTTGTGAAAGCAGCAACATTACATAGAAGTGATTTTATCCAACATAATGCAGCCAACACAAAAACTAACAACTTGAACTTTTTTCAGACTCATATTCACTGGGTTCAATGTCTTGAATCTCTAACATTCTTATTAAATTTTCTTTATCTTCGTTAGAGACTTTGAATTGCTTAATGGTTTCCTTAGCTTTGCAATCCTTTGCAAAGTGACCTGACTTACCACACTTATAACAACCGTCTTTGTTCTTAAATTTTTGTTTCTTAGTTTTCCTCTTCTCTTTCTTATAGAACTCATTAGGCTCAAAGCTTCTTGTCTTGAATCTTTTAAACCTTTTCTTATGCTTTCTATATTTTTCATGCTTAAAAGATTTCTTATGTTTCTTAGATGGTGCTACCGAAGATAGACCATATTGCTCACAGAAATTACCCATTTCATACTTAGCTTTTTTTCCTATCTTTATTGGCTTGGTTTGATATTTTCATATCAATACACATCTTAAGACCTTCTTTTTGGATAGCACTTATGATATTCTCGTAAGTGAGATTATCATACTCTATCACATTGCTCTCATTAACTAAGACTTGTTTGATCTTATGGGCAAACAGATGAGGTAAACCGTTCATGAACTTTTCTTTCCAAAACAGTTGATTACTGTCTTCTCTTAGCATGACTCTAGAGAGGAATACATCTTTGTACCATCTAAAGTCGCTTAGGGTAGGACATCTTAGGTTACTTAGCTGGTCATGGACCCTAGTCATGAGATGGCTAGGGGTTCCAATGAAATGTTCTTTAATTGTATAGAACAGGGTATTGACAACATCAGAGTGTCCTAATCCAATTTTCTTATTGAATATAGGAAGTCCTTCCGCGTCAAACTTAACAGCATGCTTTATGCTAGCTTTGGACTCATCAGTGAGATGTTTTGATTTTGAAGTGCGTATGTTAATCACTATGTTCACATATGCTCACCATTTCTCTATTCACTCCACTCTCACCACACTCTACTTTTAAGTTCACATCTGCTTCCGCCCCCCTTTTGGTATCAGAGCCAAGTTGAGTTATTCCTGTTTATTCTGTACATCCACCCAAGTGGCTGGTTATCTGTCTTGAAAGTTTCAGTCTATTTATTGCATCTACTCTCTGTTAAGATTCTAGGCTATTAAGAAGATGACACTGTCGTCAACATGCCGTCAACGCAGCTGAGAGCTGAGGAAAGGGCCAAGTAAGTCGGGATGACACACGGATAGGACACAGTTGGATGACCTAGGACACCTAGTTGAAACATAGAGATGATATGCGGTAGAAAGATTTCTAGCGGTAGAGGGATAGAAACAAGAAAGGTTTAAGCTTGATAAGTAGAAGCTTGTCAAGATGAATAGATTGTTCAGATCTAACTCATTTGTAAGCTCCAGATCTACTAAGATCCCGGAGATCCCTGAGATTGTATACGAAGAACATGTTGAGTTTCATGATTACAGGAAGAAGTGGTCAATGACATCGTTCAAAACTGAACAACATGTTAAGACTGTAGAAGTGTTAAGATCGTAGAACAAGTCTATGCTCTAAACAAGGAACATGAGTTATGTCAGCTTTTTAACCTAGAAGCCATAAGGAGACATAGGTTTGAAGGCCATAACTTTACCCACATCGGATTAGTCGCCATTAAGCCCCTAACAAGAAGAGGTCTTAAAGCCTCAGTATTGCTAGGTTTAAGAGATGCCCAAGGAATCAAACTATGTTGATCCAAAGCAGCTAGAGTAACGCGAACATTCATGTTCCTCATACCATTAAGTGGACTGACGTTAGCTTGCCCCAGGAATGGAGGTTAATTAATGAAAGTTTTAAGCTTGAGATCATAAGCCATAATCTAGACAATCTGGATTATATCAAGCAGTATCTAGACGGTACTGTTAAGATTGACTTCGGTCGAAGACCTAAGCCAAACCCTAAGTCAAATCTTCATATAGAAGAAGTCCCAAGGTCTAGTTCGTCTAGACTTCCTAAAGATAAGACCCCAGCTAGGCACTCGTTTGCAGTTCAACCACAACGGAAGAACTAAAACGAAGAGACCTAGATCTGGAAAGAGACTTAAGAAACCTTAAGTTAAAAGGAGTCCAAACAAGTTCTCAAGTAAGTCACCCTTGTTATACGGCCGACAGCCAACAGCCAACTAGAAGATGAAGAATCCCAAGGAGGAAATGCTTCTCCTACGGAATCTGACTTTATAGTTGAAACAGTTGTAGATCCCCAACTAACTAAGGAAACCTTTCAAGATAGATTGGAAAAGACTTAATGAAGATATCGAGTCTGAAGCAAATCTTGAAAGAATAAGAGTTTATCGCGAAAGGTTCAACCTTGAGCAAAAGAAATAAATCTTAAGTCACTTTAAGAAACACATAAGTCAAGTCGGAACAAAAATCTTCTATTTCGATTTTGTTGATGAGTTTTACCCTGTTGAAAACAAGGTACAAACTATCTCTAAGGAAGAGTGGGTAAAAGAAGATAACACGGTTGTTTCTCTAAGTCACCATCCATAAGAAACCATAGTGTTTAAGCACTGTACCACAACGGTTAAGGCTTCACCCTTTAAGGTTGCATCTGAGAACACAGATGTAAAGAAAGTCATTGAGCAAAACAATTATACCAACCAATACCTAAACTCCATAGGTAACCAGTTGGATAAAATTGAAGAAAAGCTTGATAATAAGCCTCTTAAGCAAGATAATAAGTCTCTTAAACAAGAGAAACCTTTAATCAAGATTCCAGAGTTAAAACTGGGAAGTAGTTTGAAGGTTAAAAAAAATAAGTTAGTTGAGAAAATTGAGGAAATGCATAAGGAATTAGTTAAGGCCAAACAAGAACAACCCGGTACTTCCAATACCGTGTCTGTTATTAATATCCCTGAGTCCTCTAAAAATTCATCTAAGACAGAATCCTCTTCGGAATCTGAACCTGATGAAAACATCAGACAAGTTGAAAAAGCCCTTTCAGCCTTAGAATTGAATAGGATACACAAGCCTAAGTTTCCTTCACCAAGTCTCACCAAGAATTGGTATCCTAGGCCAACCCCTCCAGATATCCAATTTGAGGAAAGAAATTTTCAAAGTCAATTTGCAGTCTCTGCTGATAAACTATATGAATGGAATATGGATGGTTTACCAAAACAACAAATTCTTGATGAGTTAACTCATATGACCATGGTCTCTAACAGTTATGTTATGAATTATGACTTAAGTCAACAAGATGTTGTTGACCTCTTGGTTTCAGGTTTTATAGGAACCCTTCAAGCCTAGTGGGAAAAACATTTCACTGATGAGTCCAAAGCCAGCATAAAACATGTTAAGTCTGGCGCGGAAGGACTTCCTATATTCAATGAGAAAATTGGATTAGGAGACTTTGATGCTGTCAATACCCTGTTCTATACAATTATAGAACATTTTATTGGAACCCATAGCCATGTCACGACTAGAGTCCATGATCAACTAAGTAACCTAAGATGTCCTACCATAAGCGACTTTAGATGGTACAAAGATGTATTCCTCTCTAGAGTCATGCTAAGAGAACGCAGTAATCAACTGTTTTGGAAAGAAAAGTTCATAAATGATTTACCTCATCTGTTTGCTCATAAAATCAAACAAGTCTTAGTTAATGAGAACAATGTGATAGAGTATGATAATCTCACTTACGGGAATATCATAAGTACTATCTAAAAAGAAGGTCTTAAGATGTGTATTGATATGAAAATATCAAACCAAGCCAATAAAGATAAGAAAAAAGCTAAGTATGAAATGGGTCATTTCTGTGAGTGGTCTACCTTCGGTAGCAGTGGTTAAGCTTAAGCATATCTTCTAGGTCTTCTCAAAGTGTTCTTTAAGCCCAAAATTAATGGAATTAATTGTATCTTTATTTAAAACCTGAAAACATTAAAACAACACAAAATCAAACAAATAACAATGCTAAGGAATTAACAGATATAAGTTAAGGGGCTTGAATGTACAACATTCAACGCTTATCACACCCCCAAACTTATATATTGCAAGTCCCTTAGCAATACAAAACAAGAAATAAAACTGAAAAACAAGAAGATAAATCCTTCTTTTGTGGGATATACGATTGCATTTAGCGTATGCAACAAACCTTTTAAACCCCTAGAACTCCCTAATGGACGAGTGAAGTCTCGTGAGGGTTTGTAAGAACTGATACCCACAAACACTATGCAAGATCATGTTATATATAAGATTGAAGTGTCACAAAAACAATAATTCTCATTCATTAGCAAGCTTAATAAAATAAACTCCATCTTCACAATTTCAGGGAATTAAAAATTAAGCTATTAACATGGCATTATGAGATATCACAAGATTCAATTAGTGTAAAGTGAACTTAACACATAGTCGTGAGGTTTTAAAAACTAATCTCAATCATGAATGGTTCAACACTCAAAATTTGCTAGACTCCCTCCCCATTAGATAAAACAACCAAGACATATATATTGATTATTATTATTATTATTATATGCAGGCTGTGAAATACTTAGCTTCCTTAAGCTTTCTAATTGACCCATGTAACGAGTGTTAGGTCAATGACTCCCAAACCAGATGATTTTAGGGCATTAGGTGTAAGACACCCTAAAGACTTACTTACTCGAGTCAAAAAGGCTACGAAGCTAAACTTAGTCATTTTATCAATCAAAGAAAACTTCTACTTTTTGACGCGAACACTTAATGCTTAATGAGGCAAGAGATCCGGTTACTCAGTGAAAAGCTCAAAGTGATCAATATTATTCTTTCTTTCTTTCTTTCTTTCTTTTTTTCTTTCTTTTATTTTTTTTATTTTTTTTATGCCAAGGTTATTCCTCTAATAAGTTACCCAGTTGCATCCAAGATATTGATAACAAACATAACTGATTTCAAATTTCATATCCCTAGGCTACATGCTAGTGTGCTTGTGAGAATCAAATTGAAACAAGTAATATCTCATGCTGCCAAAGAAAATAACAAAACTTCTTAATTTCCTAGTCAAGTGATCATGTGTTCATCATGTTAAGCTCACCAAGGAAATATGAATCAGTATTCAAAATCAACAGCATGCTCAAGAATAACATAGCAAAATATTGGATAGTGTTTTGTTCTTCCATACCCCCAAACTTGAATCACACATTGTCCCCAATGAGTGTATAGAACTAAACATAACAATAAGAGGATAGGAATATCTGAATGAGCAGATGCGAGACATATCATACCCCCAAACATGATTGTAAAAACACATGTCCTAAAAAAGAGAGTGATACTCCAACCAAATACTAGTCAAGTGCAACACATTGTAAAAATATAAACTAAGAATGAAGCAAAAATGGAGAAGATAAACTTGGAAGGAGATCATGTACCCTGGCCTGATAGAGGACTCGAGTGCACATGGCCTGTGCTCGAAGCAATGAAGCTGACTCATTTAGTCAAAATATGTGGGATCCACCAAGCCAACGGAATCCACATTCTTGATGCGCTCAATGCTCTCTGGCCCTTAAATTTAAATTTGAACCACCAATCTTTTCTTCTCTTGGACCAAAGAGAATAAATTCTACCTACAGAAAGGTAATTTTGAATGGCCGCATATCGAGGTAGATTCTTCTGAATATTCTCAAATAGTTTCTCATCTGTAAAGGAATCATGAACTGGAATAAAATGAGGAGAATACACAAGGAAGTTTTCTACCTTGATGGTCTCTTTTTGCTCTTTTAACAGCCCTAAGAAACTACTCTCCTGATGACCTCTTGGTAAGTCATAAGCAATAGAGGCTCGGGGTTCATATGGCGTCTCGAGAATAAGAGTGGATAATGAAGGAGCCTTAGTGCTCACTTCCTCTCCTTTTGCCTGATGTAGAGCTTGTGGGGCCTCAATTTGCTCATTCCTCTCTTCCACATGAGTTTCGACCCTTCTCCATTCTTCATTGTGGTGATGGCTTGCTCATGATAAGAAGTACTCTCATCCACCATGTAATGTCCATCAAGATTGGCCTCTGACTGTCTTTGAAGTTCTTCTTCTTCTCTATTGAGGTTGAGGTGGTTCATGATTTGTTCAAAGTGAGCATCCATCCTAGCTTCGATCTCGGTGAAGAATTGAGGGGTATATTTTTCCTGGTGAGACTTCATAATCTGAGTCTGAGAGTCTTTTATTTGATCCATCTTGCTCATAAATTTCATCATTTGATCTTGAAAGTTAGGACTCATTCGAGGAGGTGGTTCAACCTGAGATTGTTGTTGTGGCGACCAGTAGATGGGAGATGGCTCCTCTTCGTGAGCTTCTATCTTGGCAATGGATTCAGCGTGAGAGTTCAATGGTTGATTGAGAGAGGTCACTGTCTGAGAGAGTTTCTGATTGATCTCACCCATAAGTTTCAATATCTGAGCTTGAACGTCAGAATCTAATTGAGGAGATGGTGTAGCCTGAGAAGAACGCTGCCATTGCTGGTGGGGAGGATGGAAGTTCGATGGTAGATAGACCGCTTGATCATTGAATTGTGGATATGCCTGATGGTATAGTTCATGAAATTGTGGAGCATAATTTTCAGGAGCTTGAGCTTGCCATGAGATATTAGACTAGTTGCTCCATCCCAGGTTATAGGAATCACAGTAAAGCTCATTCCTCGGTCTAGAGAACTGTGTATTCATATGCTCATAAAAATAGTTAGAAAATTGTCCTGCAGTAGTACAATCTTTAACATGGTGATAAAGGACTATAGCAATATGAACATGGTCTATGGGGTGTTGGAATGCCCCCCCCCCCCCCCCCCCCCACATGAACTAAATTAATAGAAATAAAATAAAAATAAATAAAATAAAGGAAAATAAAACAAAAATTGAAAAAAATAAAATTAAAGAAACCAAAATAAAATAAAAACAGGAAAGAAACAAGTTAAATTCAATCTTTAAACTTATTAACATAATCGTTTCCAGTCCCTGGCAACGGCGCCAAAAATTGATGTGGTTTTTTATTTACCAAAATATATCAATAATAATAATTACCACTCGCAATAGGACGAATCCTTATAGGATAGGGCTATATTGAGGATGTCGAACCTCAAGGACCGCGTAAGAATTGCTATCAAATTTTTCAAGATTTAATATAACTTAATTAAAAAGATGTTTGATTTGGTTTTTGTTTTCTAAAAATAAATACATAAAAGTAAAAGACATAAAAATAAAGAAGTAGAGATGAGATAAAGAATAGGGGATTGATTTCACCACTTACCGCATAACAATGGTCAATTATAAATTAACAAGGTAAATTCATATTATGCATGATATAGGACTCGTCTCACTCGAGTAGTCAAGAAATTACCTCTAAAGAATAAGTATAATCCATATTCGGTTGGCACGGATCGTCCACCTTATGCTAGTCTGAAACCAGAGGCGTGGCTTTTGAGTTGTAGCATTAAATGCTAGTCTAAAACCAGCTATTCGGTAGCATATTTTGAGTTTTGTAGCATTTTTTTTTTTAAAAAAAAAAAAGTAAACTAAAAAAAATTAATTTTTTTTTAAAGAAAAATAGGAAAATGGGGTGGCCGAAAGCCACCCCTAGGGGGTCGGGGGTGGCCCGCAGCCACCCCAGAGGTGGCGTCGGCCACCCATATATATATATATATATATATATATATTAAACAAAAATAAAACTAAAACTAAAATTTTAGTTTTTTTAGTTTTTAGTTTTTAATTTTTAATTTTTTTTTGTTATTCTATTATTATTAGTTTTATTATTTTTCAATTTCTAAAAACTAACACTTATTTTCATAACACCAATCATTATACACAACTTTTCATACAATCCAATCATTTCCAATCACTTTTTTCCAATCTAAAAAATTCAACACCCAAACACATATTCGAAAAGAATCTGAATTATATTCAACATCCAAACACATTTTCATTGTCTTGAAATCCGCAATCAGATTCAGAATATTATCTAATGTGTCGTTGCAGGGAGATTTTTGATTTTCAACTGCTGGCAGGAGACTCCTTCCTATGGATGGTCTGGAACCACTTTCTATGGCTGACCTCTTAGCCAAATGTGACGTATGTTGCTTTGTTCGCCTCTCCAAATCGTAAGCTGCTGCTGACTCACGAATTCCTCTTTCAACGAGCGATGCAACTTCTACTAATCTGGCATAGTCTTTTATCTCCAAGCAAATCACTCTCTCCTTGATACGAGGATTAAGGCCATTTTCGAATCATTCTGCCTTCGATTCTTCATCAGGGATAAGGTTGGCTGCAAACCTGGCTAATTCCATAAATCTAGCAGAATATTGTTCTACAGTCATATTACCTTGAACGAGGTTCTGAAATTCTATAGCACGCAACTGCCTTTGGGCTCTAGGGAAAAAGCGTCTGTTGTATTCAACCTTGAATATCTCCCATGTGATCACTACATCGTCACCTAGCAGCACCTTTCTTGAACTCCACCATTGCCCAGCTTCTCTAGTTAGCTTCAGTCTAACATATCGGACCTTCTGTTCATCCGTGCAACTGAGAGTATCAAACAATACCTCTATATCCGTAAGCCAAGCTTCTGCTGCATTTGGCCCTTCGATGCATTCAAAAGAACGGAAATGGTAGGAAGAGAAATCGCGAAGGGAACAACCTATACGTTAGACTTGATCAACAGGTTGTGGAATACGTGACAGGGCATCAACAAGGTGCCTTGTCGTGTCAGCTATAAATTGTATTAAGGCCGGATGTACTCCATCATTGAATTGTAGAGGTTGGGGTGGAGGTGGAGGTGGAGGTGATGAGGTGCCTCTTGGTTAACAATATGTCTTGGGCGGCGTCTAGTTCTGTTTTCAAAACAATTATTATCCATATACATAATAGGACAGTCATTCAAAATATAAACAGAGATCACACTACCAACAATTCTATCACACACATATTTTTCACACAAATGCAGCTAAAAAGTTCTATCTAAAAATCATACTCTTAAGGTTTCTTTATGAAGTTGTTCTAAGTAATGAAAACAAAATGCATATTTATGTTTTCATCAAAACTTTTATTAATGAGATACTAATCATCATTGATGATATTTGAACATACTTAAAACCATTCAATACTTTCAAAACAAATATATTCAACATATGTCAAATTAGTTTGTAAATGTATTATATAGGTTTGCAATTCTATAAATACTTAAATTATAGTTTTTCTCAGTGAGTATAATACTCGCTAAGTTTTTGCATAGAACTAACATTTTGTTTATTATCAGCTACCATTTAATATAGAATCCGTCCCTTAAAAAAAATCTTTAGTAGCTGATGAAGTAATTATCAATCATTAATAAAACACTTAAAGCATACTATGTAACTGTGATTATATATAGAAGTTCCAATCTACCGCTTGGAAGCTCCTACATATAGTCCCATTTACAATAATACTTTTAACTAGTGGCTCAGACATACATGCACGCGATCACTTTGTTATAGAATTTACGCCTACATAGAAGTCTTAAACAAGAAAACAATGGCATATAAGAAATATATGAAAGTATATTATGTAGTTGTGAACATATATAGGCATTCCAATCTACCGCTTGGAATTGCATACATATAAGCCCATCTACAATATATTATTTCGAGATTTATATCATTTTCATCGCTTCTAAATATCATTTCGCAAACGAGGTAACAATATTAAAAGATATACTTAAAATATTTTATTCGGGTCCAAAACCTTTAGAAAAGATTCTTTGCAAACTTGTTATTTAGCATGCAATTATTTAAATATCGATGGCTTAGGCTTATGTATACATGATGACTTCTTTACGAATTCTCAGATACACACAGACCTTAGCTGAAAACAATGGCGTCTTGCCTACTATGCAGAGACACAAGTGTTCCCTTGCTTAAGTAATATCAGTATCTCGCACAATGATGCTCGAAAGCACATATACATAGGTACTAATATTATTAAGCTTTGAGTAACACTAGCATCTCATACAATGAAGCTCAATGCATTTTTAAAACCGCTAAAACAAGGCATTTTGCTTAGCTATACAAAGACATTTGCATTTCTAGAAATAGATAACACCATGACTAAATACATTGAAGCTAGTGCCTTTGAACGTCAGTTGATCATGCGAGCACTAGAGTGGAACTCCAATATGCAAGCACGTCTTTGCTGAAGAACAGATAGCAGTTCGCCTGACTATACATAGACATTAGCATTTCTAATTCTAGGTAATGTGAACATCTAGGTATTTCTAATCTTAATGCTTTTAAAACATGCAAATATGTTTCTAACTTGCAAATTGCATAAATATGTATTTTTTTTATTTTAACTTGTAAATGCTATCAATATGTATACTAATATAATTAGCAAAAGATATATACTCATAAGAATCATACAATGCATATATCAGCATGAGTAGTACAAAAAAATACCATTGTCAGGATCACACAATACAAACATATATGGTCATATTTAAAAATTCCTAACTGTAGACAACAGTTACTAATTTCACTAGCCATATCGTTTCACACAAACGCTTTTATAAAAAGTTGTACATTTTACCTATAGCTCTTGTGTCATTCTTAGACTTCTAAGGTCAAACCTTAAGGTCTTCAGTTTAGAAATCAGAGTAGTTTACTCTAAAAATCAAACTGTAACTTACTAAGGTCACCTATGACATTAAAGGTTCATTGTAACTTACTCAAGTTTCCATATAACACTAAGCTGCTTTAACCAGTCCTCAAAGCGTAATGCTCTGATGCAATACTATAACTTACTAAAGTTAAAGTATAGCACAAAGTCTCACCTGGTCCACAGAGCAACCGCTATGATACCAAACTGTAACGCCCCGCCTTTTACAAAAAAGCGTAAGTGAAAGTTTCGATTTCAGTGGAATATATCTATTTTTTTTTTCTTTACAATGACACATTAGAGCTGACTGAATAACCTCAATATATAAAATAATAATCTTTGTTCTGATACTATAAATACATCTCGAATAATAACATACGTGCCACAAGCGACACTCAATAAAGTATTAGTAATACCAAAGTATCATAGCATTGAAGAGACGTATAAAAAGAGTTTGACACTGGTGCATGAAATGATAAACTAAGCAGTTTAGTCCATCACATCCAAGAGACCATAACACAGGAGGCAACTTAGGCTCAAAAGATTGCTACTCAGATTCGTCTAAGCATCTGGATAGTCCTGATACTCTTCGTTCTCAAATCCTGTATTAATAAATAATACAGATAGAAATAACAATACAAAAATACCAAAGTGAGTCCGCTGTTTCCAATAATATAATGAATGCTGATTTATTTATAAAATGCAACATATGAAATAAAATAAAATAAAGATTATATATAAATATATATATATACAATTTATGGCCTATGGTTGCAAGTCATAGTCATAGATTGAATATGTATATGTATATATAAATAAATAAAGAAATGGCGTGACAGTTTTATATGCAGAGTTTTAATTATATCTTGGAAGCACTCCTCTCGTGATGGATCCTACGGTCCGTATTAGCGCGTTGATTGGGATCCTACGGTCCCCCTTTTACAAGTTATCTCCCAAGTTTTATTAATCTTTTACTGGAATCCTATGGTTCCAGCATAATTGAAATCCTAAGGTTTCAGTGATTTGTTTATTATCCTCTTTTCGGGTGCCTCCTCATTCACTGAGGACCTAGGAACTCCTGTGAAGCCTCATGTACCCACTGTGGATCTAGATCCAACAGCTTGTTATTATACAGATTATTAAAATAATAAAATATGCAAAGCCACATGCGCAAACAAGTAAATAAAGCAGTAGACACAATATTATAGGAAAAATCCACCATCTTCGTCCTCCATAAGTATAAAGATACTTACCTTCATTTGCTTCCAAAAGGGTTTCCATACAATTGGTGACAAATGCTTCTAGAAAAGGGGCTAAAACTGCACCCTTGCTGTAGCACATGAAACAGAGTATTTTTCTCCTTTCCTTTTAAAAGAGATGTAACTCGTGAGAGTAACAAGGTGTTCCTTCTTTTTGTTTTCTTCATTCTTTTCCCTTTCATTAACATCATAAACCGAACACACAAGGATACACTGCAATACATTTTAATGCACACAATAGTGAATTAATATAATTCATTAATAATACACTCCAACACTATTCCTATTCCTAACCTCCAAACCTTAACTTAATTTTCTATTGTTATTCTGTCATGGTAACGGCATGTAAAATTAATCCAATTACATTTTATTACTAATCTTTTTATGCAGACTTTATTACGGCATTTATCAAGGCCTTTAAAAATTTATTTAAAATAGATCTCGTAATACCAATTTTATAAGAATAGGTATAATAGTTAAAACCCATAATTTTTACAATAAAGTTGTGCAACCCAAAATAGCTTGAACCTTTAATTAAAATAATATTGATGCATGTACTGTTTCAGCTATTCTAACTGAAACAGTGAGATACCAAAATAGATTTTAGCCAACATATGGCTTATTTTAAATCAAAAAAACTTAATAACTTCGTTAATATAATTAACGGATATTATACTTTAGAAATGAGTGAAATAAAATAACTTCGTGCTTATTTCTTATTTTAATCTTATAAAAATTGAGTAGAATAACGGCTTAATATATATATTAAATGCCTTAAATACTTAAAAGTATTTGGGCAGCATAACGACGCTTTTGTAAAATAATGTATTTTTACTTGGGCATCATAACGACGTATTTTTATATTTAATCACTCCACTTTGAAAATCCTGTTAAAACACAACTTAAAACACATTAGATTACTTTAGCAAATAACTCATAAATTCACAATATTAAAATAAAACTTTAATTAAAACCAAATATGTTTCTTCTTTTTCTTATCTTTCTTTTTCTTTTTCTCTTCTTCTTCTCTTCCTTCACAGTAGAGTCGAGAGAGAGACAGAGAGATAGAGAAGGAGAAAGAGCTTGAGAGAAAGACTTACCTACGGGAGAGAGAGAACTTCGGATTTCTTCTTCCTTCGCTGCTGGACCCAAAATAGAGAGAGTGAGAGAGAGAGAAACAGAATTTGAGAGAGATTGGGAGAGAAATTGAGATGTGTAATTGAAGGAATGGATTGGGCTCCTTTTATAGTGAAATGGACTGCCAAGATTGCTCCAAAACGATCGCATCTAACGGCTGGGGAGAAGATTTGGGGAGATTTGGTATTAAATATCAGATTTTCGGAGATTTGGTGCATGAATCTGTTTTCTGCAGAAAGTCGATTGATCCACTTTTATGTCGATCGATCTACTTGAACAGTAGGTAGATCGATCTACTTTTTACACTATAAAATATTCGATCGATCTATTATACTTAGCCAAATTTTCATCCGTTTCAGCACCTATATAACTAAATCGCTTAATCGATTAATTAATCGATCGATCGATTTCGGCTTCTAATAAGAGTTCGATTCCCTAATCGCACGATCGATTTTAAGACATTAAACAATCGCTCGATCGATTCTATAATCGATCGATCGAATTAAACTTAGTTTAATTCTAATCCATTTTAACTCTTATACACTTATGCAAATATTTCTAATAAATATTTAATCTCTCAAATATTTATACCTATCTTGATGAATATTTATTCCACAAATATTCATATGTATATTATTCCTATTATTAGGCCTTAAATCATATTTTAAGATATTTTACTCAATATCTTAAAATACGGAGTATTACACCGAGTCTTTAAATAAAAAGTATATTCTGTTGCTATTTTATAACTCTGATGATATCGTAATGTCACGTGTAAAAATCAAAATTTTCACATACGCCTCTTTGTAAAAGGCGGGGCGTTACATCAGCTATCTCCCGAATTCGCTCGAGTTTATCAAAAAGACTTGCGAAGATTTTCCAGTAAGGTTGGGCATATGGTCTCAATTGGAACAAACCAAATACCCTAATAACACATAGTCAGCTGATCATCCCAACAAGTAATCTTTTTTTTTTTTTTTTAGAATTTACCTTCAATAAGGATGGGCTGTAAAACCTCTATTTTACAGCATCCAATTATAAGTTAACAACTCATAAAAAAAAAAAAAAAAAAAAAAAAAAAAAAAAAGAAGAAGCAAAAATTACAACAAAAATACTATAAACCTAAAAACACCAAATCCATCCCCCTCTCAGCACTCTCACTCTCTAAGGAAACTCCCAACCACGTTTCCATGGCCAATAGGCCGGAATCCGGTTGGAAGGAAACTCCCGAGCATGTTTCCTCAGCCAATATCTAGCCTGGGAAGGGCTAGATCTCGGGCGGCTGGGATTTGGCCGTTCTGGCCTGGGAAAGGCTAGATCTCGGCCGCCTGAGATCTAGCCGTTCTGGCCAAGGAGTAGCTAGATCTAGGCTGGCCGGCCGGGGAGGGGCTAGATCCTAGCCGTCCGGGATCTGGCCATTCTGACCGGGGAAGGGCCTAATCCTGGAGGGCGGCCGGGATTCGGCTGTTCTATCCAGGGAACGACTAGATCCCGACCAGCCGGTTGGGATCTAGCTGTTTTGGCTGGAGAACGGGTTGCCATGGCATGGCCGGAGGATTGGCCGTCAGCGGAATTCGACGAAGATTTGACGGTGTCCGTCGACGGGATCCAGCTGCGGGTGGCTGAACAGGTGGTGGGTTTAAAATTGATTGGGCTCTTTAAAAGGAAAAATATTGAGTGCTTTTCCTGCATAATGTATTTTAGTTTTTTAATGATGTGTCAACTCTTTGGTGAATGTTGTAAACATCACTTTTATAGCCCATCCTTATAGAAGGGGCTCTCAATAAATAAATGCTAAGAAGTAAGAAGATGGAACGTCTCTAATAAAGTTTCCATTTCAAATCCTACTCTTTATAAATTTTTCATTTTTTTTTTGAACAGAATTATCACTGCATCTCATTATAAAACAAATCAAAGAGAAAGAACAATTGATTCCGGTAATTGGAATGTAGGGACCAACACATTCCCTAAGAATAACACTACCAATACAGTCTGTTGTCTCCTCTAGCCAGCAGATCTCCTCATATCGTTCCACTGCCTCCTTTGCCAAAATATGTGCAACATTGTTGCACTCTCTATTAACGTGAACGAAGCTTACCGACCGGAAACAATTTAGTTCTTGGGCTATACTTTCAATTTAATGGCCACTCGAAGACAGATAAGGGGGATTGGAAAGGATCTCTTCCACTACTTGCACAGAATCACCTTCGAAGATTACCTCAAAAAATTCCACCTCTTTATAAAAAAGAACAGCCTAAAGGGCCGCCATTGCTTCAGCTATCGTCGGTTCAACAAGGATTGGCTTTCTGACACATTTAGCACCCAAAATCATCCCCCTGCAATCCCTTGATACTATACCCAGTCCAATGCACTCACCCTTTGCATTTTCAGAATCATCCCAGTTTACCTTAATTTTTCCATCTGGGGGAGGAGTCCACTTCTTATCTATGGCCGTGATAACTGCATGCTCTTTATCTTCCAGTTCCCAATCCATCTGCATACATCGTTTATATTCCTTTAAGTCCCTTACAGCCCCATCAAACACAGCATTTGGATGTCGAAATTCACCTTCAAAGACATACAAATTTCTGCGAAGCCAAATCTGGCGGGCTAATACCACCATGAACTCCACAGTGTCTCTATCAAAACAGTCGGTGAACTCTTCCAACAAAGCTTCAAAACTGACAAAATCATTTTTGCACTTTTGGAAGCTTGATTTTCTCCCCCTCCCCCCCAATGTCCTGA
The DNA here is from genome assembly GCF_958979055.1 of Alnus glutinosa. Taxonomy (NCBI): domain Eukaryota; kingdom Viridiplantae; phylum Streptophyta; class Magnoliopsida; order Fagales; family Betulaceae; genus Alnus; species Alnus glutinosa. The sequence goes on from NC_084890.1 coordinate 10,678,437, forward strand.
ACTGCTGGACAATTTCATAGTACATGAAGGACTGTCTCGGGCTCCCTTTTGCAGCAAGGGCATACACCATCATCAACCACTTTCCACTTGACCAGGTTAGAGTGAGTCGATAGAATGTTATGGCATGCACGCCATGAGAACATTTTGACCTGATTAGGCACCTTCATCGACCAAATATACTTCCATACGCCTTTTTCCTGGTTTGACTATGAACATCGGCCACTATATAGGGCGATCAACTCCTTGCCTAAGTGATATGCACTCCTAATGGTAAATACCCCATTTTTAGTTGATATTCTTCTGCCAACACTTCGTTAAGAAGATCCGTTTTCCAGCAACCTTGTTCCTGGTCTATCAACTTTGACACCAAAGCAGTTTGCCCAAACAAATTTGCGGGGGATTGAACTGAATGTGTGATTGGCGTAGGCAACCACCTATCCCTCCAAATTTTAATAGAGTTCCCATCACCAACTTTCCATAGCAGCCCTTGTGATAGCAGTTCTCTTGCATTGCAGATGCTACGACAAATAAAAGAGACCCGAGCTCCAGTAGGGGCCTACAAGAAGTTAGAATTGGGGAAGTATTTAGCTTTGAGGAGCCTGGGTGAAAGCGATTCTGGGTTTTGAAGAATTCTCCACCCTTGCTTGGCAAGAAGGGCTTTATTAAAAACAACCAAGTCCCTAAAACCAAGACCTCCTGTAACTTTGGCCATTCCCATCCTCTCCCAGCTCCTCCAATGAATTTTTGATTTTTTATTCATATGGCTCCACCAAAAGCTTTGCATTAGAGCGTTTATCTTCTTACATAAAGATATAGGTATTTGAAAAACCCCCCATTGAGTAAGTAGGTATGGCCTGCACCACTTCCTTCAGCAACACTTCTTTACCTGCTTGAGACAAGAAATTCACCTTCCAATTCTGAATACGATTTAGCACTTTTTCCTTTATCTGTTGGAAAGCCTGCATTCGTGTTTTGCCCACAAATGTAGGTAACCCAAGATAAGCATCGATACGATGCGTCTCTATTAGGCCGGAGTACCTGAGGATTTCCTGCCTCCTTTCCAAGCTCGTGTTACAACTGAAGAATACTGACGTTTTGTGTAAATTGAGCTTTTGTCCAGATGCTTTTTCATATATACCGAGGATCTTCATAAGCCTACGCCATTCCACGACATTTGATTTGCATAACAGAATGCTATCATCCGTAAAAAAATAGGTGGCTTATTTTAGGCCCTCTTGGAGATGATGGCACACCTGAAATTGCACCTCTTTGCTCCACTCTTGTGATTAGTGCACTTAGGGCTTCCGCACAAATGATGAAGAGATATCGGGAAATTGGGTCCCCTTGACGAATCCCTCTAGATGGCCGAATCTCCCCCACTGGACTACCATTTATAATCACAGAGTATTGTACCGAGGTCACACATTGCATTATCAAATGAACCCACCTCATGTCAAAAACCATGCGAATCATTAGAGCCTCCAAAAACTTCCACTCCACACGGTCATAGGCTTTGCTCATGTCCAGCTTGACTCCCATGTAGCCTACTTTGCTCCACAGATGTGTTTGCATTGTATGCATTGTCTCAAAAGCCACAATAATGTTATCCGAGATTAGTCTCCCGGGTATGAATACACTCTGCGAGCAAGAAATAATAGTTGGCAAGACTAATTTGAGCCTATTAGCCAAAACTTTTGAAATTAGTTTGTACATCACGTTACACAAACTAATGGGCCTAAAATCAGTTACACATTCAAGTTTATACACCTTTGGAATAAGGGCAATATGAGTTTTATTAAGCTGATTGTCCATCTCTCCTGTATTAAGAAAGTGAAGAACATCATTGCATACCTCTGTGTTGATTGTTCCCCAATTTGCTTGATAAAAACATGCTGAGAAACCATCTGGCCCTGAAGCTTTCATTGGGGGCATTTGGTGCATAGCAACCTTAATTTCCTCCACAGTAAACTCAGCTAAAAGCTGATGATTCATCCTTCCAGTAACCTTCTGGTCCACTGCACTCAAACAATTTTCCATATCCATATCAGTACCGGCCCTGAAGAGCTCCGAGAAATAAGACACAAAAGTTGCTTCTAGGTCCTCCTTAGTAGTACACCATCTACCATATGTATCCTTGATGCGATGGAGTTGGGACCTCTGTTTCTTTTGTGATGCACATGCGTGGAAGTACTTAGTGTTACGATCACCAAATTGGAGCCATGATTCTTTCGCCCGCTGTCTCCACTTTAGGTCTTCTTGCTCTAAAAGGCGATGCAACTCTTCATTAATCAGATGTTCCTCCTCTTGAAGGTCTGCGTTATCAGCCATCTGAATGGTATTAAGCGCATGTACTTTCTCCTAGATCACCTGCTCCACAGAAGACTTCTGTGGAGCACCCATTGTTTTAAAATTCTACGGCTACCAGATAAGTTGTTATGAAAGGTCTGCCAAGGGTCTTCAGAGATCTTCTTTGCCCTCCACACCCGTTTTATTAACATCCTCTGTTCCTTATTGCGTGCCCACGCAGCCTCAAATTTGAAATACTTGCTTTTTTACCAGACTCGTTCCCTGGAGTTGGAAAAAGACACTTGGATCAGATGATTATCCGAGATGATACGGGTTAACACTTCCACCTCCACCACATTAAACAAAGCACCCCACTCCCCATTTGACACTGCCCTATCCAACCTCTCCTTCGTGAAATCACTTCCCTGCCTCCCATTGCACTAGGTAAATTTTGGTCTTGCATAATCCATATCCATCAATCTACAATCTGCCAAGGCTTGTTGGAAGACCCTTATTTGAGAACGGGGTCGAGTTGACCTGCTAGACTTTTCAGAGTCTGTGGTAATTTCATTAAAGTCACCAAGACACAGCCAGGGCTTTGGTGATAACCTGGCTAAGTAGTGAAGCAACTCTCAGGATTCCCCTCTTTTCGCAACATCCGGGTGCCCGTAGAAACCTGTTATTTTCCATTTGGGTGCATTAGAGTTACACTGAACGACCGCGTTAATATGCTACCGGCTGAAATTTTGGACTTCCATCGAAATAGTATTCCTCCATACATCATCAAACCGCCACTTTTGCCTATACAGTCCACCGTGAAGCAGTTATCGAATCCAAGTTTGATCCGAACCACCTTCGCCTTCCTCTGTGTCATCTTAGTTTCCTTAAGGAAAACTAAGTGGGGTTTCTTATCCCTCACCATTTGATGAAGGGTCCGAACTATCCGGAGGTTCCCAAGCCCCAAGCAGTTCCAACTTAAAATGATCATGGTTGTGGGCGGTGCTGACTGGCAGCCACAGCCAGACTCTTCAAAACATTTGTCGGGAGTACTTGATTTTTTTCAGCCCTTCTTAGCATTGTCCGTCTGATCCTCCAGCTCCCTATCGACCTGCTTCCTTTTCCCCTTCGATTCCCCCGATAACTTCGGTTGGCTAGCCAGGTCATATTGTGCACGGGCTCGTTTCTTCCAAGTTGGTTTGCTTCCAGCATGCCTTCTCGATGGGATTTGACCCTTCTTTTCTAGAATCTTCAGATGGGAAGTGGTCTGGATAGTCTCACTAAGCATCAGACCCTTTTATGGTTGAGAGTTGTCCAATGATTGAGTGGAAAGAGCTTGGACACGTGGAAAGTATGAGTCAGACTTCAGATCCTTAACCAATTGTATATGTTCACCTTCCTTTAGACAGCTCCATGTCATTTGGTTTAAACCGAATCCCATTGGCCCACATATTTAGGGGCTGAAATTACCTCCTTGGCCTTAGCTGACCTTTCAGGAGTCAGCCCTTCTGACGCGCCAAAGTAGAAAATATCCTTTCCTTTTTTGTTTCGTGAATCCGTGTCTATCTCGTCATCCTCCCCTTCTTTGATTGCCTCCCCTAGCTGGCTTAGAGTATCCGTTCTTGAAATCTAGGACTTCCATTCTCGCTAGCTGGAGAAGAATTAACTTCTCTCAGATCATGCTTCAAAACATCAGGGGCAGCATTCGTTTCAATATTCCCATCTTGGCAAGAATCCTCACCCGTAACGTTTGCCCATTCATTATTGTCTGTTACCATATTTGCCATACCGCCTAGGGTTCTTAACCCTGTAGCTAGCGCCAGCGCCCCCCCTCCCCCCCGGAAGCCTCCGTCGTGGGGTGTCGCACGGGATAGCTTCCTAGCCTTTGGTATTGCCTCCTTAGTTTCCCACTATCCTCCCCCACTCGTTCTTTGGAAGAACGTGGAAGTAATCATTTCATCAGAAAAGTAACCCGCAACCAGGGTCCAAAAGGTTGTCATCATCAGGTATTGGACTTCGTCCACTTCCTGAACGATTGCACCGCTTCTGGCCATGGAGAACCACCCCACACAGATGGCAGTATTTGGGTAGCTTTTCATATTTGAAAGCTATCCAAATCGATCGGTTCTGGACGTACAACATTCTACCTCTAGCCAACGGTTTTGATAAATCCAGCCTGATCTTAACCCGGAGATATTCTCCCCACCCCGGATCATTGTCATGCACATCAACTTCCTCCACCTCTCCAACAGAAGCACCTATTTTCTGTCCCTACTCTTTGCCCAAGCATGCCAACGATAAATTGTACATGCAAACCCAAAGTGGTGCATGTTCAAACGCCATTGCCTTCGGAGAAGTTAGACCGTCAAACTCCATCAAAGAAATTAGGTTTCCGTCAGAAATCCACGGCTGACCCTCCATAACACGGATCTTATCACCAGCTTCATCAAACTCTGCAACAAACATATTACCACCGATAACCTGGAAATTGATCGAGCCAATGGGTTTCCAGATTTTGATCAAAGGAGCCTTAAAATACTCCTTTGGAACTATACGTTCTGCCATTATCTTCCCCACCAAACATACTTTCCCACGATGAACCATAGGTTCGATTTCAGCCACCTCAAGTGAAACACCAGTATTCTCCGCCTCGTTGAGAGAAAACTTTCCCCATCTTTTCGTTAGCTCCTTCTCCATAATGATCTTTGCGTATCAAGAGAGAATATCAGAGAAAGCTCCACCGCCTATAAACTCTAAGCCCTATTCGGACTAGAGGACAACAGCTTCACCTCTAGGTTTTCAGAAAGGAAAACGCGTAGAGAGAAGGCCAAATAAACCTGAACTGTTGTTATCCGTTTGATTATGGTCTTTTTTCTTCTTTTTTTTTTTTTCTTTTTTCTTTTTTAATCTTAATTTCCCTATTCAAGTCGATCTTATTTGAATTTGAATTTATCTCTTCTTCTTCATTTTCATTCTTTCCCTATAACTTAGTATATATTCAAATCTTTAAAATCATTCCATATCTGATCAGTGATTAAAAAGAAAAAAAAGAAAGAAAGTTAGTTACCAAAAATTCAATCAATTAATCAATTGCATTAATATATATATATATATATATATATATATATATATATATATATATATATATATATATATATATATATATATATATATATATATATATATATATATATATATATATATATTTTTTTTTTTTTTTTTGATTTTAGGAAATATTTTTACACCGACTCTCCTTCGATCGTTTTTTGGGGTGGCTTGGTCGCCCATGTATCAAACAGGGGTGGCTGATCCACTCCCAAAAAATGTTTTTGGGGTGTGGTTCGACCACCTAGGTTTTTTTTTTTTTTTTAAAGATTATTTTTATTATTGGAAAAATATTTACAATTTTTAGTAGTTTAGTGGGACCCTTGGCACAATCGATAGTTTGAGGGAGATATTGACAATCAGATGATTGTTTGAGGAAGCGATATGTATACTTTTATTCTTTTATTCTTTTTTATTGAAATGTTGCCAATTTCACGAAATTGCAAGACATGCAATTTTTTGAAATTGCATGGACTTGTAATTCAAGGGATCCAGGCTATTTATTCATATTGAATGGTTTGAATTTAGTCGCATCACCCTTCAAACAAAATTAAAAACTATTAAAAAACAAAGGAAAAGATGTAGTAGGACAATCCCCTTGAATTGGTCGGCTACCCCATAGGTTGGATGAGCCAACTATCCTCAAGAGGATGCTCAATCACCCCTTATCTTTAAGGGGTGCATGGCTTTTAATGGGGTGGTTAGCCAACCTCAAGGGATGACCAACGACCCCCTCATCCTTTGAGGACAATGATCAGCCACCCCAAATGTGTCATTGAGGAGGGTGGGGCGGCCAACAACTCCTTTATCCTTTGGGAGTGGTTGACCACTTCAAGAGGGTGGTTTGACCGCCCCTTTTACTTGTTGTTTTTTTCTTTTTCGCAAAGCTTTCATAAATAAATTTAAGCCATTCATTTTGGATTTGGCTAAACTACAATTTTATCAAACACTTAACTGCATTTTTAAAAGTCAAAATTTTAAATTACACATTTTAAAAACGCTATTTTTAAATCAAACTTTTTTAAATAAATCGTAAACTCAAATCAAACCATAACATTTGAGGTTTTTTTTTTTTTTTTTTGAAGGATAACAATCGATGGTCCAAGGAGATTGAGCGTGAGAAATGCAATGGCGGTTTATAGGGCAGTGCGTAAATAAATAGTCGTTGAGGGGTTAAAGGTAAAAGAAAGAAAACTTTCTTGGGCTTGTGACTTGTCAAACCGGGCTGACGTTTGTTCTCACACCCGAGCCCATCTCGGGACAGCCCACAATTCCGTTTATCCCGAAAACCCCGATCTTTCGCCTACATTGCGAACTGGCTAAAAAGCTTCTACGAGTAGCAGCGATCCAAAACGAAGGCGCAGAAGCAAAACACTAACTACATTGTCGCAGTTCTTGAAGCCAGGCACCGAGAAGCCTCGCATAGTCGACGACGAAGAAGGCGGAGTCCTTTTCCTCTCGGCCTCTGCCTCTTCCTCTTCCTCTTCCAGGTGTTCTTCTTCTTCTTCATTATGATTCTAATTTACATTTTTTTGGTGTTTTTCGCTTATTTAAGTTTGTTTTTGAATGTTATATTTGAGTCGTAGATTCGGGTATGCGAGTGTGGAGAAGCAGAGACAGAGGCTCCCTGTGTACAAGTACCGCACATCCATTCTCTACTTGGTTGAGACTCACGCCACTACCATTATTGTTGGCGAGACCGGTAGCGGCAAGAGCAGCCAGATTCCTCAGGATCGCTTTCCTTAGCTTTATATTCAAATGGGTTTGTTTGTTTCTCGGGGAAAAAACCAGAGAAATCTAGGGCGGTAAATGTACAAGTCCGTTCCACAACCCGATACCGCCAGTAGAAACTTGACTTGAATTCAGCTCGTTTAATAAATGAGTCATTGTGAACACAAAATGAGACTCGATTATTAAATGAGCTATACTTGTATAAAATCTACTCGTATAAGCTTGAAGAAACTTGTATAATTTCACTTTTATTATTTTTTGTAGTATTATTTTAATTTCATAAATAAAACATCTTAAATAAAAAGAAATTCTCTTATAGCTTGAATTATTGTTATTGTGAGTCTTAACATAGATATATTACATAAGTGTGTTTGTGTGTATATATAAATATATGTGTGTGTATAATAAATTTATATACATACTATAAAAGATACATATAAACTCGAATTGGGATTATTTAAGATTCAAGTTAATTTGTTTAATTAACTCAAATAATAAAATCTTAACAATAATTAATTTGTATGTATTTATGAAAAAAATAAGCAATCGTGATATTTATTTTATATAAGGAATGAATAAGTTACCTGAATAGCTCGTGAACAAGCTCGAGTCCACTCAGAAAATAAATGAGCTAAGCTTGGACAAATTATCTAGATTGGTAATAAGCTCAAGCTTGGCTCGTGTTCGAAATAAAATTAAATTAACAGAGTTTGAACATTCAAAACTAGGCTCGATTACAGCCCTAGAGAAATCCATTGAAAAGTGTTGTTTTTGTGTGTGTGTGTCTATTTTATGCTCCTTCTTGTACCAAGTGAAGTTGTAATCTATGTTTAGAGAAGGTATTTGTTTTATGTGCATGATTTGAGGTTATTTTGTTTAGTTGCTGAGAAACCCAAGGATAATAATAGAAAATGGAAGTTAAAACTATATAATTGTCAGTTTTTTGTTTTCCACCCAATTTTTAGGAATTATTTACAGCTCATTTATTTTACATTTCATTATCTTTTGTCAGTTTGTTTTTGGAACTAGGTGTTGGAGTGTGTTTGATGCCTTGGAAGTTGGGTTATTTCGATGTCTTTTATGTAGGTACTTGAAGTGGGGGTTGAATTCTTTGATTATAGCATTTCTAATTATCATATTTAGAATTTCATGAATTGACTTTAGGGATTTGTGCTTTTTTAATCGCATGGAATACAAATAATCGGTTGGTTGATTTTCATCAAATGACTCCGAGATCCCTAACCTGTTAATATCAAATGTTTTGCGTGTTCTTTTTTAACTCTACAGTTAAAAATATTTGTTGGGCATTTTGAAATTGTTCCAATGTATTAATATACTGATAAATTTGAATGTTAACCCATATTTTCTCAAACTGCAGTACCTCAAAGAAGCAGATTGGGCTGATGGTGGGCGGATAATAGCATGCACTCAACCAAGACGATTGGCTGTCCAGGTGAATTTCAGTTTGTGCTACTGCTTTAAGTGCTATCTCATCATATGTACAGAACAACTTGTTTACTTCTTTTAATTGAGTTCTATTTTCAGTTGCTTCTAGTGCTTTTAAAATGATGGTTGTTATAACATCACTATTAATATTGTCAAACTAGCTCAATCTGGTTGTAGTTCAGAAATTAAAATCTTTAGATTCGCTAATTTAATTTTTTTAGACTGTGACTTGTTAGTCCCATGGTGTCCTGGAGGCATCATACTGAGGATGATAGTCATGCGAGTTGGGCTACTACTAAGACTACAATTTGGAAACATCAAACTTCATTGGAAAACCTTAGACACCAAGTCTAACAGAGGTAATTTTGGTTCAGAAAGTTAGTGGCCTCTGAATGTGGGTGGCCACCACATATCAAATGGTGGCCGTTGCACGGAAAGTAGTGGTCACCATCATCAAGCGGCCCAAACTCAAGCAGAGAGAAGGGGGGGGGGGGTGAGATAAGCGCCTGCCATAGTTGTGGCTTATCTTCTTCTTCTTCTCTCTTTAGTATTTCACTAAAAGAGGCAGAGCGTTGTGGGGGTTGTGTTGCGGTAATCAATAAAGGAATATGGCTTATTCGGCTGAATTAGCTGTTGAGTTTGAGTGAGAGTAGAAGGTGAAGATCGCAATCGTTGATAGTCATAACTGTTTGTTGTGCACTCAGCTTTTTATGCATTGGAATGATTGACATATGTAAATCATTAATGAAGGTAAATCGTGTACATTTATTGGCAAGTTATGCTCGTGTTAGCCGCTCAGATTATTTATTTATTTTCTTTTTTTAAGGTTGGGTTGGGTTAGAATTATTCGAATATCTTATTCTCATTTTGACTTCTAACCCGACTTGGGTCGGAAATCAAAAAAGGATTTCGACATCCAGCCCACCGTCCATCACAAGTTGACCTGAGTGGGTTCGAATCGGGTTGGATGTCTGATTTTTGAGGATTTGAACACCCCTACTCACAAGTAGGGGATATATGGACCTAAATGCCACATTGTGGCCACAAGGTCACTTTTATTTGTTTTTTTTTTTTTTTTTATATGCATATGGAGTTCATAAAAAACCAAAGGGCACACTCAAGTACACAAGAAGTATATAAGAGAGACACCTAACCAGAAAAAGAAAAGAAATAAAGAAAAGTCATGAAAACTAGAAATATCTATCCATTGAAAAAGGGTATGGAAAAAGAAGGCCTTTAGCTCCTCTATTGTCCTCTTATTGCCTTCAAAGCTCATGTTATTTCTTTCTCTCCAAATGCACCACATCAAATAGAGCGGAATCATCTTCCACATAGCTTCACTTTGAGAATTACCAAATTGCCTTCTCCAACAAACGATGAGATCTCTTACCCGACAAGGCATGGCCCACGCTAGGACTCCTTTAGTAGTTGAGACATACTAGGACTGTCTTGTGCGTTAATAGGGAAGGAATGATAGGAATAAGATTAGGGTGAGATAGGTTGAGTTGGAATTCTATTCCGAGTCATTAGGACTAGATTATTTAAATTAGGATTAGTTGTTTCTTTAGTAGCTCTCGTGGATTGCGGCAAGGAGATTCTCTTTCTCCGTTATTGTTTGTGGTGGCTTTGAGTCGGATGCTGACTGCCGCATTGGATCAGGGTAATTTGACAGGGTTCTCAGTGGGTTCCAGAGATTCTGAGGCCTTAGTTGTGAACCACCTACTGTTTGCTGATGATACAATGATTTTCTGTGGTGCTCAAGAAGAACAAATTCGACATCTGAGATGTATCTTTTTAGGATTCGAGGCAGCTTCTGGTTTGAGAATTAATTTAGGAAAATCAGAAATTGTCCCGATTGGTGGAGTAGAGGATGTCGAAAGGTTGGCTAATCTTCTTGGATGTAGGGTTGCTTCTTTGCCTATGACTTACTTGGGTTTGCCGTTGGGTGCTTCTTACAAGTCCAAATCCATTTGGAATGGTGTTATTGAAAAAATGGAAAGGAGGTTGGCGGGGTGGAAGCGGATGTACTTGTCGAAGGGTGCCCGGTTGACTCTTATTAAAAGTACGCTCTCCAACATTCCCACTTATTACTTATCTTTGTTTCCTATTCCAGTGAGGGTGGCTAATCGTCTTGATAAAATTCAAAAGGATTTTCTTTGGGGAGGCATTGGTGGCGAGAAAAAATTTCATCTAGTGAATTGGAACAAGATCTGTACGCCTTTGTATGCAGGTGGGTTGGGAGTTCACAATCTCATCCAGTTCAATCGAGCGCTCCTAGGTAAATGGTTGTGGAGATATGGGAGGGAGAGAGAGGCTTTATGGCGGTTGGTGATTGATGCCAAATTCCAGAGTCTAGAGGGTGGGTGGTGCTCGAAAGAGGTTTCGGGTTCTTTCGGAGTGGGTGTATGGAAACATATAAGGAGGGGGTGGGAGAAATTCCGCAACTTCGTTTGTTTTGAAGTGGGGAGTGAATCAAATATTAGCTTTTGGCAAGATTGGTGGTGTGGGGATGGTTCCTTGAAGCAATGCTTTCCAGCTCTTTTTTCTATAGTAAGGAACAAAGACGCGTTGGTGGCGGATAATTTGGTGGTTCATAATGGTGTAATTCAGTGGAATGTTCTTTTCACGAGACAAATCCAGGATTGGGAGATGGACATGGTCCTTTCTTTCTTCGATCGATTATATTCCACTTCGACTCGTCAAGGAGAGAGTGACAGATTAGTGTGGAATCCCTCCAAAAAAGGTTTATTTGAGGTGAGATCCTTCTACGATGAGCTTATTAAGGAAGATGGCCCTTATTTTCCTTGGAAGAATATTTGGCGTGTTAAGGCTCCAACAAGGGTGGCTTTCTTCGTTTGGTCAGCGGCTTTGGGCAAAATATTGACGCATGATAACTTGCGTAAGAGGAATGTAATAGTAATGGGGTGGTGTTGTTTATGCAAGAAGAGTGGGGAGTCTATAGATCACTTGTTGCTTCATTGCGAGGTCGCCTAGGCTCTTTAGAGCTACATTCTTATTTTATTTGGGGTTGAGTGGGTTATGCCACGAACGGTGTTGAAGTTGTTAAAGAGTTGGGGAGCAGCAATGGGGAGTGGTCAAGCTATAGAGGCTTGGCGTTTAGCTCCTCTGTGCTTGCTTTGGTGTATTTGGAGGCAGCGGAATGCTCGTCTGTTTGAAGATGTAGAGACATCTATGGTGGAGCTTCGGAAGCGGCTGATCGATACTTTATATTTTTGGATAGCACCACATCATAGTTTTAGTGTATTTACTTATGTATATTTCTTAAATTTATTTTCTGTTCGACCCTGTTAGGGGCTCTCTTGTATACTTTCCGTGTATAAAGGTTGCGCCCCTCTGCGCTTTTTAATAAATTGCTATTACTTATAAAAAAAAAAGGGATTAGGATTAATGAGTTCCGATCAATTTAGGTATTGTCTTATTGTATTTCTATTTAGAGATCATTTTGTTGTTAATGAGAAATCAGAGAAAGAATTAGTCAAATTGTGGTATTCTCCTGCCATGAGTGGAATATTGTGGTGTTCTCCTACGGTCCTACCCTAAGTGGAAAATTGTGGCGTCTCCTACCCGAAAGGAGCTACTCAAATCCCATCCCACGTCACATTCCAACCTCGGTTACCCATCAACTTGTTAACATCACCAACTATGTAGTGTGAAGTATAAACATTATTCTTGTCAGTGAGGGAACTCCAATTATTTTCAACCCCAACAAACTAGCTACCCTTTCCTTGTGTTACTTGTACTTGCCAAATTGATTGTTCCAACAAGACTTGTAAAAAATGTTCTATGGATTTTCTTATTTACTAGTGGCTGAAATAAGTAAAGTGTTACGATGGCTTTAAATAGTTTTTTATTTGTTATAATTTTCTTGTGAACTTTTTCTGTGCTTCTCCACAAGCAAGAACTTAATACTAAAATGATTAATCACAAATTCTTTCCTTGGAAGAGTATTTTTTTTTTTTTCATAGCAATAAATGAGATGCTAATTATTTTGTCCTAATCCTCAGTTAAAAGCCTTGGGCATAGATAATATCCTGGGCTTTGATTCGCCGGCATCTCCATCTCCTGAAGCAATGATTCGAGCACTTGAAATACTTTATTCACTTGGAGTCTTGGATGATGATGCCAAACTTACTTCACCAGCTGGATTTCAAGTAGCAGAGATTCCATTAGTATGTTTCAATATACTACCATATCATAATTACTCATATTATTGCTCCTCTATTTAATGATTTCAATCGTGTTGTGTTTTCAGAAGCTCTTTCCTGATATTATATGGAACCATTAATTATACATTGCTTACTTCATATGACTGGTTTTTGTATTGGTCAAATGATCTTCTGCTTGTTATTTTTTGGTTGCTTTGTTCTTTATTTCCTTATGTTTCAGTGGGTCTATTCATTTGTTTATATTCTAGGTTCTTTATTTTTTAAGATCTGTATTTGTTAATCAGTTTGAAATCAACATTTATGGAAGCCCGAGGCCTTGAAAATGTATTGTTTATATCCATCATACGTCTGGATGTCGTTAGTCATTCTGTCATTATTTTTTTTAACCTAACATTTTCTGGATGAGCATTGATTATTAGCTGGGACGTGTTTCTTGTATTAGGTTTGTTTGAGACACGGTTGATCTTTTACCCTATTATGTTTCGCATTCTAACTAAATAATGTTGAAAACTTGTACATTGTAGGAACCAATGGTCTCGAAAATGATCCTTTCTTCGAGCAAACTTGGATGTTCAGAGGAGATTATTACTATTGCTGCTATTCTCTCAGTCCAAGTAATATTTATTTTTTTTAATATATTATCAGTTTCTCCGGTTCAACAAGTATGAATAGCTAACACTGAATTTTTAAACTAAAAAAACATGTGAAAAAAATACTCTTAAGTGAGAAAGTCATGTTTGGCCTTATTTGCTCTTCTCTTTCTCTAATTACTTAACAAAATTTTAAAAAAGAGGGGGAAAAAAAATTTAGTTCCTGTGTGCATTATCCCATATTACTAAGGTGGGAGTTGAGTAATGGCTTTATTAAGTGCCTAAGTTATCTTGTAAATTAGAGTACTCTCTCTTGGGTGAGTTTGAGGCTTATGCTTAATGACCTCATCTACTTCTCTTCTTCCTCTAATTACTTAAATATAAATAGAAGGAAAAGAAAGTATATAGGAAAGATATCCATTCAAACTATCATACAACTCATACAGCAACAGAAGTAATGTGCAAGTTTTGTTTCATATCTAACATGTTTTTTGGCAGTCCATTTGGGTGTCTGGGAGGGGAGTAAAAAAGGATATGGATGAAGCCAAGTTGAGATTTGCTGCTTCTGAGGTACTTGATTTGTATTTTTAACTCTCTTGGATAACTTTAAGAATTCCTGGTAGATTTACTGTACCTTTTGGGCGTCAATATTTTATCAAAAGAATATTACACAAATGTGATGTTTGGTTTGAGGAATCTAATATTCTCCTTGGCATCCACATTCCCAGGAATGTGATGCCCGTGAATCTGGATTCCTGGAAATCTGACAAACCCACATTTGGGAATGATTAGGAATCTGGTGGGATTCCTGAGAATATGAGATTACCATGTTTGGTTTATTCCTAGGCATCCTCAAGGAATTATTTTTGTTTCTCAAAATATCCTTATTGTTTTTCTCTTCAAGCTTATAAGGCTGTTTGATACAAAAGTGAATCTAATAGGATTTTTGTTTTTGTGGAATAGGATTTGACTTTTACTTATCAAAAAAAAAAAAAAAAACGATTCCTGACTTTTATATACAGTAAGAATTTAATAATTCATACTTATTAAAGGTCAACTACTCTACTATATGAAGCATATTACCATTACTTTATGTGGTTTCTACAAATTATAAATAAGAAAAAATAATGAGTCATGAAATCAATTACTTTTTTTGTTTTAATAAAACATGGAATGAATGAGTAAGACATCTGAACAGGAATTTTCAATTATTAATGCATTCACAAATATTGTTTATGCGGAGGCAAAGACTTGCAAGTACGTGACGTAGATGAAACTAAAAACATAAACTAGCAGCACCTTAACGTCATCAAATGGTCACTATCAAACTCAAAAGCAGCATGAAAAAAATAAATACAACAAAGTTCTCACAGTGGTTATGTTGATATTGGTGTAAATATTGTGCAGAAAAGGTTATTGAAACTAGAGAACAACTCAGAAGAATAGCACAGAGATTAGGCATAGTCTTGAAATCTTCTGAAAGAGATGCAGGTAAGTTTATAGGCCAGTTACTGATATGATAATACTGCCCTCTAAAATATTTATTCTCATCTTAAAATTAAGCAGTAGAACCAACCAATATATCAATCTGTGGACCACCATGTGAAATCTGACAGTTTTTTCCTTTCTCTGCCCCTATCCCATTTGTCACTGAAAGATGCCATCCTATTTTTACCTGTAAACAATTAGAAGCTATGTAGTGTTTTTAAACCATTACAATATAAGGATATATTGACCTATATATATAACCTGCATGAGATTATATGTATACATATAAATGGTTAAAGATATTTGGTCGGGTTTGAGGATCTCTAAGGCTAATTGCTCCATTCTTCATTGGCTTGTCCTCATTTTCAGAACATTTGTGCCTTAGAACTTTGAATTGGTTATTGATTTTAGAGCAAGCAACCTTGTGTTGTTAATATTCTGAACAGTTTGAGATGGTTAATGTTCTACTGTTTTTAGTATCTTCCAGGTGGTAAGAAAGGCAGTTACTGCTGGCTTTTCTACTAATGCGTGTCATATAGAAGTGAGTATTTTCCTTATCTTGAATGTGCACCTGTATTCTTTTTGGAATATAAATTTATCTTCATCTTCTGGACAAATCCATTTATTCCCACCCTTTTAACAATTTTCTAGTGAATGTCCCAATAAATTTTTGTTTTTTATTTTGTCAAAGGCATTCACTCACAATGGGATGTACAAGACTGTCAGAGAGTCTCAAGAAGTGTATATTCACCCATCATTTGTGTTATTTAGGTTCGGACAGAAATTGGACTGCAATTTGACTCGATCTGTGATCAAGGAACTTCCCCCCAAAGTATCACACTATTTGCATTTACACCTCCAAAACTACGACTCTGCAACTTGGATCTATAAACCATCAAAATGTTTCGAGTTGCCCCTTGTGTCAGATGTGCATGTGCCTTACATTTTTGTCTCCAAAAGTTTCTCTATTTTCTCTCCTTAGAGATTGCTACTGTTTCCAATATAGGGTATTCATTTCACATTTATGTGTACCAAGGTGCGTCAATTCTAGGAGGCCTGTGCACCCCCGATGTTTTCTTTTGTTTAATCACTCTAGTACATTTTTGTATATGTCTGTGTATTCTCATTTGTTTTTGGGAAAAATATATTTTAGCCCCCCAAACTACCACAATTTCTCCGGATGGCTCCCCAAACTACCAATGCTTAGATTCTGGTATAGAATCACATGATATTTGGGATAATCTGCATACTTGAATGTACTGCAGTATGTTTGTATATATAGAGAACCGAATCATCTAGATAAACTCTAGATGTGATTTACATTTAGTTAACTAAAACAGAAACTCTTTAAGTTATCTTATGATAGAACATAGAAATTATGGAAGCTGAAACCGTGCTCTTTACCGAGCATTCATTGATCATATATAGAGTTTCATTACAGAGTTTAAGTTAAATACTAACTCTAGTCTAGCAACCGGTTTCTATCTCTAAATACATTCAAACTATAACACTTGAAATCTTTATCTAGTTATGATACTATTGCATTAGGACTCTATAACATGTCTCGGCTTTTGGATAGAAGTAGAGGACTTCTTAGTAGAGTCCCGGTTAGACACCTCCACAGATTGAGCCGCACAAGACTCCTGCTGGGACTTTGAGTCTTGTGCGAGAGGTGTTCTAATACCCTCCCGCAAGTTCAACGGGGGAGATCGCACGTTGAGCTTGAAACAGAGTTGTTGAAACTTGGTCGAAACGAGGGGTTTTGTAAGGACATCGGCAATCTGATCTGAGCTAGGAACAAACCGAACCACCAAGGACTTATCAGCAACGCGATCTCGGACAAAGTGGAAATCAATTTCCACATGCTTGGTACGCGCATGGAATACCGGATTAACGGACATGTAGGTGACACCAATATTATCACACCAAAGAGTTGGGGGAGAGGAGGTCCGAACACCAAGTTCTTGAAGGAGTGCCTGGATCCATAAGAGTTCGGCTGTGGTGTTTGCAACAGACTTATACTCTGCTTCTGTAGAGGACCGAGAGACAGTGGGTTGTTTGCGGGAGCTCCAAGATACCAAATTTGAACCAAGAAAAACACAATATGCACCGGTGGAATGACGATCGTCTGGACATCCAGCCTAATCAGCATCCGAGTAAGCTTGAAGAACATTGGAAGATGAGCGATGAAGAAGGAGCCCATGAGACAGTGTATACTGCAAGTATCTGAGAATTCTTTTAACGGCCTACCAATGTGGTTTAAGTGGTCGATGCATGAATTGGCACACGCGGTTTACAGCAAAGCTTAAGTCTGGTCTTGTGAGAGATAGATATTGTAGGGAGCCGACTGTACTGCGATAGAGAGACGGATCTTCCATTGGAACCCCTGAAAAGGCAGAGAGGACGGACGAGGAAGCCATTGGAGAAGTAATAGGCTTTGCTTCATGCATGTTTGTCTTCTTTAAAAGATCCATAATATAGCGCCGTTGAGAGAGAAGAAGACCTGAATTTAGTTTGTGAACTTCAACACCAAGAAAATAATGTAAATCACCCAAATCTTTAACAACAAATTCAGCATTAAGGAGGTGAAGTAAATCCGGGATGGCAGCTGGATCCGAAGCTGTGATGATGATGTCATCAACGTAAATAAGCAGAAATACGGTGACTGACTGTTTTGTAAAGAAAAAGAGACGAGTCGGCCTTGGACCCGACAAAACCAAGTTGGATGAGCTTGGTACTTAACCTAGAAAACCAGGCTCTAGGCGCCTGTTTGAGGCCATATATAACCTTGTGAAGCTTGCACACATGATGAGGAAAGTTAGGATTGGTAAATCCTTGTGGCTGAACCATATGAACATCCTCGGACAAAAGACCATGAAGAAAAGCATTTTGTATATCAATCTGTTTCATTGACCATCCAGCAGAATATGCAAGGGAAAGCACTGTTCGGATCGTAGTGGGCTTAACAACTGGACTATAAATTTCTCCATAGTCCACACCTGCTTGTTGATGGAATCCTTTGGCTACCAGCCGAGCTTTGTGTCTCTCAATGGAACCATCGGCTTTTCTTTTCAGTTTGAACACCCATTTGCATCCTACTGGATTTTGGGAGCCGTGTGGAGGTACAAGGGACCATGCCTGGTTATGGAGAAGAGCATTAAACACAAGTTGCATTGCATTTCTCCATTCTGGAATACTCATAGCATTTGAGAAACAGGTTGATTCCTGAGTGGCTAAGGTATGCTGTGTTAATAAACCTCGAGGAGCAGGATATTAAACAGTGCCATCTGTGAGCTGTCTTGGCTGGACTATATTGTTCATAGACCTGGTATGCATGGGATGTACTCGGGCAGGAGGAGTTTCCTCATAGGAATTGGAACAAGAGCAGTGTGGTTCTGCAGAATTGGAAGAAGAGGAATTGGAAGAAGAAGATTGTGGTGCAGGAGGTTGTGGTGAAGATGGAGCAGGTGGAGGTAAAAGAATAGGAGGGAAAATAGGAGCTTGAACAGGAGTGGAAGTAGGAGGAGTTGCAGAACCTTGAGAAGCATAAGGAAATCGGGATTCATGGAAGATGACATCCCGAGAGATGTACACTCGGCCAGATTCTATGTGAAAGCATTTATAGCCTTTGTGATGTTGACTGTATCCAAGAAAAACGCATTCTTTGGAGCGTTGGGAGAATTTATGAGTGTTGTAAGGCCTGAGATTTGGAAAACATGCGCACCCAAAAACTTTAAGAAACTTGTAATCAGGAACTTGATGAAATAATTTTTCAAAGGGGGACTGATCATTGAGCAATGGAGTTGGCATTCGGTTGATGAGATAACAGGAGGTAAGGCAAGCATCTTCCCAAAATTTTTGAGGGAGAGAACTCTCGGCCAGTAGGGAGTGGTGTCAATTAAGTGTCTATGCTTGCGTTCGGCACACCCTTGCTGTTGGTGTGTATGATGGCAAGAAATACGATGCGTGATGCCTTGAGATTGAAAATAAGAGTGAAGATTACGATATTTACCCCCCCAGTCCGATTACACACTGATTATTTTTGTGTTTAAGAGCCGTTCAACTATAACTTGGAACTTAAGGAAGACAGACATGACATCTGATTCGGCTTGTAGAGGAAAAATCCAAGTAAAACGACTAAAGGCATCAATGAATGACACATAAAACCGACTTCCGTTTATTGATAATGTTGGAGAAGGTCCCCATACATCGGAGTAAATTAATTGTAAATGACTACAAATTGAAGCACTAGAAGAACTAAATGGCTGCTGATGACCCTTGGCTTGTGCACATGCAGAGCAAGGGGAGGAAGCCTTATTTGAAGAAACTGGAAGGTTGAACTGAGAAAGAACATGTTGAACTGTGCGAAAGGCAGGATGACCCAAGCGCTTGTGCCATGAAGCTGTAGAAGTGCGTTCACTGACAAAGGCTTGTTTTATTGACGAAGAACTGGTTGACGGAAGAAGGGGATAGAGACCATCCTTAGTTGGCCCTTGGTGGAGGATGGCCCTGGAAGCCACCGAACTGGCAGAAGCACTGGATGGAATCAGAATGAGCCATAGCTCAAGACGTGTGTCTTTGAGATGGCTCTGATACCATGATAGAACATAGAAATTATGGAAGCTGAAACCGTGCTCTTTACCGAGCATTCATTGATCATATATAGAGTTTCATTACAGAGTTGAAGTTAAATACTAACTCTAGTTTAGCAACCGGTTTCTACCTCTAAATACATTCAAACTATAACACTTGAAATCTTTATCTAGTTATGATACTATTGCATTAGGACTCTATAACATGTCTCGGCTTTTGGATAGAAGTAGAGGACTTCTTAGTAGAGTCCCGGTTGGACACCTCCACAGATTGAGCCGCACAAGATTCCTGCTGGGACTTTGAGTCTTGTGCAAGAGGTGTTCTAATATCTTATAACTCTAGAGACCTAGTTTATCACAACTCAACCAGTCTAGAGTTTATCAATAGAGAAAGAGCCCTACTCTAACTCTGATACTTCGGTGTTATCACTAGCCGATAAGTCTTCTACGTTATCTAATCCAATAGATAAGTTTTCTATGTTATCTAATCCAATACGCCCCCTCAAACTCGACGTGGAAAGTTGCACGTTGAGGTTGGATCGAAGCATGTTGAATCTGGCAGCAGCAAGGGACTTTGTAAGGATGTCGGCTAACTGATCTTTCCCAGAGATGAAGCAAACTTGTAGAGTCTTCTTGGCAACCATATCCCGGATGAAATGATAGTCAATTTCTATATGCTTTGTGCGAGCATGATAGATAGGATTTGAAGCTAGGTACATGGCACCAATGTTATCACAATACAATACTGGTTGTGTAGGAGACGTAACACCAAGTTCATGAAGTAGAGTTTGAATCCATGTTAATTCAGCAGCTGCATTGGCAATAGCTTTGTACTCAGATTCAGTACTGGAGCTTGAAACTGTTGGTTGCTTCTTGGAGCTCCATGAAAGAATATTTTTACCAAGAAGAACACAATAGCCGGAGGTGGAACGCCTGTCATCTGGACAGCTGGCCCAATCTGAATCTGAGTAGGCAGTGAGTTGCTTGGAGGAGTTCTTGTGGATGCAGAATGTATGAGAGATTGTGGACTTCAAGTAGCGCAGGATGCGCTTTACTGCAGACCAGTGAGAGTCCCTAGGATCTTGCATAAATTGTGAGACCTTGTTGACGGCGAAAGCAATGTCAGGTCGAGTGAGAGATAGATATTGAAGAGACCTTACTGTGCTCCGATATGAGGTCGGGTCTATGATGGTTGAGCCTTCAAACCGGCTGAGAGTGGTGGAGGCCGACAAGGGAGTAGATATCGGTTTGGCAAGGAGCATATTTGTCTTTGTGAGAAGATCATGGATGTATCTTTGTTGTGAAAGATGAAGACCATCCGGGTGCCATGTAGCTTCAACACCAAGAAAGAAATTGAGACGACCGAGATCCTTGAGTGCAAAGGAGTCGTGAAGATCTTTGATGAGCTGAGATATGGTTTCTGGATGTGAGCCGGTAATGATGATGTCGTCAACGTAAATGAGCACAAAGATGGTGATCCCTTTAGCTTTGTAGATAAATAATGATGAATCTGACTTGGAGCTTGTAAATTTCAGATCAATCAACCGAGCACTTAGGCGTGAAAACCACGCACGTGGTGCCTGTTTTAAGCCATAGATGGCTTTACGTAGCTTGCAAACAGCTGCTGGATATTGAGGATGCTGAAATCCAGGGGGTTGAGCCATATATACAGTCTCTTGAAGAAGACCATGGAGAAAGGCATTGCTGACATCTACTTGTCGAATCTCCCAACTTGCAGAAATAGCTATGGACAACACAGTACGAATAGTGATAGGTTTAACCACTGGACTATATGTTTCTGCAAAGTCAATCCCGGGTTGTTGATGAAACCCTTTGGCTACTAGACGAGCCTTGTAGTGTTCAATATCCCATTAGCTTTCCTTTTAATCCTGAAAACCCATTTAGAACCAACGACATTCATTTGTGGGGAGAATGGAACAAGGGACCATGTTCCATTTTTGAGAAGAGCATCAAATTCGTTGTTCATTGCTGCACGCCACTCAGGATTTTTACTTGCTTGAGAATAGCAAGTGGGTTCATCTTCATGTGCTGCTATAGTGGCTGTAAGAGCTTGAGGAGGTGGATACTTCACTCTGCCATCAGTGAATGTGTAAGGTTTATGAATCAAATTCTGAGACAGTGTGGTCATGCCTTGGACTCGAGCTGGAAGGATAGGCAGGGGTTAAGGTGAAGGAGTTGACTCGGAACTAGAGGGAGATTCAGAAGTGACTGTAGGTTGAAGAATGGGAGAGGTAGTGAGAGGTTCTATGGGAGATGATGCAGAGGTTGATGAAGGTGGAGTAATACTGGGTGTATTCTGAGAGGACCCAGAGGTTGGAGAAGTTGATGAGGGGACATAAGGAACCAATAGAGATGAAGGTATTTGAGGAGAGGAGGAGGAGGTTTTTAACTTTGAAGTTAAGAATGGAAAACTATTTTCATTGAAGACAACGTGTCTTGCAATGTAAACTTTACCGGAAGGAATATGAAGGCATTTGTAGCCAGGATGGTTTTTGCTATATCCAATAAACACGCAAGAAGAGGAACGAAAGGAAAGTTTGGCGGAGTTATATGGTCGAAGAAATGGCCAGCATTCACAACCAAAAATTTTCAAGTATTTGTAATCGGGAATGCTGTGAAACAGACACTCATAAGGAGACATTTTCTTGGTGACTTTAGAAGGAAGTCGATTGATGAGGTAGGTTGCTGTTTCAAAGGCTGTATCCCAAAAGGTAAATGGAACACTAGCCGTAGCAAGAAGAGATAATCCAGTTTCAACTATGTGGCAATGTTTTCTTTCGACGGTTCCCATTTGATGATGGGTGTAAGGACAGCTTAGCCTATAAGAGACTCCCATGGAATTGAGGGATTGTTGAAGTGGGAGGAATTCACCACCATTATCACTTTGAACAGATTTGATTTTAGTGTTAAAGAATGTTTCAACAAGTTGTTTGAAACGAAGAAAGGTTGCACAAACTTCAGATTTAGATGCAAGTGGGAAAAGCCATGTATATTTGCTGAAATCATCAACCACACTTAAATAAAAACGGTTGTTGTTTACAGAAGTTACAGAGGCAGGGCCCCAAATGTCAAGAAACAACAATTGGAGAGGACTATTTGAAATTGAAGGTGAATAACTAAAATGGAAACGGTGACTTTTCCCTTGTTGACATGGAGAGCATACGGAGGAGAACTTTGCTGGAGACACGGGTAGCTTGTAGAATTGAACGACTTGATTGACAATGGGAGATGCAGAATGACCAAGCCTGAGATGCCACTGATCTAGGGGAACCTTTTCACCAATGAAGGCAGCAAGACTCCTGGACAGGGAAGAAGAAGAGGATGGCCATGGATAGAGGCCAAGTTTACTCAGGCTTTGGAGGAGGAGCTGTCGAGTTTGAAGGTCCTTAACACAGAAAAAGGTAGGATGGAATTCAATAAAGACATTGTTATCAAGTGTGAATTGATTAACAGAGATAAGATTTTTCTGTATTTGAGGAACATGAAAGACAGAAAACAAGTGAAAGTTACGTGATGGAGTGGGTAAGAGTCCACGACCAGAATTTGAACTGTGCAAACCTTGCCCAATGCCTACTCGGATCTGGTCATTGCTATTGTACTTCTCAGCATGCATGTTGAGATTGGAGAAATCATTAGTGAGGTGGACATTGGAGCCAGTGTCATGATACCATTGAGAATCTGATGCAGATGAGACAGCAGCCAAGTTGGCATTCATTGGGGAATTTTCTGCCTGATGTCCTTGCTCAAACCGATACCAACAGGTTGCAACTGTGTGGCCTTGCTTGTGGCATACATGATAGATCGGACGTTGGAATTGGCCAGGACCAGAAAAATGTTGTTGAGGTGGTCCACGACCACAGCCACGCCCCCTGCCCCGAGAGAAGTTGAAGTTGCGATAGCCCAAGTTGAGGCCACGATTGTTCCGTGAATAGGATGGCTCTGCCGTTGAGCCATGTTGGCAGTAGAGATGTTGACTTTAAGTGCTGATTTGTGGGCCTCAAGACGCTGCTCATAGGACAACATGTAGCCATAGAGATCAGTGAGAGGGATCGAGTCTTGCCTTGTAGTGACAGAGGTAACAATGGGGTCATAATCGACACCCAGGCCAGCAAGGATGTGTGAGATGAGTTCAGAATTGTCAATGGGCTTGCCAATAGCGACCAGGAGGTTGGCAAAGCCTTGAGCTTTCTGGAAATAGGCAGAGACAGATTGAGCACCTTTCTTCAGATTTGAGAGCTGCTGCTTAAGTTGGAGAATACGAGATTGAGACTGAGCAGCAAATGATGTTTCCAATGTAGTCCAGACATCACGAGATGTAGTGAGGCCGATTACATGGGGTAGGGTTTCAACGGACAAGGTGGAAATAATTGCACTAAAGATCATTCGATCTTGATGAAACCAGGATAAGTGAGTAGGATTGGTAATGAGAAGGCCATAGGTACTATTGGGGAGGCTGCGGAATTGTGCCATCAACATAACCGAACAAGTTTTGGCCCTCTAGGAAAGGAACCATAAGGAATTGCTATAGGATATAGTTTTCTTGGGTGAGTTTTTTTTTGAGATATGATGGTGAACATTTTGGATATGTGGTAATGGTGCAGAAGGGGTAACAGTGATGGAGATAGGAGGTGGGTTTGAGGTTTGGGTGGATTCAGTTTCAGAAATTGGGATAGCCATAGACGTTTGTCTTTCAATGGCTCTGGTACTATATAGAATTACATGATATTTGGGATAATCTGCATACTTGAATGTACTGCAGTATGTTTGTATATATAGAGAACCAAATCATCTAGAAAACTCTAGATGTGATTTACATGTAGTTAACTAAAACAGAAACTCTCTAAGTTATCTTATAACTCTAGAGACCTAGTTTATCACAACTCAACTAGTCTAGAGTTTATCAATAGAGAAAGAGCCCTACTCTAACTCTGATACTTCGGTGTTATCACTAGCCGATAAGTCTTCTACGTTATCTAATCCAATAGATAAGTTTTCTACGTTATCTAATCCAATATCTGTCCCTCCAAACTACCACTTTATGATTTTTTGGCCTTATCCGTCCATTTATGCCGTCAATTCTAAACAGAATTCCGAAAATACCCCTCATACACTTTGAAATTCTCACGGTTAAGGGAGGGGTATTTTTGGGTTTTTGGCCAATTTATGTTAGAATTAACGGCATAGATAGAAGGATGAGGCTAAAAAATCAGAAAGTGGTAGTTTGGGGGGCCAGAATCTAAGCATTGGTAGTTTGGGGGGCCATCCGGAGAAAGGGTGGTAGTTTGAGGGGCTAAAATATATTTAACCTTTTGTTTTTCCTACCTGATCCACTCTGCAGCCCTATGGCTTTTTCTCCTTTTTTGTGCTCCATTCACAATGTCTTATTGTTTGGTCGGTATGTGGTTGGTGGTGCGCATGCAATAGCTTTTCTTATTTCGTCTGAAAATATATCCATCATGCAGAGTTAACCCAAAATGGATTCTATACCACTCTATTGTCTCAACTGATCGGCAGTACATGCGCAATGTGATCTCCATAGATCCTTCTTGTTTAAGAGAGGCTGCTCAACATTTTTACCAGCACCATCGTCATAATTGGCCTTGTTTGTTAAGTTACAGAACAGTACACAGTAATGCGTGTATTGTTCATGTACTTTTTCTTTTACTTTTTCATATTTCTTACTATCAATTAATATCAAAACATTTTCACTTTTTATATCATATCAATAATTTTTTATTACTATTCAAATAAAAAAATTCACTACAAAACAAAACTTTTTCACCTTTTTATATCACATCATCACTTTTTACTAATTCCAAAATTAACAATCTACTACTCTGTTCTGTACATGTTTTTGCCAAACAAGCCACTGACCTTGCTATTGAGGGAAGCAATTCCTATGGCCTATATCAGTTAGGTTAGGATTTTTCTTGTAATTATATGTATTAATCTTGAGAACTGTGCAGTCATGGATGAGCTGCTTGCATTATTTATTTCCCGTGTTGAAATATAGGTTGTGAAATTTTGGGCTAGACTCATTTATACTCAAAGTTTTTTTTAAATTTTTTTTTCTTTTTGCGGCAGTGAGATCTTGATTAGCTGTTGCATGAGATTTGTACGCCATAGTGGTTGCTTGAATGTTAACCATATCTTTAAATGATTGAGATTTCTAACAAATATGAGTGAGCTCTTATGGAGATCACTTGTCCGAGCAAGTCTCGAGCAGCCTGCTCGTTTGTTGGGATAAGATACCTCATAAAAGGTCTTACATTTGCTGTTCGAAGTGCTGGCAATCCAAACATTAAATTAATGAGGATCCAAATCCATCTTTCAATTGATCTCTTTTATTTCTTCGAGAGGGAGAATACAATATTACATTGTGCACATCTTTATATATCCTTTAATGGAGGGTGGTGGAAGCCACATGCAAATTGAGATCTTCCATTGTCAGCTCATCTTGAAAAAGTAAACAAAGTTTAATCTGCGTACACCCCACCAAATCATTAAAGTATTAAATCA